>NW_027142359.1:600000-1200000 GCF_026170545.1 Melanerpes formicivorus | reverse complement strand
GGCTGCCTTCTGCAACACAGTCAAGCAGGCAGCTTTCAGATCTGCTTCTCTTGTGGTACACTTCTCAGTTGGAATAGTCCTGCCTTTCTCTGCTTTCAGGTACAAATAATACCATACTTGATTTTGTAGCATATAGGTCAAATTTTTAGCAGCTGGCAATCTAATCCCTTGTGCTCCCCTAAAAAGGCAGCACCCCCTCACTTACTTTTGTTATTTTAATTAAAGTGAAGGAGACGTCTGTGCACATTTATTTCAGAAGGAAAAAAAATCAGTCTGTTGCCCAGTTGTTGCCTTTTTTTTTCCCCATGTTGGTTATTTCAGTATTGTTAGCACATTTCTTATGTACTCTCTCCAGAGGTACTTGTGACTTGTATTAATATACACTTCAATGGAAGTGGAATTCTTAGCAGTCTCTCTTTATTTTTTTTCTTACTGAGAAGAATTACTTCAGTGATCTGAGTACACAGTAATGTATTAATGATGAGTTATTGATGGAAGATTCTGCAAGTCATGACCTGCATGGCTCCTTTGTTTTTACAGCTAGCAAAGTTTTTTTAATATATGTGTGTGTATATATATATAAAATCATAGAATTGTTAGGGTTGGAAGGGCCCTCAAGGATCACCCAGTTCCAACTCCCCAGCTATGGGCAGGGACACCTCACACTACAGCAGGTTGCTCACAGCCACATCCAGCCTGGCCTTCAAAACCTCCAGGGATCAGGCTTCTACCACCTCCCTGGGCAACCTGTTCCAGTGTCTCACCTCCTTCATGGGGAAGAACTTCTTCCTAGCATCCAATCTGAATCTACCCATTTCTATTTATTTTCCATTCCCCTCAGACCTATCACTACCTGACACCCTAAAAAGTCCCTCCCCAGCTCTCTTGTAGCCCCCTTCAGATACTGGAAGGCCACAATAAGGTCTTCTCGGAGCCTTCTCTTCTCCAAACTGAACAGACCCAACTCCCTCAGTCTGTCCTCATAGGAGAGGTGCTCCATCACCTCTGGAATTGTGGATCTTTTCAATGCCCAATTCATTTTTTGACTACCAAATAAGTTGCTCTATACAACTTAATTAATTAATTAATTAATTGCTCTCTACAACTACCTTAAGGGAGGTTGTAGACAGGCAGATGGTGGTCTCTTCTCCCAGGCAACCAGCACCAGAACAAGAGGACACAGTCTCAGGCTGCGCCAGGGGAGGTTTAGGCTGGAGGTTAGGAGGAAGTTCTACACAGAGAGAGTGATTGCCCGTTGGAATGGGCTGCCCGAGGAGGTGGTGGAGTCACCATCACTGGAGGTGTTTAGGAGGAGACTTGATAGGGTGCTTGGTGCCATGGTTTAGTTGATTAGGTGGTGTTGGATGATATGTTGGACACGATGATCTTGAAGGTCTCTTCCAACCTGGTCTATTCTATTCTATTCTATTCTATTCTATTCTATTCTATTCTATTCTATTCTATTCTATTCTAATGTTAGCTGAGTGACTGAATTGAAGAAAACATCTTCTCTACATGTGCCAGAATGTTGAAGGTTGTGTACAGCTGGTTTAGCAATTAGCAGGCTGTTCTTCCAGGGGCTATCTAGAACCTCACTTTCTTCAAAGCACCAGGAACACACAGAGTGCTTACATGTGATTTGCTTTCTTTTAATAGCTTTAAAATATTATGATAAATCTACATCTTAACATTGCTGGCCTAACTGCAGATGTAAGCAGATTTATTTTAATAAATCAATGAAGTTTTAATTAACCTTTGCCTACCTTGACACTGAGTTCTGACAATGCAACGACAGAAATTTTATGCTTTATTGCCATAACTGTTTATTTCAAATTGTGCCCATGCATTATCAAGCAGCAGCTGGCTGAGCATCCCCAGGCTCTCTGAATGCAATCCTTTTGCTCCATACAGAAGCTACTCATCACTTTTTTGTATGGCCTGGCAGAGATCAAGTAGTGCCAGTCACCAATGGTGTCACCTTCCCCAGGGTATGGCTCTAGAGTTTCCCTTACAAAACCAGGCACACCTCAACGATGGCCCTGGTGTCAGAGCACCACTGGAGACAGAGACACAGACCCCTAACCTGGTGTGTTTCTGAGATTCCAGATCAGGCTCTGCAGCTTACTCTGGAGAGGATGAACACCCAGGGTTCTCTGCAGGATGGCTGTAAGGAATTCCTCTGAGTTTCCTTCTACACCTCTCCATGTGGATTCTGGCCCTGAGGTAGAGAAGCTGCAAGTGACATTTGCTTATTTAGACAGATTTGCAGATGACCTGCAAACAAAGCATGCCCCAGTAGCTGGATTTATTGACAGAGCCTTGGGAAGGAGCTCCTAAGAAAAGCAAATATTGTTTCACATGAAACAGGACCCATGGGTTTTCAAGTATAGGTAGTTGAGTGTGCAGTGCACCAGTTCTTCTCTGACTGGATTGTGAATGGAGGAGGAGGAGGACTCTGACCAGGTAAGATTCAGACCTCTCATTTTGTCCAGCTCTACCAATCTCCCTTTCTACTGAGAGAATGTACATCTCCTCCCATGGGCCTCTGCCTTCCTGCCACTGTTTTAATGAGTTGCTGCTCAGACCAGTAAGCTCAGACCCCTCAGCCAGGCACCTGACAAGGGGGAAAACAAACGTGGAAACACAAAGCTGGAGACTAATGGTGAAAGCTGGAAGGTGATGCCTGCCTTTCTGAGCATCTAATGGGCTGCCTGGCTGCATCATGCAAGACGTGTCCCTTGGGTGCCAAGGGTGGCTGTGGTGGGCTTTATGTTGATGTCAGTTTCTCTCATTTGTGAATGTGGCTACGAGAGCTTACAGTATTATTCTCCCTATCCACTAAGTTAGCTTTTCACTCTTCCAAGAAAGCTGGTGAGGGACTTTTTAGGATGTCAGGTAATGATTGGACTAGGGGGAATGTGAAAGAAAAATAGAAATGGGCAGATTCAGATTGGATGTTAGGAAGAAGTTCTTCCCCATGAAGGTGGTGAGACACTGGAACCAGGTTGCCAAGGGAGGTGGTAGAAGCCCCATCCCTGGAGGTTTTCAAGGCCAGGCTGGATGTGACTGTGAGCAACCTGATGTAGTGTGAGGTGTTACTGCCCAAAGGAGGGGGGTTGGAACTGGATGATCCTTGAGGTCCCTTCCAACCCTAACAATTCTATGATTCTCTATGTGCTGATTATCCTTCCTAGAGGGTCAAACCACTAAAAAAAAGTAAACTAAAATCAGGTATCATTCAAGGAAACTGTTCTTAAAACAGGAAGGAGAGTTTTGCCTGGAAGTCATCTCTGTAATATGTAAATAACATTTAAAAGACATCCTGTGTGCATGTGTGTCTCTACCTGCCCTTCCTCCTACTACTGTCACACTCAAAAGCAACCAGCATGATGTTGCTACAACCTCACTACTACTAGGGCGTTAAAAATTATGTCTCACATTTTTTTTGCTAATTATGGTGAAATCTGTTCATTCTATTGGCTAGTGACTAAATCCTTTTTTTCTTTTTAAGGTAGAACGTCAAAGAAGATGGAGATTTAAGCAATTTACAAACCGTCATGCAGTTAAAAAGCAGAAATAAGCTTCTAAAGCAAGTTATATAAAGCTAGAAAACTTCCTGAGCTTCACATTTCCTCGGCACAGCCCAGGGCAGCTTTTGGCGCTAAATGAAAGCAGCCAGGCATCGATCGCCTGCCTGCCACGTCTGCAGGCTGAAGCCTGCACAGAGGCGGACACACAGACAGGGGTTAGACTGAAAACGTTTTATTGAGCCTACGAAGTCCTCCGGAGCGCTATCAAAAGAGGCATGCAGGCAACCCTCCGGAGCAGTTAATGAAGAGGAGTACCCCGAGGTCTACCTTGCGAGCGTCCGATCTGCACCCCCGCTTGGTTTTGGCAGACATGCAGAAGTGGCTGGTTAGTGAGCCCGGGCGAGAGCCGCCGGGCTCCGTGCAGACTTACCGAGCCCCTGTATTTCTCCAGGGAGACAAGCTTGCCCCTGATGTTTACAACTTTGAACGTGTAAAAATCGGGCTCCTTTTGCTGCGTAGCGGAAAACGCTAAGAGCAGCAGCGCTGCAATGGCAAGAAGCATGGCTAGAGGGATGAGGAGAGCTCTGGGGAGAGCGGAGGAAGGCTTGTGCTCCACACTGCCCTCCGGATCCAGCATGCTGCACGGCCCTGCCGCAGGGGCGCTCGGCACGGCAGGGAAGCGCTGCCGCAAAGAAAGCGCTGCTGCAAACGACGCTTTTGCAACAGTCTGGCGCCCGTGGGCCCTCGGCAGCTCTGTGGCGAGCAGAGCTCAGGGGAGGCCGTGTCCGTGGAGAATTCGGAGCCTCCGAACCAGAGTATTCAACGGTGGTAGCGCTAGCTGGCTCACGAATAGTAGCAACCTATGCTGATTTGGAGATTGCTGGAACTGTGTCCTAGGAAAGGAAGGGATGGGGTCACTGTGATTTTTGATGCATTTGCAAATGCCTTTTTTTAGTATGCTAACTATAGCATCTGCTAACTGTTGTGTAATGCCAAAGGATAGGCACCAGTGGCTTGGTTGCTAGTGGTTACTGATGCAAATGTTCTGAAGGAGAGTCACGGCACACAGCAAAACCTGAGTTACAAACCTGCCGTGGGCAGTAGCATGAGCAATGGAGCACTGTTAGCCAGGCCTTTAGGACGTTTGCCTCTTCATGCACCTGGCCAGACCACTGCTCTTCACAGTGTGATCTGGGACCAACCCCATTAACAAAGAGTTTTTAAGGCAAGAAAGAGGCATTGAGCGTCAGGAACTGAATTTGCTACTAAGGCTTTCAGATACAGAGCCAAAGCACTGCTTTAGTGTACCAATGCCACTCTTGGGCTGTCTGCAAGGAAAAAAAACCAACAGCCATTTGTACAATTTGTTACAAAGCCTGCTGGAAGAAAATCATCTGTATATGTAAAGGAATAACAGGAGAAACCATTTGATGGCCATCGATTTCTTCTTGCACCAAGAAACCAATATTCCTCCATGATTCTGATAATTCTGGCAAAGGAAAGCAAACTGTAGTGATTTGCAGAAAACAATTTAAGTTGTAGATCCAAGGCATATAGGAAATCTATCTTTTGAAGAGTGAGTGGCATTTTGGAATCTCACCTTGGGATTTTCAGTTTAGTTTTGTGTTTTTAAACTGAATTTTGGTATGTCTTTGACATTTGCTTAGGTCATTCAAACTGTGGTGGGTTGAAATTTCCTCCCCCCCCCCCAACATTAACTTTGCCAGCCGAGCCCAGTTGGAAGCAAATGGAAGCTGTACTTACAGGCAAAACTACAATCTGCAATGAGAGGCAATGAATATGTACAAAAATAGGCAGTATTTAAAATATTGAATGTGAATAAACTACAAACTAATTAAGAAGCTTTAGAATTTCTTCAGACACAGCTGGAGATAGAAAATACAGCTTTAATATAGTATATACATTTAAATAAAGGGTACTAACCTTGTAAATCTTAAAAATACATTTTAAAAATCCTATTATTAAAATAATTCAATTTTTTTTCCCCCAGAAAAATACATTCTACATGTTACAGTAGTTGGAGTATGGGACTATAAATGAGGCAATATCCTGCAACATGAGACAAGCAAGGTTTTGCTCTGAATGGGACTCTATAAAATCTGCTTCCCACAGCTCTAGGATGATTGTTTCTGATTTCTAGGTGAAATGTAATGGCTTTCAGAATTAGTTTTTCTCCTACAAACAGCTCAGAATCTGAACATTTTAGATCACTGGCACTGAACTGGGAATTCCTTAAATAATGGCCAGCTGGCAGTAGAATTCAGCTTCCTCTTTTACTGCCGCGTTTCTGTATTGCTCCCTGAAATAAAATGTTCTTGAACATTGGCAAAGAAGAAAGAATTGTTCTTGAATATATACAGAGAGACTATGTCAAAGACTCTTGGCTTTAAAATGGTTCAGGTTTTCAGAGCCAAACGGCACTAACATTTCGTATGAAAGTCTATGCAACTATTTGAGCTCTATCTGATATGTTCTAATAACTTCCAGCTTTCAGGAAAAATGCCAGTCAGGTTTGCAAACAGGTGTGTCTCCTCCCTGGCACGTCTAAATGTTGAGGATGGTATCCAATATTAACAAAAGTAATTGGCCTACTAAACCTAATAAAATTCTTTGTCAAATAGTACTGGGCTGAAGCCATTCACCCAGCTAACCTGACCTGTCCCCCAAGCAGCGTTACCATAGCTGTCCCTGCTGAGCTGATCTGTGAACAGAAGCAGCCCATGTTCCTAAGGGTGAGAGCTCACTGCTGCATCCCATCTGCAGTGCCCTGGGCTACCCAGTCCTGAGTTTGTGAAAGGTGAACCACAAAGCAGCAGATTAGGTCCAGGGATCACCCTGGTTTCACAATACGTTCAGAAGTGCATCTTGCCCACCTCAACATGAGGAGGAACTTCTTCACTTTGAGGGTCACAGAGCACTGGAACAGGCTGCCCAGAGGGCTTGTGGAGTCTCCTCTGGAGACTTTCAAGACCCATCTGGATGCATTCCTCTGTGACCTGTGCTGGATTCTATGGTCCTGCTCTGGCAGGGGAATTAGACTCGGAGGTCTCTGGAGGTCCTTTCCAACCCCTAACATCCTGTGATCCTGTAATTTCTAGAAGCCAGTATTACAGATTTTGCAGCCTTTGTTTACTTACATAGAGATTCTCAGAGTTACTGTTTCCAGCGCCACGATTCACGTGGGTTTAAACACTTTCCTTTGAACCCCTTAGTGGTTCAAACCCCTCTTTTACGCGTCTTGTTTTTCTAGAAAGGCCTCCTTAGCCTGGGCTAGGAAATACCAACAACATGCCATTTCATTGCCACCTAGGGGTAGTGCTGTACTGGATGACAGGGAGGGTTGCACTTGCCAGCTTCTTTGGGTCGTCCTCCAGCACTGGCCAGAGCCCGGTGGGCCGGCTCTGGGGAGCTGACAGCAGACACAGCGGCCGAGGTGCTGTCCCCAGTTGCCGCCGCAGCCGGCTCCACAGCCAAGGTCAGGGAGCCAGGAGCCATTTGCCCCCGGCGCCCCTGTTCCCCAGAGGCTGCTTTGTGTGGAGCTCGTCCGCCTTTCTCCGCCGATCGGCAGCGCCGGGAACCGGGGAGGGGCGGCGGGAAGCCCTGAGCAGGGGGGCAGCAAGGCCCATGCCGCGGCGGGGGGAAGCCGATGCAAGTGGGCTCTAGCCCTGCTCCACAGTACCTGGGGCATTGCGAGCGTGGAGAGAGACATGGAATGAAAAGTGAGGGGGAAATGGCAAAAATTAAGGTAGCTGTTGAGGGGAATAAAGGAAAAAAACCGGAGCCGTTCATTCCTACATCCCTGTTGCCAACTGTGGCACGGGAGAAAGGAGGCCCTAACCAGCGGGGGAGATGGCAAGGAGAGGAGAGGAGATGGCAAGGAGAGGGGGATCTCGGGCACAGAAAGAACCCCCCCAACAGACCCGGGCAGATCCGGGCTCATCCGCGGGCCCGCTGCCGCCCCGCGCCCGCCCGGCAGCGCCGCCCGCCCTCGCGGCTCTCCCGCCCGCCCTCGCCCCACAATGCATCGCGCGGCGCGGCTGACATGGCGGCCGGGCCAGACTGAGCCGCTGGCGTCGGGGCCTCCAGCAGCTGGAGCCGGGCATGGCGGGGGCGCAGCGCTGGCACCCCTAGCGCCGCAGCCAGGTACCGGGCCCCAGGGGCCGGGGGGCCCCGCCCAGCCGCGCGGGGCCTCCCCTGAGGGTTGTGGGGGTGGCTGGGCGCGCTCTGCGCTCTCCCCGTGCGGGGAGGGGGGAGGCGGCCTTGGGGGGGCCCTGTCCGCGCCGGCGCCCCCCGCCACCGCCCGCGGCGCCCCGGCTCCGCCCCGGTCCGCGCCCCGCCTCGCCGGGCCGTCGCGGCCTGCCGAACCTTCCACCGGCCGGGGTGGCGGCGCCGAGGCTGCCCGGCACACCCGAGCCGGGGCACCGGCCACAGCCCGAGGGGTGGCGGAGGGGTGGGGGGCGGCTCCAAGGTCAGCGGCGAGCAGGGTCCGGCCCAACGGCCGCGTCTAGGCGAGCGGGCGGCCCGAGGGCAGTGCCCGGCTGCGCGGCCGCCGGTGTCTGCCAGGCGTGAGCTGCGTGCGTGCAGCTTGTTGTTCTCGCTCCCGCTGGAATTAAATACTGTGAGGGAGAGACCATTGCAGATGGCGAGGCCCCCCGGGGAAATGCCCCCTTGTCCCGGGCCGTCCTTAGCCCGCTCCACTGTTCTTTGCCGAAACGAGAGGTTCTGCTTTCTGTGGGTTCTGATCTGCCTGAAATGACACAGAGGCATCCTTTTGCCTATGGGTTTGTGCTCTTTTGTTGGCTTATCTTGTACACAAATACAGCCGAACGACTTCCCTTCCCTGCCCTTGCACTATGTTGCAATTTGCCAGTTGGCTGGATGTGTCACATTACCTGAGGCCCTCTTGCATTTGAGGTTGTTTCTGGGTATGTCAAAGGAGGACAAGCTCATAATGCGCAGACAAACAATGCAATCAGGTTTAGGCTAAGGTAGAGATTAGTACATTTTAAAGAGAGCTGTCTTTAAGTATGGAACTAATCATTTCTTTATATTCATGCCACCTCCATGTCATTTGGCTTCCTGAGCACCGTGCCCTGGATTTGAGAGTCGGTGCATTTGCTTGAAAATAGGGGGGGATGTGTTGGTTCTGGGTTTGTTCCGTTTGTGCTTTTTGGGTAGGCTGAACCTAGACTAGTGATTATTTCCGTGACAAGAAAAGTAAATGAGCCATGGCAGTATGGCTTCATTAGAGTATCTGGCAGAAGATGCTGTATCAAGAGTGAGAAGTCTCCTTACAAGCATCAGTTTTGCAGTGAGCTTTTTTTAACCCTTTTTTTTCTTTCAGTGAAAATACCTTCATAAAATTAACACTGAGGTAAATTACCCAGAGGATCAGAAAGTTCCCTCTGTGTGCTGTTCTTGCACAAAAGACAGCTTGACTTTTCTCTGATACTCATTTGGCAGAGGAAAAGAAGCTGCAGTATGCTGTGGAGACCTGCACACGGTGCAGGGTATTTACCTGGCTCTTCTGGAATTGCTGCCATGGGGAGAAAAAGGGAGCAGGATTTCCTGTGTCCTACTTGAAAGCAATTTATCCCTGAGGAGCAGCTCTTAAATGTCTGCTGCATCTGCTTGTCACAGTAATTGTTTTGGGTTGTGTATTCATCCTGATACCACAAGGCAGGTCAAAATGTTGCCCAGTTCAGACTGTGTCCTGTTTTCCAGGCAAAATGCTGGCTTTTGAAATGCTACAAAGCATTTCTACTAAATGAACCTTATTTTGGTTCCTGTCTCAATGAAATGATGTCATACTGGTACTGAGAGCCCACGGAGAGAGGGAGCCTGCAATGTGCTGCGTGGATTAACTTGCAGAGTGGAAGCAGTCCAGGGGAAATCAACATTCCTGATGCTGTTGGCACATGAAGACTGTTGTAGAACGGTTGATAAATTGTTTAATTGCACATAAATAATAGATCTGTAACTCTTGGAACAAGAGTTACCTAAATTTAGACACCATCCATAGGAATCTATTTTTGACTGTTTTTACCATGTGCCTACCTGTGTGTGCTCAAACTGTGTCCTTGGTTCCATACATGTGTGTCCATGGTTCCATATATGTGTGCTCAAACTGTGTCCATGGCTCCATATACGTGTGTCCATGGTTCCATACATCTGTGTGCTCAAACTGTGTCCACGGTTCCATACATGTGTGTGTGCCCATGCTGTGGCCACGGTTCCATACATGTGTGTGTGCCCATGCCGTGTCCCTGGTTCCATACATGTGTGTGTGTGCCCATGCTGTGTCCCTGGTTCCATACGTGTGTGTGCCCATGCTGTGTCCATGGTTCCATACATGTGTGTGTGTGCCCATGCTGTGTCCATGGTTCCATACATTTCTACTGAGGCATGAAATAATATTTCCAGCTAGAAGTAACTTTTATATTTTGGGTTTTGGTGTCAGAACAGCTTGGTTTGGGGGTCTGAAATGGCTCTGTGCTCTGAACTATTGTGGCTCAGGCTGTGTGCCAGCTCTCTGGCTGTATTCTGGACAGCTTCTCTGAAGTCATGGTTTGCGGTGTGCTTCTTCCAGCTGGGAGAGTGCTGATTCTGGTGCAGCAGGCGTAGGGATACTGGTAGAAGATGCACCTGCTATAGCTGTAGTTTGTCACTAGTTTGTGACTGGCATGAAGTAATTCAAAGGCTGTCCCTTCCTCAGGGATCAGTTTGGCAGAGGGGATCGCTCCTGCCTCGATACAACATCCAAATATTTCTGTGCCACAAAGTGCTGTGTTCTTACCTGGTGAAGTGCCCAATATAAGCAGAAGTTTAAGAGAAGGTGGATAAATGGGAGTTTAAATGTGTAACTGCAATTGAAGCCAGTTTCATGAGCAGCCCAGGCCTCCAGAAGCTGGTTTAGCCTGTGAAAGGCTGGAAACCTGTGCAGTTTGTTTCTAGCCTGCTCTCCTGTGTTGGTGCAAAAGTTGTGTTTGAAGTTGGAGCTACCTTGGGTCAGTATCCTGGTTCCAGCAGGTATCTTAAGGCATACAGCAACATTTGAGGCAGGTGGGACCCCTCTTGTGGCTGCGGTGTTTGCTTGGGTTGATTGTGCAATGTTTAAAGGACTATTACAGTAAACACAGGGATCAGAACCAAAACCTGTTAACGCATGGGGAGTCTGTGTGTGAAATACAGGGCTAGGGGAAGCCGCTGTGGCTTAGTTGCACAGCTGGTGTGGCTGGAGAGAGGCTGGCTTTCCCAGCTGGGAACAGCAGGCAGCAGCAGCGTTAGAAAGCAGCAGTTCCTGGCTCTTGGTTATGTGCCTCTGTCTTCTCAGTGAGTCATAGCGTGTTGTGGAAAAGACAGTGGGTGTCAGTGCAGAGAGTAACCTGCAACTGACACATCTTGCATGGACCTCCTGTCCAGCATGCTCTGCTCATTCCATGGTTTAATTAAGATACCTGCTCTACATAGGTTACTAAGTTTTGTATCAAGCAAGACCCTTTCCTGGTACTTTGTTTACTAAGTGGTACTTTTGTGATTCAGATCCAGTCCTGTTACAGTTCTCTTTAGATGTGTGTATACACATCTAAAGCTCCTTAGAAGCTTTCAGGCCTCCACATTGGGAATATCTCAGAGCTTGTTAGAGAGCTGCGTATCTTACAGAATCATAGAATTGTTAAGGTTGGAAGGGACCTCAAGGATCACCTAGCTCCAAGCCCCCTGCCATGGGCAGGGACACCTCACACTACATCAGGCTCCTCAGAGCCACATCCAGCTTGGCCTTAAAGACCTCCAGGGATGCAGCTTCCACCACCTCCCTGGGCAACCTGTTCCAGGGTCTCACCAGCCTCATGGGGAAGAACTTCTTCCTAACATCCAATCTGAATCTACCCATTCCTAGTTTTGTTCCATTCTCCCTAGTCCTATCACTACCTGACACCTTAAAAAGTCCCTCCCCAGCTTTCTTGTAGGCCCCCTTCAGGTACTGGAAGGCCACAATTAGGTCTCCTCAAAGCCTTCTCTTCTCCGTACTGAACAGCCCCAAGTCTCTCAAGTGTGTCCTCATAGCAGAGGGGCTCCAGCCCTCTGATTATCCTCGTGGCTCTTCTATGGACACGTTCCAGCACATCCAGATTCTTCTTGTCATAGGAGCCCTGTGCCCAAATTGCTTGTTTTGTTTCATCTCTGTTTTGTGTGTCAAATTCTGTGTGCATTATACTGGCTTCCTTCTAGGTAGATTTTGGTAGTATTGTCCTTAGTAGCCCAGTCTCTGCAGCCTGTAGGAAGAGTGGGAGCACTGCAGAGCACTTATGTTTGTTACTAAGGACACTGATAGGTTTATTGCTGGTGGAACCTGAGGTGCTTTAGTGGTCAGTAATCTCTGCTAGTTTAAGTAGTTTGGAAAAACATCAGGGATTGATAATAGTGCTAAGTTATGTCTGGTTCATCATAAAACAAACATAAACGTGTGATAACTTTAAACCATTGGCACAGAGCGTGGGAGAGGCTTGAATGACTTCTAGAAGTTCTGATACAAGAATGGGCCTAAGCTTGGAAAAGAGCCATGTCTCCAGTGCAGCAGGCCTGTCTGGTGACACTACCTGTGTCTAAGCAGAGTGCCACAAACCTCGTCTTTTCTTTGTGTCTGTGGCTGTAACCTTTGTTTGCTGAATTTTATTTTTGTTGAGGAAGTTCAGCTGGGCTATACTGGTAAGCAGGCAGGGGGTGGGACTGAGGTTAATCCCCCTACTTAAAGCTGGAAGGCTGGCTGGGCAGATTGGAGCTTAAGGAGCAATCATAATGGGACAGATAAAAGCAGGGCTCAGATAAAACACAGGTGCCTCTATCTCAAAGACAGTGATAATAATTCTGTTTGTAGCACTGTGTTTATATTAAATGTGGTACTCGGGGGAAAGTAAACTCTTCCCTTGCCCTTTAGTTGCTCTTGAACACTCTTGTCTTTACTTACGGACATTTCATCCAATTGGGACCAAATGTTAGGATATATTTGAAGTTTCTGTGTGTTTTCTGGAAAGAGGAAGGCACAGAATCCCACCATCACGTATGGTCCTACAGCTGCAGTATGTCTCCTCCACTTGCCCAATGAGCTGTGCCTGGGAGTGACAGAGGAGTGCAGAATGAATGTACAGGAAACCAGGTATGTGCAGTTCTGCTGCTAACTAAATGATTATTAAAAAATGAAAGCTTTAAAGAAGGGCAACTCAGAATGCAAGAGCTCACAGCTTAGCTTGGCGTTTACCTTTTGAAGAGTCCCTGTTACAGCGAAGTCTGCTACAAAAAGTATGCCTTTGAAGGAGTTAAATGCAGCTCAAAGACTGGAGAGGAGGGTGTGGAATGGCAAATGGGTAGAAATATCTTTTTGAAAGTGGGTTTTTTTTTGTTTGGTTGGGTTTTTTTAATCCTATTTGGAAGCAAGCCTTACCCTGCAATTTAACAATTCAAATGCAAAATTTTCTAATGCTAGTCTGAGAGAAGGAGGAAACAAAAGAAGCTGGCAGAAATGAAAGTGAAACAATCCTGGTGCTTCCTTTCCTGAGCCTAAAACGAATTCTGCAGGAATGAAACTGAAGCTGATTTGAAACCTTTTTAGCTTGGCTGTTGTAGGTATGTATAGGCATAGCAGTTTTGTAGTGTTTGAGGCTGAATGGTATCTCCTCTGACCTTAAGATGTTGTGTTTCAGCCAGATTATTGTTCTACGAAAAGCCAAGAGCTGAGCTAAATTTGAGAAGTGGCCGGCACTGTGCATTCAGAAAGCAGAGCAAATTGAGTCTCCTCCAACACCAGGAGATTGACTACATGAAATATGCTGAAATTATTCCAACAGGTTAATCATAGCCCACTTTGCAAACACTGGTGGAAAACTCTGGTGGCGTTGCCAAGCTGCCTGGGAAGAAAGCAAATTTTGATTCCAGCTCTGGCAGTTCGGTGTGAGCCTGAGCTAGTGAATCAGATGTGCCATCCAGGTCTCAGAAAGATGCCACCTCAGCACTGATTCACTCTGCTCCAGAGTTTTGTTCTCATGCTGCTCTTTTCAGAAGCTCTCCTTTCCTTCCTCCCATTTCCCTCTCCTGCACAGATGGCCAGTGTCTCACAGAGGAGGCCTCCAGAGGATCTTCTGGAGACTGTCTTGGGTTTAATAGTGCTCTCCCTTTATACTTCATGGGCAGCTTCATTATTTGGTTTACTTTGAAGTGCTTTGTGAGGTGGTGCTGTAGTTACTATTATGTTGCAGTTTTAGATTATTGTTTGATAAGTCATTTTGGCAGGAAAGCAAAACTCCGTCCTGCAGTACAATGTTAGGATTGCACTTGGCATTTTCAGGTTCTTGCAGTTTCACTGTGGAAATGAACCTGAAATTTGTAAGTAGAATTTTTGTAGATTTTTGTTTGGTTTGTTTGCTTGCAAAATATGAATGTTAATCTGATGCTTAGACAAAGTGGAGCAAAATGAGACCCTACTTTTCCTGCACTGCCGGAGTTTCATGATAGCTTTAAGCTGGAAGCAGTGCCAAGAGAAGTTGTCCCCACCCTACTAGTTGTTTGTTATTACCAGCTCCTGCTGCTCCTCCTCCCTCTGCCAGTTTTAAATTGAGCTGGATTGGTTTTCCAGTTTGGCTCACTGCATGAGGGAAGGAGCAGCCTGAGCAGTGGGAGTGAGTAGCCTGGGTTGGATAAGGAGTGCTCTTGCTTCTGTCAGGTTGGTGCTGACCTAAGCTGCTCTTCAGTCACCCTGCAAGCGTGGCCTGGGTGTGCTCCAGGCCAGAGCTGAAGGGTGACGTTGATGTCAGAAATGAACCAGAAATTAAAGTGGAGCGTGGGGGGTTGGGTTATTGTGGTTTGGGTTTTTTTACCCTCTTCAGGTTGAGCTATTAGATCTTAAGGAATAGTTTAGAATCTGACAAACCCAACTCTTGCCTCTTTTGATTGCATAAAAATTAGGAGTAGAGCACAGTTTAAAAATAGCAATGTCTTGTGCATAGCTGTAACATCTCAGGAGGCTGTGGGGCACTGCTTCATGCTGGTGGGCATGGACTGGAGTCCTTCAGCCAAGCTATGGGACCCCTGGGCTCTGCTAACCACACTGAGACTTGGTCATTAGTGCTCCAGGTGGGCGGTAATCCTTGCCTGCTGAGTTAGGGAGAATTGCTGTAGGAGGGCTGACTGTAATCTTGTGGCAGTTTTAGGCTATGCCTTTAAAATTTTTCACAGATCTTGAGCAGAAAAGTAGCAAAATGTAAATAAATCTCTGTTGGGTGTAAAAAAAGAAAATAAAGATATATAGAGATATAAAAAATAAAGATCTTCTACCTGAACTGGTCTGGCAAAGTTAATGCTGGGGGGGAAATTTCAACCCACCACAAATCTGAAGGGAAATACTGCTTCATCTTTGGGAGTTTTGACTTTTGGTCTGGCAGTAAGAACCAGGTGTAATCAGTGTTTAATAAAAAAATCATTGTTATATTAACTAAGTGTATTTGGGAGCTAAAGTACCTTAGCTTTTGGAAGGAATTTAGGAATAGAGACACTATTTCTCTCTTTAAAGTTTTATGTTTTACTAAAGACTGTGATGCTAACATTAACCTCAGGAAAATTCCTCTGGCTTTTGATATTTATTTTTGAAAGATAATAGCTAATTTCAGTTATGTCAACAGTGGCTGAAGAGAACCATTTTAGGTATGTTCTGAAGTGTTTTCTGCTGTGTGTTTCTTTAAAGTGAGAGAGAGAGACAGCAACAGTGCTAACTAATCTGAAAAAAAGACACATTACTGTCCTTCATGCTGATAATGCTCACAAATAGTTTTCATTTTAACCAGACATTTTAATATGATCCTTCCTTCTGGCTCTTATTATTTAAGTTCAAAAGTACATTGTGACACTTCTGACTTTTCTGTTATTCCTTTTCTTGACTAAATGATAAGCTACTGAGTTTGATGGCTTCTCTAAACTCCAGAAATTTCCATGGACAGTGCTTTTACCACCCAAATATATAGCTGGGCAGGAAAGGGAGCAACTCTGAGCTCCATCTCTTGCTATAGGTTTCTAAAATTAATTCTCTTCTGTGTCCAATACTTCATTCTTATATTTTTATTGCTATCTCAAGGTTATTAAAAAATAGTTAAAATCTTAGTTCTTACTGCAAATTTCCCCTTTGTTTTCTGTAGCAGTAAGAGTGATTCTGGGTTGGGGTAATCCCAAGCAGTGATACAGGCTGGGCAGCAACTGGTTTGAGAGCAGCCCTGAAGAAAAGGACTTGGGGGTTCTGGGGGATGAGAAGCTCAACATGAGCCAGCAGTGTGCACTTGCAGCCCAGAAAGCCAACCAGATCTTGGGCTGCATGAAGAGAAGCATAGCTAGCAGGTTAAAGAAGACGATTGTTCCCCTCTACTCCACTCTGGAGTACTGTGTCCAGTTCTGGAGCCCCGATTACAGGAAGGATCTGGAGGTGCTGGAATATGTCCAGAGAAGGGCCACGAGGATGATCAGAGGGCTGGAGCTCCTCTCCTGTGAGGACAGACTGAGGGAGTTGGGGCTGTTCAGTCTGGAGAAGAGAAAGCTTTGAGGAGACCTTATTGTGGCCTTTCAGTATCTGAAGGGGGCTACAAGAAAGCTCGGGAGGGACTTTTTAGGGTGTCAGGTAGTGATAGGACTGGGGGGAATGGAGCAAAACTGGGAATGGGTAGATTGAGATTGGATGTTAGGAAGAAGTTCTTCCCCATGAGGGTGGTGAGACACTGGCACAGGTTGCCCAGGGAGGTGGTGGAAGCCACATCCCTGGAGGTTTTTAAGGCCAAGCTGGATGTGTCTGTGAGGAGCCTGATGTAGTGTGAAGTGTCCCTGCCCATGGCTAGGGCGTTGGAGCTAGGTGATCCTTGAGGTCCTTTCCAACCCTGACAATTCTATGATTCTGTGATTCCTTAAGGACAGGCCCATGGATGCATGCTTGCCTTCCTGTTGGACAGTGCTGGAGTTGTCTCCACCATAAAGCTGAGGTGATACACCACCTAAAAGACTTGGCTTTAGATAGGCAAGGTTCATCTGCAGCTAAATGAAATGAAACATTTACCATTTGTGGGGGTTTTGGCTAACTGAAATCTTACTTGCTCCTGGCAGTTAACTCACATCAGAATTACACCTGTCAGAAATATGCTTAAGTGTCTATGGACAAAGGTTGATGGGTCAAGTTTATTATTAATACTTGAAGCTCTATCTCTGAAAACTCCTAAGAGAATGGATTGCCAGGAAGTGAATTAGTTTTCTGTAGTGGCTAATTCGAGCTGAATATTTATTGAGTGGTATTTTTTAGAGGTGTTATATTTTTCTCTCTCTTCCCCCTTCCCCCCCCCCCCCCTTTTTTTTTTTTAATCCCAGTGTAGTTGCAGACATGTTGGTTCTTGTTTTTTCCTTTGTTTTTCTTTTCCAGAATGCCAAAAATAGGAAGGAAAGGAAGAACAAGCTGTTGGCAGGTTGATCACTGAGTGTTTTTTACCACGTACTGCATTTTTTTGGGTCTTTTCCCTTCTATGAGCAGGAGTCAAGGTGGTCAAAATTTTCCTGACTGTTACGAAGATTCATTTATGCCTATGGGGGGCAGCAGGATTCCTGTGGCAGTTTGTAATTACATGCATTAGAGAGGTTTATTTTAATGTGTTGTCTGCACAGAGCTTTGATATTCCTGCTTCGGTTCAAAAATGTCTATCGTTGTTTCTTCATTAGACAATCAGCTCCGATCCTTGCCTGCTCAGTGGATGTAAAATTAACTGCAAATTGCTGAAGGATTGCACTTCAAGTGGTCTCAAGAGACAGAAGAAGCAGGTCTTCACTATAATGGAAGAGGCCAAGAGCTCAAGGAATGGAAATCATGAGCCAAGGAAGTCTATCCGTCTTGCCTGTGAGGAAGGCAAAGCAGTCAGAGTTACAAATAACCAAAATTACAAGCATAATAGAAATGACAAGGCTGTGAAGGACGTTGGGAGAAGCTCCCCAAGTGGAAATAGCAGCAAAAAAGGTAAACAAAATGATGTTTGTTGTGAAAAGCCAGGAGAAAATAAATCATGCAAAGCGAACAGTTGTATTCCTGGATCGAAAGACGCAGGGTCAAGCGTTCAGGAGAGAAGTCATGGAAAAGCTAAAAAGCTTTCAAATTTATCAGCAGCAGTGGAAATCCTGAAACAGACAAAAGCTCAAGCGGTGGGAGAAGATTTTCCAGGCTCCCATGTTTCAGGGAATGGGGTCAGTATGGAAAGTTTGATGGCTGCACAGAAAGGGAAGGCGCTGTTGGAAAACCCCCTGGGAGTTCATGCCGTGAAGACCAGTGCTGATCAGACTGGGGATCCCGGTAAGGCTGCTTCAGATCAAAGGAAAATGGACCATAAGCCTGACGACTTCAGTGAGTATTGTTCAGCACTGCCTTACTCAGTTTTCTTCTGCTAAAATGGTTAGCCGTCTGAAACGGGCTTGGGAGCGTTTCTGTTTGCCTCCCTTTGCACGCATCTAGAAAGCTGCTGGTTGCACGTAGGGAGAACGTGCTCTTAATGCAAGCATGGTACTCGGGGAATAAGAAATTGCATCTGGTTTTTTTCTCCTCCTGCCTAAAACATAAACGTCTCTGCAAGATGCTTAGTCTGCCTGGGTTTCAGGCAGTTTTGTGCAGGTAGTGCCTTGGAAGGGGAGATCCCTTCATTTATGCTGCCACATACCCAAATGCCACCTCTGCTTTGCAGAAAGGGCAGGGGAAGGTCTGCAAGAGCAGCTTTTGTTGTGGGTGGGGGCAAATATTTACCTTTTGTTCCTGTGGCTGTGGTGCTCTCTTTGTCACTGAGATGTTTCAAATGCTGGCTTGGGGAGCTCTGGAGTGCCTGCCGACCCTCAGCACTTACCTTTGTGAGTGTTTAGTTTTTGCAACTCTTGTTCAGTTCAGGCTTTCAGGATGCTGTTTGAAAACCTACTAGTTGAAGACCTCATAGTTGAAGAACTTCCCATTGTTGCAACAGCAGTTGCTTCTGTGGAGATAGAGGGAAAATGTTAATGTCCCTGTGTTTTTAGCCATCTTAATAAAATTGAGCAGGAAAAGCAAGTTGAAGTGGCAGCATCTTGTGAACAGTCAGCTCTTTGCAGACCAGCATCATGTAGCATAGGTGCCATCTGTCACTGAGAAACCAGGGCTTGACAACTTGCTCCGTTTCGATTCCCAGCTGGTCTGGGGCCACAGATCTCATTTGAAAGGAAAGGAAACCTAAAGCGAAATGCAAAGAACCCTCAGTTTGTTGCTATAAAAACCACTGGAATGATGGAAGCCGTGACTGTTTGTCCAGGTTGGTGGCCTGTGACCAATCCACAGGCATCTGGAGAAACTGGCCTGTCAGAGCTGCCCTGCATGTTTGCAAGCAGCCGCGTTCCAAAGCTCCACGCTTGCCAGACGTGGGCGGCAGGCTGGCACAGTGTGCTCAGGTGCAGCTCCAGCAGCCTTCTAATTGAGAGCTTGGCATGCTCTGATGACTGGTTCCTTGAGATCATTGGCTGAATGTCTTTAAAGCAGTTCTGTGGCTGCTTCCTGAACAAAACACCTTTTTAAGCCTGATATTTGTGATTGTTACAGCAGAGCATCAGGACCTTGCATGCTCTGTTCTGCACAACCAAACCTCCTGTTTCTTGCCTTGAAGGACTTCAGAGAGACTCTAAAGTTGTCACCGAAGCACAAAATTCATCTACCAAATTTTCCCCCCCCTCTTTTTTTCATAGCAAACTCTGAAGTCTCCAAAACATTGGTTAACCTACTAGAAAGACTGTGATACCTAAGGTGGTTTTGGCCAACCTTTGGCCCAAACCCTGGAATGTAACTAATTTGTGTCTGGCTCCTTAGTGAGAAGCTCTTAACCTGCTCTGTCGTCTTTAACTTTTCACTTTTGTTCTCCTTGAGCTACTCTGAGGAAAATAACTTTTTTCTTTTTCTAGGTAAACTAAAGAATTCTGAATCAACTAAAGAGCATGCTTTGGAAGCTGATGATTTAGAAAACACCACTGTCCTTGATGAATCTAATCTGACAGCTGAACAGCAGCTAGGATTGAAACAAGCTGAAGAACGCCTGGAAAGAGATTACATCTGCCGCCTTGAAAAAGTAGGTTGAGTGATTTATCAGACAAAAAAATGAAATGAGTGGCTTCTTTCATCACCATCACCGTGTTCCTGGTTGGGTGATATTTCTGCTAGAGCCTGTTGCTTCTCTTTTCTCCTTCTTTGTAGTCACTTTAGTGATCCAAGGTATTCCCAATAGCTGACTAGTCATTCCTTCTGGCAGATAATGTGGATTGAAAACTTAATGCTCCTTTTGTAGCACATGCAGCCTTTGGAGAACAGCATTTTTTAATGCTGCAGACCTAAAGTTGTACAGTTCTAATACACAACTAAGATTTTCTAGAACCTCTGACCACCTGGAAACTCAGAATACAGGATCAGAAGGAACTTTGTACTATCTTCACCAGGTGTCAGGTAATGATAGGACTAGGGGGAATGGAGCAAAACTAGAAGTGGGTAGATTCAGATTGGATGTTAGGAAGAAATTCTTTACCATGAGGGTGGTGAGAACCTGGAACAGTTTGCCCAGGGAGGTGGTGGAAGCCTCATCCCTGGAGGTTTTTAAGGCCAGGCTGGATGTGGCTGTGAGCAACCTGATCTAATGTGAAGTGTCCCTGCTCAAGGCAGAGGGGTTGGAACTTGATGATCCTTGAGGTCCCTTCCGACTCTAACAATTTTATGATTCTATGGTTCACCTTCCACCAGTTCAGGTCTGTGTATGGAACATGAGTCATTAAATGTGTTCTTCATCTAGTCAGACTTGGAAGTCAGTCTAGGTAATGGAGAAGTATTTCTCAATGGGAGTGTTTCTTACAGCATTTTAATCCCTTATATCTTGTCCTAGGAAAATAAACCTATGTTAATAACTTTATTCTACACACTTGAAGGTCGTTGCCATGCCTGCAGTCTTACCTTCTTTAGACTCATTCTTTGATTTAGGGGCTCATTCTTGTGGCTGTTCTGTAGGCATCTGCCATGTGACTGCTATCCAAAAGTGGCCATGCAATTTCAGCTCAGGTCTTACGCACAAAGAGGAAAGCTGACTTCATCTGTCTGATTAGGATCTCTGCTTTCTTGTAGCAGCAGTAGGATGTTGGCTTGTAGCTTGACCAGCAGTGCTACCTCATATCCTTTTCTTAAGAAATGCCCTCTCAGGTGTTCCCAGCCCTGTGTTTGCAGTTCATAATCCCTAAGGAGGAATGATACCTTGCTTTGGTAATACTTAATTGCAGCTTATTTAGTCCATTTCTCTGCTTTGTTTGGATCACTGAATTGTTGTTGTGGCTTCTGCAACTCCTCCCCTCTTGCTGTTTTTCACAGCTGTAGTCAGCACACCCTCTGCTACATTTCCTAGGTCTTCAACAATAAACCTCAGCAGGACCCCTGTTGAAAAATCCTTGTCCCATGCTTTTAGACTGGTGGTGAACCAGTCTAGTTGTGTGTGCACTGAGGCCAGTGAGCAGTTTTGCTGCCACCTTGCAGTCCCTTTAGGTAGCGTTTATGGTCTCATTTTGAGACTGATACTATGACAAGTGACAAAAACTTTGCCAAATTCAGGCAACAACATCTGCTGCTGCTTCCTCAAGCCCTACGATTTTACCTTTGAAAAGACAGCCCTAAAATCAGTTCAGAGCAATTTGTTTCTAGCAGGTGAGTTTCTCACCTGTGAGCTGCTATTGTGTTGATTACTAACTCCAGTTTATTACAGTAATTTCCTGGGTGCTAATTCTGACTGGTCTTCAATTCCTTGGCTCATCCTGTTTAGCCTTTCCATTCTCTGTAAGGTCTTTAAAATACAGCTGGCTCTGAGTTGGTTTAGTTTTGTGAAGGGGGCATTGAACTAGGTGACCTTAGGAGGTCTCTTCCAATCCAGACCATTCTGTGTGATTCTGTGAATATCCAAGCACAAATTTCAAGAAACCTGGCTTGTTAGGATGCATCTGTCTTAAGTAGTAGTCCGTAGCTTTTTTTGTCTTGCTGCCTTGGGTTTTTGCCCATTTCATTGCTGTTAAGAACTAAATGATTTTAAAAGGCCTTACAACAAAGGAAAATAAAAGGCCTTACAACAAAGGAAAATAAAAGGCCTTACATGATTCACCCATTCTGGCAACAATATTGCAGATCACTGTAAATACTCAGTTCTCAACTGTATTGCTACTGCTGATCTTCATTCACTTTTTGAAGAGTGGTAAAAGATTTAATCTACTTAAATCATCAGCTGTTGAATACTTGAAGCTTCCAAGCTAGCCAAGAGTAACAGTCTCTAAGTTGTTTTCCAAGTGGATGCTTTGTTTCATCTTGGTAGGTACCTGCCTCACAGAAAATAAGGGTGAAGAGAATTAGTGCTAAAAGCATAATGACTGTTATTTTAGAGTGATAGTTACTCTGCATTTGGACAGTATCAGATTTCCCCTCCCCCCCCCCCCCCCCCAAAGAGATCAAACTCAGTAAGTGGAAGAAAATTTCCCCAAGTTTGCAGTGGTTCAGGTTTCCATATAGTAAGCTAAATTTACCTGATTTACTTAGTCCATTTTCTGTCTTCAAGTGGTATTCATTCATTGTTATGTCACTGTTTAAACATCTGGTGCTTTTCAATATGCTTTTGGGTTTTAATAAACACAGATGTAGTAGAATTAAGATGAAAATGCTAAGTAGGATGTTTCCTTTCCCAGATATAACTGATAGCAGTTATTGGAGAAATGCTAGCGTGTCCGGAGGAAGACCAAGGCTTTTTGTTGGGGCCCTTTGTCTTTGCAGTGAGCCTATCAAAAGGTCTCCAGTCTTCATGGCTGTGTTTCATTAAAGCAAGACAACACAACTGCAGGATGAGACAGGTTAAAGTACAACATTTGTGGAGCAAGCCTTCATCTTGGCAGAGCTGGTCCTTTCTGCCTTTTAGTCTTGCAGCTCTCCATGGTTTCTTGGCTGAATAAACTGCACGGTATCAGCTCTTGGACCCTAGGAAACCAATGATTCCCCAGCCCCCACCTCCAGCATCTCCTGAGGCTTGGCTGCTTCTTACAGACTCTCAGGGGACTCCCAGGTGGCAGCTTTCCATTTGCCTACTTTTCTTCCAGCCTGTCTGTACAAAAAGGTGCTTGTTCTGCATGCCTCTCCAATTCTGAGCATTCCAAAGTATTAATCACAATGGACTGATCTTCCCTTTGTCAGGGGGTCCCACCTTTTCCAGACTAGAGTCATTAGCAGGTCAGACACTGGCTCTCTTCTTCCTTGTTGGCCAGCTGCACCCTTTTGACTGGAACAGCGCCTGCAGCACTTCCAGAGTGCACTGGGAATGTGCTGGGCAGAAAACAGCACCATCTGCCAGAACATGGAGAGAGGATGAGGTGGTGAACACTTCTCATTTTCTCATCAGAGAAAGCAGGATGCGTGCTGAGATTTAATAAATCCCTAGTTATTAAAAGCTTAAGCTGACAAAGGAATGGCTTCCTGGCCTTTAGGTCAGCCTGAAGAGGCCCAAGCTCTCAGTCTTTGCTGAAAAGTGTCACACTCAAGCTAGCTCACTTTTCTTCCTCACTTCCCCACGTGCCATACAGGTAACAATCCAGGGCCACTGTTTTCTGAAGGCTGCCTAATGTTTGCAAAGCAATCTGTAATTGTTACACCTGGGTTATTAACTCAGAGAAGTTAGTTTTTCTGACCCCCCCTTGGCAGAACATTTTGGTTTCATCTCTGGCCATTTGTCCCCAGCCCTCCCCAGAATACAACAACTGTCAGTACCTGTGCAAGCTCTGCTTGGTTCACATCGAGAACATCCAGGGAGCTCACAAGCATATTAAAGAGAAACGGCATAAGAAAAACATCATGGTAAGTGAACACCTGCACTTCTGTTTGGTTTGGTGCTGGGGGAAAGATCTACACATTCCTGCTCTTCTTTTGCTGTTTGAGAAGGAAGGGCTTGATGATCTGCCCAGGTGTGGTAGTTTTTGGCTCTGCCTTTAAATTTTTTTCCACAGATCCTGAGCAGAAATGTAATAAAATATAAATAAATCACTATTGGGTGTGAAAAGGAAAGTAGAGGTAATTCTAAACAATTGCATTGGAGAGATGTCTACCATAGGACTGGTTGTACCAAAACCATTCTGGGGCTTCTTGTCTCTTCTTGCTTCCCTGCTCTGGAGAGGATACTAACCTGCTTCTGCTTGACCTTGGCTGCATTGTTTTGGTTATATCTTAACAGTTACTTTCTCTCCTCCTTTCTCCCTTTTAGACAGGCAGTGGTGGGGGGGGCAGAGAGACAGCTTCCCTGGTCTCTTGACCAGGGGGGTTCTTGTGTTGTTTGTTAATTGTAAATACCTGTGAAATATTGTAAATCCTGTATATTTTGTACATATTCATTGCATTCAATTGTAGAGTGTAGTTTTGCCTGTAAATACAGCTTTCATTTGCTTCCAACTGAGCTGGTCTAGCAAAGCTAATGTTGGGGGTGGGAATTCCAACCCACCACACCAGGCAGAGAGCTCATTGCTTCTCAATTAGTGTCTCCAAATAGTAGCTCGTCGTACTTACAGTAACAGAGCGCAAGGTAACTTAGGTGAGAAACATATTTAAATCCTCCATGTGTTCCAAAAAATCACATTGTTGGTAGCAAGCCCAGCAGGGATCAGGTATTATGTCTAGAGTGAAAGAAAGAGAGGTAAAATAGGGAAGGATTTGGTTCCCAAGGTGACATCATCTCCACTTGTCCTCAGATAGCTTTATGCTGTGTGCCACAGGACAGCCATTAGAGGTGCGTAGCTCTCTCGGTATTCCTCCTGACATTCACCCATTGGCAGCTCCAGCTGTGACATACATGGCTATCAAAGGAGCTTAGCAGCATCCCCACTCAAGAAATACCACCAAGTGGTGACTTGATAAAACCCCCAGTCCTTTAAAATGCACATATCTGTGCTCAATTCATTCAAGTAAGAGCAAAGGAGTTGAGAGATGCTGCCTAGAACTAGCCAAACGCTTTCATCCTGGGCTGTGTTCTCCTAGTGCTTTATTATTTCCTGGTTATTATTTCTTTCTGTTGTCAGTCACGTGTTTCATTCAGCTGATAGGTTTGTGAAACCAGTGGTTGTTGTACTTAATGACTTGACACATCTGACATATTTCCTGCTGTTGAATTGAATTGATGTATAATTTGATGCACTAAAAATAGCACCTTCTGACAGCAGCTGCTTAGGCTGCAGTGGGGCTCAACTTACCAACATTTCTTGGGAGCTATGAATAATTTTTCTGCCTCTGATGTGTTCCTCTCAAGAAAATTCCAGTCTGAAAAAAATACCTGTCACTGGCAAACTTTCCCAGCTCAGTTACTTTTATTATGTGGGAGCAATTACAGCTTTCCATTCCTTGGATTAATTCTGTTTCAGAACTGTCAGAAAATGTGATTCAGGAATGCAACGCAGCAGATCTCCTCCCCGGCTGCCAGTTGTGGAACATCATCCTCTCTTTTAAACACTGAGCATCTCCTGGCATTTCTGTGAGCCACTAGGGCCAGGCAGATTTCCTGCCTTAGCAAGTGTTTGCTCAGGACACCATATGAAGAGGAGAACAGGAAAAAAAAATAAGCAAGCCCTGTCTTCTTATGGCATGCAATAGTAGGAGATAACTTTTTTCTCTGAAAATACCACTTTTTCCTTTTGTCATCCAACAATTACCCAGGAAAAACAAGAAGAAAATGAGCTGCGTGCCCTGCCACCCCCTTCTCCTGCCCAGCTGGCTGCTCTGAGCTTCACACTGCTTGAAGCAGCAAATGAGCAAGGCATCTCAGATGAGGACTTCAGAATTCGCCAGGAGATTGTGAACGAGATGGAAAAGATCATCCAGCAGCCCTTACCAGGTACTCAGTGCTCTCCATTTGCTTTGGGATCTGTCCTTTTCCTTTGCTTTTACACACATTTTGACAATTAGGAGTGAATGAATGTGTTTGTGGTTATCTTTATATTCTGCATTCTTAAGGTATGTTGACATTTTAACACAGACTGGCAGTTGATTGAAAAGGAGCTGCCAAAGCTACAAAAAGAGGAAAATATGATTGTGCTCAATTTTGCTTCTTTGTCTTTAGTGAAGCTATTGGTCCTCTTCAAAATTATTGTTTCTGATGAAGACTGGAAATTACCAGGGCACAAAATACATCCTTCCTGGTCATGTTTAAAGCCTCAGCCAGTGAGGATCTCCCTCCGGGTCTTACCCTACAGACCTTTCCCACCTAAACTTTACCTAGTATCCACCTTACCCTAGTCACTATCTGTGGCTGTTAGAGATTTATGTTTTCTTTAAGTGCACTTGAATAAACTAATATAAATGTAGCAGGCAGGAAGTGAGAAGGAACACAAAATCTATCTGTGTTTCCTACCTGTCCTTCCACTGTTCATAACATCTTTCATGGCATAGTTTTAGGAAACAAAATTAAACTTCAGCTAGGAGTGATCTCAGTGAGCATATAGGACAGGATTAGAATCATAGTTAGGGCTGGAAGGGACCTCAAGGATCATCTAGTTCCAGCCTCCCTGCCATGGGCAGGCACACCTCACACCACAGCAGGTTGCTCACAGCCACATCCAGCCTGGCCTTAAAAAGCTCCAGGCATGAGGCTTCCACCACCCTCCCTGGGCAAACTGTTCCAGTGTCTCACCTCATGGTGAAGAATTTCTTCCTAACATCCAATCTGAATCTACCCATTTCTAGTTTTTTTCCATTCCCCCCAGTCCTGTCACTCCCTGACACCCTAAAAAGTCCCTCCCCAGCTTTCCTGTATGCCCCTTCAGATACTGGCAGGCCACAATAAGGTCTCCTCGAAGCCTTCTCTTCTCCAGACTGAACAGCCCCAACTCCCTCAGTCTGTTCTCATAGGAGAGGAGCTCCAGCCTTCTGATCGTCCTCATGACCCTTTTCTGGACACATTCCAGCACCTCCAGATCCTTCTTGTAATAGGGGCTCCAGGATTGTGATCTGGAATCTGCAGGTGGTAATGAGTAACTGCTCAAATAAGCCATTAAACCCCGGAAGGCTTATTGTTTAGGAGGCATTTCTTTGTGTTTACTGTATCCTAAAATGAGGAGAGATGTACTTTGAGGGCAGCAAAGTCCCTCAAATTGTCTTAAATGATCAAAATTACTACATTGACTTAACTACTTATTAATACCATACCTTATCTGCCTTTTTCTTCATTGTCTGCTTTAAGCTGATTAAAAATCAGATTCACTAAAATGGAAGGCCTTGAGTAGGTTAAATTCTCCGTCCCATTTTTCTGCTTCAGTGGGTCAGTAGAGTTCAGTGCTTTAGCAGAGTTTGTAACCATTGTCTGGCTAAGTTGAAGGGTTGTCTTCCCCCTCTTCCCATTCAGAGTGCAGTAGGACATGTTAAAGGTGCACATCCAATTTATGCTACTGTTGGCAAATCAAATAATACAAATAGTATCACAGTACATTAGAGGTTGGAAGGGACCTCCAGAGATCATCCAGTCCAACCCCTCTGCCAAAGCGGGATCTCCCAGGGTAGTCCACACAGGAATGCATCCAGGCAGGTTTTGAAGGATATTCCACAACCTCTCTGGGCAGCCTGTTCCAGTGCTCTGACACCCTCACTGTAAAGAAGTTTCTCCTCATGCTGAGGTGAAACCTTCTGTGTTCAAGTTTGTATCCGTTGTTCTTTGTCATATGACTGCACACCGCCAAAAAGAACTTGGCCACCTCCACTAGACACCCACCCCTCAGATATTGACAGACACTGGTCAGATCCCCTCTCAGCCTTCTCAAGACTAGTAATAACACTAAACAATAATTACAACAATGAGATAATCTTGGATGTTTCCTTTTTTGCACTGATTTCCCATCATCTCCTGTAGTTAATTCGCTGGAGTCGGAGAGCTGATTTTTGGAGCTGCAGTAACACTGGTGTTACGTTAACAATGATTTGGGTTTCAGTGAATCTGAACAGAAGGAAGTATTGAGCTCATTGACAACCCCCAAGTTTTTCAAACTTGTGATTTCATCTCTGGTGGGTTGATTTTATTTTAGAAAAATCCTCTGTTTTCCCTCTGCTCTATACAAATACAGTATCATAGAATCAGTAAGGTTGCAAAAGACCTCAACATGAGGAGAAACTTCTTTACAGTGAGGGTGACAGAGCACTGGCACAGGCTGCCCAGAGAGGTTGTGGAGTATTCTTCAAAACAAACCATCATCAAGTCCAACCTATCACCCAACACCTCATGACTAAACCATGGCTTCAAGTGCCACGTCCAGTCCCTTTTTGAGCACCTCCAGAGATAGTAACATTCAGTTTGTTTGCTGCAGGATGGTTAGCTTTCCTTCTGGGATATATATTAAATATATAGCTTCTGGGAGCTGTATTAAATATGTGCTTAAATAGGAGGTGCTGAATGGAACAGGAGCTTGTAGGGTGGAGATTTGCTAATCTGTTTGCTCTGTAGCATTGCTTTTTAGTGCAAGCTTCATCTCTGACAGGCTGCTGAGTTTTCCACTGCTGGTGCATTAGCATAAGACAAGAGGGAATTGCTAGTTTGACGTAAAATTACTATGTCAGTGGTACTGAGCTGTCTGACTTGTTTGAATTGAGGAACTAATGTGGGGGTGTAGTAGTAGTGGAGAGAGCCTGTAGTTGTAAAAGACAATTTGTTATTCCCCTTTGCAAAGCCTGCTGGGGTTGAGTAACTGTTTTCTAGGTTTTGAATTAGGGAAAAATTAATAGATGCACAGTGTAGAAAACAGAATGGTCTGGTGTGATTTTCTCCTGAGGAAAAAGTTCTTCTACTTTGAAAAGTCATTGGAAATTATGGCAGATGATTGTTGTTGGTGTTTACCCCACAGGAATTAGTTTTGAGAGGGCTAGTTTCTAAGTATTGAAAGACAGAGAATGGTTTGCTTGAAGCTGTGTATGTGTAGGATTTCTTTTTTCTCTTTTAAGAATTACTTTGTTCTGTTTGAGACAGTTTGGTCAGAACAAAAATGAAAGTACTAAAGAACAATACAAAGACAAGCCTCTTCACTCTGAGGCTGAACATCGTCAGAGGTTGTCTCTCCATCTTGGAGAGTCAACTGGTCACAGTTCTGGGCGGCCCGCTTGAACAGGGTGTTGGATTTGGAAGGGATTGAGAATAGCCTGAATTCTCAGCTGACATAAATACATCAGTGCCCTAGTCTGTATTACAGGAAAGCTTTCATCTACAAAAGTTCTATCATGAAGTGGGATAAATGGTTGTTTATGGAGTGCAATGGCATTTCTCAAGAGGTTGGTACTGAGTAGTTACTTTCTAGTGAGTTTAGATCTGTAGTACAGCTTTGCAGGTGAGGAGCAGTGGTAACTACAAAGCCACTCAATGGATACTGTCCTTTGTGTCTTGAATTGCACCTAAGTTATGTTTTGTATGCATGTTTTGTAATGAGCTGTGCACAGGAACTTGCTAATGAAATGAACAAATTCTAGCAGCTGTTAAAAACTCTGTCACAGAAGTGTGTGAGTTAACAAAGAATTCTGAAATTGGCTACCTGCTGCAGGGGCATCCAGCTGGACTCAACAAAAGCTGTTAAATAACATCCTGCACTGGGATGGTGACAATTATGAGTGGTTTATATTGAATTTTATATTGAGAACACACAAAACTAAAGCTGGACTGCAAAAATACTTCCAAAGAGCTTGAAAAATTTGGGATGCTTGGTAATTATGCTATTGGAACGATCCCTTATTACAGAAATAACTAAGTCTACACAGGAGTGAAGAAGGGCTTCAGTAATTAATCTGGGAGTACCACTTGGGAGGTGCATTGTCTAAACCAAGGACATTAAGGAATGATGGTGCTGAGTAATGCCCTTTCTTTCTCTGCAGACTGTTCACTGAGGATGTATGGCTCCTGTTTAACCAGATTCGCTTTTAAGAGCAGTGATGTTAACATCGATATCAAATTCCCACCCAAGGTGTGTATGTGTCCATTTGTATTAAATAAGGCTGGGTTTTAAACCAAGGACATCAACCTTACATTTCTGCTGCAGGACCTTCATCTTCTCTAAGGGCATACAGTGCTAAAGTAGTACAAAGCATACACGCTTTGATCTGTGTCAGTTGTGCTGTGAATTGAGTGGATAAAGATTGCGTCACTTGTTAGATAACTTTAATCCTGGGGAGCTGGACAGTTCTTACAGCAGCCTTTTTGGGGGGTTGAATTGTTGGAATAAGCAGTGAAGCAATAGTTGACTCTAGATAAGTGTATTTCTATGTACTGGTGATTCAGGCAGTAAAATCTTGTAGGTCTTTGTCCCTCCCCCACCGCATTCTAAAGGTGGCTTCAGCAATTCTCCATGCAGGTTTTAGTCACTTGCAGGTAGCTCTCACACCCCAGTTTCCTGTGGTCCAGTACTGCTGCAGGGACCTGTAGCTTCTCCTTAAACACTGAGGTTGGTTCACCTTTAGTGTGATATTGGCAGCACATTCTCCTTAGAGGCAATGTTGTATGTTGATACTGAAATTGTTTTCCTGGTGCAAACACATACAGTTAACTCCTTGAGGAATGCTGACACCTGATTCCACTTCTATATACAGTTGTGCAGTTTAAGGGGTTTTAAAGTGTGAAATAAACCAGGCTGGTCTGAATAATGTCATCTGTTCTGATTTTTGGCATTTCAGATGAGTCAACCAGATGTTCTGATACAGGTGCTTGAAATCTTGAAGAACAGTGGTGAGTTCTAGCTGCACCCCATTTTTATTAATCAACTGCTGTTCATTTGGGTTTGGACCTCATTTTTCTAGACATTTACAAAAATGGATTATTTTTCAACCAAAGTAGCTGAGCTTTTTTGATGTGAATTTTCTGAATACTCACGCTTGTGTGAGTGAGGTCTGAGAAGCTGCAGCAGGAGTCCAGTTCAGATTGTTGGAATTCGTGGTAGTGATGTTAGAGGCCAGGTGAAAAAGCATTCAGCGTGAAGCCACTTTCCACTTGAGTGTGAGAACTGTTAAAATACTTCTGAAATGGATGGCAGTCTTACTCTGTTAGCAAGTCATTTAACCTTGACAGGTCTTCAACCAAGTCACACAAGTAGCACTGCATTTTTTGATCCTTCAGGAAGCACTGGTGGCTCAGCTCCTGAAGTGGTTCTCAGACTGTACTGATAGTTTGTCAGAGGTTCAGCCTCGTGTCTTTCAAATGTTGTGAAAACAAAAATGGTTTGAGAAGATAAGCCAGCCCAGTTTGAAGAGTTTTCCTTTATTTTTTCACTTTTCCCTGATGGCTGTATCTGATACTGCTGGTGACCATCAACAATGACCAGAAAATACTGCTTTCTGCTCAGCTGTGGGTTAGCTATGGTCAGCTGTGCTTAGCTGTGGTCAGCTGTGCTTCACTGTGGTCAGCTATGGTCAGCTAATGTTTAGCTGTGCTGCACTTAATTGGAGTTGTTCTGTAAAAGTGTGCTATCAGTGTCATAGATTTAAAGACTCATTTGGGAAGTCTATAAAAGGTTCTCATACATGATGCTGTCTGTCTGTTTTTTTTTTCTCTCCTTACTCAGCTCTCTACTCAGATGTGGAGTCAGATTTCCATGCCAAAGTTCCTGTTGTCTTTTGCAAAGATGTGAAAAGGTACACCTCGGTTCTGCTGTGCTCCTTCATAGAGGTGCTGCCCTGCATTCCTGACAAGAAGTGTCCCTGTGACATTTATCTCACAGTCATGGACAAGGAGAATTTCTCATACACAAAAACACAATCTTAGAAAGCAAGCTTAGCTTTGTTTTTTTGCTTCCCAGAGCTCATTAGCTGTAGGAGTCTGAAAATATCAGTTCTACATAGAGTTAACTTGGGGAAGAGTGGAACGGTTTTCAGTTGACAGTTAAAATTTCTGCCAGCAGTTCAATCCAAGACTTGTAAAAACATTTTATGAGCTCCACATTGCCAGAAAGGACACGTCAGCTGAGCAGCTCAGTCAGCTCCAACAGGAGATGGGATTGGTGTGTGCTGGCCCTGCTGCTCTGACTGGCTAGCTCTAAGTGACTGACACTTCAGGGAGGTAAATGCAACAAGGCTTGGTTGATCTTTCCCTCTCTTTGTAGAGCATGCAAAAGAGAGTGAAAAGAATGATTCTGAGAAGCAAGCTATGAGTTTTTACAGAAGCCATTTTGAGGGCTCACCACTTTTTGTGTGCAGTAGGCCTGGAGTTTTGATTGATTGATTGATTGGCTGATTATTTATTTAGTATGTGGAGAATCACAGAATGCTAAGGGCTGGAAGGGACCTCAAAAGATCATCCAGTCCAACCCCCCTGCCCGAGCAGGATCACCTAGAGCAGATCACACAGGAACACATCCAGGCAGGTCTTGAGTATGTCCAGAGAGGAGACTCCACAACCCCCCTGGGCAGCCTGTTCCAGTGTTCTGTCGCCTGTACGTGTACATGGAGTTTGAGTTGTGCAATATTGCACAATTAAGTAGTGGCAGAAAGAGCAAATTCTTAATGCTGTTTTTGTATTTTTAACTGTAAGGAATCTGTGTAAGTTCTAGACCCAACTGGTGAGCATATTCTGTAACTTTTCTTTATAAAGTTTGGGTTCTTGGCTCGGGAGGCACCGATGGATGTTTTTATTATGGTGGATGTGATGCCTCCCCTTGCCCTGTTCCCCAAGCATCATCTGTATACACAAGGCAATAACCCTGTTTTCTCTGTTTTCCATTTGTAATTGCAGTGGTTTGACATGTAAAGTGAGTGCTAGGAATGATGTGGCTTGCCTTACAACTGACTTGCTGGCTGCCCTTGGGAAACTGGAGCCTGTCCTTATTCCTTTGGTTTTGGCTTTCCGCTACTGGGCTAGAGTAAGTTTCTAACTAGGGAAGAAAATTAAGTATCCATATTCCCTCTTTGGAAGTGCTGCATACAATATAATGTGTAACATCTTGGTAGAAAAGATTTGGTGCCACTAGTCACCTCTCACCTTAACAGGCTAGAATGAGACTGAAGATTTTGGTGGGAATCTTCCTCTATTCTGTTAGCAAGCTTTTACACTAATTCCTTGAAACTACTTAATTAAGCCTTAAATCCAGCTCAGCAGAGCAGTCTGGCCTTGCAAACTTTCAGTGTGACCTCAACAGCAGAAGAAAGTTAACTTGCTCAAAAAGGGCCCTGTCGTCATACCATGCAGTACTTCTTACAGATGTCAGCAACCAGCACAGGAACCAAGTTGTAATGGTCACAGCCAGCATTCAGCTGTCTTGTAATTGAGCCCCAAAGCTGCTGCCAGGCCAGACTTGACGTAGAACATTTAGGCTTTAATGAAAAATGAGTTGGTATTGTTGTTGCTTGATTTAGGAAGATGTTTGTACTGAAATTCCTGTTTTACAGCATGTAAGTAGCATCAGTAGAAACTACAAAGAACTGCTCAAAGTCTGATAGGTTTCTCAAATCCCTCTTGAGTTCCCATAGCAGAGGTCAGTGTGAGATTACAGCCAGATGCATAGAACCCCCATCTCCATGCATAAGATGTTGCACAGTAACAAATACCTGACAGCTGGCTGGACTTCTGCATAAGATAACAAATGTGTCCCACAGCCACAGAAATCTGATGAAACTGAAGAGAACTAGAAATAATCAAACCCCAGGCACTCTGTGAGTGACTGCAGTTGGCATTTTGTCTGTCCATGGCATAGTGACTGCAGTTGCTGAGACAAAGGTTCCTGTTTCACTCTAGTATGTGCCTCACATTTCTTTAATACTTGCCCTTTTATATTAGGTTTGAAATGAAAATGCTGTTACACAAGAAAACCAATTCTTTATGCTCTTGCAGCTCTGCCACATTGACTGTCAGGCTGAAGGTGGAATTCCCTCATACTCCTTTGCCTTAATGGTGATATTTTTCCTTCAACAAAGAAAGCCCCGGATTTTGCCATCCTATTTGGGCAGCTGGGTAAGTGAGCTGCTAACAGAGTCACCTTGTTCCACAGCTCTTGGCTTTATTTCTGTGCTCTGTGTAAGGAATTTGTCCATAGGAAACTTTGGTACCTAATCCTCATGTGGCTTTGCTGCCTGATGATTCTGATGACCTTTAAGAAAAGGCAGCTGCTGTAGCCAGGGCTGTTGTGTCCTCCTGAATTTTGGAGGCAAGGACAAACGTTTCCTTCTTTAATTCTCTGCAGCGATTTCTCTGACGTCGGTTATGCTTGCGGGGGCTAAATACCACAGTTGTCAGTGTTACCTTTGGTGAAAGCTTTGGGTTGTTTGTGTTGTATGCAGCATGATTTCAGAGACTTTAATTGTTGTTAGATTGAAGGCTTTGATTCAAAGAGGCCAGATGACCACCAGCTGAAAGGTATAGAAGGAGAAGAGTTTGTACGGTGGGAGTACAAGCCACCAACAAACGGTGCAGCAAAAAACTCCGTTGGAGCAGAAAGCAAAACTAAAGTTGAACAGCAAAAAGGTGGTGGCAAGAAGGTAACAAACTCAGAAGTGGACAGCCAGAGTAATGTGAAGGAGAAGCAAGGCAATGTAAGTCATGGCTTTATTTCTTGTCTCTTACCCCTGATTTATCTTTAGATGTTAATGTTGGGTGGAACCAGGGCAAATCAAGGGATTTTCATTTCATACTGCAATTGAGCGTTCTTGTTTCAGTCTGCCTTAGCATTCAGAACCCCCCACCAAGTTTCCCTGGGGCAGCTGTGGCTGGAGCTCTTGAAGTTTTACACACTGGAGTTTGCTTTGGAGGAGTATGTCATCAGCATCCGGGTCCAGGAGCTCCTCACCAGGGAGAACAAGAACTGGCCCAAGAGGCGAATAGCCATCGAAGGTAGGGCAGTACCCTTCCCAGCTTCCTGCAGCATTATCTTTATTTACCTGATGCTTACAGCTCTGCCACAAGAAGCCTGGACAATAAATTACATCACTAATTGGAGAAGAAAGAAAATGTGTATTTTATTTTGCTTTATATAATTTGTCAGCTATTTAATCTGCTTAAAGACAAATTTTCTGTTCACTACAACTGCTTGCAGTTCTGGTCTTTGAAATGCTGGGGGTGAATTGCTGGTTCCACTATTTCCATAAGCTGTTATTTATTCCTATTCAATGAGTCTAATATTGGTATCTTCAGCACCCCTAGCTGCATTTCCAAAAGCACAACGGCTAGCAGTTTGCTTCCTCTGACTCTAATGCAGGCTGAGAAGAGAGGTTAGCTCTGATCAGAGTGAACTGGACCAAACCCATCGCAGTGACACAAGCAATACCGTGTGCCCCAGCACTTTCCCTTTGTTCCTTCCCTGTGGGAACCATTTCCATACTGGGAAATTGAATGGCTGTGCTTCAGGGCCTGGATATTCTGCTAAGGGAGTGAGACCCTGTGAATTTGCTGGTAATACGTACCCTGAGTTATGCATGGTGGGGAAAGAAAGGGAGAGAGAGAGAGAGAAAGAAAATGACTGTTACTTCTTTATAACTGGAAGATATCTTTGTTTTCTGTTCCTCAACAGAAAAGCATGTAAACAGTACTTGAGAGGGAAAGTCACAGAGCAGTGCATCGCTTTCTGAGTTGCCTTAAGAATAGAGAGCTGGGGTATTCCAGGAAGGTTAAGAAAACATCTCAGGTGATACTTTTATAAAAGTATAAATCATGGGGTTTGGAGTCTTTCTGGAGATGTTGATGAAGCACCTTTGCTGTGACTTTCATGAAATGATGGAGAGGAGGAGAAATAGGTCAAAGAGAACCGTAAAGACAAAGAATGAGTTACTAAAGGTGTACTGAAGGATGAGCAAGGAGAAAGAGTAAAAAGGAGAAAAGCAGGCAATTAATTGCTGAGGCATGTGTTGAGAAGTAGCTCCCCAGATCATTCCTGTGTCTTTAATTTTCCAATTCTTTCCTTCAATCACTTAATTTATAGCAGTGTTTATTCAGCCTAAAACTGTGAGATGAAAGAGCAAATTGTTGAGGAGGAACCAGGAAGCCATTTCAGAAAGCAGACTGCTTGCTCCTTCTGATAGCTCTTATTGCTGGTCTGGTTATATTATTTCTCTGTGGTTTTGGGTTTGGTTGTTGTGGCTTTGTTTTGGTTTTTTGTTGGTTTGGGTTTTTTGTATGTTGACTTTGTAATGATGAAGTAACAGAATCTCAGTTTGATGCTATCTTCCCAGGCAAACTTGTAGCAACTATGCAAGTGCTCTTTGTACTTGAAAAACATGTTTGAGCTAGAAAGACTAGAAAGGACTAAGAGTGAAACCTGGTGAGACTGGTTCTTATAATCCTTACAGCATTACTGTTGCTCTTAGAGAAGTTAATTTCTTAAGAGTAATGCAAATCCTTCCTCAGTGAGGGGGGAAAAAACTTCAGGCAGGCCCGCCTTTCTTTGGCCTTTGTATGTTTATGTTGTTTTCAGGTTTAGAAAAATCATAGAATCATAGACTTATAGAATGGTCTGGGTTGGAAGAGACCTCCAAAGGTCATCTAGTCCAATTCCCTCTACAGCAAGGAGGGACATCCTCAACTAGTTCAGGTTGCCCCAGAGCCCTGTTGAGCTCCACTTTGAATATCTTCAGGGATGGGGCCCCAATCACCTCCCTGGGCAACCTGTTCCAGTGTTCCACTACCCTCATAGTGAAGAACCTGTTCCTGACATTCAATCTAAATCTGCTCTTTTCTAGTTTGAAGCCATTGCCTCTCATCCTGTCACTAGAGGCCTTTATAAACAGTGTCTCTTCATCCTTCCTGTAGGCCCCCTTCAGGTACTGGAAGGCCTCTAGTAGGTCTCTCCTAATAGGATGCCCCTAACAGGAATATCTCAAGAGCAAAAGAACCTGCAACAATGGTCAGTGTAGCTGTGGGTTGCTTTTTAAACAACACTGTGTAGAATGGTTTTATGGTTTCCAGTCATTCCTAGCCACATGTGTGCTGTGTTTGCTGTGGAAGGAGTCCAAAAGACCTCGTGGGCCCTGTGTTCTCTAAGGGTATCCAAATCTAATCCTGGGTTGTATTAAAGAATCTCTCTGTAACTGCAGTATCATAAGTTAGGCATTTCAGTTGCTTGGGTGAAATGTAGAAATGAAAGATTTCTGATGACGTTGTTGTTTCTCTTCCTAGACCCTTTTGCACTAAAGAGGAACGTTGCACGGAGTCTCAACAGCCAGATGGTGTTTGAGTACATCCTGGAGCGCTTTAGGACGGCGTATAAATATTTTGCCTGTCCACAAAGTAAAGATGGGATTAAATCCAAGCCAGATACAAAGAAAAAGGAAAAAGGGAAAATGAACAATAAGAAATCCATGAGGTCTGAAGAGCCTGTAGCCAACTGCTGCCTTCCACAAGGGGAGAAAGTTGTGGATAAACCCAATATAGGAAGTGGATGTAAGACACCAGAGAATGAACTTGAATGTAATGAGGTGGTAGAAGCTGCAGCCAAAAGATGTACTCCCAAGGACACAGACTCTGTGCTGCTGTCAACACTGGACTTTAGCTACGATGAAGACAAAGATGAAGCTTTATCTCTCCTTCCTAAGGAATGCTGTGAACTGAAGCAGGAATCACTTACAGAGAGGGATGATGGAGAAATTTCAGTTTGTGTGAGTGAAAGCGAGCTAAGCCCCTGCTGTAACTGCAGCGAACATCGGCCCTACGACACACGTTCCAGCAATGAACTTCCTGATGCTGAGAGCAGCCAGGGTTTGGGAACAGAGTCCTCTCAGAAGAGTCAGTGCACTGGCACACCAGCTACCTCGCCCCACTGCAAAGCACTGTTGGAAGCTCATGAGCTCAAAGACGAAGGCAGACTCTCTACAGAAGAAATGCATTATGTGTTTGATAAGTTTATTTTGACTTCAGGAAAGGTAAGCTGTGCAAGTGATAGTTGTGTGTCAGTGGGCTGTTATTTGTAAATCACTACAGCTAAGAGTGGAGAGATGGTGGGGTTCTCCAAGTGACTGTTTCAGTTTCTCATAGGGGTGGTACTCTGTAGTCTTTTCAGAGTAGCTGCATTTCAGGACTGCAAAAAGCTGGGCCTCTCTGCATTCAGACTCTGTTGTCCTCATCTTATTCAAAGTTTTCTGACTTCCTAAGAAAAGTCCTCCACAACCTGAGTTTTACTTTTCCATTGGTTTGGGTGGGTTTTTTTTCCCCTTCCTCTTGCTTTCTTGTAGAATTTCCAGTTGGTGGGAGAACAGAACACAGCCTGTTGAAAAGTGGTTTTCTGTTCTTTGCTGAGACCCTGTGGTTTTTCACGGATTACATGTTCTTGGTTGCGTGACTTAGATGGAAATGTTAGGTCTGTTGAACGACCTTAAAAGTAAAATGACATTTGTGCACTCCCCTCTGCCCCTCAAGCCACCAACTATAGTATGCAGCATCTGCAAGAGGGATGGACATTCCAGAAATGACTGCCCAGAGGATTTCAAGAAAATCGATCTAAAACCACTACCACCAATGACGGACAGATTCCGGGAGATCCTTGATATAGTCTGCAAAAGGTGTTTTGGTAAGCTGGGAAAGTGTTGGTACTCCACTGTAAACTCTGCTCTGGGGGGAGGAAAAACAAACACACACAAAAAAACAACTCCAGGGTTGCATTGCCCAGTCTGGGAAATTCAGTGAACTCTTTGCCAGGTACCCAAGGCTACCAGTTTTAATTCTCATGTAGTCCATGGTTGTGATATCAAATTCTTACAGCCATTTAAGAAGCTAATATTACACAGGATTGCTCCCTGGGTTTGTAGAAATTACTCCTGTTTCCAGAAATTAGGCTCTGATTTTGGTGCCATGGTGAGTTAACCATGGCTGGATGACAGCTGCCTGCCAAGCCACTCCTGTGCTGGAGTTAGGTACAGAGGAACCAGACACCTGCAATTAAATCCTGGTGACTCTGATAATGTCAGAAAGAAGAAAAACTGCATTAAAAGAAAGTCAATGTAACAAAAAGGTATACAATACTTGGGCTTAACTGGAAAAGATTTTTGAGGTAGCTGAATCCCATCTGACTGTGTTTTAACTTGTTTTCAGATGAATTATCCCCTCCTTTATCTGAGCAACAAAACAGAGAGCAAATTCTGGCAAGTCTGGAAAGATTCATTCGCAAGGAGTATAATGGTAGGTACCAGTGGGTTGTGCCTCTTGGTGATGCCACCTTCATTCCTGCTGGCCACAGTATGAAGATCACAGAATCATGGAATGCATTGGGTTGGAAGAGACCTTTAAAGGTCATTTAGTCCAGCCCCTCTGCAGTAAGCAGGGACATAATTGTCTCATAATTGCTCATTTTCCTTGCTTAAAGCAATGGCACCTCTTTCCCCTCTGTATGTAAAGCTATCTTGTAGCCTTCTAACAGGAACATTCCTCAGTGCTGTTCCATGGAAATGTCCCTGGAATGGAGGAAGAGCTGCAAAAGAATCATGCAGATGCCAGACTATTGCAGTCAGGACAAAAAGAGCCCTGGCCAGCTGGCTTTACTGTTACCTGGCTTGTGGGCCAAGTGCTCTTTTTGCCACATCACCAATGTTTAAGTACCTCAGAAATCTTACTGAGCTGGTTATGTTCTTTTAGTATCCTACTACAGTGAGGGGAGTCCAGGCAGAGTTGGAAAGCAATTCTTTTTGTAGGTGTTGTAAAACAGTGCTAATCCCAGGTCACCAGCTGTGGATGTGCTCTCTTCAAACATGCTTCTGATGGGCATCTACACACCCTGCTTAGGCACTATCCGATAGGAAACAACCATTCAATTGCAAGAGAACTTACCTGTTTTGGCCTCTTCTTTCTGTCAGACAAAGCCAGACTTTGCTTATTTGGTTCTTCAAAGAATGGGTTTGGATTTCGGGACAGCGATCTAGATATCTGCATGACTTTGGAAGGCCACGAAAATGCAGAGGTAAGAGTTTTGAAACTGGTAGCATTTACTGGTTTAAATTCAAGAAGTCTTAAAGGCTTTTAGTTCAGTTAAGATTTCTGGGCCACTCAGTTTAGGAAAGATGTTGACTTGCTGGAATGTGTCCAGAGAAGGGCACCAAAGCTGGGGAGGGGTTTGGAGCACAAGCCCTATGAGGAGAGGCTGAGGGACCTGGGGTTGCTTAGCCTGGAGAAGAGGAGGCTCAGGAGAGACCTTATTACTGTCTTACAACTACCTGAAGGGAGGTTGTAGACAGGCGGGGGCTGGTCTCTTCTCCCAGGCAACCAGCACCAGAACAAGGGGACACAGTCTCAAGCTGTGCCAGGGGTGGTTTAGGCTGGATGTTATGAAGAAATTTTTCATAGAGAGAGTGATTGCCCATTGGAATGGGCTACCAAGGGAGGTGGTGGAGTTGCCATTACTGGAGGTGTTTAGGAAGAGACTTGATAGGGTGCTCGGTGCCAAGGTTTAGTTGATTAGGTGGTGTTGGATGATAGTTTGGACACGATAATCTCGAAGGTCTCTTCTGGTCTGGTCTCGTCTGGTCTATTCTATTCTATATTCTGTTCTATTCTATATTCTATAGTCTATTCTATATTCTATAGTCTATTCTATTCTATTCTCTATTCTCTATTCTATTCTCTAGTCTATTCTGTTCTGTTCTATTCTATTCTGCTAGTACCACATTGGCTTGTTGCAGTCTGTGGAGCTGAAGCAAGATAAGCCTGTTTTAGTGCCCTGTGGACACACGCTTTGTGCACTGTAGATGTTCATATAGAGTATGAGTCATCTGCTGCCTTACTGCTTACTACTTCTTGTGCCTAAACTTTTCCTCTGTGAAATACATGCTTGATAGTAAATACAAGTTTCATAGCAAATACATGTTTTATAGTAAATGTGCTTGTTGGGACAGAATCCATATCTGAACATCTGAAGCTGTGATATTTGTTCTTCCTAGAAATTAAACTGTAAAGAAATAATAGAAGGCTTGGCAAAAGTTCTTAAGAAGCATCCAGGTAGGTGTTTAAAGTATTACTTGGTTTGTATTTGCATTTACTGTCTAGGTAGTTAATGGAAATGTTTTATGTACTAAAGTGTAACTTCCCCAGGTTTGAGAAACATCTTGCCTATAACCACAGCCAAAGTGCCTATCGTGAAATTTGAGCACAGACGGAGTGGCTTGGAGGGGGACATCAGTTTATACAACACACTGGTAAGCATCTGCTTGGGTTTGGGGTTATGTTCAAAGAAAGCTTTTTAATACAGTGTAACTTTATTTAAATTCAGTGGCCCATGCCCTCAGACCAACCCAAGTGACTGTAGTCTGATGGGAGAGCAGCAGCATGGCAACACGAAGCATTTCTGTGCATGCTCCTGCAGGGCTGGTAGTACTGCATTCGCTGGGGCCTTTCTGCCAGTATCAACAGTGCAGCTCATCCCAGCTTACATCTAGCACAGTGGAATTTTACCATGTCTAGCGTAATGGCCTCATATTCACCTGCAAAGACGATACAGAGTGTGGAATTTCACAGAGTTGTCAGAGTTGGAAGGGACTTCAAGAGTCACCTAGTTCCAACCCCCCTGCCATGGGCAGGGACACCTCACACTAGACCAAGCTGTCCAGAGCCCCATCCAGCCTGGCCTTAAAAACTTAAAGGCATGGGGTTTCCATCACCTCCTTGGGCAACCTGTTCCAGTGTCTCACCATCTTTGTGGTGAAGAACTTCTTCCTAATGTCTAATTTAAATCTCCCCTCTTCTACCTTGGATCCATTCCCCCCAGTCCTATCACTACCTGGTACCCTAAAAAGTCCCTCATCATCTTTCTTGTAGACCCCCTTCAGATACCGATGGAATAGTGCTGTGATTTTTGGTGGGCTTTTTTTTGTCCTCCTATTATATTATGCATCTCCTGCAGGCTGTACTGTAATTATCTTTAAATTACCTGGAGACATATGTTTGTTTTTTTTTTTAGTTTAGATATTTTTAATGTGTTTTTATTTTCCCTTTTCACAGGCACAGCATAACACAAGAATGCTGGCTACATATGCAGCTATTGACCCTAGAGTGCAGTATCTGGGCTACACAATGAAAGTTTTTGCAAAGGTAATGTGAAAAGAAGGTTTTTGTTCTTGTTTGTACAGCCACTGGGTTTACTTTTAACAGCAGCTGGGAAGGAGACAGTAGAATGCTCTTAACAGGAAATGTGCTGTCTTAAGCTGACTGTGCTGCACCTGATCGTGTGCGCCAGAATCAAGTTCTTTAGTCCTGGTTGAATGATTTTTGCCCAAGAGGAAGCTGATGGTAGGAAAACTTTTGTGGTTTTTGTTTGTTTCTTTTATGTAAAAAAACAACAAAAAAAACCTGGGAAAATAGGTAACTGTAAAAAGAGAGGACCATGTGGTTGTGCATGGGCTTCCCAAGTTGCCATATCTGGGACCACCCCAGAGATTACTGCAGCTTTCTTCTGGCTTAGTTGCCTTGTTCTGCTTTCTCTGAGTTAGGAGCAGGTATGGGCTGATGAATGAGTGGCTAAGTGCCTGGGCTTGATATGCCCAGGACATGCACTTATCATTAAGAGTTTGAAAACAACAAATTCCAAATCTCCTGCATCTTTTTCTTCCTTATGATTCTCTAATGAAGTGTTCCACTGTACAGCCCTTGCTCACTCAAACATGAGCTTTCTTTTTATTCAAGCTGCACTGCCAAATACCCTCCCCCAAACAGCTTAGTAAGACAGGGCAAATAGAAAGTGGGTTATAGAGAGTGCAATACAATGCATCAGGTTGAATGAAGTACCTGTGTTCCAGAATGGTATGGACATTATACTACCACCAAGACTTTTGTTTCGGTGTGGTGATGTCTCTTCTGTGCCCAGATGAAAAATGCCTCGTGTCCATAATAAGGAATCTTGCTCTTTTGCTCTTCTATTTTGGCAGTGCTGTGTACAACAGTATATTAGTGTAATGTAATTTATAATAGGATAGGCAATGCTCTCTTTTGGTAGGGTTGTATACAGCCTACAAATGTATCACAGTATAACTTAGGTTGGAAAGGACCTCGAGGATCATCAAGTCCAACCTATCAACACAGACCCCATGACTAGACCATGGCACCAAGTGCCACATCCAATCTCCTCTTGAACGCCTCCAGGGATGGTGACTCAACCACCTCCCCGGGCAACCCGTTCCAATGACGAATGACTCGCTCGGTGAAGAACTTCCTCCTCACCTCGAGTCTAAACCTCCCCTGGCACAGCTTGAGACTTGTCCCCTTGTTCTGGTGCTGGTTGCCTGGGAGAAGAGACCACCCCCTTCCCGGCCACAACCACCCCTCAGGTAGTTGTAGAGGGCAATGAGGTCACCCCTGAGCCTCCTCTTCTCCAGGCTAAACAATCCCAGCTCCCTCAGCCTCTCCTCACAGGGCTGTGCTCAAGGCCTCTCCCCAGCCTTGTTGCCCTTCTCTGGACACGTTCAAGTGTTTTGATGTCCTTCTTAAACTGAGGGGCCCAGAACTGGACACAGGACTCAAGGTGAATGTGTACTTTCTAGAAATCTTACTGCAAAGAGCAAGGCTCCAAGTTGTGTGACATAGGCTTCTGCCTCTGTGTGGATGCAGGTGACTTCATAGCTACACAAATGCTCTGTGCTTGAGCTAAATGCCTCCTCCTCTGTGTACATTGGCAGAAAACCCAGGAACAGCTGTCACCTCTGCTGCTAATGGGAATTTGTGGATCCCTGTTTTTTTTCCAGACTTAAGAGGTTAAAAATGTGTTGTTTGTTATGACATGAAGGGTAGCTTAGAAGCAGGTGCGGTGGAAAGGTTATACTGGAATAAGATTTTCAAGCACAGTAAGGTAATTCACTGAGATTTGCAGTATGCTGTGCTGTGCAGGCTGGGCCCCTGTGTGCATTTGCTAGCAGACTGCCTAAGGTGCCAGTGCACCGTGGCAGTACTTGCCCATTAATTATTCACAGTGTGGTAGGGAACCAGAGCAGTGAGGAATCACAGAAACAGCTCAAGTGACAGGAGTTTAGGAACATTAACTTTGACACCGTTGGATGTCAGGTTTGCTGGGATTTTTGTTTTGGGACTTCTTTCTGTTTTTTGGTCTTCAATTTGGCACATTACAAACTAAAAAAGTAACATTTTGACTGTGAGAAGCTTTTCTGTTTTCCTGTAAGTCGAGTTACGCTGTGGGTTTGCCAGATGGCACCTGTCTCTAAGGACATTGACTTTTCAGGCCTCATAAACCAATTCTTAGTTCTGAAATGAAAGTGTTTTCTGTTCCTGTTGGGGATTCTGCTTGCTCTCTGCCGTAGCTGTTAGTCTTGACTACTGAAACCTAAGCTCAGGGTTCTGTTTCCCATGTGTTTTCCAGCGCTGTGATATCGGTGATGCATCCCGTGGCAGCCTGTCTTCGTACGCCTATATACTTATGGTTTTGTACTTCCTACAACAGAGGAATCCACCAGTTATTCCAGTCCTGCAGGAGGTAGGCTTTCAGAAAAAGCAGCTGTGAAAATAGATGCACTGTTTCTTCAAGCCAGATACAAGAAGTCTGGGCCTTTAGGATCGGGGGGATGAATGAAGTGTGAGGCCCTTTTGCATTAGCAGCTTCCCGACTCCTGCTTGGTTTTAGTGGGTAAAAACTTGCCAAGATAATTAAAGCAAAATGGGAAATCTATTAAACCTAAGTTCTGCTGTTAATTTACTTTGGGGTTTTTTGGTCTTAGGATGGTATTTATATGCAGAATAGGATAGGAAAAAATTGGCAGGTGGCATAGTGAGAAGGGAATTGTAATCAAGATGCTGTGCCAGATGATCTTGAGATGCGAGTCCAGCTCTGCCATCAGTGACTGTCAGAAGCTTTATTTATTGCACAACACCTTATCTGTAAGATAAGAAGTTTATTTTAATGATTTCATTAAGGGGAAATTAAAAAGCTAAGTAATTCTTTGGTACCACTATAAATACACTATCTCATATGTGCCAGGAAACTTTACTAAGAAAATAACATTCTGTACCTCTGTCACATGGGTGGGGAGACTAATTAGTCAGCTACCTCCCTCTTCCAAGCACTTCTAAAGCTGTTCCTTCCTGACTTTTATTGCTTTTTTGTCTGCAAGAGGAAAATTGGCTTAAGCACTGCAGCTGAGACTCAGACTTTCTTGCTGATACTTCAGTGGTGGTTGGGGGTTGTTATTTGATTGCTACCCTGAGAGTGCATTTAAATAACAGTGGAATTTCCCCTTGGCTTAGCTGAAGTCAAAATGTAATAAGAGTCATATAAAGTCTCCTGAGAGAGTTTGTGGGCTAGAGGGATGCTGGATTCCTGATGAGGTAATTCAGTCATGTTTGTTTAGTTGCAAAGAGCAAGTCAAAATTTAATAACCCAATAATTGGAGAGAGGTTTAGCAGTAATGCAGAATTACTTCCAGACTTTTTAGCAATGGGGTGTTCTGCAACTAAAAGAAGCAATTGTGAAAGTGGAAAAGATTTCTGGTTTGGTGTTCTTTCTTATCAGCAAGGCTTTGAATTAAGAGTGGCTTTGAATTAGAGTGGTAACTCTGTCCCTTTATTTTGGCAGATATTTGATGGAAAACAGATTCCACAAAGAATGGTGGATGGATGGAATGCCTTTTTCTTTGATGACATGGAAGAATTGGTAATATTCTAGATCTAAAAGAGTCACTAAGTTGTACAAGATTGTTTTGATGGGAAAGTCATACATTTCTAGCAGTGTAATATATAAAGTAATAAACTGCAGCAGACTCCAGGGAGACCTAATAGCAGCCTGCCGGTACCTGAAGGGAGGCTACAAGAGGGATGGAGAGATACTTTGCAAAGGCCTGCAGTGACAGGATGAGGGGCAATGGCTTCAAACTAGAGAAGAGCAGATGTAGATCGTATGTTAGGACCAAGTTTTTTACTATGAGGGTGGTGGAACACTGGAAGAGGTTGCCCAGGGAGGTGGTTGAGGCCCCATCCCTGGAGATATTCAAGGTGAGGCTCGGCAAGGCCCTGGGCAGCCTGATCTAGTTGGGGAAGTCCCTGCTGACTGCAGGGAGGTTGGACTGGATGTTCTTCAGAGGTCCCTTCTGGCCTGGACCATTCTGTGATTCTATTATTGTATTTTTCCTAACTAGCCCTGGAATAGGTGTCTGGTTAGGGTTTTTTTTGGTTTATTGTAAATTATTTCTGAAAAAACATAAACCAGAACTTTATGGTTTTCACTCTTAATAACTTTATGGTTTTACTCTTAATAAACAGCCCAGGATTGAGGTAGTGCTAACTGTAGAAATTTAACTTGAACCAGATGGAACTGTTGGTGGCAGACAAACTCAGAGAGAGAGAGTTGAGGAGGGGAAACAACTGTAGCTCAGTAAATTGTGTCTTCAATTGCATGCAGAAGAAGCGCCTGCCCTCTCTCGGGAAGAACACTGAGTCCCTGGGGGAGCTGTGGCTGGGGCTGCTGCGGTTCTACACTGAGGAGTTTGACTTCAAGGAGTATGTGATCAGCATCCGGCAGAAGAAGCTGCTGACGACGTTCGAGAAGCAGTGGACATCCAAGTGTATTGCTATCGAAGGTACTCACCTGCTGAGGGCTGGCTCCACTGCTGAGGGACAGCTGGAACATCAGGAGCTTTCTGTGGGGAAAATAACATTGGTGCTTAAGAGACAAGCATGGTTTGCAAGGCTAGGGCTTACCAAATGAGATGAAATGACCCTTTTAGGGTCCAGCAGTACCCTGCTCTCACTTTGTTACAGTTAGCTGTGTACATTCAGAACATTTTGTGTGGTGCCCTTGTGGTCAAGAAGGCCAATGGGATCCTGGGGTGCATTAAGAGGAGTGTGTCCAGCAGATCCAGGGAGGTTCTCCTCCCCCTCTACTCTGCCCTACTGAAGCTTCACCTGGAATACTGCATCCATTTTTGGGCTCTCCAATTCAGGATGGACAGGGATCTACTTGAGAGAGTCCAATGGAGGGCTACAAGGATGATGAAGGGACTGGAGTACTGCCTTATGAGGAGAGGCTGAGAGCCCTGGGGCTGTTTAGTGTGAAGAAGACTGAGAGGGTATTTAATCTATGTTTATAAATATCTAAGGGCTGGGTGTCAAGAGGGAGAGGACAGCCTCTTCTCACTTGCACCCTGTGATAGGACAAGGGGCAATGGATATAAACTACAGCACAGGAGGCTCCACCTCAACATGAGGAGGAACTTCTTCACTCTGAGGATCACAAAGTACTGTCACAGGCTTCCTAGAAGGGTTGTGGATTCTCTTCTCTGGAGACTTTCAAGCCCTGCCTGGATGCATTCCTGTGTGACCTGCACTCAGTTCTCTGTCTTAAAAAAAAAAGTCGCAGCATGTTTTTTCCAATTCTGAGTTGTTTTTCTCCATTCTTTACACAGATCCTTTTGACTTGAATCATAATCTGGGTGCTGGAGTCTCTAGAAAAAGTAAGCTATTAATGTCTGCTAATAATTACTGGCCACTAATTTCTAGAGTGCTGCAGCTTTTCTGATGTTTTCCAATAACTTTGTCTTTCTTCAATAGTGACCAATTTCATAATGAAGGCATTTATCAATGGGAGAAAATTATTTGGTACCCCTTTCTACCCAGCTGTTGGAAGAGAAGCTGTAAGTGTTCATAGTTTTTTACTTTGTCCACTGAACCAATGAATCTAAAGCAAATATCTTCAATGTGTCTGTCAGTTTGGTATGCACCTGTAATGGGTTAGGGCAAACCCCCTCCCCACCACACGCAGAAATAACGACTCAAACAGGTTGCAAAAGTGATGGAAAGTTTAAATAGAGAACAGTGAGTGCGTGCAGAAAGCTAGGAACACAGTGACAAGAAGAACCCCAAAACAGACCCAGAAAGATCCCATCCCCACCTGAGGGTGCACCCAAAACCCCCAGGGCTCCTCCTTCCCCCCCCCCCCTCACTGCTAGGCTAGTCTCAGCTGGCCAGATTTGAGACTGCCCATCCCCCCGTGGCCTTGGGCCTAACCAGGCCCATGGCCGGGAGATCTCTCCCCCAGTTACCGGGTGTCGGAGAGGAAGGAAAGAGCAAGTGCCAGACCCCACCGTAAAACTTATAGTGGTGCAAGGGATCATGGTAGGAAATACCCTAATTTCCTGTGTCCACCCACTGGGCTGGACTTCTGGACACAGGAAACACCCCCTGTAGCAGAGGGCACCCAGCCCAAACTACGACAGCACCATGCGTGGAACTGCACATCACTGTGTCTGATGGACAGCTTGGGGGCAAGATCCTGCAATAGAAACTCCACAGGATCAAATGCCTTCCCAGCCCTGACCCTTGACATGGGTGATGGATATTTTTGGCAGGCTTGGGGAAAATAACTTTATTTTGGTTTTGGGGTTCTTTTATAAAACGTTTCATTGTGTGACATTAAATCTTGCAGAAAACTGCAAAATTGGCTATAAAACCCAGCAAAAGCTTTAGGGCCCTTACTAGCTCTTCAAGCAGCCAAAGAAAACAAACTCAAGAGCTGTACCATTCTCCTTATAATTCCAGATAGAGGAGCAAGGAAGGATTGCTGCTTAAGGAAGAGAAAGGGTGGTGGTAAACATGGGGATTTGTAGTACTCTGGGCTTCTTAAGGTGCATGGTGATTCAGGGTCAGGAGTATGTTCATGCAACATCATACTAGAGAAAGCATCCTCTGTGCTACAAGCTCCACGTAACAGAAAATTGGTTGTCTTTCTGTGAGCAAGTAAGTCCTCTGGAATAGGAAGCACATGGAGCTGATGGAGAGGGTCCAGAGGAGGCCACAAAAATGGTCAGGGGTTTGGAGCACCTCTGCTACAAGGACAGGCTGAGGGAGCTGGGGGTGTTCAGCCTGGAGAAGGCTTCAAGGAGACCTAATAGCAGCCTGCCAGTACCTGAAGGGGGCTACAGGAAGGATGGGGAGGGACTGTTTGCAAAGGCCTGCGGTGACTGGACAAGGGGCAATGGCTTCAAACTAGAGAAGAGCAGATTTAGATTGGATGTTAGGAGCAAGTTGTTTACTGTGAGGGTGGTGGAACACTGGAAGAGTTTGCCCAGGGAGGTGGTTGAGGCCCCATCCCTGGGGATATTCAAGGTGAGGCTCAATGAGGTCCTGGGCAACCTGATCTAGTTGAGAATGTCCCTGCTGACTGCAGGGAGGTTGGACTGGATGACCTTTGGAGGTCCCTTCTGTCCTGAACTATTCTATGAATCTATGACTCTATGAATCAATACTTTTAGCATCTACTTAGAAAGGTGTTCTCTCAGCTAGTTCAGAGGACTGCTCTCAGAATCACAGAATGTTAGGGGTTGGAAGGGACCTTGAAAGATCATCTAGTCCAACCCCCCTGCCAGAGAAGGATCACCTAGAGCAGATCACACAGGAACACATCCAGGCAGGTTGAGTATCTCCAGAGAGGGCGACCCCACAGCTTCCCTGGGCAGCCTGTTCCGGTGTTCTGTCACCCTCACAGCACATTTTTTTCCCCTCATGTTTATGTGGATGGCTTTCAGCAAGGTTTGTTTCCAAGGGATTTAAAACAATCTTTTGAAAGCTTTTGTTTCCTCTCATCCTTCTCTGTCTTCTCTTTTCCTTTAGCTTTCTTTATCTGTGTTAATAGAGACTCAGGGAAAAAAAACAACGTTCTTTGGTACCGGGGCTGTGTTTGTTTTGTGCTGTGCTAGTGAAACAGGACCTGGTTTTATTGGGACTTTTGAGTGGTACTGTGACACTAGTAATATGAATTACAGTGATAGTGTCGCTGTTTGTAACTGACAAATACCTGAGCCTGTGGAGTAAATAGAATTGCTAGTCAGGTTTTTTCTCAGTTGTGCTCCACAGAAGGCTGTGGTGCTTGTGGGAAGCACACACTGTGTGTGCAGCTGTGGTCAGCGATGCTGGTCTACCTCCTCAGATTTTCACTGAACATTTTACCCACAGGCAGCAGCCCTGGCATGCAAAGGGGCTGCCTCTCCTGAAGGAAATAATACCAGTGGCACTGCTGAGCATTTGATTTCTCCAGGGTGCCCAACAACGACAAGGCCTCAGTTTCCTTCTGAAGCCAGTGCCCTGTGTGACAGCTTAGTGGTACAGAGAAGAAATGGTAGCACTGTCTGCCCTGGGACTTTGTACGTGCTGTCTGTACCTCTGTTTCAGTCTCCACCAGCAAGAGAGTGTTTACCTCAAGTGCTCAGGGGCTGTGAACTGCAGCCTTTGTGGTGTCTGACATCAGAACTGCAGCTGTCCTGAGCAAAGTCTAGGGAAAGGGAGTGATAGAGGACAGTGTGCAGATGCTCCATCTGTTTCCCACCTGAGCTTTGTGCTGCCTAGAGGGATATAGTTGTGGCATTTAGGAAGGGACAGGCTGCTTCAGAAAGCATCCGAGCAGTGACTCGGATGCCAACAGAGATCGTATGCAGGGAGCTGTCCTCTTGTGGTGGGTTGAAATTACCCTCCAAAAAAAATTTGCCAGACCAGCTCAGTTGGAAAGCAAATGAAGCTCTATTTACAAGCACACTAAAATCTAGAAATAGGAAATGCAAAACCAGAGGCTACCAACAGCTTCCCCTCTCCTTGCCTCCCTTCCCCCCTGTACATGAGAAAAGAGAAAGAGAAGAGCAGAGAGTAGCTGTTAGTACTTAGCCACAAGAAGAACACAGCCAAGGTCAGCAACAGCCAAGCAAAAGCTACCAGCTAGCATCAGCTAGAGCCAAGAAGCTGAAAAGAGAAAAGTGTTAGTTTATACAACTAACTTTATGTTAGTAATCAGACTTCATCATTATTTTCTTTTTGCATCCCATGGTAATTTATGTCCATTCTACCACTTTCCTACTCAATCTGTGGAAAATTTTCCTAGGCACAGCCTAAAACTGCTACACCTCTGAAGAGCCTTTGGGGCAGCACAAGGTAGGCAGCAGGCTAGAGCTACAATTTCAGCCTCTGGCCCTAAGAATAAATAGCCCTTTTTTTAGCCCAAACTGCTCCACATCTCTGCAAAAGCTGCCATCATTTACAGGTAGGAAAGGGCTGGGTGTGTTCTAAGCAGCAGTGAAACCTTGGGAGATGAAAGCTGTCTGTAGTGGGTGGTTTATGTATTGTATGTCTGCTGTCTTTTGACAGGAATACTTCTTTGATTCGAAAGTGCTGACAGATGGGGAATTGGCACCCAATGACAGATGTTGTCGTGTCTGTGGAAAAATTGGTCACTACATGAAAGACTGCCCAAAGAGGAGGAGGTAAGGGGTACACCAAGCTGGCAAAGTTCTGACTCAGTGGGATTGCTTCCTAGAACTAATCCTAAACTAACTGGCAGGCTAAGCCTACTGAAATGCAGGTACAGTTCTCAACTAATACAGATTGCTTCTGGACAGTTCTGGGGAGCTTCTGCATTCATTAGCATTACACAAACAGGTTGTTAGCCAGCCTAGAGTCTGAAAGTTGTTTTTCTGGGGTTCCTGAGCTATTTGTATTCTGCCTCAGGAGCTGGTTTTGTAACCAGTTCCTATCGTCCCAGTGTAACAGCCATGCACAAATCTGCTCTGTGTGTGTGTGCTTTTCTGATATTGCTAATAAAAAAATACTGTTCAGGTTAAAGAAAAAGGAGAATGAGAAAGATGATGAAAAAGACACAAAAGAAGATGACAGAGAAACAAGAGAGAAAAGATGTTTCATCTGTGGGGATGTGGGCCACGTTAGAAGAGACTGCCCTGAGTTCAAACAAACCCGGCAGAGAAATAACAATGTGGCAGGTAAGTCAAGGTGGGTGGTGGCTGTGTCACTGGAGAGCTCTGAGATCCCTTCTCTCAAGGGTTCTCTATAGGCTTGGTAAACATCTTCCCCCAAAATCTGCAACTAATCTTTTCAGTCATTGCAAATACAGCAAGTGCTGCTTTCCTTCAAGGGGACTCACGTCTTTATGTGGGTGAGAAGGGAAGTGTACTAAGCAGTAAGAGTAGTCTGCTTCAGGGGCAGCACTGTTTGTCTTCCACTCACGCTGGGAGCCTTTAGGAGTAATAATAATTGAGTGCACTTTCTCTTGTGAGTGTTTCTCAAATGTCAGCTCTCCTTCTATCACCTGAGAGGTAAGGAGATGTATTTGCATCCAAAAGCAGTGTCTCAAAGTTATGCTTTCAAAAGAAAACAGGTGCATGAGGAGGCTGGAGCCAGTTTAAAAGTTACTGTTAATAGAGATGAGTCTGATTGCACCCTTAGGTGCCTGCAGTACTTAAACCTGTAGAGCAAGCCCATCATAAATGAACTCCAGAGTTCATTTGCTTTCCTTGCTGCTTTTCTGTATCCTGATGTCCCTTACTCTTTGTTTCTTTACCCAAAAGTTTCCATTGTTGCTGTTTAAAACCCCACTGCTTACAACAGTGGCACAGAGACCTGCACCAAGCAGCCCTTCCATAGCAAAGTGAGGATTTGTGTTACTGGGAATTGTGTTTGGGTTTGGCTGCTGTACCTATTGATGTCTCTTAGTGCCTGCAGACAGAAAGCTTCCCACCTACAGGAGAGGTTTAGGTGATGGATCTGCTGTGTCACTGACTGCCAGGTCTCTGTTTGTTATTGTCACTGACCCCCTTGTGGGGTTGATTAACATCTTTGTTCCTGGCTTAGGTACTCAGCTGGTCCGGAGCATGGTCAATTCCCAGCTAGTGGCTGTGAGCCAGCAGCAGGTGGAACGCCCATTGCGCACCAGGCAGTCCTCAGAATGTGTAAGTTGCAAGCAGCTGGGACAGTGAAGTAAGCAAGCTGAAGCAAACCAGCAGGCTTGGGCCAGGCTAGCAACAGACTTGCACAGGTTTTTCTCAACAGCCTCTGCACTTGATAGTGACAGCATTGCACTCTGCAGTTAATGAACTTTGGGTTATGGTGTCCTGACTTGGAGAGCACTGATGGCCTTCCTATATGGAAACTATGTAGTCAGCTTGGTGTGAGAGAGCTTGCAGCTTCAAAAGGCCAGCTTCACTGGCTTGGTGATTCCAAGCCTTACAGGCTCCCCAGAGAGGCTGTGGAATCTCCTTCTCTGGAGACTTTCAAGACCCATCTGAATGCGTCCCTCTGCGACCTGTGCCAGATTTTATGGTCCTGCTCTGGCAGGGGGGTTGGACTTGATCTCCAGACATCCTTTCCAACACCTAACATCCTATGATCCTGTGCACTCTTGTGCTTAGTTACTCTGGAAATGTTCTGCAGTTACTAAGGGTAGTAAAGCATAGCTCATTAACACACTGGAGACTCAGGTTTGTGACTATCTGTGCAGTGAGGCCTGTCTTAAGGCAGGGGATGCAGAAGTGTGGCAGAACACACCAGAAACACAAACAGAACAATGAGGAGGTTGTTGTAGGTTTCTCTTAGAATGTGTTTAAGTATAAAGAGATCTGGATAAAATGTTTAACTTGGTAAGTGGTGATGGAGAGCAAACATGGCTGGTGGCATTTAATGTTGTTGGAGTGCAGAATACAGCAGAAACTAATTAATTTGAAGCTATTAGTCTGAGAAACATGCCTACTAATGAAGCTGGCAAGTAAGCAAGCATAGTAATGGAGGATGCTGATCACTAATGCGCTTTGTTTGGTTTACTGCTTTGGGTGTAGAGTATTTAACTGATCACAAGTCTCTCATTGCAGTAACAGAGGCTTCCTGCCACCACTGTTGCTACATAACGTGCTGTCAAGGCTGTAAATAAGTTGGGGTGGGGAAGACTGATTAAAAATCAGGAGCAGATGTGTGAGGAGTCTGGTGAAGAGCTTGGGGCTTCAGGTTTGCTCACAGTGGTGTTTCTGATTGTGGGATGTGCCAGGCTAACTGACCAAATTATCTGATGGTGAAAATCAGTGTCAGCTGAGCTGCACTGACTGTGCCCAAGTGCCTGCTGGTTTAAATGCTTGGGGTGTTGCTGGGGAGTGCTTTGCCATTTTTATGAATAGTCTGATAAGGTGGGTGACTACTAAAGGGAACCACTGCTAAATAGCTGGTGAATTAATCCTAAATGCATCCTTTTTCTTCTCCTCCAGTCTGATTCGCAGCAGTCCTCTTACTCTCCACAACCTCAGCAGTTTCCACAGAACTCCTCTCAGCCAGCCTCCATTACCCAGGCTCAGCCACAGCCTGTGTCCCAGTCCAAGCATGTGCCACAGCCGCAGCAGGGTGCTCAGCCACCCCACCAGGTCCAGCTGCCTTTGTTTAACTTTCCCCAATCTCCCCCAGGTCAGTATTCCACTTTGCATAACCTGGGACTGCTTCAGATGCACCATCACCACCAAATTCAGCTTCCCAACACCTCTTGGCCTATTCACGGGCCTGTGATTCACTCTGCACCTGGTAACCCTCCTCATTCTGCAAATGTTCCATTTTCTATGAGATCTGGCAGCAGCAGCACCACAAATAACCAGAGCAGTTTAAGCTTGAACGATCCCAGTATCATCTTTGCACAGCCTGCTGCCAGGCCCATGGGAATCCCCAGCACTTCTCACGAGGGACACTGGCACAGCCCTGTGACTCCGAACTCACTGGTGAACAATGGCACTGTGGGCAACTCAGGTAACTCTTCTCTGTCCTATCAAAGCTCTCTCACTGTGTGTACGAATGTTAAGTGCTACAGAACAGCTAGCTCAACCTGATTGAGTTTAAAAACGCAATGCTTAAGAAGCTAAGTCATTAACTTTGCTGTAGGTAAAAGGTCAGGCAAGTCGGATCATTGTAACCTCCAGGCTTGGCCTTGTCTGCCCTTACCAGCTGTGCATCACATGAGAAATCATGCATTCAACTGGGCAATGCTCTAGCTGTTGTGTGCCTGAAGCCCCTTCCATTGAATTGTGGGATCATAGATAGAATTGTCAGGGCTGGAAGGAACCTCAGGGATCATTCAGTTCCAACCCTTCTGCCATGGGCAGGGACACCTCACACTAGATCAGGTTGCTCACAGCAATGTCCAGCCTAGCCTTAAAAACCTCCAGGGATGAGGCTTGTACCACCTCCCTGGGCAAACTGTTCCAGTGTCTCACCACCTTCAGGGTGAAGAGCTTCTTCCTAACATCCATTTTGACTCTACCCATTTCTAGTTTTGCTCATTTCTAGATGCTTACAAAGATGGTTTCCATGTGTTTTATGTAGCTTGTTAGATGAATGCTGAGACTGGGAACTTAGAGAGGAGCAGAATTGTGGTTGTGCAAGTTGAATGTTGCTTCTCCTTGCATGCAGTGCAGTAGAACATTATCTGATACATTCTTTTCTCCCATAGCTTATCCTGCCATGTTTCACTTCCATAATTTTAATGCCATGTCCTGAAAGGACTTCCTAGGGATGTTCCCTCAGACAAGTAGGCTGCTAGCAGCCTTTGCCTCCTACCAAAGCCATTTGTGTGTTTGAGGCTGAGAAATACAGTGCGTAGTAGTTGAAGCCCCTACAATTGTCTGTGCAACAGAAATGGTGGCAGCTCCTGAGTTAGGAGTCTGATCTTTAAATCAGATGGGCTTTTGATCTATTCTGTGTAACTTCTCCTGTGGTTAAGAAACACATCCATCAGATACTGTGCTGACATGATTGGTCCTCAGGAGACAGAGATGTTGACTTTGCTGAACAGTTTTTTTCTGTACTAGTAGGCTGGTTGGCAGCTATAGTAGCTGAGCCAGCAGTGCTGGGTCAGGCAGGCAGCAGCCAGCTGCAGATGCTGAGGTGCTGGAGATGCATGTTTTTCTCTCCAGAGCTTGGTGGGCAATGCATTTTAGAGGATACAGAATCTGCTGTCAGTGTGTTTTCTGTGCTTTTGGTGTGCTTTGTCCCTACCTCTCCATTTCTGATCTTAAATTTGTCCAGGCTTGTCTGACCCCTCTTTCATGTCCATCCCAGCTCTGACTTTTTGTCTGTCAGCTCCTTGCAATCCAAATCTTCCTCCCCTGGCAGCTATCTTCTTTCAGACCAGCTCCCCAGATCCTAGTTTCTGCTGCATTCTCCCTTTGTGAGCCCCATTTCTCATCATGTAATCAGTCATTTCCTGGCTTCAGTCTCTTTCCTTTTGCTTTACCTGCTGTTTGCTTCTGCTCTCGTTGTACCTGCACAGGTTTCCCAGTTTTCTTGTGCTCTTATCCGTATTTTATTTTTTCCCCTTCCCTTCACTTCCATCTATGTTCATTTTTCATTACTCTCTTTTTTGTAGTTCCCAGTCCTGGTATTTTTCCTCTTTGTATTTTAATAATGTTTATTTCCTTTTTGGCTTAGGTGCCATCAGGGCAGGGCCACTGGGTAGGGCAGAGTAGAGATGAGCTGGCTGTTTGATTTGAAGCCTGCTCTCTTAATTGCTTGGGACAGTCTGAGAACAGTAAGTTCACGACATCTTTGTCTTGGCTTCCATAACCTTGGCTTAGAAGAAGCCTTTTCACTTCTCAGTCGACAGTTGGCCAGAAGGAGGATCAGTGGTGTTGCTCAGTGTCAGTCAGTGCTTCTTCATGCAGCCTCCAGAGCCATGCTTTGTCTTTAGTGGGTAACAGTCACTGCTCTCTCTAAACCTGCAGGGCACTGCTCTGCAGTGGAAGTTTGCTTGCAAGGTTTGTGTTATGGTGAGCTTTATTTATTTAGTTAATTCTGAGTGTCCCTGGATCAAGTTTTGAAATGAGCAGGCATTGCTGTGTCTTGTGAAATTGGGAGCAAGATCAGTAACAGAGCATTTGGTATCAGCCTGTGCCCCCTGCCTCCTTGGATGCTTGATTTCTCATCCCTGACACTGCAGTGTTACTGGCTCTGTAAGTGGAGCAGTTTGCAGTTGACCTGCTTACTTCCAAAGTTTTCCATCTTCAGCTGGTCCAATGATCTAGACCCCAAGTTTCTTAAGCATGCAGGTACTAGTGGAATTCAGTCTACATCTGAGAATCCTTTCTTGCAGGAGGACAGTAGCCTTCATGTCCCAGCTCTGTCAGTGAAGGTTTCTGTGGCATCAGATACCAGTGACACTGTTTAGACCTGGTTGTTTTCATCATGAGAATGGCATAGGAATAGTGGCATTGTAGGCCTCGATTTTCATGGTGATGCATCCTCTGTCTACCTCCCCAGTAAATTCTGTTACAGTGAATAAATGAAATGATGTAGGTGGTAATTTTTATTGCTGTGTATTCAAACAAACCAACCAACCAAGTAGCACATCAGGCTCCTTGCATTGTCCCCCTGCAGACTGTTATGTACGATGTAAATTGTATTTGTGACTTACTGTTTAATTATTTCAACTTGCAATGTGCTTTTCCCTTTCAATTGAAAAATAGATCAGGGTTTCCAAGGACAGTTTGGTAAAATGAACCCTCCTTCTGTCCCTTGGGACCATGGGACCCCTACCCATTTTCCTCTCCTCCGAGGAGCGTGGCCTTACAATATGCCTCAGAACTACATGCAGCAGGGAAATGCCAGCTACCCACCGAACAAACCTTTCTACCCTCAAGGTACTAGCACTAGTATATGAATCAACAGCTCGTGCAACCTGTCTCTTTACTGTCTCCAGGGCTTTAAAAGCCAAGCAATCATGTTTCACTTGCTAGGCTCCCTGGGACCACAGTGAACCCAATCTTGAATCAACCCTTTGGCTTCCTCTGTGGATGGATGAAAATTTTTGTGGGAGGGAAGGGATTAAATCATATTCTGAAATCTGAGCCAGTTTGTAATCTGTTGCACTTCAGGCTCTTTCTCCTTCACTGCTGCTGTCTCAGTGTAGACCTACCTCTGCTTCAGTAGAGGTTAAGATGATTTGCCCATGAGCATGTTAAGAACTTGAAGCTGTCTTTGTCCTGGTTCGTTGTATTTGGCTTTTGTACCTTGCCTGTGGGATGACTTACAAACAGATCATGGAATAACTCAGGCTAGAGTGGGCCTCTGCAGGTTAACTAGTCCAACCTGGCCACAGTCAAAGCAGTTCTAGCCTCAAAGGTAGGACAGGTTCAGCTATTGAGGTACTTTGAAGGGCTCACTTTACCTCAAGTCTTTCTGGTGCTAGTGAATAGTGAATGGTGTTCAGCATCTGCTGGGATTGGGAGAGGCTGTGGAAAAAAGACCTTTGGCTCCACCAAGAGGGGAAACTGTGCCTGGATTGTACTTGGAAGCTTTGCAGTGCCCATGTTGCTGGGTCCTGCAGCGTCAAATGAGATACTAGCACCAAACCCCTTGCTCCAATTCCAATCTGCTGGCTGCAGCAAGGCTTCCAAGAAAGCCAGGTTAAAAAAAAAATCCTGAAATAGCTTTGTTAAGTAACTGAAGCAAGGCAACAAAACAATGCTGGAGGTCCTGAGGGAGTTTTGGAGTGGGGACTGAAGTAGCATTGCAGTGTGCCATGGAGTGGGTTAGATGCACAGTCTAGTCAATGCCACAGTGACTCTAGCCAAGGGCTGCTGCTGCTGTGTCCTGAAGTAACTGTGATCCCTTTGCTTGCAGCTGGCCCACTGATGCAGAGCAACCAGCGCTTCTCGCTCCTGGCTCAAGGACACCCGCACTTGAATATGAGCTACATTCAGCAGAAAAAGTGAAATTGGATGGGGCGGGGGGGGGGGGGGGGGGGGGGAAGAGACAAAGGGAGGGAGGGGGAGGAAAAAAAAAAATTCAGGTTCTGATTTAAAATCTTAATGCAACATGTTTAGATACAAGATTATTTAAGACTGTTTTTAAACTGTATCATTTGTACATAGATATGAAGTATAGTTTTTACAAGTATCACAAAGCCCAGTGATACAAATCTCATCTATTTTATTACCCTATTTTTAAGGGGAATTGTGTTTTGGTCTATCTTGATAAAACTGTAAAGAGAGAGAATTTTTAAGATTAAGTTCTTTATTTTCTATTAGCTGTATTCATACTTTGGTTGCTTCAGACTTTATATATATTGTTCTACAAAAAGGAAAAAAAAAAAAAGGCAAGGAAAAAAAAAAAAACCAACCAACCAACCAACAAATAAAATTAGAAGGGGATTTCATGTGTTTAAAGATTTGTCACTTCTATTCTTTACAGAACTCTGTAGTGCCAAAACAACAAAACAAAAAAAAAAGAAAACCAACAAAAAAAAACTTTTTAAAAGAAAAATAAAACTGGAAAAAAAACCAAAAAAAGGACCTAAGCATTTTCCTCTTCCCTCTTTGTATGCATGCAGCTGTAATTAGGAACCCAGAGCAATAAAAGCAGCTGTAATGTAGGTGTCTTAGCAGAGAGGAGCAGCTCCAGTGAGTCACACAATCACTGCAGCTGTGTTGTTCCCCAGGTGTCTTCCTTGTGGAACACTTGAGGGAAGAACACACCTGCCCTGTGCAGACCCTGTGCAAAACAGGCTGACCGTGCCCTGGAGAAGGCAGGCTGAACAAGGAAGCCATGCTAGAGGCCTTTCCATCACTCCCCTTGGCACTGCCACTTTCTGGTGCAGCCTGTGAGCATAAACGCAGTGTACCTGAGCTGTAAATGCAGTGTTCATGAGAAACCTGGCAGTCCCTGCTCCTGAAGAGTCAGGAGTGAGTAGGAGTAAGGGCTGGTACACAAGGGTTTTCACTGGTGATTGCACTACATCATTAACTGTACTAAGATGAGAACTGTACCATCAGTAACAGCTTAATTACTCTTTTGTAAAACAGGGACTTAGTGTGAGCCAGCTTCATTCAGAGAGGGTAGAGCTGAGAATAACTGTGCCCTATTCTGTCCCCAGCCACAGGTAGGCCACAAACTGTGCTGAAAGTAGTGCTCCAGTGTCTGGTGAATACACTGAGTAACTCTTGGCTGGAAAGATACATAGAATGATAGAAGTGTCAGGGTTAGAAGGGTCCTCAAGGATCATCTAGTTCCAAACGCTTGCCATGGGCAGGGACACCTCACACTACATCAGGTTGCTCACAGCCACATCCAGCCTGACCTTAAAAACTTAACCAGCATGGGGCTTCCACCACCTCCCTGGGCAACCTGTTCCAGTGTCTCACCACCCTCATGGAGAACTTCTTCCTAACATCCAATCTGAATCTACCCATATCTAGGTTTTTTAACATTCCCTAGTCCTGTCACTCCCTGACACCCTACAAAGTCCCTCCCCAGCTTTCTTGTAGCCCCCTTCAGATACTGGAAGGCCACGATAAGGTCTCCTCAGAGCCTTCCCTTCTGCAGACTGAACAGCCCCAACTCTCTCAGTCTGTCTCCATAGCAGAGGAGCACCAACCCTCCGATCATCCTTGTGGCCCTTCTCTGGATATCTTCCAGCACATCCAGATCCTTCTTCTAATAAGGGCTCCAGAACTCACCTCTCTTGCTCTGCTGGCCACACTTTCTTGATGCAGCCCAGGATCTAGTTGGTTTTCTGGGCTGCAAGTGCACACTGGTGACTCATACTGAGCTTCTCACCAGCACCCCCAAGTCCTTTTCTTCAGGGCTGCTCTCAAGCCAGTCATGCCCAGTCTATATTGGTGCTTGTACTGCTTGAAGCTTCTGATACTTCTGCTGATGCTACTACCCTTAGACTCCAGGATGACTAAGACTTAAAGGAACCAGTGAGACTTCAGTTAGCTCTTGTTTTTAGCTAACACTGGATGATGACTAGATTATTTCCTTTGCCATAGTGGGAGTTTGAGATAGTTCAGGCTGGTAGCTCTTCAGGGCCTGTAACTCGAGCATACTCTCAGCTTTAGGTACTAGTCACAGCAGCAGGTTGTCAAAACAAGGCCCTGATGGGAGAAGGAAGCCAGCTTCAACAAAGCATTACAAAAGAAAGAGCAAGGAGCCTTTAAAGACAACCCTCCCCCATTTTTTATTGCTCTTCACTAGCTTTTACAGGTCTTGAGAAAAACAATTTAAAAACAATCCTCAAATAAGTAAATACCTACAGCAAAAAAGTATCCTTAGCTCTCATGTTGTTTAAAATGACAAACAAGACTTGGACAAGAGGAAAAGGATTGAAGAAGTGGACTGCAACAGCAGCCAGTACAGATGCAGCTGCCCTGTAAAGCCCACAGGACAGCACTGGCCTGCAGTTCAGGGTCCTCAGGCTGTGTGCTGGACTGCAGTTGTTACTCGTTCCCTCGCCTGCTCTTCTTGTGGCTCTTCTTAGATCTGCAACAGAAAACACCTCACCAGATCCCACAGCACTGGCATGGTTTGAAAGACTAAGGTGACACGTAGGAAACAGAGGGAGGTACTCTGGGAGATGTTTCACCTCCAACATGGCAAGAGGGCCTTCAATCCCCAGACTGAACTGCCACGTAGGAGCTCCTACGGGACAGACATCCCCAGGACACAAGCCGCCCTTTACCTTTCAGGTGACTTGGAATGGCTTCTGTGTCTGTGGCTGCGGTGATGCCCTGCAAGGCAAAAGAAGGTAACAGCTTACTGCCACAGGCCCTGGAATTCCTTTGCTTTGCTAATGCAATGTGCTTCTAGTGGCCAAGTGTCCTAAATAATGCCTTAATTAAACAGTCAAAGAAGTAAGTATTTGAGAAGGTACTGAAGGCAACTTAGCATGGATGAGAGGACTCCTCCAGCTGTGCTTTCATACAGCTAGCACTTTTGTAAGGCCGAAGAAGCATCCGTGCTACCTTCCTGACACCGTGACACAGGTTCTTTTGCAGTGGGTGTTCTGCTGTTAAAGACTGGCCAGAGACAATCAATGACAAAAGTACCTGGAGATTTGGATCGTGACCTGTGGCGCCTCTCCCGGGACCTGCTGCGGTGTCTCCTGGGGCTTTTGCTGCGATGCCTCTCACGGCGTGGGGATGGGCTGAGAGAGAAGCAGCTTTTCAGACAGCCACACTAAGAATGCAAACCTTGAAGTTGAAGAACAGAACACAAATGCCTACCTCCTCCTCTTGGGAGAGCGGCTTCGCCTGTGATCAGGGGAGAAAAGAGAGAGAGAAAGTCACTCAAAACACAGCACAAGCAGCTGGGTCGCTTCCTGTCTTCTCCAGCAACAGCAGCAGGGCTTCCCTTGCACTCCTGTGCATTCATGAAGAGAAACTTCTTCACAGTGAGGGTGATGGAGCACTGGAGCAGGCTGCCCAGGCAGGTTGTGGAGCCTCCTTCACTGGAGACTTTCAAAACCCACCTGGATGCATTCCTGTGCAGACTACCCTGGGTGATTCTGCTTTTGGCAGGGGGGTTGGACTGGATGATCTCTTGAGGTCCCTTCCTACCTCTAATGTACTGTGATACTGTGATCCCCAGTTAGCATGGGCTCAGCCCTCTGCACAAGAGGTAGGACATGCTGCTGGGACTACCCAATACAAATGAGGTTAGTGAGGACTTTTTCCTGGGTAATTGTCAATAAAAACAATTAACAGGGTTTTCTCTGCAGTCTGTGGCTTACAGGAGAACAAAGCACTTGGTTCTCCTTAATACCTTTACTGCAGTGTCCAGTTCAGCTAACATGGGCCAGCAAGGTCGAGTTACTGAAGGGCTAGAGAAAGAGGCAGAACACAGGATCACAGGATGTTAGAGGTTGGAAGGGACCTCCCAAGATCACTGAGTCCAACCGCCCTGCCAGAGCAGGACCATAGAATCCAGCACAGGTTGCACAGGAACACATCCAGACAAGTCTTGAAAGTCTGCAGAGAAGGAAACTCCACAACCTCTCTGGGCAGCCTGCTCCAGTGCTCTGTGACACTCATAGCGAAGAAGTTCCTCCTCATGTTGAAGTGGAGCCTCCTGTGCTGCAGTTTGTATCCATTGCCCCTTGTCCTATCACAGGGTGCAAGTGAGCAGAGCCTGTCCCCTCCCTCTTAACACCCAGCCCTCAGATACTTATAGACATTTATCAAATGCCCCCTCAGTCTTCTCTTCTCCGGATGGGTTGATTGTGCACTGCAGCTCACTTCACAAAGTGGCTAAAGGCAGTGGGAGGTACAAGAGAATTGTCACCTCCCCTTCAGTGCTTTGCTCAGGCCATCTATAGTACATAAGTATAAGCAATGCTGAAGGAGAAGCTGTGTCACCTTCTGGGAGACCTGCTGCGGCTCCGCCGGTACCGTATAGCTGGTGACCGCCGAGGTTTGTCAAGGTCCCGGTAGCCTCTTCTGCGGTGGTCAGGAGAGGGCACTCGTTCCAGCTGCAAACAGAAGGTTCTGTAAGTATGGTTTTGTCCAGGGGTTTATCAGTGAAGGCTTCCAAACAACTAACAGGAATGACAAAAGTCAGGCAGTCCAGCTTCCCCATCCTCAAGTGTTTCCCAGCAGGCAGTCAGCAGCGCTGCCCCTGTTTGCCAACTGGGAACTGAAGTGACAGAACTGACTAGGACTGTCACCACCACTTCCAGCATCAATCACCTTCACTTCTCTCCATTATATGCAGTAAACCAATTTCTCTGAAGTATGTTTACATACAACAGATTCAGAGCTGTGAACTTCAGGAGACACCAAAGCTTGCCAGACAGAGCATTTGAGAACTGCTTCATAGTTTAACAGATTCTCACAAGCAAAGAGGAAAGTATGTTAAGGGGAGCAATACAAGTTGCAAGCAGCCCCCTGCTGCCTCCTCTCCTGTTTCTCATAAAGTGTTCTATGGTGGTTCAGCAGCAGCTTTAGCTACCCCTTTCCAAAACAGTTCACCAACCTTCTCATCTTCCTCTTCCTCCTCCTCACTAGATTCTACATCATCCATGTCTTCTTCCAAAGCACTAACACGGGGCTCGAGCTGCTCAGCTTCCTCCAGGACGTATCGTTTCTAGGAGAGGTGACAGCTTTACCTTACCTTACCAGGTGAGAGCAAGCACCTAGAGAGGCAGCTTGTGAGCCAGAAGGGCCTGTGCCACAGCTCTCTGCAACCTGCCAGCAGCTCACACAACCATCTACTTCTCCAAACCTGCAGTCGAGGCAGAATGATATCGCACACACGTTCCTCATGGAGGAGCTCATCGATAAATTCGTCCACATGCATTAGTTCAAATTCTGGAGGGGAGGAAAATCACATGGAAAAGCCAATGAAGGGTGACATGAGAGGCTAAAGCTGATGCACTTCAGCTAGTTCATGTCAAGTGGGCTGTCCAAGTAACAGTTTTAAAATAATTCTCAAAGGTGAGGAAAGTTGTTTGGCTTATCTTGCACAGCTGGGACTAGCAGAGGGACAGTGCTCAGCACTCCAGTGAGTGCTTTGGTATTTGTGGAGCTGCATTTCAGTGCCCAACAGAACACACAGGCACTTGGGGGAAAGCACAGTAAGTCAGTCATCAAGACTAGCACCAGACTACACAAAGCAAGAAAGAATAAAAGCAAGGTTTCAGAAAGCTGGTGGTTATACCACAGTTCTTTAAGCTTGTATCACTACTCACTCTTAACTAACACAGCTTTGTTGTTTATTTTTTTTAACAAAAGGTCATGAGTGAGATACTAAGACTCCACAGCTAAGGTCGAGTGCTTACCCCCATTTCTGTTCTGGCTTTTGATCTTGCGGTAGTCATTGTAGAGTGGCTCAAGGTACTTGTAGCAGTCGATGGCTGTGCCCGTCAGCCTCATGTACAGCGCACCCAGCATCCGGACGTACCTGAGGAGTGAACCATTTCATCTACCTCAGCCTTCCACTTAGTAGCTCCGAGTTTTTCCTCTCAGTTTCTGAGGAAAACCAGTATAGTAAATGAAACAGAGCAGCCAGCCATTTAGACTTTCTCCTTCAAGCACGGAAGTGTGATCTCTGCCTGGCTTCTTACAGAATACAGAATTAACCAGGTGGGAAAACACCTTCAAAGTCATCAAGTCCGACCAATCAGCCAGCACCATCTTATCAACTAAACCATGGCACTAAGTGCCTCACCCAGTCTCTTTTTAAACACTTCCAGTGACGGTGACTCCATCACCTCCCCAGGCAGCCCATTCCAATGGCAAATCTCTCTGGGAAGAATTTCTTGCTCACATCCAGCCCAGTGCAGCTTGAGACTGTGTCCTCTCCTTCTGTCACTGATTGCCTGGGAGAAGACCAACCTCCACCTGTCTACAACCTCCCTTCAAGTAGTTGCAGACAACCATAAGGTCTCCCCTAAGCCTCCTCTTCTCCAGGCTAAACACCTCCAGCTCCCTGAGCCTCTCCTCATAGGGCTTGTGCTTCAAACCCCTCCCCAGCTTTGTTGCCCTTCTCTGGACACGTTCCAGCATCTCAACATCTTTCTTAAACTGAGGGGCTCATAACTGGACACAGTACTCAAGGTGTGGCCTAACCAGTGCTGAGTACAGGGCAGAATGACTTCACTGCTCCTGCTGCCCACGCTATTCCTGATGCCTGCAGGCATTCCAGGATGCCATTGGCCTTCTTGGCCACCTGGGCACACTGCTGCTCATGTTCAGCTGCTGTCAGCCAGTATCCCCAGGTCCCTTTCTGCCTGGCTGCTCTCCAGCCACTCTGTCCCCTGCCTGTAGCACTGCATAGGGTGGTTATGACCAATGTGTAAAACCTGTCACTTCATGCACACAGGAGCTGCATTAGCACTCAAGACAGGCAGAAAAAGTACTAAAAGAGATTAACAGGGCTTCACAGAATCACAGAATTATTGAGGCTGGAACAGACCTCTGAGATCATCAAGTCCAGTCTATGAATGCTTGTGCAGGTCTAACTCCTATCTATTAAATAGATCATCAAAAATAAAGCTAACTCTAACCACTTACTTTCCTTTATGCCCCTTGTTCTGAATGCTTCAGGCAGAGGTGTATTGCCACAGAGAGCACACCCCACAAAGGCAGGCAGGCCATGCCGATAGCACAGGTGACAAGGACAGCAGTCTCAAAGCAAGTGGAGGGATGTGCATTTCAACAACAGTTTATCAAGACCCACTAAAAGCTAAACCCCCCAGTAAGTTTTCTCTGGCGGTTTTGGACAGTTTCGTTCGGTACAACTAGAAAAGGTTAAAAAAGAACAAAACCAAGCTACCAACTTACTTGAAGTCCTCGTTCTTTATGAACTCCACGATGATGTCCTTCTCGGGCTGGATTTGCAGCATCTTCAGCGTCAAGCACAGGAAGGGGGTAGGCTTAATGTTCCCGCCATAGACGCCTCCTACGTACTTCAGCTCCATGGCCTTGTCCACCACCAGCTCAGCTAGGACAGGGTCGGGCCGTCAGCACGGGCTCTTCACCGAGCTCCCCGCCGCGCCCCCTCCCGCCCCAGCCCGCCGCGCCATACCCGTCAGGCCGAAACACTCCTCCTTCCAGTACTTGGACTCGTAGATACGGGTGCGGATGATCTTCTCCACCAGGTACTGCGGGTTGGTGCCGTGGATGCTGTGCGCATCCTTCACCGTCCGGTTGGCCATGGCCGCCGCTCTCCGGCTCCCCTCAACTGCGCCGCGGGGCTCCCCGCTCCCTTTCCGGCAGGGACTCCGGAGACTTCCGCTTCCGGTGCGGGTGCTCCGGCCGCCATCTTATCTTTGGGCCACAACATCCTTTACGGCCGCGGCTTCGGATTGCCAGATACAAACATGGCGCAGCTGGTGAGTGACCTCTTCCGGTCTCCTCCACCCTGTGCGCGCGCGCGCGCCGTGGGAGGGCGGGGCTCCGGCACAGCTTTGGCGCGAAATTTCATCCTGGTGACGCGAAGGGACCGGGGAGCCGAGCGCGGTGAGTGGGCCTCAGCCCGCGGCCAGAGAGTGGGGCAGGCGCCGCAGGGCACTGGGAGGGCGGCGGGGGCCTCGGGGTCTATCTGCGGGTCCGATCCGGCTGCGCCCAGGGCTCTTTGCGACCCCGTGGCCCCGCAGGCAGCATCCCGTGGTGTGGAGCGGGCATCCTGAGGCAGAGCTCCGCCTAAGCCGATGGGCTGCGGCAGGCGCGGGGGGGAGCAGCACCGTGGCCTGTTTCCTGGGCCAAAGGTCGTGTTTAGGAAGAGAAAAAGGAAGAGCACTATAACTAGCTATAACAACTGAGCGTAAGCGGAACGTTTGTGTGGTTTTCTCCGCCTGCTCGCCATGAGGTCTGGGCGGCCAGCAGCGAGACGAGATCCTGAGGCGGGCGGCAGCGCGCCCCGGCCATTGTGCGACGGGCGACGAGGGGCTGCGCCGGCCCCCAGGGCAGCGCGGCGGGGCGCCGCGGCCTGGCGGTAGGCAGGCAATAGCTGATCAGCGCCTCTGTGAACAGACTTAGTGGCCGGTAGCATTGGGATGGTATGTCTGTGCGATGTGTCAGGCAAGCGCTGGGCGTGAAAAGAGGAGCTGAGGAACCATCCGCTGCTGGACACCGTTCTCCTCCCGCAGGGCAGCGGCGGCTGGAGGCTTAGGTTGGCTTCTGTGAACAAATGGTGCATGGCAGGTTCCTCACACGTCGGGGATTGGTGGCGTTTTTGTGTGCTTGGCCATCCTGACTCTTTTGCTTGTTCTATTTTTAAATAATAATATTAAAAGGTTTGCTTGTTCGTTGTAGTTTTCCTTTGGGAATCATGAACATTCAGCATCAAAGAAAAATTGTTCACTCCTGGTATGGAAAACCCACGAGCTCTGACAGGAAACTGAGGACTTTGCAATACAAGTAAATAACGTTTATTTCTGCTTTGCTTGGGGAAACTTAAAGAAGGTTGCTTTACCTTTCTGGCAGACTAATGCAGCAGGCAGTGAGAATCACATACTGAGCGTCACGTCGTGAGGCTTTGTGTGTGTAACAAAAGCATTACAGAGCTCTTGAGTTAGGAATTGCATGAACAAAGACCCTTGCCTAAATCTGTGAGTGAGTGTTAGCTGCCTAGCTGACACAGATATGAAAGCTTTCAACTGGGGAGTTAAGCTGTAAGCTGTGCAAGAGGGAGTGTAGCTGTTTGTAAAGCTGCCAGGCCATCAGCTTTAGTGACACAGGAGTTTGTGAAGGCTGCAATCCTGTTAACTGCACAGCTGTGTCTCTTCCTAGGGGCATCCTTATTGCACCAGAAAGAAGCAGAAAGGAAACCTGTGTGCAGCTCGGTGATTTTATTTTAGTAGAAGGGGAGAACGCAGATGAACCTTTTGTGGCACAGCTCCTGGATTTGTATGAAGATGGTAAGAGAAATAAACATTTGCTTTCTATCTGAGCAATCCTGAAGTATTTTGCAATTAGATATTTTGTGCTGATATAGTTAGCATTAACTCCATGGCACCGGACTCATTTGCTCAGGAAACTGGGCTTTAGTCATCGCTGTATTCATATGCTCCCCAAATGCTCAGGGCAGATGACTGATTTCATCTAGCCTTGATAGATAAATGCAGAGCTGAGACATGAAATCCTTAGAATCTTAGAATGTTAGAGGTTGGAAGGGATCTCCAGAGATCAACCAGTCCAACCCCCCTGCCAAAGCAGGATCACCCAGGGCAGTCTGCACAGGAATGCATCCAGGTGGGGTTGGAAAGTCTCCAGAGAAGGAGACTCCCCAACCTTTCTGGGCAGCCTGCTCCAGTGCTCTGTCACCCTCACTGTAAAGAAGTTTCTCCTCAGGTTGAAGTAACCTTCTATGTTCAAGTTTGTGTCCATTGTTCCTTGGCTTATTACTGCACACCACCAAAAAGAGCTTGGCCCTCTCCGCTTGACACCCATCCCTCAGATATTGATAGACCTTAATCAGATCTCCTCTCAGTCTTCTCAAGACTGAACAGCCCCACTCTATTTGCTTAGTTGCCCAGTTTAAAAGGAGTGGTCCTTGAGGAAGGCAGTGTGAGCTTGTGCTTTATTTAGACTGGAGAATCCAAATGGAGCATAAGCACTGCTGTCCTGGGGCTGCATCTTATCAGCTGTCAGGTAGTGTAGTATCGACGACAGAGACTGGAGTCAATACAGCTGACCAATATGATCGAGTATTGTTCCTTTATTGTAGGACTATTGTAGTGCAAGCATAGTGAGTATAGCACAGTAAAGTAAAGCAAAGAAGAAGGGAAAGTGTATAGCAAGGGAACTTCTACAACTTATATAAACTCGGAGTGCCTTGTTGGCATGGCTTCATTGGTTCCCTCTGAGCGACCACACTTTGCACTATTATAGATTATTGGTCCAACTACTAACTACACCCAAGGTTGTTGATGCAGATGCATGTCCTGTTGTCCCAAGATAACTCTCTGTGTTTATAGCTACCAGTGTCCTGCTTTAGTTACATCCTGCAGGCACAGCACTGTTTTGCTACACTGCTAGCTACTTCTGCACTTCGCTGAGCATGGCCTACCACCACGTCAGGCTCTAGGCCTGCACTGCCAGATTGCTCATACTGCTCGTTGCTGGCATTGCCACAGTGTAGCAGGGAGGTGCAAGGCTGAATAAAGAGGGCTTACCACTTCTGTCCCTTGCCTGTAGATGGTGTAGATGGAGAGGCATAAAGCATGGAAGAGGAGTGACACAAAACCAGTCTTGAGTCTGAATTCAAAACTACTCATTAACTGTCTGATTTCTTTGAGCAACTTTTGGTGTTTGTTTGGGGCCATCATCATAATCAGGGGTTTTTAAATCTTTCTTAAACAGAAATACCTATCAGTCCAGCTGCTTTATTTCCTAATGCACATTTGTTGTGACATAACTGGATATTCTTTTCATACTGGAATGAAACCCCTGAGACTTCCTTGAAAGCAAGATCTTTTTGTCTTATCTCTGACAAATGTGTTAAAGGGATGTGGCATTATGCTCATTGAGAGATGAAGACCTTTAAAATGTAGAGAGTAACTTACTATTTGTCTGTCATGTCTTCCAAACGTTTCTTTTGACTCTCCACAATTCATTTGTAGTGTTTATGCAGACTTTCCCCATGCTGTTTCAGCAGCAGGATTCTCTGGTTCGTGGGTGCATGACTGTTTTGGGCTTCTGTCTGAAACAGCATTGACATGACAAATAGCACTCTGCCATGCCTCCTTTGTCACTTTTGGTTTGGTGGGGTTTGATTAGATCACGTTGTGCCAGTATGGAACCTCTTCATTTGTGATTGTGAAGTGGTGATCCGTGTACTTGGTGGCTGAGACCCTCTGTAGGAGTAACCTGAATCCTTATGTCTCAACTCAGACGTTTCAGCTGAGTTCAGAAAACGCTAACTGCAGTCTCTACCAGATGCTCTCTCCCCTGGGCGCAGGGAGGGTGGCATCTCAGATGCAGTAATAACTCTTTGCCATGCCCCACCCCCCTCTGCTCACTGCCCTGTGTGGTTGCTGCAGGTGCTCAGCAGAAGCACGCCGTTGTGCAGTGGTTCTCCCGGATTACAGAGGTCCCACAGAACAAACGCAAGCTTCTGAAGAGAGAGGTCTCTCCCAAAGAAGTGTTCCTGGATCAGATTCCTGGCTATGACACTGACATAGCTGTGGAGAGCATTATTAATAGCACCATGGTATGTACTGCAACCCTCTGCATGGGAGGGAAGAAAGAAGCAGAAACCGCTTGAGCAGCATTGTAGAGCGGTGCAGCAGCTTTCTTCCCTCTCACACATAGCCAGTTTACTTTATTTGTCGGTGCCATTAACATGAGGTAGATAGTTAAAAACTGTTGATGTGTTCTGTCTTTTCTCCATCCCCAAATGATTTGCTTGTTTGGCAGCCAGCTTTGAGATTTGCATGCAGAGGAGTAAGGTGAATGGGAGTCTTGTAGTGCAGTAAACTCGTGCTTGTATGAAGCTGGTTGGAGATGCTGCCCTGTGTGAGGGACTGCATGGATTCCAGTCACCTGTGAGTGAAAAAGAGTTGAATGCTAAATGAACAGCAAATGCTAAGCTGTGTGTTCTGGTATTTTCTGCTTTTACAGGTAATACCTCTACATCTGGGGGAGGAAATACCTGCTGCATTAAACAAGGAACAAACTTTCTACGTAAAGCAGTCGTGGGATGGGAAATGCTTTAAGACTTTGTCCCGTGACACGTTCTCTAAGCTGAAAGAAGCTAACAAGAAAGGATGTGGCCTCCCAAACTCTTCAGACTCATTTATTACTTCAGACATTGTTTCTCCCCCGAAAAAGGAGGTGAAGAGTGTTGCTCAGAGTGCCACAAAACCAAGAAATGGAGAACTGGAAATAGAATCAAAGCATTCTGCTTCCAAGTCCTCCCTCTCTAAGGAGAGGCATTCACAGAGAGTGGCTAATGGCATCAAGACTCCAACAGCAAGGAAGAAGCTGCAGTTAAACAGTATGTACATGGAAAGATCTGGGAATCTTTGTGCTGCTTCATCCTGGGGAGTACAAACTGCTAATATTCAGCATCAGTAGTGTGTGCTGCCTTACTCAGGCTGTGGGCTTAGCCCAAGCCTTTGGGTGCAGCAGTTGTTCATGACTCTTACTTCAAGTAGCTGTACTGCTTATACCCAACTTACCTTGAGACTGGCAAATCTCAATCCAAGTGCTTGTTGGCTGAAAGGCTGCCAAGCAGCCTAGCTTCACCTCAGTGTCTCACTTTCATCCTCTGGCTTGTGGTGCACTAGAATGTTTGCACTGGTCTGGCTGGATAAGCACATTTTTGATCCTGTGTCATGTACTGTATTTTCAGACTGGAGCCTGAGTGAAGTAAATGATGGAGGCAGGAAAAATCAGTTTGTATTCTATTTAGTCCTTGTCTCAGAGGAAGTGTGAGGCTCCTTTACACATTCAGCTCCTTGTTCCTGGAGGGTAAAGCCTTCCCCTTTCATTTAAATGACAGCCAGTTGTGCCATGTCTTCTGAAGGTTAACCAGACTATGGCTGGTACCTGACAGAAGTTCATTTTGCTCCTGATTCCTAGGTCCCACAGGATCTAAAGGCAGGCTCCTGGGAAGTGAAGTTTTGGAACTTCTGGATGACGACTGTGATGCTGTAGCACCATCAGAACCATCTGCCACTAAAAGAAAAGTGCAATTCACTGGCCTTTTAGGCTCCCCAGCAAAAGTGCCTTACACCAATGCAAAGTCAAAGTCAGCATGTGGTGATGCAGATCACTGGGGGTGTCTTGCTGATTCCAGACGATTATCCCCTTACCCTCAGGTCAGAGACTTCAATGAGCAAGCCAAGGATCCTCATAAGGAAGATGACTCTAACTGGTAACTGATGGCTTTTTTATGCTGTTTTCATGTAGTTTTCTAACACATCAGTGAAAGACTTGAGAGAAGAGCAGGGGAAGTCTGTGTGGCACCTTTTGCCTGTTGAAATCCCTGGGAGAAGGAGGGTAGCCTCAATTAGAAGTGCTCTGTGGTGAAGCTCTGGGAATGTGTAACTGGGAGATGAATGAGATGATCAGGGAGACTGTAAGAGAAGCTGACTTTAAAAATAGACACAAGCAGTCTATGATTACAAGAACTGAGAGAAGAGGTCGGAAATGGCAGTGGTAGGATGATAGAATCCGAGCTAAAGCAGGCTCACCCATGGCACCTTGCCCAGGGTGATGGAATCATGAAAGGCAATTGAAGCCATATTGATCATTGTGGTTTGTACTCACAGCAGGGATGAAAGTATGTCCCTGCAGTCACTGTCATACTGCTGAGAGCTGTTGAGATAAGGGGAGCTATAGAAAGGGGTGCAGCTGGCCTCATGAGCCTTCTCCTGAGAATTGTGTGCTTCATGCTGGTTGTTCTGAAGAAGTCTAACCTCAAAATGTGGTCACTTGTCATTTATCAAGGCTGTGTGAAGATCTTAAGCTGGGGCAGGAGGAGAAGGGTTCAGACTTCCTTGTATGAGATGTTGCTGGAAGTCAAACAGTTGTGTTCCTTCTTTGAAAGAGGAAAGCTGTGGGTACAGCACTTGGTGGACCTGCACCCTTATTTTTGTCACTTACTGTATATCAAAGGAAACCCAATCAAAACACATTTTCTTTTCATTGACAAGATAAAGGCATGTTGGTGGTATTTGGAGACCTATCAGAATTTCTGAGAGCTGTCCACAAGTCCTTAGGTCCTCTGTGTCCTTTGAACTAACAGGGAAGTTGTAGTAACAGTCAAGGGGTCCATTGGTAGGGATGAGGAAGTGCCCAAGAAGAACAGAGATGGCCAAAGACAATTGTGTTATTTTTTCTTAAACAAAACAACCCCCCCACAACAAAATCACAAATGACAACAGACTCCCACATCCAAGCAAAGTGAAACCCCTGCTCTTGTGAGCCCCTGTCCCTTCAGTGTGGCAGTATTGTGTTGGCAGAGTGGTTTGGCTGCTGATGCAGCTGCACTTCATCACTGCACAGTGCCTTTCACTGATGTGAATGCATCTGGGCTCAGAAGTGAGGGAAAGCTGCAAACCTGTCACTGCTGATCAGGCAAGGGGAAATGGTTGCTGTTGCCTGCTGAGGGTGTATCAGGAAGCAAAATGGTATCATGCTGATAAGGGCCCAGAGCTGTGTTGGGAGCTAACGCTCATGCAGTCACTGGTGGTCACAGGTCACCTAGCAGCTCTGGCTTGGAGGGACTTGGGGTCTCTCTTTAGGCATAGCACCTTCCTGCAGCTGCTTCACAAAGCTTTTCAGAAACGCTCATTGCTGTAGAAATCTTTGTGAGTGAACCACAGTAAACGATCTGTAGTGCTTTGGTGGATTTAGTTTGGCTTTCTTGGTGATGAGGCTGGGGAGAGGCCTCGAGCACAGCCCTGTGAGAAGAGGCTAAGGGATTGTTTAACCTGGAGAAGAGGAGGCTCAGGGGAGCCCTTATTGCTCTCTACAACTACCTGAAGGGAGGCTGTAGCCAGGTGTGGATTAGTCTCTTCTCCCAAGGAACCAGCACCAGAACAAGAGGACACAGTCTCAAGCTGTGCCAGGGGAGGTTTGGGCTCAAGGTGAGGAGAAAGTTCTTCGCAGAAAGAGTAATTGGTCATTGGAATGTGCTGCCCAGGGAGGTGGTGGAGTTACCATCCCTGGAGGTGTTCAAAAAGGGATTGGACATGGCTCTTGGAGCCATGGTATAGTAGTCATGAGGTGTTGGGTGACAGGTTGGACCTGATGATCTCTGAGGTCTTTTCCAACCTTGTTGACTTTATGATCTATTGGAGAGAGGGTGCGAGAGAGGGGAAGCTTTGCTGCCAGCATCCATGCCCCAGCCAGTCTGTGAATAGCTAAACAAGAATACATTGACAGCCTGATGTTTGAAAGCCTTCTCTTGATGGTTGCAAATGTGATGCCAGGGCGACACACAGATGGCTTTGTGCTCCTTCTTTACAGTGTGACTGGACATCAGGAACTGGACACTCAGAGCCTCATTCTGACGCCGCGTTCTCGCCGCGCGTGTGCACAGCAAACGAACAGCCGCATTGCAGAGCACATCAGGTACCAGCTGCAGCCAGGGTCACAGGATGGTAGGGAACGGAAGGGAACTCAGGAGATGCTCGAGTCCAACCCCCCTGCCAGAGCAGGACCATAGAATCTAGCACAGGTCACACAGGAATGCATCCAGAAGGGTGTTGAAAGTCTCCAGAGAAGGAGACTCCATAACCTCTCTGGGCAGCCTGTTCCAGTACTCTGTAAAGTTCCTCCTCATATTGAAGTGGAACCTCCTGTGCTGTAGGTTATATTCACTGCCCCTTGTCCTATCACAGGTTGCAACTGAGCAGAGCCTGTCCCCTCCCTCTTGACACCCAGCCCTCAGATATTTGTAAACATTTATTAAATCCCCTCTCAGTCTTCTCCTCCCCAGACTAAACAGCCCCAGGGCTCTCAGCCTTTCCTCATCAGGCAGTGCTCCAGTCCCTTCGTCATCCCTGTAGCCCTCCCTTGGACTCTCTTCAGCAGATCCCTGTCCTTCTTGAACTGGGGAGCCCTTAACTGGATGCAGTATTCCAAGTGAGGTCTGACTAGGGCAGAGTAGAAGGGGAGGAGGACCTCCCTGGATCTGCTGGACACACTCCTCTTAATGCATCCCAGGATCCCCTTGGCCTTCTTGGCCACAAGGGCACATTGCTGTCCCATGTCCTTCTCCCCAGAGTTGCTCTCTAGCAGCTCATATCCCAGCCTGTACTGGTGCAATTTATTCTTCCTTCCCAGCTGCAGGACTCTGTACTTGTCCCTGTTGAACCTCATTAGGTTCCTTTCTACCCAGCTCTCGGTCTGGCCAACTCTCTGAATGGCTGCACAGCCTTCAGGTGTCTCAGCCATGCCTCCCTGTTTGGTATCACCAGCAAATTTGCTGAGCAGACACTCTGTCCCCTCATCAATGAGACTATCAAGGAGACCTTTTTCACAGTGCTGTTGGTGGCTTCAAGCTTTGAGAGTTTGCCCAGCTTAGCACTGCAATGCAAATGGTTCTAGAGCCATGGCTTCCTTGCTGTGTGAGTGAAAACTCTGACATTCAGCAACAAATAGCTGACTCCTGGTGTTCTTCAGAAAGTTGCCTGTCTTTGAGTCAGTCTGGGAAACAGCCATGGCAGCTGAATAGGTGAAGCAGAAAATAAGTTGGGCTGATTACAATTAACTACAGAAACAGCTGAAGATGTGCAAGTGATACTTTGTAGTGTGTGGAGTTGTATCTGTTCTTTTAAACTACTGTAATTTGTGTTCCTTGCAGCATATTAAATGCACTAGAGTTGGACACAGAAGAGGATCCTCTGTCTAGCTCAGACAGCTCTTACTCTTCAAGCAGTGAGGAAGAGGAGGAGGATGTGCACTGCACACCACCAAAGAAAACTAAAGCAAGCAGAACACCCAGCACCTCACTGTCTTCAGGGAAATCTTTGGTTCACACTCCTGCAAAGACCCCAAAGAAAACTGTAAGGTTCCATTAAAAAAATCTGGGTTGTTTAGATGCTTGGTGCCTGTGTAGCACAGTGAAGTATCTGAGCCCCTTAGCTTTTAATGAAACACTGCCTTGATTCTAATGATCTGTGATGTGTCAGTCATGCAAATGCATGAAGCATCTGTGTGCTGTGAATGTTGTGACCATGTTGACCAGGAAATGGGGAAAATGTTGGGCTGGGCTGGAGCCAAACTTATGAAGCTATTGCTGGCCCCCATTTTTACTTGTATTGTAGGCTGTGCACTGAGACATTTTAGTTATGTTTCTGTGTGGTCTTTGAGTGCAGGGTGATAGGTAGTAGAAGAAAGCCATAAGCCCAGCTTTGTGCTTGGCAGCAGAGCTGTCCTGGATCTTGAAAGCTTTGCATTGTGCAGGTGGTTACCAATGCAGAAGGGATGCACTACAGCTCCCATGGCCAAGAGTGGCCAGCTGTGTCTTGTAGTGTCCTGGCTGCTGGTGGAGATAGGTTACCAGCATACAGCACCATAAGCAGGTGCATGCTGTCAGTGGCTAAGCTTTACTATGCTTATGAAATGCCTAGCATGCAAAACCTGGTGTGGCTAGAACTTGTAAGGACAACAAAGAAGGTGCTGTGTGGCTTTTGTGGTTTAGACAATGAAATTAGATCCATTTCTAGCTGCTTGCTCTTTCCTAGGAACCAGATCAGATCACTTTGTGGCATAGCACTTCTGAAAACCATTGATAATTTCAAAACCCCTCAGACAGTTCAAAGGGGTAACTGTCTGCCACCACCTCCTTTCCACTTTCTTTTTTCCCTTCAGTAAGAGCAGAGAGCAAGGCTTTTTTGATGATACCCTCTGTCAAGACTCTTTCTCCCTTCATCTGTACTCTGGCATCCCCAGGCAGTCTTTGTGCATAAGCTGAGTTTGGGAAACTTGTGGACAGTCAGTCCCCAGTGGAAAGGGCTGTCTGTAGAAAATCTGTCTGAGGTTGTATCTTTCCTTTGCAGTCCTTGCCAGGAACACCCAAGACACCTCGAAATGCAACTCCTGAAATCCCCAGGCGCAGCCACGTGGCACAGAAACCAGGCAGCATTCTGGAGGAAGCCAGGCTAAGGTAATGTGTGTGCAGGGGAAGAAGTCATCTTCCTGTGCCAGGTGTGCAGAGCAGCAAGCTGTGCTGACACAGGAAAATGCCATCTTGACCATGCTGAATACGTTAGTGTTGTGGGTTAAGCTTAAACCCAAAATGGAACAGATTTAGCTGGCCTCCCCTCTCCTTTCTTTCCCAGTAGGGGAAAGCACATTAGGCAGGAGAAAAGAGAGGTGGAACTCTCTAGAATCGATGTGGAAGTCAAAAGGGAAGTTTAACAAAATATAAAAAGCATTTGAGTGAGAGGAAGGTTACACAGGTATAAGGGAAAAGGGTAAATAAAGACAAATACAAAACCAGGCACAGCTGGCAAAGGATTCTCTGGAACCCAAGTGGATTCTCCTTAAATGCAGTCCTTAGGAGTCTGGAGCAGCATGGAACAGGCCCTACCACGTGGTTACTGCAACAGCAGGGAACAGCATCTTGGGCAGGCTAGGGCAGGGGCAAGAGAGCCAGGAAATGTTTCCTCTTAAATAGGTTTGGTGGACAGGAAGGGGGAGTGGAATAGACTTTGACCTGGGGACCCCTCCCACTGGGAGTGGGGACCAAGTCTTTCTGCCCACCTGGGTCAGGTTTGTTTGTCCAGCTGGGGGCTAGGTTCTTTTCAGTCCATCCCCTCCTGGGCTGGGTGTAACCTGGCAGAGTTTGGTACAAGTGTGTGGTGCTCTGAGAGCAGAAGAACAACTGTGAATCTACAGCAGGGGATGTCCAAATGCCACTAGCACCAGAACAAGAGGACACAGTCTCAAGCTGCACCAGGGGAGGTTTAGGCTGGATGTTAGGAAGAAATTCTTCATAGAGAGAGGGATTGCCCATTGGAATGGGCTGCCTGGGGAGGTGGTGGAGTCACCATCACTGGAGGTGTTTAGGAGGAGACTGGATGGGGTGTTTGGTGCCATGGTTTAGTTGATTAGATGGTGTTGGATGATAGGTTGGACTCGATGATCTCAAAGGTCTCTTCCAACTTGGTTTGGTCTATTCTATTCTATTCTATTCTATTCTATTCTATTCTATTCTATTCCATTCTATTCCATTCTATTCCATTCTATTCCATTCTATTCCATTCTATTCCATTCTATTCCATTCTATTCCATTCTATTCCATTCTATTCCATTCTATTCCATTCTATTCCATTCTATTCCATTCTATTCCATTCCATTCCATTCCATTCCATTCCATTCCATTCTATTCCATTCTATTCCATTCTATTCCATTCTATTCCATTCTATTCTATTCTATTCTCTGCTTCTACAATGTCAAGCTATGGCAACCAGGCCATGCAAGTTCCGCAGAATTTTGTATCTGTGTTGTGTGCAACAGCAGAAAAACAAAGATCCTCTCTTACTAACTTCACATTGTCATGGTACCAGACTTGTCTCCTGCTGGGGGTGAAAAAGCTTTATGGGAATGGTTGTAAATCTTAACGGTGGAAAAAAGACTGATTGCAGCTTTCAAACCTGGGCTCTAGGTGTTGAGTTTCCTGTTAGTGGGGTCCTTGGAGCTCCTATTTCAATGTCTTTTCTCTCTTTTTACTCCAAAGGCTGCATGTTTCTGCCATCCCAGAGTCTCTGCCTTGCCGTGAGGAAGAATTCCAGGATATCTACAACTTTGTGGAAAGCAAACTTATCGATGGAACAGGAGGGTAAGTGTGTTGGTGAGAATGTTCAGCATCTTCAACAATGACATTGATGAGGGGACAGACAGACAAAGTCTGCTCAGCAAGTTTGCTGATGGTACCAAACTGGGAGGCTTGGCTGAGATGCCTGAAGGCTCTGTAGCTTTTCAGCGAGACCTGGACAGACTGAGAGCTGGGCAGAGAGGAATCTAATGAGGTTCAACAAGGATAAGTGCAGAGTCAGAGTCCTGCAGCTAGGAAGGAAGAATAAACTGCACCAGTACAGGTCAGGAGGTGATCTGCTGGAGGGCAGCCCTGTGGAGTACGACCTGGGAGTGCTGGTGGACAACAAGTTCTGCACAGGACAGCAATGTGTCCTTGTGACCAAGAAGGTCAAGGGGATCCTGGGATGCATTAAGAGGAGTGTGTCCAGCAGATCCAGGGAGGTTCTCTTTCCCCTATACTGTGCCCTGGTGAGACCTCACCTGGAATATTACATCCAGTTCTGGGCTCCCCAGTTCAAGAGGGACAGGGATCTGCTTGAGAGAGTCCAATGGAGGCCTACAAGGATGTTGAAGGGACTGGAGCACTGCCTGGTGAGAAGAGGCTGAGAGACCTTGGGCTGTTTAGTCTGGAGAAGAGAAGACTGAGGTGGGGATCTAATCAATGTTTACAAGTATCTGAGGGCTGGGTGTCAAGAAGGAAGGGACAGGCTCTGCTCACTATGCCCTGTGATAGGATAAGGGGCAATGGATATAAACTACAACACAGGAGGTTCCACCTCAACATAAGGAGAAATTTCCTCACTGTGGGGGTCACAGAGCACTGAAACAGGCTCCCCAGAGAGGTTGTGGAGTCTCCTCTGGAGACTTTCAAGACTCATCTGGATGTGTTCCTGTGTGAGCTGTGCTGGATTCTATAGTCTTTCTCTGGCAGGGGGGTTGGACTCGAGCATCTCCTGAGTTCACTTCCAACATCTTCTGATCCTGTAACCAAGGTCACATCTACCCATGGCAGAACAGCAGTCAGGCAGTCAACCCTGCTTTTATTTCAGAAGCTGCCATCAGGAGGCTGAATTCAAGTTCCTAATTGATTTCCTCCTTAAGAAGGGTTGTACATAGAAGTAATGTGGGCTTCTTTTTTCTTATTTAATAGCTCCTAATTCAACACCAACATGTCTCTAGTCAGTCTTAGGTGTCTGGGAAGCACTATTTAAAAGAGGTAAAGGACATCTCTAAAGTATTTTCTGTTGTCAATTGCCTCTGCAATAGTAAAATAACTCTGATGTGTTACTTATCCCAGTTTGCAAATAAAGTAAGCAAGTGCGCCCAGGTGGCCAAGAAGGCCAATGGCATCCTGGCCTGCATTAGGAACAGTGTGGCCAGCAGGAGCAGGGAGGTCATTGTGCCCCTGTACTCTGCACTGGTTAGGCCACACCTTGAGTCCTGCATCCAGTTCTGGGCCCCTCAGTTTAAGAAGGATGTTGAGACGCTGGAAGGTGTCCAGAGAAGGGCAACGAGGCTGGGGAGAGGTCTTGAACACAAGCCCTATGAGGAGAGGCTGAGGGAGCTGGGGTTGTTTAGCCTGGAGGAGAGGAGGCTCAGGGGTGACCTCATTGCTCTCTCCAACTACCAGAAGGTTGGTTGTAGCCAGGAGGGGATTTGTCTCTTCTTTCAAGCAACCAGCACCAGAACAAGAGGACACAGTCTCAAGCTGTGCCAGGGGAAGTTTAGGCTTGAGGTGAAGAGAAAGTTCTTCACTGAGAGAGTCATTCACCATTGGAATGTGCTGCCCAGGGAGGTGGTGGAGTCACCATCCCTGGAGGTGTTCAAGAGGGGATTGGATGTGGCACTTGGTGCCATGGTCTAATCACGAGGTCTGTGGTGACAGGTTGGACTCGATGATCTTTGAGGTCTCTTCCAACCTTGGTGATTCTGTGATTCTGGGATTCTGGGGTCAAGGGAATTACCTGAAGTGGCAGAGCAGTGTTCCAGGCCGGTCTTGGAGGCCAGGAGTTCCAGGCCATTAATCCTCAGGCTGCTGACAGATTGTGGTAGTTTTAGGCTATGCCTTTAAAAATTTTTCACAGTTCTTGAGCAGAAAAGTAGTAAAATGCAAATAAATCACTTCCAACTAAACTGGTCTGGCAAATTTAAAGTTGGGGGGGAAATTTCAACCCACCACACAGGTGCTCTCCTGTTGCAGGTGCATGTACATCTCTGGGGTGCCTGGCACAGGTAAAACCGCCACTGTTCATGAGGTGGTTCGCTGCCTGCATCACGCCGCGGAGAATGATGAGCTCCCAGCATTCCAGTCTCTGGAGATCAATGGCATGAAGCTGACTGACCCTCATCAAGCTTATGTGCAGATACTAGAGGTAAGCAAAGCCTCTTCAGGGGCTCTGGTTTGAAATAAGAGATCTGGTGCTTTGCCATCAGGTCCTCAATACATCAGCATCTGAGGCGCTCCGCGCTCTGATGAATTGGATGTCCAGGGCTATAGAATCAGGGTCCTCTGGGATCCCACTGCTTTGTGTGACTGATTCAGACAGTCCTAACTGTCTGAATTGGAAACATGAAAGAAGTGTAGATGGTAGCTTGTGTTCATCCTCTGGCATGTTTAAGAAAGAAAATGGCAGGTGAGTTTGCAATGGATTCTGGAGGACAAATACCATTCTCAAATACAGCCTCCAGTTTGCTTTACAGCTTGACTTTCAACAACTGACTAAGCATTCAGCACAGCTCCTTTCTGGACAGTTTCTGGTAGACCTCAGTGCTTTATGAACTACTTTTTTGATGTTTTGCTCCCCTCCCCCCATAGGAAAATCCAGATGCTTAGTGTAGCCTGGTAGGGAAAAATTAAAATCAACCAGAAGTTAACTTCCCATTTCCAGGATTTTGGTGTGACCTAACCTGCAACACTGTTTAATCCTCATCCAGTTTCTGACAGGCCAGAAGGTGACAGCAGCCCATGCTGCAGTGCTGTTGGCAAAACTCTTCTCTACACCAGGACCAAAGAGGAAGACCACGGTGCTGATAGTGGATGAGGTGAGACAAAGAATTCTAGAAGTATCATAAGAAAAGAGCTTTTCTGGAGTATGGAAATTACACACTCTTAGAGTATATCACGTGATCTAAAAGGAATAAACTTAGAAGACACACAAATAAGTTCAGTTCTCCAATGGAGCTAAGAGGAAACTAAGTGGGCAGGAATTTTGTTCCCTTACTGCCTTGGGTTTCACACTGGGGTAACGGTTTGGTTTGGTCTAAGTCACTGAACGAGGTGTTGTGTCAAGTCCAAAATACCATAGAATTCACCTTCTTTTGTCTGGCAGCTGCTACTTTTCCAGTGAGAGAACTCAGTGAAATAGGTCATAATAAGTTTTGAAACATCTTGCCTGTGCTATGTTTAGTAATAAACAAATATACACCCACTTTTTGCTGTAAGATAACCTAGGCTCTCTCATGGAGGGTCTTTTAGTCCTGTTTACAGAATCACAAAATTACTGAGGCTGGAAAAGACCTCTGAGATCATCAAGCCTAGCCTATGACCTAACACCACCACAGCAGGTAAACCAGGCCACCAAGTGGCCACATCCAAGCTTTTCTTAAAGACCTCCAGTGATGGCAACTCCACCACCTCCCTGGGCAGTCCATCCCAGTGCCTAATCAGCCTTTCTGTCAGGAAGTGTTTCCTAATATCCAACCTAAACCTCCCCTGGCACAGCTTCAGGCTATGCCCTCTTGTCCTGTTCCAGCTTGCCTGGGAGAAGAGCCTGACCCCCACCTGACTACAACTTCCTATTAGGTAGTTGTAGAGAGTGATAAGGTCCTCTCTAAGTCTCCTCCAGGCTGAACACCCCCAGCTCCCTGTTTAATGTTGTATGAATTCTTCACAGTAGCATTTAAGAGCTCCAGCTGTTTAATCACTGCTGTGATGGAATACAGTTAATCAGCTAATAAGGCTCTGCTTTTCCACATGAGACACTGGCACAGGTTGCCCAGGGAGGTGGTGAAAGCCTCACCCCTGGAGGTTTTTAAAGCCAGACTGGATGTGGCTCTGAGCAACCTGATGTAGTGTGAGGTGTTCCTTCCCCTGGCAGAGGGGTTGGAACTAGATGATCCTTGGGGTCCCTTCCAACCCTAACAATTCTATGATTCTATATGAGAGCCCTAATTCAGGAAATGGGTAAAGGAAACACAGCAGAGGCAGCTTGCTCAGAATCACACAGGAGGTCTTCTGTGGCAGAGCCAGCTCTCAGTCCCTATCAGGTACTGTAAGTGACAAGGCTGTTCTTCAGCCTGACCTTTCTCTCTCTGTCTCTGCAGCTCGATCTCCTCTGGACCCGGAAGCAGAATGTGATGTACAATTTATTTGACTGGCCCACTCAAAAGCACTCCAAGTTAATCATCTTGGCCATTGCCAACACCATGGACTTGCCAGAGAGAATAATGATGAACAGAGTAGCCAGCAGGCTGGTATGTCCCAGCAGCTTTGTTGCTATGGTGTAAAATGAAAACAGATTAAATACTGTGTGCAGTCAAAAGTAATCAGGAGAAAGGTAGGGCTGGTTCCATCAGAGATTAAACAGTGCTTGAGGGCTGATAAGGAACACTTCAATCTTTAGCAAAGCCAGCTTGCTTATTCAGATGCTATGCTGTGCAAGTACAGTGTGGTAGCAATCAATTAGGAATGCAGGTAAACATACTAAGATCTAGTTAATCAAATGCCATGCTTCATGGTGAAACTGTTTACTCTAGAATTCAGAATTCTCTTCAGGTTTCCCTTCCTCTTTTCCCTTTCATTCCAGGCAGTTACCTGGCACCTACTTCTTTCTCCCTGTTTGCCATCTCCAGCTGGTAGATTGCTTTGGACCTTTGGACAGGAAGTTGGCTGTTTCTGTGTTAAATAGATTTTCCTAGCTCATCTCTTCATCACTGCTCTGAAAAGTGATGTTCAAACCCAGTGTTCTGCCTCCTTCTGTGGCTCAAAAATAGTTCCACAGTGTGTCAGTTGCTTTCTCCCACTCACTAAGCCTGCAGGTCAGCTGAATCCACATAGTCACAAGAGAGAATTCTGCATTCAAACTGTAGAACTCAAGCCTTCTGTAGAATATGGAAGGCACTGTCTCATCTCTCACATGGATTGTCCTCATCTGGAAGCACTTCTTAGTAGCTTCAGCCAGAGGAGGATGTGTAATTCTTGGCATGCTAACATGCAGCCATTAAAGGACTGCAGACGTGTGCAGGTTTGCTAAAGGAGATGAATATTCCTTCACAGATTCTTCTGTTACTCTGTTGGCAAACAGTCTGAAGAGTTGTAATCAAAAGAGCTTCATGTTGGGTGTCTCTGATATTATTATCTTTTTAATGAGCTTTGGACAAGGACTTTGAATGCTCATAGCTGCAGCACTTGCTCCTCAGCCCTTACAGTGGGGACTTGGTCACAGTGCTGTGGATTTGCATGTTCATTTCACAAATACGAAGTGGAAAAAGTTGATTAAAGCACCTCTCTTGCAAGGCAAGAATGTGAAAGAGAGGTTGCTCCTATCAGAAAATAAAATTTAACCTATGCAGGCTGTGCTTGAGCAGCTGAGAGTTTTCAAGTGCTACCCCTATTGTGTTCTTTCCTGCAGGGCCTCACCAGAATGTCCTTTCAGCCCTACACCTACAAACAGTTACAGCAAATCGTTTCATCCAGGCTGAGCAGCACGAAGGCATTTGAAGAGGATGCAATTCAGCTGGTTTCCAGAAAGGTGAGCACAGCCCAGGGCTGAGTCCTTTGTGTCCTGCTGGTTAGAGTGTGGGGCAGAAGGGCAGAACTTGTAAGTGGGCGGACTTGGCTCTGTGGTTCCATGGTTTGTATTGGGGACAAGTGAAGAGCCAGTACTGCATCATAGAATTGTCAGGGCTGGAAGGGACCTCAAGGATCATCTAGTTCAAACCCCACTGCCATGGGCAGGGACACCTAACACTACATCAGGTTTCTCACAGCCACATCCAGCCTGGCCTGAAAAACCTCCAGGGATGAGGCTTCCACCACCTCCCTGGGCAACCTGTTCCAGTGTCTCACCACCCTCATGGGGAAGAACTTTTTCCTCACATCCAATCTGAATCTACACATTTATAGTTTTTTTTCCATTCCCCCCAGTTCTATCACTCCCTGACACCCTAAAAAGTCCCTCTCCAGCTTTCTTGTAGGCCCCCTTCAGATACTGGAAGGCCACAATAAGGTCTCCTTGGAGCCTTCTCCAAACTGAACAGTCCCAACTCCCTCAGTCTGTCCTTATCGCAGAGGAGCTCCAGCCCTCTGTCATCCTCATGGCCCTTCTCTGGACACATTCTGGCAGGTCCAGATCCTTCCTGTAATATGGCCTCCAGAGCTGGACACAGTTCTCCAAGTGAGCAGAGCAGAGTAGAGGGGGAGCACCACCTCCCTCGACATGCTGGCTATGCTTCTTTTGATGCTTCATACAAGCTCTGTGTAAGACATGGAGGGTGTTGTCACAATAACATTGCAAAGCAGTAGCCTTGATTTTTCCACCTGCTTTGAGAAGGCAGCAGGACTTTGAGAGCTGAAGGCACCACATCAATGAGGTTTCAGCTTCCTGCAGTGTTTGACACCACATGAGTCAGTAGATGCTCTTGGAAGGAGCCAACAGGCAGTATGGCAGTAGCAAGGAAAACAGCCATCCTCATTTTCTTCCTAAGGGTGTTTGAAGCCTTGGCATAGTGGATAGCACCTGTTTTGTTGCCAGTTTTAATACTGTTGTATAAAAAAACAATGCATTAGACATCAGCAGCTTCTCCAATTAAGATGTATGTGTGATTTACTATCTTATGGTAGCAGTTACCATAGAATCAGAGAATGGTCTGGGGTGGAAGGGACTTCCAAAGGTCATCCAATCCAATCTTCCTACAGGAAGCAGGGACATCCCCAACTAGATCAGGCTGCCCAGAGCCCTATTAAAATTATATTAGCATGTCTGTCATCCAGTGCATGCCTGAACTTTTTCTACAGGAGTAAAAAAGATCACTCCCTAATGTGTCAGAAGTAAATACAAACATTTGTTCAGTTATGGTGGAGCTACCTCTTTGTAAGAATTACAGTGATGGCTTTGCACACTGAGTGGTCTGCAGGGTTTTCTGGTGTGATTGTTTTTCTTCAGAAAAATAGCTCTCAATTGCGTTTTCTCAAGGGTTTCTCATTCTTGGCTGCAGCTGGACTGCAGGGCTTTCAGATGCTAGCAGCATATCCTGGGCAAGCAAGGCCAGTACTGTCTGGGGAGGTTCATAGCGTTAGGAAAGCTGTAAAGCCCAGCTGGGAGTTGAAGAACTAGTTTCAGAAATCCCAGACATCTAAATGTTTCAGACACTTGTAAATGTAAATGCATTATCCCAGATTTTACTCTGTGAGCCACTGGGTGTACTCTTAATACATTACTGAGTATGGAAAATCTGAGCAGTTTTTTGCACTCTCTTCCTTTTGATTTTGATTTTTTGATTCCCCTCTGCCCGAACCTGCACTGTAGTAGGGTCTTTATTGATGACATTTGTGAAGAAATGTGGTGCTGAACTGAACTGCTCAAGCTGGATTTCCTGGATTTTTAGTGTTTTAACCTGACTTCTGTGATTACAGGGAAAAAAAAAGGCAGTATTGAACTTGAGCTGGCCAGATGAGGAGTGCAGGAGGGTTGCTCCTGTTGCTTTTGGTCCATAAGATCACTCCTTACAATCTGGGATTCCAGCAGCACAATTTACAGTAGCATTGCTGGCCTGGTTTGTGGGTGGGTTGTTGGGGTTTTTACTCTAGTGTTTCTTGCTAACTTTTTCCTCAAATTGTAGGAAATGTTGCTACAAACCTCTCACGGGTTCCTCCTTCCAGGTCGCAGCACTCTCTGGTGATGCAAGGCGCTGCCTCGATATCTGCAGGAGGGCCACTGAGATCTGTGAGTTTGCTAGCCAAAAGAGAACCCCTGAGATAGTCAGGATGGCCCACGTGACAGAAGCCATAGATGAAATGTTTTCATCACCATATATAAAAGCAATCAGGTAAAAGCATCTCTGAGGATTTTCCTTACTTTTTGTATGGTTTTCACTGGGTTGTTCTATTGGTTTGTGGTGTTTTTGTTTTTTTTCAACCCCCTTCAGTCTGTCCCCAGCACCCTTTGGAGCATCCACAGAATCACAGTAATTCAGGTTGGAAAAGGCTTGGGATCAGCAAGTCCAACCATTAACCCTACTACACTAACATTCACAGAAACATTCAGGTTGGAAAAGAACCTCAGGATCACTAAGTCCAACTCAGAACCCTACTCTACAAGGTTCACCACTAAACCATAGCCCCAAGCACCACACCCAAACCACCTTTAGACACATCCAGATGTGGTGACTCCACCACCTCCTTGGGCAGCACATTCCAATGCCTGACCACTCTTGCTGGGAAGAAATTCTTCCTAATGTCCAGTCTAAACCTAGCCAGTCACAGCTTGAGACCATTCTCCCTTGTTCTATCACTAATGTCCTGTGAGAAGAGACCAGCACCAACCTCTCTACAATGTCCTTTCAGGTAGTTGTAGAGAGCCATGAGGTCTCCCCTCAGCCTCCTCTTTTTCAAACTAACCATCCCCAGCTCCTTCAGCCTCTCTTCATCTTTATTCTCCAGGCCTTTCCCCAGCTTCCTTGCCCTCCTCTCCACTGGCTGCAGCACCCCCACCTCTCTCTTGGATTGAGGTGCCCAAAAATGGACACAACACTCAAGGTGTGGCCTCCCCAGAGCTGAGTACAAGGGGACCTCCCTGCTCCTGCTGGACACAGCATTTCTAATCCCAGCCAGGATGCCATTGGCTTTCTTGGCCACCTGGGCAGACTGCTAGCTCCTATTCAGCTGCTTGTCCATTAGAACCCCCAAGTTCACCACTAAACCATATCCCTCCATTTAAATGACCTTTAAACACATCCAGGCTGGTGCATTCTGCCTTGGGGAACAGTTAGGAGAGAGAGGAACAAAACAGGAGTTAAAGAGGAAACAAAGGCATAGAAATCACTTCATATATGAAGTTTATGCAGGATGTTTCCATGTTACTGCGTTAGCTGAGATCAAGAGGGTGCTTTTGAAATGTCCTGATTGTCTCTGATTAGTGCATGTTGACTTCACTGAACAGCAGTTTCCAAGTACAGATTGGCATTCCTTCTAGTTGGAACTAAATCTGGAAGATACTCAGGAGCCCACAACTGCAAACAGTGCTGGTTAGTCAGCATCCTGAAGCACATTCCTATGAGGAAAGGCTGAGGGAGCTGGGGGTGTTTAGCCTGGAGAAGAGGAGGCTCAAGGGAGACCTTATTGTTCTCTACAGCTACCTGAAGGGAGGTTGTAGTCAGGTGGGGGTTTGTCTCTTCTCCCAGGCAACCAGTGACAGAAGGAGAGGACAGTCTCAAGCTGCATCAGGGGAGGTTTGGGCTGGATGTAAAGAAATTCTTCCCAGAAAGAGAGATTGGCCCTTGAAATGGACTGCCCAGGGAGATGATGGAGTCACCATCTTTGGAAGTGTTTAAAAAGAGACTGGATTAGGCACTTAGTGCCATGGTTTAGTTGATTAGATGGTGTTGGAAGACAGATTGGACTTGATGATCTCAAAGGTCTTCTCCAACCTGGTTAATTCTGTGATTCTGTGAGTTTGAGCTGAATTGAAGGAAAAACCACTCAGATAAACATAGTGTGGGCAGTGGGTCCTCAAGGGTGAGGTGTTCCCCTCTAGACAGCTGCTTGCCTTATGCCACTGTATTTGCTCTCTCAGATGCAGGCAGAGAAGTCTGAGCATAATGCAAGAATCTCCCATTTGGGCTGATTTCTTTTTTCTTTACCATAGATTCTGGTAGGACTTCCAAAAGGTTTCCTGAGGGAAACATATGAGGAATTTGCCCTTCAGTGTTCTACACAAGCTGTACCTGGTAAAGTGATGTACCAGTTTCTAGTCAGAAGAAAGAGCAGCTGTTCCAGCAGGGAAGGGGACACTAAGGGATGATAATACAGTATTTTGTTGGGTATATAGGGATTGTTTTCACAGTGCTGCTTAGGCCCAAAAACCTCAGTCTTAGCTTAAATATAAGCATACTGCAAAACATGTGTGATGTGTAGGATGAAATGTAGTCAGAGACAGAGAGAGGTGAGGGGAAGAGAAATGAGGGGATTGTGATGCCAGAGTTGCATGGCTGGTTAACACAAACTGCTCCTTGTCAGGCAGGAAAATACCCTGGAACTGAGTATGTGGCTACCAAGGAATTCCTGTTGCAGCCTTCTCCCTGGTCTATCATGAATTCCAAACTTGCAGGCTGATGGTTTTGTGTGTGTTTTGTTTTGATACTCAGGAATGCCTCTTTGCATGAACAGCTCTTTTTGAAAGCCATTTTGGCAGAGTTTCGCAGGGCAGGAGTTGAGGAGGCAACAGTACAACAGGTATGGTCATGTTTGGGGCTCCTTTTCTTTTTTCTTCTTAGAAAGAAGGGGGCACTGTCAAAATGATCAGACAAAAGTGTAAATATTTCACTACTTGGGGTTTTCATTGGTAAGATTTGATGGAGGCAGTATTGATGGCAAAGTGAATTGGGACATGGCTGCCCAGGTCAGGTGCAGAGCCAAACCGAATGCTCCCACCTGTTATGCAATGGGACTGAAAACTGGCAAGACCTGCTCCCGGGCTGGCATCAGTGATCTGGATCATTGGATTTGGCCTGCATCTGACAACACTGCATGCCTCCACCTGCCATGCTGTCTAACAGGGAAAAGAGAACCTGAAAATATCAGGCAGGTGATTGAAGGAGGAAAACTGGGAAGTGATTCAGTGGCGCTCTCAGCAGAGGCAGGTATGTCACTAGGAGCTTCAAGTTTTTAGCAGACCTGTAACACACCTGGCACCATCAGAGCTGAGGAGACTGTGCACCACCAGTCACACTATGGAAGCTAAATGCTAATCCTTAAAACATACAGCTGTAAACATTTTTTATAACATGCCAGGTTTCACTAATTCTCCAGGTCTGTAAGTAAGAGTTCTGCCTGGATTTTCCATTACTGACTCCTGAACACCTGCATCAGTTGGTTGCACAGATAACTGGGCAGTCTGTTCTGGAATGCCAAAGAATTCTCAGTTACAATCATGTTACACTTCCCCTTAGTTCTCCTCTAGCACTGAAAGGGTTTTCTTCTGCTTTTCCTAAACAGAAAAGCAGGAGACCCCAAGTGGTTCTTCTCACAGATTTACCAGGCCATGTGATTTGTGGCCTTTGCAGGCTGTAATGCTGCATGTCTGTAGTCAGTGTGACTCGTGGTCACTTATCACTGGGCCCAAGTGCCACTTCTGGATGGGTTGATAGGTAACTAGTTGTATATCAGCTCTTAATCCTCTGGATGAGCTTTAGTCCACATAGTCTGGGGAGAAGAGGTGTAGTAACAGGTAAAATCATCTAGTTCTAAAATTGCAGACAAGATAAGAGGCTAATTGTTTTGTTTTGGGGCTATATAAAGGAGGAGACTGTAGCCTGGAATAGCTAATTCCCAAGTCCTACCAGCTTGTGTGGGAGCAGCAGGGGGTGTGAGTTCCATGAGCAGCCGGGAGCTAGTTTCTCCCCTCCCAGAGGTGTGGAGGGAAAGAAGCTGCTCCTTAACCTCAGCCTAGGGGACTGCAGCAGAGGGTGAGCAGGGCCTGTGACTTGTGTGGCAGGTCTATGGGCAGCACGTGGTGCTGTGCAGGGTGGAAGGTGTGGGGAGCAGGGGGTGACCATGCTGTGTGCTTTGTGGCAGGTCTATGGGCAGCACGTGGTGCTGTGCAGGGTGGGAGGCATGCAGAGCAGGGGGTGACCATGCTGTGTGTTTCATGGCAGGTCTATGGGCAGCACGTGGTGCTGTGCAGGGTGGGAGGAGTGCAGAGCAGGGGGCTGACCATGCTGTGTGCTTCGTGGCAGGTGTACCGGCAGCGCGTGGTGCTGTGCAGGGTGGAAGGTGTGGGGAGCAGGGGGTGACCATGCTGTGTGCTTTGTGGCAGGTCAATGGGCAGCACGTGGTGCTGTGCAGGGTGGGAGGAGTGCAGAGCAGAGGGCTGACCATGCTGTGTGCTTCGTGGCAGGTGTACCGGCAGCACGTGGTGCTGTGCAGGGTGGAGGGCATGCAGAGCCCCACAATCTCGGAGATCATGGCAGTCTGTTCCAGACTTGGTGCCTGCAGGATCTTGCTGGTGGAGCCCAGCAGTAAGTACCTGCAGGTGCGGGTGAGGCTCAACATCAGCCAGGACGACGTCACCTACGCGCTCAAGGACGAGTGAAGCCACAGCTTTTATTTTTGTAGGATGTATGAATATTTTTAATATTGTCTATTTTTATTGTTGATGATAAAATGGAAAGAGCAAATGTATTCCCCCCCCCACCCCAATACTTCCATTAAAGAATTGAATTTAAGCACTTTGGTAATGGGGTCCCCTTTCAGTGACATAGATGGGGTTGGTCTGTGAGGTGGATTGAAAACTGGCTCAACAACAAAGTTCAGAGGGTTGTCATCAGTCGTATGGAGTCAACTTCGAGGCCTGGGGCCAGTGGTGTTCCCCAGGGATCAGTACTGGGCCGTTTTGTTCAGTATCTTTATCAACGACCTGGATGATGGGATTGAGAGTACCCTCAGCAAGTTCCTGATGATACAAAACTGGTGGGGGTAGCTGGCATCCCTCAGGCTCTGCTGCTGTCCAAAGAGATCTGGACAGGCTGAGAGCTGGGTGAAGGCAAACCTCATGAAATTCAGTAAGGACAAATGCAGGGTTCTGCATCTGGGGAGAAATAACAACAGGCACCAGGACAGATTCGGGGCTGCCCTGCTGGAGAGCAGCTCCATGGGGACCTTGAAGTGCTGGTAGACAGCAAGTTCTGCATGGGACAGCAATGTGCTCTTGTGGCTCAAGGAGTGACTGATACCAAGGATTGATCACAAGCTCTGAGGGGTCGGAAGGGACCTCCGGACATCATCGAGTCCAACCCCCCTGTCCGAGCAGGATCACAGAATCCAGCACAGGACACACAGGAATGCATCCAGATAGGTCTGGAAAGTCTCCAGAGAAGGAGACTCCACATCCTCTCTGGGCAGCCTGTTCCAGTGCTCCGTCACCCTTGCACTGATTAAATTCCTCCCCATGTTGAGTGGAGCCTCCTGTGCTGTGATCAAAGAAGCTGCCTCATATCGGTCGTTGGCCGCAGTGCGTTAGCCGCGCGGCGGTGACAGCTCGGACCTACTTCTCAAGGCCGCTGTGGAGCAGCTCGGCGGGCGCCGGAGCCGCGCTCACGCCACCTTCCTCCCCCGAGCCCGCCCTCGCGCGGGGCCCTCCCCGTCCCGCCCCGAGCGCGCTCTGCGCATGCGCCCTGCTGCCTGGCGCGGAGGCTGAGGCGTCCCGGGGCCGGGCGGGCGCTGCTGCTGAGGGCGGCTTCGCGCTTGCCGCGGGAGGCAGAGGTGAGCCGGGGCTGGTCCGCCACGGGCCGGCCGGTCGCGGTGCCGCTCGGGGGCCGGTGCCGGCAGGCGGAGGTTATTTACACGGCGTTCAGCCTATCCCCTCCGCCGGCTCCTCCCTGCGCCGGGGCGGGGAGCGCTCCGCGGGGGCGCGGGGCGGGCCGGGCCTGCTCCGCCCTCACGCGGCGCCGTGTCCTGCGGTGAGGGGGAGTCCGGCTGCGAGCGCCGGGCAGGGCGCGGGGGGAGGGGAAAGCCGGCTGCGAGGGAGGGAGAGAGGGAGGGAGGGGTGCGGCCGGCGGAGAGTGGTTGTGGGGCCGGTGGTGCTGGCGGGCCTGGGAGGTGGGGGTGGGGTGTTACATGGCGTGTGCCTCCCTCCCCCCGGTACTGCTCGGTGTCTCGGGGTGCCGGTGAAAGCTGCAGGGCTGTGCGCAGCCTGCTCTGCTGCTTGCGTGCAGTTGGCGGTGCCGTGAGACAGGCAGGAGGGGGTACTGACGTACAGTTTCGTGTGCTCTCAGTCCCTTAGAGACAGTCCTCTGAAACTCATGAACCACCATGCTTGGCAGAAGACCTAAAAAAAGCCCTCAGGCGAAGGGCCAGGGAGCTGCAGTTGCAAAGCAGGTAAGGAAGGTAAACGCCAGGGACATGTGGTTGCAAAGCAAGTTAGGAGGGTAAAGGCCAGGGATGTGTGGTTGCAAAGCAGGCAGGGAAACCTCCTACTCCTACTGCAGGGTAGTCTTCAGAACTCTTGCTGCTGTTTTCCTGCTGGAATCTCCAGTGTTAATAAGCTATTGCAGGACCGTGAAAAGAAATTGTGTGGTGCCTGTTTTGCAGCTTTCTTCTTTCGTGCACTCTTTCTTAAAGCAAGAATCTGATCCCTACCAGTGGAGGTCTTGCAGGAAGCCACAGTGTTGCAACACTGTAATCCTGGCATGAGACCTCATGAGTCACACTTATAGTAGCTTCCTACCCTAGCTATGTTGAGATTTAATAATAGCTTCAATAATTGTATGGAAGCTTTTCTTATACCTTTAAGAAGACAGAAATAAGATCTTCCAGAATATCAAATAACAGCTTCAGAGGCACACGTGGGAAAACATTAAGGTGCTACAAGAGAGACAGTTAATTTCCCAATGTGTAGCATGATTGTTTTCTTTTAACAGATAGGCTGATTAGTGTTCCTCTCCTGTAGCTAAAACTGAGCTTACATGTGTCTGTGTGCTGGGGTTTTGTTGTACTCTCTACCTTTTGGTGTAATTTCATCAGCCTTGAGAAGAGAAACAACTTTTGGTTGTGATTGACAAGTGTAGGAAGTCAAAATTAGAAAAACAGCCAAGGCAAAATTCTGAGTAGAAGTGGCAGAAAAGCAGAATATGGTGAGAGGCGAAGAAAGTTACAACCAGACTGGAGCTTCAGAAACTTGTGAAGGTAGACTGGAAGCAAGTTAAACAGAGAGGACAAAAAGCTATTCAGAGTGTAGAGAAATGCTGCAAGGACAGGCTGAAGGAGCTGGGGTTGTTCAGCCTGGAGAAGAGGAGGCTCCAGAGAGACTTAATAGCAGCCTGCCAGTACCTGAGGAGCGCCTACAGGAGGGATGGAGAGAGACTGTTTACAAAGGCCTGCAGTGACAGGACAAGGGGCAATGGCTTTAAGGTAGAGAAGAGCAGATTTAAATTGGATGTTAGGAACAAGTTCTTTACAGTGAGGGTGGTGCAACACTGGAACAGGTTGCCCAGGGAGGTGGTTAAGGCTCCTTCCCTAGAGATATTCAAAGTGAGGCTGGACAAGGCCCTGGGCAGCCTGATCTAGTTGGGGATGTCACTGCTGACTGCAGGGAGGTCCCTTCCAGCCTGGACCATTCTTTGATTCTAAATAAGAAAAGAGGGTGGACTAACTAGAGCAGGGAAAACAGCCAAGATCACCTCTCTTGCTGATTTCTTAGGAACTAACTTTCTTCTGCTGAGGCAGAATGGTATAGACAGAGCTCTGTCATGTCACAGTTGCTCTGGTATGCAGCATTCCTCAGTGGGTGGTAGTATGCACTTTAGTTCGCTTCAACAAGGGAGAAGATAAAAGGTGAAAATGTCTTCCCCAAAACCCCACACTCTAAAAAGTTGAAGAGTAAATGAAGGATCTGATTAACCCACTTTGCTCATTGAGGGCACTTAGGTGTTCAGCCTGGCTTACCGCATGGAGGATTGTTTCTTGAGACAGATGCACTTGCAAATTAATCTAAACTTATGTTGTGCTATGGAGTGTGTCAACTTCAAGGGCTTTTATGTTTTTTTTTTTGTTCTCTTTTGTTAAATGTTTCTTTAATGCTGTTTATTTATTGGGAATGTGCCTCACTGAACAGATTGAGAGACTCAGAGCTAGAACTGGATTCTGCTCTGGGCTTGGTTCCTTACTACACTTGCTTCACTTTTTCCTTTTGCAAGGTAGGAAGGAACAGCTGCTGCCTGCTCCTCACCTGTTTTGTATGTTGGTAAAAGCTCACCATTATAAGTATTTCCTGATTAAATCTTGTCCTGACCTTCTTTCTGCTCTGTCCAAGGCTGCACATATGTTTTGTTCTAGGGAAGGGAGGTGACTGAGGCAGAGGGTGGCCAACTGGTGTGCCTAGGGCCTTACAGAATGGCAAGGGCATGATCAGCGCCAGTAAACAAAGACCTGCTGGTTTTGAATACTGGTCCCTGTGCCTCAGCTATGTTTTACATTCTCCTGTGGGATTATAGAAGAGTTCAAAGAGGGACACTGAATATTTCAAGGTAATAGCCACCAGCACCTCTGTTCCCACAGGCTTAAAAAAAAAGTTGTTATTCATGCTAGTTTATAAACTGACAAGCTTCTGGCAGCTCTTCAGACCTTTGGAGGCAGGAGTAGATTGTTAAGCCTAGTGAAAATTGTTAAGCCTAGTGATTTTTATTCCTTGCTTGAGAAGCTGAGCTGCTGCCTGCTTGGCCTTGTGAAGACCAATAACCCAGCAGGGGCTTGTGCTTTGGAAAGGTCCGAGGAAAGCTACTCCCCCACCCCCACAGGATGAATCTAAGTCAGTGAATTCATGCTTATAAAAAGGCTTAGCACCCTTTGAATAAGAATGTTGTTATTCCTGGGGCAGTTAGTGCCTTAACCAGCAATATAAAAACTGAGATCAAATGGCATTTTAGAAGAATGCCTTTTAGCCACAGACCTGAGAGATCTCCCTGAGACTTGGTGCCTTGGGCATGGCTTGCAGCACCTGAGCAATAGCTCCCCTCTGCTTCATCAAGTTGTGATTCCTGTTTTTCATGGCATTACCTGAGGTGCTGCCACTGAGCTGATGATTCTGTGTGTTCATGAGTTGCACACAGTGCCCCAGAAGTACAGAACAGTTCTGTACATGTTAATATCACTTCCTCCAACAGCTAAGGGTGAGATCCATGCAGTGTGTGCATGCCTGTGCTGTGTGAGCCATGGGTGAATACTTTGGAGCTGAGCTGTTACAGACTGCCCTGAACTTCCCTGATGATGTCTGCTGTGTGAGGCTCCCTGTGACAGGCATCATCCTGATTTACCTCCTTACCTCAGACTGTTAGATAGGCTTGATTTTAAGAAATCATTGATTGTGCAGGGTTTTAGAGGGAGGATTTGTGGCTTACTAAGATTTCTGTTTCTTATGTGGGTTTTGGGTGGCTGCTGTGCCTTGTTCTGGTAATGAAGGTGCTCTGAGAGTGGCCCTTAAACAAGTGCACATAATGCATGAAAACATTTCAGTGGTGCAGGCACTGAGATGGTTTGGGTGCCATGGCTGTTCTCACTGCAGGATTTGATTCTTCATTTTCCCTTGGCTCCAGCTGGGGCTGTTTGTAGATTTCAATCCTGAAGAGATGCTGCTGGCTGCAGAGGATGGTGGTGATGATGGGGACCTAGAAGCAGAGCTTGCTGCTCTCACAGGAGCAAAAGTAAAAGAAGGCAAATCAAAACCAAAAGGGAGAAGTAAGTATCTGGATTTTATTTATTGATAACCCAAAGAATTTATTGAAGGTGCCTGTTCAAAAATCACTGATTTATCTGAAATGGTTTCCCATTACTGGTAGAATCTGAAATTGCAACTGTTCTTTACTTCAGGAGGCTGAAGCTGTTAGGACTCAAAAAGGGTAAAAGGCTTCTGCCTGTGTTTCTGTTTAATGACTAAGTGAAGACATGCTTGTTTAGCACATGGGAAGTGTAGGATGAATTGGTTTTGGCTAATGATCTCCAGAGGTCCCTTCCAACCCCCTAACATCCTGTGAATTCAAGGGGGAAATTGTCTTGTGGAAGGGGGATTTGTTGTTTGGTCCTTCTGATTTTGTTTGAAGACTGAACTTAGTGAGTGAACATTATCCTTGTAGTTACTTGGAGTCTGTAACCAAAACTGAATGCCCTTTTAAGGGGGAAATTCTGGAACTGATGGAATTACTTGGAGAATCCTGTGTCTTGTGCTAGGCAGGAGGTCAGACTGTCCCTTGAAATGGATCATTGCATTGTTGATGTTTTAGTTGGGCCTGGTACTGCTTGTGTGCAGCGGTGCAGCATTCTGCAGGGTTTCTGTAATGCACTGTAAATGCAGGCTGCTGTTGAGGGGGACAATGAGCTCCAGTGAGCTGGTGTTACCTGTTTGTGGAGCTGCAGGATTAACTGGTTCAGCAAACAGATCTGTAAACATAAAACAGCTGTTGCCATGCTGGGTGTGCAGCTGAGGCAGGTCCTTGATCTGGTTTTGCTACCTGCCTGTTTGAATGGTGCTGTGGCTACAAGCTCATGAGATGGGCCAAGGAGAATGGGACTTGTCCTTGCTTACAGGCTTGTGAGCAGGTGCTGGAAAGTAGTGCAACTGCAGCCTTACCTACAGCTTTGCAATACTTTGCCTGTGATATTTGAAGGGACTTTGCCCAAAGCAGCAGAGAAATAAAGACTTTAAAAACAGTTAGAAAAAGTGCTGGTTTGAGCACTGTGATTGATGACAGACAAGGTGGGGTTGTGTCTGAAGCTAAACTCTAAATCATTGCCACTCTTCAGATTGTAGCAAACCCTTAAAGCTGATCAGTATTATCGTGCTGGTAAGCACATCAGCTATTGAACACATCGTTTAAACATATGGTGTAGTGTTTTGAGAATGAGCCTCTGTCTCAGAAGGTCTTGAACTGGTGTCAGCTTTTCAAGTGCTGACTTCCTGGCCTCTTCCTGTCACTCACTCACTGTGTATTTTCAGTTTCTATTCATAAGAGGGAAATAAAATTGCAGGTGGACGTGTGCTATGTGCTAAAGGTGTGTCATGGCTCATAAAACTCTTTTCCAGAATCACTTACAGCTGTTCTGTTTCCCATATTATAGATTAGAAGCTTGCAGAAGATGAGCAACTGAACAGCTGGCACTGTGGGCTCTGAGACTTGGTAGAGTGTAGTGATGAGAATGTGCTGCATGGTGGGGGCAGGATACAGGACAGCTCCTGGGAAGAAGAAGGGTGCAGTAAGGATGAGGGAGAAACATCCCATGTGTGGGGAAGGACAGGAAAAAGAGATCCTGAAGTGATCTCTTCCTCTGGCTTGAAGCTCTGTGCTGCAGACCTCTCTTTTATGCATGTTCACTGCCACTGGTGAGTCACAGTCATGTGTCTGCACAGGGAAGTATCAGAGGCTTTTATGGGCACTGCTGGGATTTGTGTGCAAAGAATTGCACCTCTGAGAGAGTGTGGAGGAAGTTGGTAGCTAAGGAAGATATGGTTGGCATAGAGTAGAGTAGAGACAAGAACTTGACAAGGAGTTAAGTAGTGCTTTCAGGGTGAAGACCAGAGGCTTGAGGAGAAATTACAAGATGATAACCCAGAAAGAGTTGGAAAAGGGAGGATCTCATGGGCATGAGAGCAGTGCAGAAAAGCAGTCAGAGACAGAAGAAAGAGCACTCTTCCTGGTTTTCTTAGCAGTTCTCTGGGTGAGAATTCTGCCCCTGTTTTTGGGCTCAGGACAAGGATGAATCCCTGATTTGGAGCATTCTGTTTCCATATGCTGTGTGTGAATTTGCAGTGCTGTTTGATGCATAAACCAAAGAGTTTCTCAGAGCAGATAGATGTTGTTGTCATCTTGCTGTCTTCAAACATGTAGGTAGTTTGCTGCGCTCCTTCCTTGTCATGGTAATAGCCAGTGGCTTGGCTTAAGGCTTGTGTTGTGCAGCAGGTCTCTAAAAGTGCTGTTAATCATCATCAGATTCAAAGGATAAATACACACCTGGTTTCAGATGAGATAGAGAGACATCCTTCTGCTTAAGACTGTAGAGTGACTGCTGTAATCTCAGCAAAGACAAACTGCAGTGATGCAGTTGTAGTTTGCTTGGGAACTCTTTGAATTCAGCACTGTTGATGGTGAATGCTTTGAGCTGTTGTGTGGCTGTGTGTGCTGCACACATTAGAACATATTTATGGCTTGGAAAGGGAATGGGACCAGAGGTTTCAGTAGCAGGTGTGCTGGGATGTTTAATGCAGGTGTTGGTATCTTGTGCATTGAAATGTGGGGCTCACTTGATGATGTCTTGAGCTAGAATGCTTTTAACTCACAGTAGTTCAGTGTGAGGGGAGAGGAAAAGGGATAGAACTGGGAAAAGGAAATTGCTAGCACTGAGGGATGGATGGATGGATGTGGGACTGCTTGTGTTCCATATCAAGTCAGGATTTATTCTGTCCATCAGGGGCCATACCAGGGGTGAATTACATTTTGGTAGGGTAAACTGACAGGAGACAAAGGACACAGAACAGGGAGACTTGACAAAGGTGCTGAGTGTAAGCTTTGTTAATATGGACAGCCATGCCATAAATATTAGCATCAGCTTGAAACTAGTTGAGATGTTTATTCCTACTGGGAGCAGAGGCTGCTCCAGCAGTTCCCTTTCATGCATAGAAAGATTTGTTCCTCAACAGCTTCTATTCATTTTCTCTCATGCCAGCACTGATTGTTATTTTAACTGAGGAATGCAGCTCTGACAAAACATCAGAGAACAGCAGTGTTCTGTGGTTTGTGCTTGGAAAATTGAAGTCTCTTCCTTATCAATAACATTTCTGTTAGGAGTTTTTGTTGTAAATGATACCATACAAGTACTTAGGAGTGTCTTCAGTGAGCCTAGGAGCTTAAGGTGGCTTGCAGGAGCTCTTCCCTAAAGCAGCTGTTGCACCCAGTCCCTCTTGTCTGTCTTACACAGCCTGAAATGTCCTCTTGTGCCAACCTAGCACAGTCTGTGGCCCTGCTCCCATCGTACCTGCTAGTCTAGCACAGTGATTTTGGTTTGCCACTCAGGCTCCTTGCAAGAGTAACCAGACATGACTTCTGTAGGTGAGAGCTGATTTCTGAGCTAGGTTACTGAGTGCATTCATTTTCCTTGTCTCATGTCTTCCCTGTCACTCTCAGAAGCACCAGCACTGCTTTTCTCCCAGATGTCTACTTCCCCAGTCCTTGCCCTTTCTCCATGAATATTCTGTCCTTACCTGTGGCTCTGTCCTGTGGAGTTGGAGCCAGAGGAGAATTCACTGCTCATGTTCAGCTGGTAGCAGCTCCTTCAGAATTTATACTGACTGCATAACTGTTCCCTGGGATTTATGGCTCCTTGTGGTTTCTTTTTGCAGCTCCTCTGCCCATGGATCATATTGAAAAGATGGCTGCGGAGTGTATGAAGGACCTGAATGAAGATGATGAGGAAGAAGCAGATGATGAAGACTTGGAGAGGGACACAGACCTGCTGGTATGCATAACACTGTTAGCAAAAAGGTTTGGTGTGTCTTTGTTGTTTGTCTGGGGACTTTTTAAACAGCATTTAGCAGAAGTGTCCCTTAGCTTTGTGGTGAGAAGCTAAAAATATTGCAGGAACATTCCAGTAGGGCAAAGGTTTTGCAGGATCCAGCCTTACCCAGGGCAAGAGACTTTCCTAACTAACATTCATGTGTTTGAGGGCCTTGGAGAGGTGAGGGGAGCAGCAGGAACCCTGTTCCATGTCAGCTGGTGAAGTATAGCCAGGGATATTCTTGGGGTGGTGTCTGTCACCATTTTGCTTCTGCCTCAAGCAGTACTTGGCCTGAGAGAAAATCCTTCTTCATTTCAGTGAGGGAGCTGGCAGGCAGGGTGTCAGTAGGGACACTTGGGAAATGCCAGATTTGGGGTCGAATCGTCTTTGTGAAGGTGCTTCAGAACTTGAGCTTCAAACTTTTGTGGTGGTCCTGGAGCTGCAGCATGGCTGTTGGGTGGGATGTGGCTTCCTGTTGAGAGCACAAGAGCCAGTATTTAGAAAAGCAAAAACCAGCAACACAAAAAGTGTGCTGGAATGGAACATGAGATGTTTCCACTCTTTGTTTGATTTCAAGGTCCACCCAAAGGTTTTGGAGCTTGAGACTCGGTTTTATTTTGTCTTTTGTGGAAACAGAAGGTGTAGAGAAGCCTTTTGTTGGCATTTCCTTTCACTCTAGGCAGAACTGCAGGAAGTTCTGGAGGAGGAGGGAGAGCCGGGAAGCTGTGAGGATGAAACGATAGCAATGGAGCCTTCCACAGCTGAAGCAGAAAAGGAGCAACCTGAGCTGCAGCCACAGGTAGGACAGAGCTCCATCTTCCTGGCAGCTCTGCTCAGTCACTCTTGTCATGCAGCTTACACAGGGGTCACCAACAAGGATCTAGAGAGTTCTTGTCCTCCAGGGAAGGGCAAGCTGCACTAGTGCTGTCTCCTCTGTGGAAGCCAGGGCCATACTAATTTGGGTGAGTTCTGTGCTTTGTTCAGAGGGGGATTTTTTGTCATGTTAGCGTAGAACTGAGGAGGTGAGCAGTTGGATTGAGGCATGCCTTGTCTCTCATTACACTGGAGCATGCAGACTGCATTCCAGGCTCCCAGAGTTGGTATCTTCCCTCTCAGGGTACTGAGCAGTGTGCTGAAGTTGTCACATTTGTTGTGACTCAGCATTTTCGATGCCTTTGGAGTTTGCCTCAGCAGCAGTAGCTTTCTCAGCTTCATTTGTTGATCCTCATGCCGTCAGATCCTTTACTGGGTTACTGCCACTTGTCTGTTGTGTGCTACAGATTGCAGAGCCCCTGTGCTCTGGGCCCATTAATAACTGGGTGTGAGGGTGTTGCTGCAGAGGTAATGGCACTGATTGTATCAGCAGCCATCTGAAAGGTCTCTGTGGCTGGGGAGTGTTTGCACGTAGCCACTCACAGCTTTGCTTCGGCTGCTTTTGTCACTGAACTAATTCCAGGCTGGAGGAGGAGGAGAAAGAGCTCAAGGGGTAAAGCCAGGCTGAAGAAGCCCAGAATGGAGCCAACTAGCATGTTTTAAACAGAAAAAGTAAAGTGTTTTGCCAAAATACCTCTTCACACCCTCTGTTGTGTGGTGTTTGAGAGGCTTTACTGTTCTTTTCACCTACTCCCTAGCCACATGGCTGCAGTTACCCTGTGGCTGTGAGGTTTCTGGATGTCTCCACCCATTCTTCTCCATTACACTTCTGAGAGAGAGCCCAGAGGTGGGTCCCGGGACTGCTGGGGCGGTACAAGAGCTCCTCTGTTTCCCAGCCTGCCCGCTGCTTGTGCCCACGGACAGGGGGGTGTGTGGAAGGGGAATATTTGTGTTTCAGTGCTGTGGGAAAACTCATAAGGTTGGATGAAATCAGCTTTCTTGATTTGTTTTATTATTTTTTCTGAGACCACCTCACTTCCTGCTGTTACCAGTGAGCTGCAGCAGACGATAGAGGAGAGGATTGAGAGCTACAGGACAGCAATTTCGAATGCAGAGCAGTCAGGGGAGGGTGCCAGAATACGCCGATACCAAAGAGGCCTTAAGGTAAGCTGGGTTCATCAGGTGTGTGAGGGAGGGGGAGGCAGAGGCAGCTCTCCAAAGTGTGCTGCAGATTCTTTCCAGATGTCTATGTGTGCATCTCTGGAAAGGGGGGAGAAATTCTGGAGTGCTGCCTTGAGTTACTTCACAAACATTTCTTGTTAGTTACTGCCAGTCTGCTGCAGCAAGTACCCACATCAAGTTTAACTTCAGATGCCCTTTGGGTTTGCTCCTGTTGAGTGTGGTTAGTGGCAGCTGGAGGCAGGGGCTGTGGTAAACACTGGTATTTTGAACCTTTCCCTTTAGATCTGAGGTTGACCTGTGGTGGCTGTTCAGTGTTACCTTAAGGGAAAGATTAGGAGCTTTCCTAACATCCTTCCAGCTCAGCACTGCTGCCTTCCACAGATCCTGACCTTGCACTTGGTTCTGTGAGACAAAGAAAGGTGGCACCTCTGCCTGATTCTGCTGGCTGTGCTAGGAAATGACCAGAAGAGGATTTTTCATGAAGGCAATTACAGATTGCAGGCAGGAGCCATTCCTTCATCTGTTTCCTTTCCAGCCAGGTGTTGTGCTTGTAGTGAGCTGGCAGTGCCTGGTGATCAGGGCTGTGCAGGCTAGCTTCCTTTCCCTCTGCTTTCAGCTGTCTCCTGCATCAGACAGCAGACAGCTTTGCCTTGTTGAGCAAAGCTTTACAGCTCAGCAGGTCTGCTGAGGGAAGAATGTGATGTCTGACTGGCTACCTGGTGTCTTGGGGTACAAAGGGAGCACGGGAGACCAAGCTGAGGGGAGGAGTGGGAGTGCATGAGAAGAAGAGATGTTTGTATGTTTCCACTGCCTGCCGGCTCTGGAAGGAATGAATGTGACTCTACCTGAGCTTTCAGAGAGCAAGAGGGATGGGCAAAGCAGCTCACCTCGTCCAGGAACAAAGCTTAGTGTGCTGCTTTCCCCTTCCTGTATTTCTCAGGGCAGGGAGTGTCCCTGAGCCTGGGTGGTGTAACTAAGGATAATAGACCTCTCAGTTCCTTAATCAGCAAAGCCACGTGCCAGCAACAGTGCAGTTATCTCTGGTGCTTGGTTACTGGAACCGGGAGCTTTCATCTGGGCCTTTCATTCCGTTTCTAGTTGGTCTGCCATCCTGCACATGGGAGAGAGCTCTATGTGGGCTGCTGCACTGAACTGAGCCCAAATCTCACAGGCAGCCAGCCCTAAATATCTCTGCCACTGTTGCTTAATCAGGTCAGACAGTGTCATGGCTAATCAGAAATAGCAGCAGCTCTGTTGGCATTTTATCCTCATTGTCTTTCTGTGGAAGATGACAAATTGCAGCTTTGGGTTTGGCTTAGTGCAGGATGCTCTTTGGTCTGTTGGTGGATGGTGCTCTTTGGTCTGGACCTCACAGCAGAAAATTCTGAGGAAAGTACTGGTTGTGGTTGGGGAATGAGCAGCAGCTAGCCTATGTTAGAGCATGGTGAAAGCTTCTGTGAAGATGATTAGGGGACTAGAACATCTCTCTTATGAAGACAGGCTGAGGGACTTTGAACATTTTTAACCTGGAGAAGATTGAGAGGGGATCTTATCAATGCTTATAAATACTTAAAGGGTGGGTTTCAGGAGGATGAGGCCAGTCTTTTTTTCAGTGGTGCCCAGTGACAGGACAAGAGGTAAGAGGCACAGGTCTGAACATAGGAAGTTCCATCAAAACATGAGGAAGAATTTCTTTACTTTGTGGGTGGTGGAGCACTGGAACAAGTTGCACATTGGAGGTGGTGGAGTTTCCATCTCTGGAGTCATTCAAAAGCCCACCTGCTCTAGGTGATCCTGCTCTGGCAGGGGGGTTGGACTAGATGATCTGCAGAGGTCCCTTCCAACCCCTATCATTGTGTGGTTCTTGCCATAGCTCAGCAGGTAAAGCTTATTTCCTGTGGTGGTGGTGAATGTGGTTTCTCATTACAGGAAGTGGGTGTTAAATAGGCACATCCATAGGCAGTGACATTCCAGAGCAGTGTGTTTTGTTTTAAAGACATAAAATCCATCTACAGTTACTATAAATGGCTTCCTTGGTGGCTTTGTGACAAAGCTGAGTGGACCACATCAGCTGTCTAGTGATTGTATCACAGAATGTTGGCAGCTGGAAGGGACCTCAAAAGCTCATCCAGTCCAACCCCCCTGCCAGGGCAGGATCACCTATACCAGGTCACACAGGAGTACATCCAGGCAGGTCTTGAGTATCTCCAGAGAGGGAGATTCCACAACCCCCCTGGGGTTCCAGTGTTCTGTCACCCTCACAGCACAAAAATTCTTCCTCATGTTTTCATAGAACTTCTTATGCCTCAGCTTCCACCATTGCCCCTTGTGCTGTCATTGGGCATCACCCAGCAGAGCCTGGCTCCATCCTCTTGGCACTCACCCTGCACATCTTTATAAACATAAATGAGATCGCCCCTCAGGCTCCTTCACTCCCCTAATAATTCTTGTGGCTCTGTGCTGGACTCTTTCAAGCAGTTCCCTGAGGTCCTTCTTGAACAGAGGGGCCCAGAACTGGACACTATACTCCAGATGCAGCCTCACCAGGGCTGAGTAGAGGGGGAGGAGAACCTCTCTTGACCTACTAACCACAGCCCTTCTAATCCAGCCCAGAATGGCATTGGCCTTCTTGGCCACAAGAGCACATTGCTGGCTCATGGTCAACCTCCCATCCACTAGGACCCTCAGGTTCTTTTCCCATTCACTTCTCTCCAACAGGTCAGTCCCCAACCTATACTGATCCAGGCAGTAGTTGAGGTGCTTGCAGTTGTGTTCTTTGGGTAGCAAGCCCTTCACATTGTGTGACTCTGGTGATTGGACACTTTTCCCTAGCACTGAAGTTGGCCTTGAGATAAAATAGGGGCTGAAGAGCAGAGATTTGCAGTGGTGATAGATAGGAGCATGTGTGGGGGAATGAATTGGTGTTTGTTTTATACTAGTACTGTGGTTGATAAAAAGCCTGTTGACTGCTGTTCTGTCTCTGCCAGACACTGGAGACCATGCTTGCAGCAGTGAAGAAAGGCAAGAAAATCAATGAGGAAGAAATACCACCTCCTGTTGCAACAGGGAAGAGTTCTGCTCACTTACCTCAAGCTGTAGGTGTGGAGCTAGAGCATTTAGGAGATTCAGTCAGTGTCCCACCAGAGAATAAAGCTGAGTCTTCTGGTGATGATAAGCGGATGACCTTTCAGGAGGAGCCAGTGCAGCATCTGGAATCAGAGTCTCTACAGGGTGATGCTGCATCTAGTCCTACAGTGGAAACAGGTACCATGATCTGACAGGAAGAGCAGTTGCATCACTGTTCTGGTGCTGCATCTGCCTTTGCTGCCTTGCAGCAAAGTTCTGCTTGTGTTGGAACTCCCTCCCGAGTGTTTCGGGCAGCTGTCAGTGGGTGGCTGAATTTCTGGTACTGGAATCAGTTGTTGCAACAGAGCTCTTACATGCACTGCATCAGCATCTTTCATTTAACTTTTCCTGTGCCTCAGTCTCTCCTTCAATGTTGTGACCTGGAATTCTACACTTCAAAGTGTTCTTGAGATACCAACTAAAAGACTTTGAAGCGGGGAAATATTGGGTGGTTAGAGTCATAGAATTGTTTGGGTTGGAAGAGACCTCCAAGATCATCCAGTCCAACCATCAACCCAACACCACCATGGCCATTAAACCGTGTCCCCAAGTTTCCTGAGCACCTCCAGGCGTGGGGACCCCACCACCTCCCTGGGCAAGCCTGCTCCAGTGCCTGACCACTCCTGCAGAAAAGAAATCCCTCTCAATCTCCAACCCAGATCTTCCCCAGCACAATTTCAGGCCATTTCCTTTTCAGCACTTTAATCTGCTGTTACATAGAATGCTTACATGGTTGTGTCTGGCAAGACTTGTCCAGGCTGGAGGAAAGAAGGACTTGTGTAAGATGGCTGTGTGATTCAGAGCAAAAGAGGACAAAGGCAAGGGTGGGATGCAAGAGGTGCACATCTTGTGTGCTCCAAGCCTCAGCATTGCTTTGTTCTCACAGATCAGAGAAGCAGCACACGAGCGTTACTGCTTGCAAGGCAGAAGGAGTACAAATTAGCAGCTCTGAAAGCCAAGCAGCAAGGGGACCTGGAGAAAGCAAAGGAATACATGAAGGCAGGCAAGGTAAGCACACAGATCCTGAATGCTGACCATAGCCTGGGCAGCAAGTGCCAGATACTCATTGTGGTACTGGCAAGTATTGCAGTCACTAAAATAAATCATCTGCTTTGTTTTGTTGTGTTTTTTTTATCCTGCATTAGAAATTTAATGTAGTCTTGGAAGCTCTGGACACTGGGCAGCCAATAGACCTCCAGAATATGCCTCCACCTCCTGAGGGTAAGGCTTGTCTTACAGAAGCCCTTTTGTAAGTCTCTGTGCTGTAGTGGTTTGATTCTGCACTTGATGGCGAACTGAAGATGATGTAGGTGTGAGGCTTACTGCATAATCAAATTTGAATCAAGGCTAACAAAGGAAAATGAGGTATCATTGTTTATGTTGTGAAGTTCAAGTAGGTGCTGATGACTGATACTCCTGGGTCTGTAGCTTTAGATATTGCCAGCCAGTATTTAAAGTAGAAGGGAAAGAAAGGTAATGACCCATGCTGACAGTTTACTGGCATATATGATGGTTGTGTGGATGGGCAGATGAAGAGGTTACCAAACAGATTGTAGTGCAGCAAAGGCTAATTCTTAAAGCAGGTTACTAACATTAAAGCAAATTGCTGACATTGTGCTGGGTTAGGAGCCAGCTGGATGGCCAGGCCCAGAGTGGTGGTGAATGGTGCCACATCCAGCTGGCAGCCAGGGATCAGTGTTGGGCCCAGTCCTGTTTAGTTTACAGAATACAGAATTAACCAGGTTGGACCTTCGAGATCCTCAAGTCCAACCTATCACCCAACACCATCTAATCAACTAAACCATGGCACTGAATGCCTCATCCAGGCTGTTTTTAAACACTTCCAAAGATGGTGACTCCACCACCATATCTTTATTTATGATATGGATGAGGGGATTGATTCCACCATTACTAAGTTTGCAGATGACACCGAGTTGGGAGCAGGTGTTGATCTGTTGGAGTTGCTCTACAGAGGGACCTTAACAGGTTGGATAGATGGGCAGAGTCCAAAGGCATGAGATTGAGCAAGTCTAAGTTCTACACTATGGCCACAACAGCCCCATGCAGTGCTACAGGCTGGGGTCAGAGTGACTGGAGAGCAGCCAGGCAGAAAGGGACCTGGGGGTGCTGGTTGATAGTAGGCTGAACATGAGCCAGCAGTGTGCCCAGGTGGCCAAGAAGGCCAATGGCCTGTATCAGGAACAGTGTGGCCAGTAGGAGCCACAGGAGTCATTCTGCCCCTGAACTCTCCAGTGGTCAGGCCACACCTTGAGTCCTGTGTCCGGTTCTGGGCCTCTCAGTTTAAGAAAGATGTTGAGACGCTGGAATGTGTCCAGAGAAGGGCAACAAAGCTAGGGAGAGGTCTGAAGCACAGCCCTGAGAGGAGAGGCTGAGGGAGCTGGGGGTGTTTAGCCTGGAAAAGAGGAGGCTCAGGGGAGACCTCATTGCTCTCTACAACTACCTGAAGGGAGGTTGCAGCCAGGTGGGAACTGGTCTCTTCTCCTAGCCAACAGTAACAGAAGGAGAGGACACAGTCTCAAGCTGCACCAGAGGAGTTTTAGGCTGGATGTGAGGAAGAAATTTCTTCCCAGAAAGAGTGAGTGGCATTGGAATGTGCTGCCCAGGGAGGTGGTGGAGTCACCATCCCTGGAAGTGTTTAAAAACAGCCTGGATGAGGCACTTGGTGCCATGGTTCAGTTGATTAGATGATGTTGGGTGATAGGTTGGACTTGATGATCTTGAGGGTCTTTTCCAACCTGGTTAATTCTGTATTCTGTCATTAAGATACTTGGATCCTTGTGAGAGAGGGAGGTTTTAGCAACAGGGGAGTATTTGGTCTGTGCAACTCAGTGTTTGAAACCATTCACTTTCAGTAGAGAGTTTTACTTACAGGATCTAAAGGACAGATTCTTTTATTTCCATAAACATGAGCTTTATGGCTCTGATTTTATAATGGTTACAAACTGCTCATCAAATGGCATTAAAGAGAAACTTCACCCATGATACAGTCCTGCCTTGGAAAGTGCAGGATTTTTGCAGGGGCTATTTTTGTAGTTTTCTGAGCTAAGCACTGTTACACCATGCCAGAAAGTTGGGGATCTGACTGGGTGCTGTCAGTTGCTTCCTTTTGGAATCATGCCTTTTGTTACTAGGGTATTTTAGTCAATTAGCAATGGTGTTCACTCTTCCCATCTGCCAAGATACCAAGTTATATTTTGAGGAGAGAATCCTTAGAATACTGGAACTGGGGTTTTTTTGTTGTTGTTGTTGTGGGGCTTTTTATTACTTGGGGGTTTTTATTTTCTTGGGTTTGGTTTTGGTTTGGTTTGGTTTTTTTCTTCTCCCCTCAGGCAGCACTAACCTAAATTAAATCAGTCTCTGAGATTTTCTGTTCTAAAGCATTTCTCTGATTAATGGGAGCCTTAGGCTTAACCTAGCCATGTAGATGCTGTTTGGAAGGCAGAAAGCGTCCAGGAAGATGGTATGATTAAATTGGTTTTCTGGGGGCCATCAGTTGACTTCTGCTGTTTGTGGAGCAGGCCGTGAAACTTCCTGCTTTCCTTGCTTTGCAGATCTTGAAAGCTTAAGGAACATGCAAGATGCATCCAGGCAAACGGTACCAGGTCCAGGGGGAAGTTCCCAGGATCTCACTACACCTGAACCTCAGCCCCAAGAAGCTGAAGGTAGGATTTCTGGTGTTCTGTAGCAAGCCATATAAAATAGCAGGGAGGGAGGGCACTTCCAGGTCTGCCTCATCCCACTGAACTGCAGCAGGCCTGAGCAAACCCAGTTCATGTTGCTGCTGCTGATCCCAGCTGTGCTTCTGCTCTGCACCAGTAATGGGAGCAGAGTTAATAAACTCTTAGGAGAATTGTCTTCCTAGGAAGATTTTGCAGTAATGCTTGTGTCTGCAGCAGGCAAGGAGAGGGGAGAGAGAGGCAACTTCATGTTCTGAAATCTGAATCCTGTGTCATTTCCTTGTCTGTTTGTTTCCAAGCTTCCCTGCAGCAGCCAAAGACAGTGCTGGAGGCCCTGCAGCAGAGGCTGGAGAAGTACAGGGCAGCAGCAGCGCAGGCCAGAGCCAGCGGGCAGGAGAGGAAGGGCAGGATGCACGACAGGATAGCTAAGGTAAAACAAACACAGGGGTGAGAATGCACCAGAGGATAGCCAGGGTAAAACATGGATGGGAGAATGTACGACAGGATAGCTAAGGTAAAACAAACACATGGGTGAGAATGCACCAGAGGATAGCCAAGGTAAAACAAACACAGGGGTGGGAGGATGCACCAGAGGATAGCCAAGGTAAAACAAAGACAGAGATGTGAGGATGCATGAGAGGATAGCCAGGGTAAAACATGGATGGGAGGATGCATCAGAGGACAGCCAAGGTAAAACAAACACACAGGGGTGAGAATGCACCAGAGGATAGCCAAGGTAAAACAAACACAGGGGTGGGAGGATGCACCAGAGGATAGCCAAGGTAAAACAAACACGGGTGAGAATGCATGAGAGGATAGCCAGGGTAAAACATGGATGGGAGGATGCACCAGAGGATAGCCAAGGTAAAACAAACACAGGGGTGGGAGGATGCACCAGAGGATAGCCAAGGTAAAACAAACACAGGGGTGAGAATGCATGAGAGGATAGCCAGGGTAAAACATGGATGGGAGGATGCACCAGAGGGTAGCCAAGGTAAAACAAACACAGGGGTGGGAGGATGCACCAGAGGATAGCTAAGGTAAAACACAGAGATGAGAGGATGCACCAGAGGATGCGCCAGTTAAGGTAAAACCAGGGGCGTGACCAAGCATGAGAGGATAGCCAAGATAAAACACAGGTGTGAGGATGCACCAGAGAATAGCCAAGGTAAAACAAACACAGGTAAGGATACACCAGAGGATAGCCAGGGTAAAACACGTGGGTGAGGATGCACTAAAGGATAGCCAGGGTAAAACATGGAATTGAGGATTCACCAGAAGATAGCCAAGGTAAAACACAGGGGTGTGACCAAGGTAAAACAAAGGGGTGTGAGCTGCCTGCAGCCAGCACAGCCTCTGCAGTGAGCTCTCTGGCAAGGTAGAAATCATTTGTGTATTGGCCTTCTGTTTGAAAAGAACTCCAGTGGGGAATCTAAACCATTTGGAGGAAGGAGAAATAGAGACAGTGCACATCTTAGAGCTAAATGCTCTGTGTCCTGCAGTGCTATCCTGGCTAAATACAGAGGATTGGTAATTTGCAGTCAGCTTCGTTTGGTGTCTTACTGAGTGCCTTTGATTACAGCAATACCAGGATGCCATAAGAGCCCATAAAGCAGGGAGGAAAGTGAATTTTTCTGAGCTACCTGTTCCTCCTGGTAAGTGTGCCTATCAAATGTCCTAACACCAACTCCTGCATATCTACTTGGCTCTGGAGGATTTGTGCAGGTATTGCTTCCTCCTCCAGTGGAACAGCTCCTCCTGTAAATAAATCACTATTGGGTGTAAAAAGGAAAATAAAGATCATTCTAAACAGTCCCACTGGAAGGGAGTAAGTTGTACCAAAACAGTCTCCCTCTCATCTTGCTTCCTTGAGCTGGCAGATACTAACTTGCTTCTGCTTGACCTTGGCTGCACTGCTTTTGTTGTGACTGGTATTAGCTTATCTGCTTCTGTCACTTGTCCCTTTTGTAGAGGGGGCAAGGGGGAGGCAGGGAGGGAGAAGCTAGTAGCTTCCCCATGTCCTTGGCCAGGGGGGTTCTTGTGCTGTAAATATTGTAAATACTGTCTATTTTGTACCTATTCATTGCATTCCATTGTAGATTGTAGCTTTGCTTGTAAAGACAGCTTTCATTTGCTTCCAGATGAGCTGGTCTGGCAAATTTAATGCCGGGGGGGAAATTTCAACCTGCAACACCCTTGCTGTAGAACGTGAGCCGTTCCTTGGTGAGCAGCATTTAGTGCTAGAGTAAGGGTCTCTCTGCTGCACCTCTGAACACAGGGACAACTCCTTCACTCCCCTAGCTGTCAGCTGCCTGTCTGTCAGCCATCACTGAAGGCCCACATGGTGTAAATGGCAGGCACCCACCAGGCAGTCGCTGAAGCCAGCAGTGGGGTTGCAGTGGACTGGCAGTGCACTCGTGTTCAGTGGTGCCAGCCTTGATCTCCCTGGAGACAGGAATGCAGCTGAGGAGTGGCTTACACCCCACACAGGGGCAGCAGCACAGGGAGCTGTGTTCTACTTGCATGTGTACCTCAAACTTTCTCTCCCCTTAGCAGCCATTCCTAGCTTTCAGAGCAATTCAGTCATCATTTCTTGGCACTCCTGCTGAGCCTAGCAACAAGACAGGAAGTTCTTCACAGAAAGAGATTGCCCATTGGAATGGGCTGCCCAGGGAGTTGCTGGGATCAACATCCCTGGAGGTGTTTCAGAAAAGACTGGATGGTCTAGTTGGTTAATTAGGGTTGGGTGATGGGTTGTACTTGCTGATCTTGGAGGTCTCTTCTAACCTGGCTGATTCTGTGATTTTTGTGATGCTGCAAATTGATGAGAGAAAGGTCATTAACAGGCCTGTTCCAGCAGGGACTGGGTCTGGGTTGTGTGCAGCTGACACTGAGCTGGTAGTGTGGAAGTGAGCGTTTATCTTGCCTCATCAGGCCTTCCTCCCATCCTTCAAAGGACACTCAAATAATGGAAGGAATTGTTATTCATCCACTTCCCATTTAACTGCTGTGGTTCTGCTTCACTTTGCAGCCTCTGCAGTGCAGTGGGTGTGCAGCAGAGGAGAGGCTTGGTGTGTCACCCAGTGCTGTGGTGGTGGTGTCTCTGGGGGGTGTCACTGGTTTTCTGCTGGCCTCTGTACCACCTGGGTGGGGCAGCAGTGAGAGGGGAAAGAACCAGCAGCTTCCGGAGCCCCTATTGTAGGAAGGATCTGGATGTGCTGGAGCATGTCCAGAGAAGAGCCACAAGGATGAGCAGAGGGCTGGAGCTGCTCTGCTATGAAGACAGACTGAGGGAGCTGGGGCTGTTTGGTCTGGAGAAGAGAAGGCTCTGAGGAGACCTAACTGTGACCTTCCAGTATCTGAAGGGGGCTACAAGAAAGCTGGGGAGGGACTTTTTAGGTGTCAGGTAGTGATAGGACTGGGGGAAATGGAACAAAACTAGAAATGGGTAGATTCAGATTGGATGTTAGGAAGAAGTTCTTCCCCATGAGGGCGGTGAGACACTGGAACAGGTTGCCCAGGGAGGTGGTGGAAGCCTCATCCCTGGAGGTTTTGAAGGCCAGGCTGGATGTAGCTCTGAGCAACCTGCTGTAGTGTGAGGTGTCCCTGCCTGTGGCAGGGGAGTTGGAACTGGATGATCCTTGAGGTCCCTTCCAAGCTTAAGAATTCTATGATTCTGGTACAGTTCCCTGTCCTTTTGTGCTGAGGAGGGAGGCAAAATTCTTTGGGGCATCTGGGAGGACCTCTGTCACCAAAGTCTTGAGGCTGTGAGATTTGCTGACTGGCTGCCCATCGTGCATGTTAGAAAACTCTGCTCTGGTATTGCATTGTTTTAGCATCATCCCTTTAAGCCTGGGTGTTTGTGAGAGATCTGATTGTCAGAGCACCCCTTGGACTTCCTCTAGCCAGTTTGTGGCCTTGGCCTCAGTCCAGTTAGACTGAGCACTGCAGAGTGTGAGGTGACAGATTGTAGGGGAAAGACACAGCATAGGTCTGATGGAACTCTGCTTCTCTCTGCCTGTTCTCCTCAGGATTTCCCCCTCTCCCTGGGGTGGCAGCAGCGGATGGTGCCAGCACAATAGCTGCTGTTCTGGAAAGTGCCAACAAGCTGGCAAACATGGAGGAGAATGATGAAGAGGAGGAGGTTGGTACTGCTTAGAAGGAGGTGGCAAAGTGCTGTCTCTTGTGGCATGCAGGGATGAGGCTGTTGCATTTGCAGTCAAGCAGGGGTCCTGAGATGAAACAAAGTTCCCAGAAGTCTGGGGAGTGCAGGATCTCAGCAGTAACTTCACTTTGCATTACAGATGCTATTGCAGGGTCCTTAAACCTGAAGCTGGCTCTCAGAGCTGCCTTGTATGTGGGGTTTATTTTCAAAGCAGATCCTGGGCACCCCTTTACATTGTTCCAAAGTGCTTCCATCTGTACTTTCATTCTGCATCCCAGTAGCTTCTGGGTTTGGATTTTCCTGGGCTCTTCAGCACTTCCTGCTTTTTGTCAGGCAGCAGCAGCCTTTAGGCCTTAGTTTGGTGTCTTTTTCTCTCTGGATTTGGTTGCTGATTTTTGTGCTTTCAGCTGGAGGACTTTTAGGGGAGAGACTTCCTGGAGGGTGGTTTTTCTGCATTCATCTGCTGGTGCTGGAATCACTGCCTGGTGACACATTTCCCCTGTCCTGCTCCAATGGAGGTTTGACACTTGCACAGGTCAAGGACCTGCTGGTGTGGCATGGGCCATAAACCTCCCCTAGTTAAAATCTGCTGTCTGCAATGTTCTGTTCCCTCCAAAAGTGGTGTCAGGAGGCTGATACAGTGACAGCCAAGGCTGCTGGTGCATGAGATGCTGTCCCCAGCTCTGGAATAGTCTGGATGCATCTAATGGGAAGTTCTTTCTGTTGTGCTAGAGTGAACCTCCAGCACAGGCCCCACTTGCCAAGAAGACAGCTCAGCTGCCTGGGAAGCCCACTCAAGTTGTTAAGCCAATTACAGTCCCATCTGCTGCAGCTGAGGAGAGCTCTCCTGAGCCTGTGAAACCAGCTACTTCATCCTCCACCCTGGACAAAGAGTCAATGGATCAGCTCTCTCCAGCTGGTAAGGGGAAGTGGTCATCACTCCCAGTGATCCAGGTGCACGGTGCTTGCACTAGCTGTTTTCTGCACCTTAGCAAAGTCTCCTTTTCATGGTGTTAGAAATGAGGCTGTGAGTGTGGCACAGGAGCCCCAGGGCCTGTCTGCTGGAGGGCACATCCAGAGCAGCCACACAGCTTTACTTCACAGAGGCAGCATGTGTCATTATAAGGGTGATGGGGTTTTTAATGAATTTTGATGTGACCAGTGTGTTGATTCATCATGTTTAACTCTGCTCACAGTAGAACTCTCATTAGAGTGGACAGCTTGCCAGGGTGAATTATTCATTGGTCTAAAGCAGCTTCCTACATCCAGCAGTGGTTTCTGCCTAGTGCTTTACCCAGGGCTCTCAAACTGCTGTACAGGCCTAGTCCTGTTGCTAAGGTAACTAAACAGTTGTCTATACAAGATGAATTGTCCAGGTAGTGAGGGACAGCCCCCACCTCAGTGTGATTTGGGCACACTGAGCACTGTTCAGGCTTTCACTGGTTCTGTTGTCATCTCTTGACTCTAATCCCATCCTTAGTCCATTCTGCCCTGGGTGGTTCCCTCGGGGTCAAGCAGAGCTGCCCGAGTGGCTGATGCAGAGTGCAAAGGCATTTCACAGTACCACTGGGATCAGATCATAACTCTTCCCTCTAGAAAATGCCATTAGTTGCTTCATAAAAACCACTCAGACACAGCAGTTGTCCATTTTGCCTTTGGAAATCAGGAATCATTGAGAGTTTTATTTTGGGGACTTTTAGCTGATGTAGCAATCTCTCGAGTGACTTGCCCCAGACTTGTGCTCTCTGCAGTCTCTCCTTAGTGTTTTAAGTATTTTCAGATAGGACTACTAGATGCAACAAGAACATGCAGAGATTGATACCAGCATGACTGCCCAGGGAGCTTGTGAATGCTTCCTCCCTGGGGGTGTTCAAGGCCAGGTTGGGTGAGGCCTTGAGCAGCCAAGTCCAGTTGACAGGTGTCCCTGAGGTCCCTTCCAACCTGAGCCATTCTGTGATTTTCACCACCAAATGCCAGTACCTCACTCCTGTGGAGCTGTATTTCACTTGCCAAAGTGCATTCTGTGATCCAAGTGTTACCTTCTCCAGAACTACCAGGTGCAGCTTACAGCTGCCCACAGCTGATAAATCAGCTGTAATAAACCCTGGCTTTTCCTGCTTGGAGAATGCAGGGTGTAGAGAGGCGTGGGAGTGGAGCACTTGCACTTGAGGCCTGTATCAGTAAGGCCAGGGAGCCAAGATCTGTGGGATGAGTGGCTTTGTTCATATGTTCTCTGCCAGTACCTGTGTCCCAGCCTCACAGAGCAGACTGGGGGCTTTTTCTCAGTGCAGTCTGGCCTAGCTGCCTTGTCTAATTAATTTGGTTGTGGCTGATTGGGCAGGTTGCTTGCAGCAGCAGGAGAGCAGGCTCCTCTGCAGGGACAGGAATCATTTGATTGTCACCTGCCAGCAGTGAAGGTGGTGTGAGAGTCACTGGTAGTATTTGGCTGGTGCAACCATGAGTCTGGAAAGGGCTGTAAGCAGCTTCTGCTGTACCTTTTCCTGAGGCAGCTGCAGAAGAGACAGGCTGCACTGACCTGCTACAGTGTAAGGTGATCTTCTTTGAATTGTGTGGGTGTCCTTGCTGTTTTGGGAAGGAAAGAGGACACTCAGGAATTAGTAAGGAACTAAGATGTCAAGAAATTACAGATAAGTGGAGGTGATGTCTGAATGTGCCTGCACATGGGCTCCTCTGGGGTTTTTCAGACAGGTCAGGGCAGAGGTGAGAAGAGTACAGAAGATGCTGATAATATTCACTGCCTTTTAGAAGGTAACATGTCAAGCTAGAAGTTGGAATTCAGCTTCTGCTTTGGACCAGTCAGCTGTACTGGAGTCTGTCTTCTGTCTGCAGTTGCTCTTGTGACACTTGTGAGGTGCTCTGATGAAGGATGCCAGGACAGAAGGAAGTTTGGTTCTTGTTCCGATAATTGAAATCAAAACTTGCCCAGAAGCAATTCAGTGCAGTAAGGAAATGCCCTGGTTTGATATCTGTACCCTTACTGACCTCTGTGTGACTGCAACCTCAAGGTGATAAACCTGTCCCAGGGGCAGGGCAGTGTCACATGAGGGAGGGTTTTTATGCAACTGTTTTTCAGCTAAAGAGCAGCTGGAAATCCTGGAGAGCAGAAAGAAGCAGTACATGAAGGCAGCTGTCAAAGCAAAGAAGGAAAACAACCTTGAACAAGCTAAGATGTATCTCAGAACAGCAAAGAGCCTTGACCTAAGGATTGAGCAAGCAAGATGTGGGAAACATGTTGATCTTTCCAAGGTGAGTAGGGCTGTTGGTGTTCTGCTGTTTCATGTTCTCAGACATCTAAGGGCTTGCTTCAAACAGTGACTGATTTCATCAATGTTTCCTGACAAAAGTTAGCTTCCCCAAGTGACAAGTCTGGATACTGAGCCCTGAAATTCCCTCTCTGTTTTGGTTTAGTTTTTGGGTTCTTTCCTCTGCTGCTCCTCAAGTGTGTCACATTTGGGGAAGATTTAGTGTCCCTGTGGTTTTCTATGGCACAGCTAAACCACACACTTCAGAAGTGTTCCTTGGACTTTAACTCTGAGTGCTTCTCTGAGCTTTGTCTGAAGGCCATTGTGGGGTGCAGATCAGGTGCATGTGGTACAGTGATGGCTGTTTTCCCTGGGTATTGGGTAGATGGGGAAATCAGACTGCACCCTAATAGCTCTCCTCACCTGGGGAACCAGGCCTGGAAGGCTACTTGCACTTTCGTGACCTAAGCAGTTGTGAGGCAGTGATGTAAGTGTGGTTGGGTTGGAATCGCCTTGAGGGGAAAACTAGCCCATGTCCCTTGCCTGGCCTTTCTATACACTCTGACCACTTTTTCTCTGTCATTTCTTTTCCTCCAAGGGCTCTGAAATATGATGTTCTTGTGTTGCAGCTGCCATCACCCCCTACAGATGAGGAGGGTGATTTTATCTTCATACACCATGAAGATGTCAGGCTGTCTCAGAAAGCAGAAGAGGTCTATGCACAGCTCATAAAACTGCTGAAGGACCAACATGAGGTGACCATTTTACCCTTTTTAGAAATGCTTTGGGCTTCTTGTGATTGTTTTGGGGTTTTTCACATGAAGAAATTCTTCCCAGAAAGAGAGATTGGCCATTGGAATGGGCTGCCCAGGGAGGTGGTGGAGTCATCATCACTGGAGGTGTTTAAAAGAGACTAGATGGGGCACTTAGTGCCATGGCTGAGTTGATTAGATGGTGTTGGGTGATAGTTTGGACTTGAGGATCTCGAAGGTCTTTTCCAACCTGGTAAATTCTGTCTTCTTTGGGGTTTGTTAATGTTATAATCCCATCACTGCTTCTGTGGGGCCTTTTGCTTGGCTTTTAAAATACCGCTGGTTTCGTGTGTCCTGAAGTAGAAAGCAAACGTTCAACATTGGATTCTCTGCTGGTCGAAGTCAGAGGGTGTGCTTGGAGGCTTGGGACTGTGAAGTTACCTCTAGTTAAATAGGAGCATCCAGGTGAAGTGTAGCACCTGGGTGAAGCTCATATCTAGAAATTAAGTGATTCTAAAGTAGTAGGGCAGAGCAGCTCAAACAAATGCTGTGCTTGGCTTGGAGCTTACAGGACTGAGGCTGGGGGCCGGGGGGTGTTTTGGGGTGACCTGGGACAATAACTGGCTTTTCTTATAGGAGTTTGTCACCAGCTGTGACTACTGAGTGCATCTCTGTGTGTGTTTCTGTTGACAGAGGTGTTTGCAGTACTCCAGGCAATTCACACACCTGGGAAATGTAGCAGAGACAACTCGGTAAGCCCTGATGTTCACCATCCCACAGCGTGGTCACTGCAGGCTTTGGTCTGCCTGCCTCCTGTTAGCTGGAGTACTGTGTCCAGTTCTGGAGCCCCTATTACAGGAAGGATCTGGAGGTGCTGGAAGGTGTCCCGAGAAGGGCCATGATCAGAGGGCTGGAGCTCCTCTCCCAGGAGGACAGACTGAGGGAGTTGGGGCTGTTTAGTCTGGAGAAGAGTTGGGGCACTCTGGTGTGGTGCTGGCACAGCAGGCTGCCAGCAGGAAGCCAACGTGGTCCTGGGGCTGGTCTGGCTTCAGCACGATGGTGGGTGGTTTACAATGCAATTACTGCAAAGGGCTCTTGCTTTGTCCTGGGTAAACTGAGGCACAGCAAAATTCTATTTGCAGGGGGAAGCAAGGCTTGGCTCTGACTCCTAAGCTCATGGCTTTTATCCCAGGCTCTGGACCAGGCACTCGAGGCAGGGGCAGCTCGAGGCAGCTTCAAGCCAGATAGGTCCAAGCAGGTTTAAGCAAGGCAAGGCAAAGCGACTAGAGATCAGGCTGTACATACATCTTGCCTGAGACTCACTTGGGCCAATAGGGCAACATGAAGCCAGCACATGGTTACCCAATGAAAAGGGGTTCTGCCAGGCTGTGGCCATAACAGGCAGAAACACGGGCCTGGCCTGGGAGAAGCAGTGGCCAGTACACGTGCTCTCACCCCAGAGCTGGACTTGTTTACCAGCCATGCACGGGCCAGTCCCCTCTGTTCCTCTTCCCACGTTACCCAGACTTTCTGCAGGAAGGAGTGGGGAGAGGGGGACTATGCCTAGACACATCAGGGTCTGTCTGGGTATGTGCTGGGGCTTGTTTGGCTCTACCATGACCGCTCCCCTGAAACTGGGTGGTGTTGGGGGGTGTTCAGGTTGGTAAGCTTTATGGGAAGAGCTCAGTAACTGCCAGGCCTGCATCCCCAGCTTGCTCTCAGCCCTCTGCTCTGAGGCCTGTGCTGTGGCTGTGCCTGGCAGCATGCCCTGGTGCTGCAGGGTGTGTAAGGTTGTGTTGTTTGCTTGCCTTTTCTGCAGCTTTGAGAAGCTGGCCCAAGGTTGTAGAAAGGACATGGACATCCTCCAGCTTGCACGAGCGCAAGGGATGGATCCTCCAAGCCATCACTTTGAGGAAAGAACCTTTAAAATGATAAGGTGTGGTTTAAAAACAAAACAAGGCACTGCTCAGGCAGGCTGGAACAAGTTTTCTAGCTCTTTGTTTGGGACTTGTGGGCTTCAGCACACTTGGGTGGCCCCTAGGCTTAGGCTCACCGTTCCTGAGAGCACCCTCTCAACAACTGCAACACAAAGAAGTTGTTCTCCAACTTCTCTTCTGGGTTTCCAAAATTCCTGAAGCTTCATCCCTTATGTTCTGCCCCTTCAGCCACTCTTCCTTCCTGTCAGCCTCTACCCTCTCCCTCAGTCTTGTTTGCCTCTGGGCTTTGTTTGTGGCCTTTTTCACAATGCCTCAAGAGATGTTTTCATCTCAGCTCTCTCCTTGCTCTTTTTTCACTTTCTGAAGACCATCTGCTTAGGAGGTCACTTTTGACAATGCCAGGGGCAGCCTGGCCTGGCAGTGGATCAGATGGTGGTGGCCTACTGGGAGAAACACACTTTCTGTCTTTGTTCTTTCCCAGGATATTTTCTGAACTCAACAGCACAGAAATGCACCTTCTGATTGTCAGGGGGATAAACCTGCCAGCTCCACCAGGTATGTAGAGGGCACAGGAATCTTCTCCTCTGACCTAGGTGAGGGAAGGAGAGGGGAATTAAATTTTTCTACCCTGAAGACCACTTTAGGGGTCAAGATCTTTGTAGCCAGCACTCATTAAACCAAAATAACCAGGTTTCAGGCTCAAACCCCCAACACCCCTCCCCCCCTCCCTTTAAACAGTATTAGAAAACTAAGCAACAAACCCCCCAGAAGAACAAAGAGAATCTGGGAAAGACTTTAAATTCTCCTGGGCTTGCTTGTATCTGGTCATGGCTTAACTTGCATGTTTATCTTCTGCTTTGTTAGGAGGGCCTGCCTTAGCTTTGCACCACCTTAATGACCTGTAACAGACAGGAGCTGCTCCTGCTGTAGCTGCTTTTAGTCCCCTGTTTCTGGGAGCCTGTAGAGCACCTGTGCTAGACTGCCTTGGGCCTAGCAGCAGCCTTGGGCCTAGCAGCAGCATTACAAACAGCAGAGATCTTCCTTGAGATGCCAGCTTTCCATGGGTTTTGGGGTGATGGATGGGTTTTTCAGCTCTCAAGAGACATGTGGGTATGAATTCTACTGGAAAATTGTGCTCAGCATTAAAATGCAATGCAAATGTCTGTGCTGGCTGTCTGAATTGGCTGCCTGCTGTCTACCCCAGGTGTGTCACCAAAAGACTTGGATGCCTTTGTGAAGTTTGAGTTTCAGTACCCGAGTGCGGTGAGTGTCCTCCTGGGGCTTCTGTTCCCTCACTCTGGGACCCTGTCACTGTATTAGCTTGGGGGGGCTTCAAGGAGGAAGTGGAGGGGTTTCTTCTAGAAGGGAAAAACACTTCTGGGCACATTGACTGAACTCACTTGTAAGACAAATTTCATGTGAGAAACTAGGCTGCAGCTTTCACTGCTCCTTTCTGCTGCTCTTCTCCACACCTGACACTTAGCAGTGTGGTGTCTTCTTCAGACCTGCATGTTCACTGGCTGGCAGTTACTGCTGGCCAGCATTCAGAGTGCTAAGCCATGCCCAACTCTGCCCCCTGATGACAGCAGTCAGAGTGGTTTCATTGTTTGCAGAATGGGTAGAAGTTCATTTCTTTCAGGGGTGCAGCTGCATTGGTAACTTAACCAAACACCAGGGCAGGCAAAGCTGTCACCAGGGAACAGGGACTTGGCTGTGCATGGCTGGAAGAAGGACTTAGGCCAGACAAGTTTCTTGACCTTACTAGTGAGCAGTGCTGTGTATGTGCAGGTGTGTATGTGCATTATGCGTGTACATTAAATCCATATTTACAGATAGATGTTGCTTCTTGACTTGAAACTCCCTCTGCCATCCTGTTCCCCTCACCTCTAGAAGCAGTCCCTAGTTTGAAAGGTACCAAAACCACTGAGCTAGAAGGGCTCCTAAGGAGGCCACCCCAGCCTTTCCACCAGGTGTGCTGGGGCTGCTCTTGCTTTGTAGGGCAAACCCAATCATTGCTCTTACAGGACTAAAGCCTAGCCCTGTGAGACTGCAGAGCCCAGACTTTTACCTCCTAATAGAGCCACAAAAATGATTAGGGGAGTGGAACATCTCCCTTATGAGGAGAGACTGAGGGAGAGACTCTGTAGCTTGGAGATGAGGAGACTGAGGGCTGACCTCATTCATGTTTATAAAGATGTAAAGGGTGAGTGCCAGGAGGATGGAGCCAGGTTCTGCTGGGTGATGCCCAATGACAGCACAAGGGGCAGTGGTGGAAGCTGAGGCAGAGGAAGTTCCATGGAAACAGGAGGAAAACTTTTTGTGCTGTGAGGGTGACAGAACACTGAAACAGGCTGCCCAGGGGGGTTGTGGAGTCTCCCTCTCTGGAGATAATCAAAACCTACCTGGATGTGTTCCTGTGTGACCTGCTCGAGGTGATCCTGCCCTGTCAGGGGGGTTGGACTGGATGAACTTTCAAGGTCCCTTCCAGCCCCTAACATTCTGTGCTTCTGCAGCAATTCCACTAAAATAGGATCAGTTGTCTGGGGGAAGTTGGGGATGGTCAGATCAGGTTTGAGTCACACAAGGCCTTGATGAAGAAGTGCCCCCCACCAGGGTGGCTGCAAACAGAGCTGGTCTGCAGGAGTGATTTTCTGGGGAATAAGGGAGAATCAGCATCACTGCTTCTATCTGTTTTCCTTTATTCCAGGGAAAGGCAGGTCTCTACTGTTCATCCAGCAGTCAGGCACACCACCTTCCACACCACCTTGCTCCTCCCTATCTGCAATCACTTTGGCAAAGTAGCTGCAATAATTGGGTCACATTGTCCCCATTTGGTCCCCAGAGATGTAGTTTGTACTCTGCTGCAGGTTAAAAGTTAATTCATTTTGGTGGCAGACTGATTGTCAGGCAGAATAATAGTAGGGCAATTCCCTGAATGATTTGTGCTGAGTTCCTCAGGTAGCTTTACTATTGCAGCTACTGCAGGAGGAGCAGCATTACTGAGTTCAGCACCCACAGTCAGTGGTAACTGGACTGAGCTGTGAGTGCCTGCAGAGCCTCTCTGTGGCTCCTGTATTTAATGTAAGGTGTGGGCTGATGTGTGCTCTGGTACTGCACTTGTTAGCACAGCCAAATGCAGGTGTCTGAGTCCTGCTCTTGTCACTCAGATAAGCCCCTAGAGCCTGCTGCTGTTCCTGTACAGGTACCAGGAATGGTTGCTGCCTGTGTTCTGCACCAGTGTCTGATGGCTTTGTGCAATGTGTCTCTCTTAACAGGAGCAGCCTCAAAAGAGCAAAACCCCTGTCATTAACAATAACAACTGTCCAGGTTGGTATTTCCTCTGGGACAGAGGGAAGAACTTGGGAATCACTGGAGAGCACAGGCCAGGCTCATACTGTGTGTTAGGCCAGGGGGCCTTCCCCCACCTTGTATCTTCCTTCTTAGGCAAAGGCTTGTTGGAGGGTGAAGTCCAGCTGTGTTGGCAGAGCTCCTTCACCCTCATCCCAACAGTGGTGGCAGTCACTGTGGTATGAAATGGAGAAATGATGGAGCCAGCAGCCATGCTCCAGCTGTCAACCCTGCTGGGAGCTGGGCCAGAAAAATCACATTTCTTTATTGACTAAGTGAAATGGTTCATTTGAGTCTCCCCAGGGGTTAGCCCTTTTTCAGTCCACTGCTGTGTGCTGGGAAAGGGCCACTTCTGTCCTGACTTCTGGGAACCAGCTAACATCTCTGAACCTGATAGCAGCACTGCAGAAACAGCTTGGGCTGGGTTTTTTTGTAGACAGTGTGGCTTGAAACTAATGAAAATCCATTCTTTGCACCTTTTGAAGAGTGCCCCTTTGCAGCTGGCTGTCAAGTGCAGGTGTCAGGCTCGCTGTGCATTTCAGATCTCATCACCTTGCACTCTTGACTTTGGTTTATTGCTGTGGTGTTTTCTCAGCTCTTGCAATAAGCCATCTGGTATCAAAACAACTTTGGATTCAGTATCCAAATTACTAGCTGTGAATTTATCTCAAAAGAGAGATTGATCTTCTGAGTTTCTACCTACTCTCTGTTACCAGTGGAAGTTCCTAAGCTCAGATGCTGAGAGCTTGTTCCAGGTCTTCCAATCGTTGATCAGCACTTGCTGAGCAGCCACTTTGCTTGAGTGCTTTGGGTTCCCAGGCTGCCAAGCAGAGGTGACTGTTCTGGGTGGCACACCACCTAAGCGTTGGAACATCAGTTGTACAATGCTGTGAGACTCTCTGATCAAAAGGTATCCTGGGGCACAGTTCTTATAGTGAAACTGGTGTTAAAAGAGCATTAATGATGTCAGTAAACACCCTCCCCAGGCACACCAACCTTTCTCTGTGTTTCCCTTACTGGTTTGTACTCTCTTAGCTGCAGACACTGTTTAATCTCTGAAGGGCTCTAGCTCTGCAGTACCTTGCTGTCACCTCCTCATGATGACTTGTTTTTTCTGCACTTTGGTTGCTGCCCCTGTAAGGGGAGGATGGCAGAGATGTGCTGTCACACAGGGACACCAGCTTGCTAATGACTTCCTGAGAAGTCATCACAGAGATGTGACTTGTCCTTCACAGTTGGGCTGGAGGGAGATGAGCAGAGGTCTGAGTAGGTGCAGGTAGCAGAGCAGTGGCCATGGCTTGCCTCTCACAGTTGCTCTCATTTCTGTGTCCCCACTGTAGAGTACAACCAGCTGTTCAAGCTGAACATCAACCGCAATCACCGAGGCTTCCGGCGAGCCATCCGCTCCAAAGGCATCAAATTTGAGGTGTTCCATAAAGGGTGAGTGCAGAGCCTGCTGCCCCATAGTGCTGCTCCAGTAGCAGCTGAAAAGAGTCTGGGATCTGAATTCTATCAAGTACAGTCTCCAAACTAGCAGTAAAGACTTGTCTGCCTCTCACATCTGAGGGCCTGCAGGAAGGCTGGAGAGAGACTGTTTACAAAGGCCTGCAGTGACAGCATGAGGGGCAATGGCTTCAAACTAGAGCAGGGCAGATTCAGATTGGATGTTAGGAACAAGCTCTTTACTATGAGGGTGGTGGAACACTGGAACAGGTTGCTCAGGGAGGTGGCTGAGGCCTCTTCCCTGGAGATATTCAAGGTGAGGTTGGACAAAGCCCTGGGCAGCTTTGATCTATCTGGGGATGTCCCTGCTGACTGCAGGGAGGTTGGACTGGGTGACCTTTGGAGGTCCCTTCTAGCATGGACCATTCCATGACTCTCTAATTCTATGAAATGTGCCTGAGCTCTGTGGGGGTGAAAAAGGGCAGAAGTGTAGTGAAGTTGATTCCTGACTGGTAGGGGAGTTGAGGGTGAGTTTAAGAGGTATTGCCGAGACTGAAGGTGATGATTCAGCTTCAAGTTCGTTTGGCTTTAGGCATCAGGACTGGGAGGTTTAGATGTTACATGGCATAACTTCCTAGAATAAGGAAGTGGCAGCACACCACCACCAGCAGCAAAGCAGGTGCCAGGTGATGGCAGAACCAGCATCGTGGGTTTGTGCTTCTCTTGGTTCTGAGGGTCTTGCAATGTTCCTTTTACACTGCTAGCAAACTGTTAGGCTGCCTTGGGAGAGACAGAGTCCCCTTGTCTGAGAGCCCACCATGCTCAGTTGGGTGTTAGCAGTTGGTAACGTTCAGGGAAATGCTCCTGCTGCAGGCTCACTAATTCATTCCAAACTGGAGTGGCCTCTCTTTGCTCTGCAGGGTGAGAGCCATGACTTGGATGGGCTGTTACATAACCCAGTTCTGTCTCAGGGGCTCCTTGTGCTGTTGTTTGTTTCTGAAGCCCAACTGGTCTTACTCCAGATCTTCCTTCTTCATCTCTGTTGGAGCAAAAACTGGTGTCCTGGCTCCTCCTCTGGCAGTCTGGCTGCTGCACTGCTCTGCTGCTCAGGACCTCGTCAGAGATCCTGCCTGGTCTTGTGAAGTGTTCACACGTGATTAAGATTCTGTTAGGTTGGATATTAGGAAGCACTTCCTGACAGAAAGGCTGATTGTGCACTGGGATGGACTGCCCAGGGAGGCCCAGGGAGTGGCCATCCCTGGAGGTTTTTAAGAAAAGCTTGGATGTGGCACTTGGTGGCCTGGTTTAGCTGCTGTGGTGGTGTTAGGTCCTAGGCTGGACTTGATGATCTCGGAGGTCTTTTCCAGCCTCAGTAATTCTGTGATTCTGTAAGAGGTTTTCCCTCTCTCTTGCATTCCACTGTGCACAGGGGGCATGCCCTCTTCTCCTGCCAGCTGGAACTGTGCTTGGTTTTAAGGCCTGACCTCAGGCCTCAGTTCTCCATTGGGAAGTGCACTGCAGTGGTTCTTGGGCTGTGTCAGCTCCGGGCTGCCCTTTGAAGCCTTTCTGGAGATAAGCAAAAGGTGTGGTGTGAGTTCTCTAGTCCCAAGATATCTTCCTCACACCAGGAACCACAGAACTGTGGAACCGTGATTGCTTCTGGCTGGAGGGGTGGCAGTTCCCCTGGGGAAACAGCAGCAGGGAAGAAATGCCCTCTGATCACCTTGCCCCAGCCACCTTTGCAGGAGAGGATGAAGTGCTTCAGGCTCTGAGTGCTGTCTGCTCCTTGTCTTCAAGACTATAAGTAACACCACAGAAATGCTTGTAGATCATAGAATAATAGAATGGTCCAGGCTGGAAAGGACCTGCAAAGGTCATCCAGCCCAACTTCCCCACAGGCAGCAGGGACATCCCCAACTAGATCAGGTTGCCCAGGCCCTGTTCAGCTTCACCTTGAATATCTCCAGGGGAGGGGCCTCAACCACCTCCCTGCAACCTCTTCCAGTGTTCCACCACACTCACAGTGAAGAACTTCTTTCTGATATCCAATCTGGTCTGCCCTTCTCTATTTTGAAGCCATTTTTCCCTTGTCCTATCACTGCAGGCTTTTGTAGTCTCTCTCCATCCTTCCTCACTCCAACCTGCCCCCTCCAGGTACTGGCAGGCTGCTATTAGGTCTCCCCAGAGCCTCCTTGTCTTCAGGCTGAACACCCCCAGCTCCCTCAGCCTGTCCTTGTAGCAGAGGTGCTCCAAGCCCCCTGATCATATTGTAGATGATGTAGTTTGGGGCTCTCTGATAGCTCTCTGACCATCTCTCAGGAATTATTTTCTCTCAGTGAGCAAAAGAGACTTGTTCCAGGTCACAGATATTACACTTCAGGTTAAAAAACACTTGGAAGTAATAAAACCCCAGCAATGTGTATTTCCAAAAGAAAAGTCTCTCCTTCAACCTCCCCCAAAAGCTTCTACAGACAAAAGGAGATATCCCCAGAGCTGTTTCTGAAGCCAGGGCCTGGAGTGAGTTCCCATTCTTCACTGCAGGCCTCCCAGTCTTTGTTGTTTGCAGAGGTATGCAGTGGAGGAATGCTTTCAAAACCTGCAGCCAGGAGTAGCACTGATTCTCCTCTTCAGCTGATGAGCAGTGTCCGGCACACTGCAGCACACTTATGTAACCCAGCTCCATTTTAAGGTGCTTGTGAGGGAGTGGAGGCATCCTAGCATGGAAGCTAACAAATCCTGACCCTTCCCAAATGGCTCTGTGAGGCTGCTGTAGACTGCTGGAGGCAGAATGCAGCCTCATCTCTGGAAGGCTTTCTGTCAGCCAGATTGCCAGGCACCGTGCTGGGAGGCAGTGCCAGCAGCCCCTGAGGTAGCTGTGACGTTGTTCTTTACTACAGCACTCTGTGCTCAGATGGACAAGCTGCCAAATAAAGGCAATCTGAACTGAGCTGGAGCCTTTCCAGCCCTTCAGCAGCAGGCTGTGGGCAGAGGTGCTCCTTGCTGTGTGCTGCAGTGCATTCAGAGTCCAGAAGTGTCTGAGCTCCCTCCTGTGAGCTGACTGCAGCCTGGGCTGATGGCACCATTGTGCTTTTGGCCCAGAGAGGCCTGGGCACCATGAGCCACATGCTTTCTGACACCATTCACAACACACAGAGTGAGGTTAAGGTCTGGGTGATGTCATCAGTTGCTGACACTGCAGCTGATGTGAGCTGTGTGGTGTCTGGGAATGAAGCAATCCTCAGGGTGATGGATGTGAGGAGACAGCCTAGATCCTGTTCCAGTCAGATTGGAGACACTGGGGTTCACAGGTGGTCACTTGGAGGCACGGATGGCAGCAGCAGGTCTATGCATTCCTGTCCTGGTTACTTTGCCACGGATGGCATGGCCCTGAGGCTCTTCAGAGTGCTCACTGCAGGGCTCAAGTCCTGCTTGATAACACCTCGGCATCTCCTGATGCTGACAGGAAGCAGGGTGATGCTGCAGGCTTGGGGTGTTTCTGTTTGGGTTTTCCCTAAATAAGAAAGGAAGCTTCTGGATTCTTGTCAGCTTCCCTGTCCAAGCCAGGACAGCTGTGGTTGGTTGGCTTCCTAGCTTCAGACCCTGTATTTTGATTTATCAGAATGAAACAGGCTGATAGCTCTGACTTCTCCCTACGAAGTGCTTTGCCAAGGTCAGCAACTGCCTGGGACATGTCAGCAGCTCCCTTGGGAAGTCTCAGCCAGTTCTGTTGGCCAGCCTGCTGCAGAACATTGCTGGGTCCTGGCTGTGCTGGGACCAAAGCTGCTGCCCTTCCAAGTGCTAGTTCAGGTGGTTGTCCTCACTGCTGTCCTCATCTTTCTCTGGGCTGCAAGAGAATCATCCAGAAAGGAGTCTTCTGCATCTTGTCCTTGCAGTGCAGTTCACCAAGGGTTTGTCCCTTGCACCCTGCTCTGCAGAGCTCCAGCAGCATCCCTTGCCTGGCTCTCCTGGATGCAGTGATGGTGCAAATAGTGATGGCCTCTTAGCTTGCTTTCTCTTCAGTTAGCTGAGGAAGATTTCTTCCCAACAGGTCCTTCTTCAGAAGCGACAAGCATGTGGGGACAGCACACTTGAAACTGGAGAGGCTGGAGTCCGAATGTGAAGTCCGAGAGATCCTCGAGGTAGGTTCCCTGGCTGCCATGGGAGCTGCAGTGCCTCTGTGTGCAGGGAGGCTCTTCATGGCCTTCTCAGCTCTTGAAGCTTGGCTTAGCTGGGACACTTCTGGTCCTGGCAACTGTCTGGGGACACTCTCCTGCAGCTTTTTTGTACCGAGACAGTTTCCTGTGTCAGGTCCAGAAATTCTGGTGTGCCCCCAAGTTATTTGTGTTGGTAGCTAGCAGATCCAAGGGCTGAGTGAAGACTGCTGGAGTAGGTAGAGAGCTGCCCCAAAATCTACAAGGAGATCACCAGGTGTGAACCTCAGTAAGAAATGGCCACATCACAGCCATGCTGAGGACACCACTGCCCTTAGCGTCCTCTGAGCTGCCTGTGGAGTCCATTTGTACCTGAGGGGCTGTGCAGGCAGGGGTACAGCTGCCTTGCTTGGCTTGTGTGGGTAACCTGCTCTGCTCAGTTCTGAATCTGGGGAAGCACCTGGCTGTGGCACTGCAGTCACCTGCAGGTAGCTGTGTCATCTTTTAGTCCTGGGGCAATAGTCAGTAGTTGCTTGAGGCGCTGTGGTGTGACCTTGTTTGTGTGTGTGTGCTAACTGCTCTCGGCTTTGTGGTTCTTTCAGATATTTGATGGCAGAAAGCCCACCGGAGGGAAACTGGAGGTGAAAGTGAGACTCAGGGAGCCCCTCAGTGGTCAAGATCTTCAGACAGTTACAGAGAACTGGCTGGTCCTGGAGCATTAGTTCTGGGTGAGGTATGGATCTGCATTTGAAGAGGGACAGGGCTGCAGATCACAGCTCTAGTCGTCTGTTGGCAGTGGCCTCATTACCTAGCTCTGGCTGTGACACACTAAGCCTTACTCTGGTGGTGGGGAGTTGACATCATTGCAGACAGGAGGCTGCAGGATCTCTGATCAGTTTGTGTATCAAAGATGCTTAGGTCACAGTCCCTTGAGCTGCCAGGAGAGCCTGTAGCATTGCCTTTACTGGGAACAGCACTGGAAGGTTGCTGAGCCCTGTCTAGGAGGGAGGCTGGCTGGCTGTCCTAAGGTTAGCAAAACACCCTTCAAAGATAGCAGGACCCTTACCAGAAGATAGAGAAAGGCAAAGTCTGCTTGGTTTCATCTGAAAGGGAAATGTGGAGTTAGGCTTCCTTCTGGGTACCTAAGACTTCTGGAGGAGCTGTGCCTTGCTTCTCCCACAGCTTCTGTCCAGAGAGCCAGGCAGAGGACAGGGACTCTGCAGGGACAGTTCTGTTTGTGGTCCCCTGCACCTTTCCTGCAGTCACAGGGCATTAGTGGCAGGGCACTGCCTGTGCTGAGCCCTTTCCAGCAGGTGCTTGCTGTGCTGCAGCAGCTCCAAGAGCCCTCTTCATGCCCCAGAGCGTGAAGCAAACCTCACCTTCTCTCATGGGAAGCAGATGATGGAGCAGTGCATTTTTCTTAAGTGTTGCCTTTCATAGTTTCATTTAGGGTTGGAAGGGACCACAAGGATCATCTAGTTCCAACCCCCCTGCCATGGGCAGGGATGCCCCCACACTAGATCAGGCTGGACAGAGCCTCATCCAGCCAGCTTTCCTTGAGCTGCTGAAGTTGTTGTGCCCTTTCTTCCTTAGCCTGTTGTGCTTTTCACTTCTAAGTGGCAGTTCAGCTGATGCTCATCAGCTTCACATCACCTTTTGCCACCTCTCTGCATCCGAGTTGCCTTAGATTTCACAGATGGAGGGCCTGTTTCACTACAAAAGTCTGGACGTGTAGGCTGCAGCCAGGATGGTCAGAGAGTGGCCTGTAAGGGACAGGTGTGATGGCTGTCTGCCAGGGCTGGACACCTGAGCACTTTAAAGCAGTAGAGCCGGAGAACTGTGCCCCAGGGATTGTTCTGTTGCCCATCCAGAACGATCCTGACAGCATTTTACACATAACATGACCTTGAACTGCCCAGTGCTGCATCAAGTAACTTCCTGGGGGGGTTGTGTTTGCTTCTTCCCCGCAGCTCCCTTGGCACATTGAGAGGTGGTGGGAGAAACGCACGCGGACAGATGCTGCTAGCTGCAAGCACCAAAGATGTTCAAAGCTGCACTACTGCCCCTGGCGCCTGTTTGGTAACAGCCACACTGCTGACTCATAGCTCTGAGGCAAACGTAGGGCTCCCAGCTGTGCTGCTGCAGGGAACTGGGACTGATTACACAGAACAGACAGTGTTGCCTTAACGTGGAGCTGCTGGGGCAGCACCAGTGAATGTTCCATGAACTATGCAGAGCTGTGCGCAGAGGCAGCCCCTCACGAGCTCCCTGAGGCAGTGCAGCAGCTCTTGAGTCCGTCACAGGTAAGGCCTTTCCTGGCACTCATTTCTTCACCTGCAGAGCAGCCAGTGTGCTCCCTGCACAGCCTGCTCCTGCTTTTTCTGTTTGCTTACCGAGGCCTGTTTGGTTTTTTGCTGTTTCCTCGAGCAGAGGAGCCAAGAGCCGGGGCAGCGGGCGCGTGGCGCTGTGCCCCCTCCCCCCTGCTGGCGCAGTGCCAGGCTCCTTTCAGGAGGAAAGGATGCAAAATTCTGAGGTGTTGATGGTTTTGTTCTGGCTGCCAGCTGTCTGCCATGCTTGCTGCACTGCAGCCTGGTACTGTGCCTTCATCCTTCTTCTGGGCTTTGTGGGGTTTTAATTTAAGAGAGGAGGGAAAAACGTTCATCAGCCTCTGCTGCTTCCCAGCCTTCTTCACGTCTTCACAGATCTTCCAGGGGAGGGGGAGAACAGCCACTCTGTCAGGTAGAAAGCTGGATTTTGACTGTCTCCAAGAACGCTTTGGGTCAGCAGCACAGGAAAATACTACCAAATCTGTTTGTGCTTTTAAAGCTCTGGTCTGAGAGGAGAGGCTGTGCCCGTGCTGGGGCACGGGGGCAGCTCCTGCCCCAGCTGCCTGGGCAGGGCTGAGGGTGAAAGGGAAGAAGAGTGCAGAGTGGGGCAGAGCTGCCCCTGTCCTCCTGAGCAGATGAAGACAAAACAGTGTTCAGGTTTGAATTTCAATAAATTTAATATACAAAACTACATGTTGGAAATAAAAATATAATATGCTGTTTTTTGCAGTGTTAACTAACTGAAGTTCAAAAGTACATTTCGTTTCTCAGACAAGCACTCATCTCTTAACAACATGGTCATCGAGCTCAGCCCAAAGGCTATGGTTGAAGCAAACATCAGTCACCAGCTGGTAGTGTTCTGCACTCCCTAACCCAAACCTAAAAGACTCTGGGGCCAGAGGCAGAGATTTTTCACCTCTTTTTGCTGCGTTATTGAGAGTAAGGATGCAAATAAGGTAACTGGAAAGCTGCTGCTGTGGCAAAGCTGGGTACAGGCTCTGGAGGAAGGGCATCGTCACTTGGTGCAGGGGCTGCTCTGCCAGCTGCTGAATGCTGCCTACACTACAGAGGGCCTTGCCCTGGTGTGCAAAAAGTGTGCAGGGGGTTCTGAAAGCAGCCTTTGTGAGGCTGCAATGCCCAGGCAGAGGGAGGCTGCTGAGTGTGTGCCAGCCCCAGGTCTGCCCGAGCAGCATTGCAAGCCAGGCAGCTCTGCCCAAGGCCAGGGGCAAGGCTCTGCTTGGGTGTGACACTTAACCTCCCAGGGCAGCAGTGTGCTACCACTGCTGGCCCCCTGTTGTTGCTGGAGTTGGATCCCAGGCTGCTGGGCTGCCTTCTCCCAGCACTGGGGGGGAGCTGTAAGTGTGGTGTTGGATTTGTCAGCCTTGGCTTTTCCCTCGAGGAGTAGCAGGCATTTCTGCACCACTGCACAGCTGTGCTCTGTTCCTCTACACATTGCATGGCTGTGGGGCCAGGAGCCTTGCCCTTTGCCCGGCCAGGACTGGCTCCCTCCATGAAGGGCTGCCTGCATTACTCACCTACAGCAACACCACAGCCATGCCCCCTGCACCCAGCAGCACTGGCTGCCAGGAAGGACACTGCAAGGTCTGAGCTGCTGTCCTCCCCATAAATGAGCCTCTCTTCCTGCCTCTATTTTGTCTATAGACAGGAGGAGAAACCTGCTACCTGCTTCCCTCCCTAGGAGGGACTCAAAGCAGCAGCTCTGCATGGCTATGGCTAAGCAAACCAAACCCCTTCTCCTGTTTCCAGCTCTTCTCACTGCTTAGCACCTTTCCAGGGAGACAGAATATGGAACCACATCTCTGGCTGGCACAATTCCAGCTTCACAATGTCGTGGCAGCTGTGAGCAGCTCAGTGCCTCAGAGTGAGTGCCTCTCTGGTGAGACCAGGAGCACTGGGGCCAAGTGCAAGTGTTGAGAGCTGCCCAGAAAACGTTTTTCAGCACTGCTGCAGAACCAGCCCCTCTGTGCTTGTATCACAAGTGAGCCCTGGCAGCGTGCTGGCTGCCCCTTGGAAGTGCAGGCTCTGGTGGTGTGTGACACCAGTGCCACAGTACAGCATATGGTGAGGAGGGGCCCTAGAGCTGCCCTGGGCCTTCCATCTGCTGGGGAAGAGGCAACAGCCAGAGCTGCTCTTCAGGGCTCCTATTTCCTGTGCTTCAGAGAGAGTTATAAAGGAAAGAGAGAAGAGCAGAGTTGTTCGAGGCGGTCATAGTGATGGGTTTGATAGGGAGTAGAGGAAAGGGGCAAAGCAGCCTGTGCCAGGCAGAGCTGCACTCTGCACCCCAGCGCCTGCCCTGCTGGCCCCACTGCAGACACTGCTGTGGGTAGGGCCAGGTCCCCGCTCTGAGTCTCCCAGGGCTTGGCCAAGCCTACTGCAGCCACCAACCTGGTGCAGGCAATGGCTACAGAGTAACCAGGGCCAGCGCTAGGAGGGCGGCGTGGAGGCCCTGGCTGCCATCTCTCAGGTGTCCATCTACAACCAGGACAAGAGTGGAGTTTCACCTTTTATTGAGGCCCCCGGGGCCCTTGTGCCCCTTGGAGCACGGCGAGTACAGGACTGCGAGTCTCTAACATCAGCATTTGTCTAAACAGTAACAGAAGTGGAGTAGCTGCAAGGAGAGCGTAGCCATGTTGCAGTATAGAAGCTGCCCTGATCCTCTGGTTCTTGACAATGCATAGAAGATTTAGAATTATGGAACAACTGTCCCTCCCCCTCCCTCCCTCCCTCCCCAGTAGTGTTAACAAAAGCTTAATTTTTCCAGTTTTAAAGTGCAAATGATTCAGATACAACTGCTGCTGGAACAGGTCTGAACAGAAAATGAAGTCCTCTTATGAGATGTTCTCCAGAATATAAAAGATGAGCTCCATTATGACCGGCCCCTCACTCAGCTGACATGCCCCTCCATGAATCACTGGCACTAAGGCACTGTCCAGGTCATTCATGTACTGAGAGGGCAGTGGCTGTCCATTGCTCCCAGCTTGATAACCAACCTAAAAAAGAAACAGAGGGGGTTTGACAGAGCATGGCATGCAGGGCACGCAGGGCTCGCAGAGCTGCCTGGCCCGCAGGGCCGCACGGCTCACAGGGCCGCACGGCTCGCAGGGCTCCTGTCAGGGGCACTGAGGGACCTGCTGGGCAGGAGGATGAGCAGCCTGAGGCCGTGGCCTCTGAACAGGATGCAGCAGGCACTAAGCAGCTTTTCCACTTGTTTTTGCTCTTCCCCTGTTCCCTCTTTTTTTTCCTCCTGCTTTGTCAAAGCAGATCATTCAGATGAGCAGGAACCCACCCTGCCTGAGCAGATTAAGGCACACAGTGTTGAAAAGCTGGGTTGATGCTAAGGACACTGCACTCCAAGGCCAGCTGTCCTGCCAGGAGAGAGCTTTATCTCTGCTCACAACTTTGGCTGTAGAGCAGGCTTGAGGAGACCTCCCATCTGCTTCTCTGCCCCGTACAGAGTGATCTTTTAGGAAGGGCCAAGAATCCATTTAAAAACACCTAGTTTTCACCTCTGGTGACAAGGCTGCTTTAGAATCTCCTCTGAGCATGTGGGGGGCTTGCAACCCACAGGTATCTGACCACAGAGCAGCTGCAGAGGTCAGGCCTGGTGTTAATTCAGGCTTGCCCACTGTAACAGGTGGCCCCACACACCAAGCAGCAGCCAGCAGCACTGCACCCCTGCACCGGCAGCCACTGCTGGTGGTACTTCAAGCATGAGTGGTTCAGGTGTTGTATTCCCTCTGTGGTGACCACAACAGGACAACCCCACCCCAGCCCTCAGTTAACCCAAGCTTAGTCAAGACTTACTTGATCTGAGTCAAGTGTCACACGCAGGCCTAGCTTGGTCATTCCATCTTCTTTGAGCAGCTTCAGGTGAGGACAAAGAGCCAAGCAGAAAGCCTTAGCCACGTTCTCAGTCAGCCTGCTGTGATCGGCTGGGTCGCTCAGGCCGCTGTGTTGCTCATCATTTTCCAGGAAAAACACCTGAAGGGAAGAGTTGGCACAGGAGGTGGTACCTGACTTGACAGAAAATGAGGCTAGGGAGAGGCCCGTTAAACTGAGAGAAGACCAGCAAAGACCCTGAAAGACAAACCACCCTGGGCAGAGGAGGCAGAAATAAACCTTCAAAATAGAGACTTTCAACAGTCATGGTCTCAAACCCCTTTCAGTTCTGCTCAAAAGCCTCATTACAGAAATCCACTGTGCACTGCATAGAGTTTCTAATCACAGCCTTTCAAATGGATGTCAGCTCTAGGAGAGTCACAGTCCTGGTACAGCCTGAAGAGCTGTACTACTGCTGTCACTGAACTTGTCTCTGTTCTGCCCAGCAGCCCTGGGAGAAGAGGACACTAAGGAGCCAAGCTGCAGTGAGTAACTTGGTTCCTCCTGGGCAGCTTAAGTGAAACACTTCCAGAAATCTTTTGCCATTGGCATTTGTGTGCTGGCAGAGGCCCAGGTGCCATCAGCTGTGCCAGCAGTTTGTGCAAGTGATCGATGCCACAGAACATTCACTTTGATTTGCAACACTTGAGGGAAGGTGGCTCCAAATCACACAGTTCAAAGGTCTGTCTCCATTTCCAGAGTTAGTTTTCAAACCCAACCACTGGTGACACCAACTGTCACCTTCTCTCCACCTTCCACACTCACATGTGAGAAGAGGTGGCCAGCGCAGAGCGGGCTGCAGAGGCTGGCTGTGGGAGCAGCCTGAGCCCTGCACCAGCATTAGGGGATTCATTCTGCCACACTGAATCTTCCCTCTGAGGAAACAGAGCTAACAGGTTGGTCCTGAAGAAGTTGCTGCTTTAATTGTGGTACTCTGCATTGGTTAGGCCACACCTTGAGTACTGTGTCCAGTTCTGGGCCCCTTAGTTTAAGAAGCACATCGAAACACTTGAACGTGTCCAGAGAAGGGCAACAAGGCTGGGGAGAGGCCTTGAACACAAGCCCTATGAGGAGAGGCTGAAGGAGCTGGGGTTGTTTAGCCTGGAGAAGAGATTAGGCTCAGGAGTGACCTCATTGCTCTCTACAACTACCTGAAAGGTGGTTGTAGCCAGGAAGGGGTTGGTCTCTTCTCCCAGGCAACCAGCACCAGAACAAGGGGACACAGTCTCAAGCTGCACCAGGGGAGGTTTAGACTCGAGATGAGGAGAAAGTTCTTCACCGAGTGAGTCGTTTGTCATTGGAATGTGCTGTCCAGGGAGGTGGTGGAGTCACCGTCCCTGCAGGTGTTCAAGAGGAGATTGGACGTGGCGCTTGGTGCCATGGTTTAGCCCTGAGCTCTGTGGTGACAGGTTGGACTTGATGATCCTCGAGGTCTCTTCCAACCTTAGTTACACTGTGATACTGTGACCAGGGAGAGCAAGGTGAAAGAAGCCTGGGCAAGAGCTGCAAGGCCAAAATGCCAGAGGTGAGTTTCACAGAATCACAGAATGTTAGGGGCTGGAAGAGACCTCGGAAGTTCAACCAGTCCAACTCCCCTGCCAGGGCAGGAGCACCTCGAGCAGGTCACACAGGAACACATCCAGGCAGGTTTTTTGGAGCTCCAGAGAGGAAGACTCCACAACCCCCCTGGGCAGCCTGTTCCACTGTTCTGTCACCCTCACAGGGAAAACATTTTCCTCCTGTTTCCATAGAACTTCCTCTGCCTCAGCTTCTACCATTGCCCCCTGTGCTGTCATTGGGCATCACCCAGCAGAGCCTGGCTCCATCCTCTTGGCACTCACCCTGCACATCTTTATCAACATGAATGAGGTCACCTCTCAGGCTCCTCCTCTCCAAGCTCAAGAGCCCTCAGCTCCCTCAGGCTCTCCTCATAAGGAAGATGTTCCACTCCCTTAATCATCTCTGTGTCAGTTCCTGCCACTCCCTCTGCCTGCTTACCTCTGTCCAGCGGATGACCTTCCCATTCGCCTTGTACTCTGAGCCGTGGAAGATCTTCACGCTTGTGATAGACTCCATTGACTTCCCATCAATAGGGCTTACAACACTGGAAGAGGGAGCAAAAAGGGTCAGTTTTATATGCTGAACAGGGCCCACTGCACAGGAGAACCACCTCAGGATCCAAGGGCAGCTCCCTTGACACCTGAATCCTCCAATGGCCTCACTGCAGCTTTGTTGGTAACTGTGTTTTGCAGCTGGACCCAGGACCAGGTGGTGACTTAGCCACATCAGCTTAACAGGAGACAGACCCAGCCTCAGAAGGGACCCCAGAGGCTCCTCTCAGGCTGCCAAACCCAGTGATCTTGAATGCAGCCAACTGTGACCCCGCTTCTGGGCCTGGAGCTCCATGGTAAGCAGCCTTGCTGGAATGGGCTCCTAGAGGGCAGAGCCAAGAGGCTGCATGCTCCCTGCTGTCCCTGCAGCTCCTGCCCCTGACACCCACCCTGGTCTGTACAAACAAGGTGCAGGGGGCACCTTCCTGCAGGCTTTCCAACAAAACTTCCCACCAGAGCTGACCTCTCCTAAGGCACTGACACAGGAGTGAGGTGTTTCATAGAGAGTTCACAGAGTCACAGAACTCTTGGGGTTGGAAGGGACCTCAAGGAACATCTAGTTCCAGCCCCCCCTGCCATGGGCAGGGACACCTCACACTAGATCAGGTTGCTCAGAGCCACAACCAGCCTGGCCTTAAAAACCTCCAGGGATGAGGCTTGTACCACCTCCTTGGGCAACCTGTTCCAGTGTCTCACCACCCTCATGGGGAAGAACTTCTTCAGAACATCCAATCTGAATCTACCCATTTCTAGTTTTGTTCCATTCCCCCCAGTCCTATCACTACCTGACACCCTAAAAAGTCCCTCCCCAGCTCTCTTGTAGCCCCCTTCAGATACTGGAAGGCCACAATAAGGTCTCCTCATTGTCACTGATCTGTAATCTCAGTGTCAGCCAAGCAATGCTGAGATGCTGCTTAGCCCAGAGCTTAATGAGAGACCCTGAAACTGCAGAGATATCTTTCCTGCTAGGTGCTGAGTCCTTGCCCATGCCATCAATACTTCACTGCCATCAATACTTCACTGCCAAGTGCACCCTTCTTTTGGCTGAACTACCAAGAGCCCCAACAGACTGCTGCTGTTCAGCAGTTTTATTTCTAGCACTCCTTGATGCAGCCCAAATGCCAAGCAAGCCAAGTGACCACGATATGCAGGCTTCAGCACTGAGCTTGGAGACAGCTTAGTGGTTTCCAATAACTGGGTATCAGCAATGGGAAAAAATCCATAGCACTGACAGCTTCCTAAATTGATGCCCCAAAGCTCTGGTGTCTCAATTCCATTTTCATTACATTTAATTGCATCTTATCACTCAAAAAGAGAGGCCCAGACCTGTAACTCCTATTGATTTGAAGACTTGTGCACCTTATTAAGATCCATTAACATGTTTAATAAGCACAGTCACAGAGCCACCATTCTGTGTCAAGTGATTGCTCCTCTACTTACCCCTTACTGAAGTTCTTATAATCTTCTACCCACTGAATATGGACATGTTCCTGAGGATCTTCAGCATCTACTTTGCCACAAGTGATGGTGAAGTCTTTCATCTCTCTCAAGGCCTGCCTCAAAGAGTCCATGTTCTCTGCAGTGATCTGGACCATTACTCCATCTAGGGAAGCAAGAAATCCTCATAAAGCAAGAGAAGCCATGCTGAAGGGAGCCTCTGTACCACAGAAACCATAGTATCATAGTATCAGTCAGGGTTGGAAGGGACCACAAGGATCATGTAGTTCCAATCCCCCTGCCATGGGCAGGGACACCCCACACTAGATCAGGCTGGACAGAGCCTCATCCAGCCTGGGCTTAAACACCTCCAGGGACGGGCCCTCAACCACCTCCCTGGACAACCCATTCCAGGGCTTCACCACTCTCATGGGGAAGAACTTCCTCCTCACCTCCAGCCTGAATCTCCCCACCTCCAGCTTCATTCCATTCCCCCTAGTCCTAAATCAAACATCCTTCCTCTTTGTGCAACAGACCTGGGCTAGGAGTCATGGCAGCAATGCCAGATGAGACCATTCCTGAGCTCTCAGATTCCTGCCACGCAACACTGATGAGCCTTGACTAGGGAAAACCAAGGCTAGGGTGAAGTCTATCTCCCAGGTAAAGTCAGCTATAGCAGTGGCCACACAAGTTTCCCTCAAGACCTGCCACTTGGCCTAGGCAGCCCTCAGAAAGCCCAGGTGACATCCCTCCATTCAGTGTCACCACTCCTGACACTGGAAGCAGCGCTCCAGTGGTGGCAACTTTTGAGAAGTCAATGCCTGCCTGACAGTGGCAGAAGAAATTGGACTGGGTCAGCCTATAAATGACTGCAGAAATAATTTGTGAGCCCTCCCCAGTGTGCAGCCTCCTTGCCTGAAGCCCCCTGCAGCTCAGCCTGGCAGTAAACCCCCCATTTAGACACAGAAAATGGTGCCATGACCTAGAGCTGCTGGCTTACAGGGAGGGCTGCTTTCCAGCCCTGGGGACCACTTGCCCAGACAGCTGCAAGCTCTGGAGCTGGCACAGCTGAAGGAGTTGCTGCTGGTCTTCCTGCACCCCTCTCTCAGCCTGAGGGAGCACCCTGCAAGCACTGCTGTCTGTGCTGTCACAGCTGTGGGAAGCCCAGGCTACAAAGCTCTGCAGCTCAGCTAAGGAGCAGCACCACATCCCTGAACACATTTATTGGCATTTATTTCTGTGACAAGACAACTGCTAAAAGAAGAACAGATCAGAGAAGGACCAGCTCAGCCGTCTCCACTTGTCATGTTCTCATCTGCCCACATGCAAGCACACAAGCAATGCACATCAAAACCTTGCATAATGCAGAGCTATTTGGGAGCAGGGCTTCCTCTGCTGCTCAGTGGATGACACATTCCTTGCTGCTTAAACTCAACCCAAGGCTGATCCCACTGATCCCAGGCTCACCAGCCAGGTAGTTCATCTCTCACCCACATTTTCTTGTCTCCCTGTCTCGTGCATGTGGAGCAGCTGCTCCTCATTGAAGGAAACTGGGGATTGCTGGCTGCAAAGCAGGATGAAGCTGAAGCAGCAGCCTGAGTCAGGTGTCCCAGGCACAGCAGCAGAGCCCTGCTCTGCTGAGCCCTCAGGAGGGGAGCCCCTCAGTGCTTACCTTCCACGATGCTGGACTTGGCAAGGTAGCCTGAAGAGGATTTTAAAGCTCCGCTGAACACAAAGAAGCTGGCACCAGTCACTGCAACAACAACAGGAGAGCTTCAGGGAGGCTTTCACCCAAACAGGGCCTTGCAGAAGAACCAGGTGTGGCAGCTCCTGGTGCCACAGAGCTCGCCAGTCTAAATCAGGGCTGGTGCTGCTCAGAAGTAAGGTGACTGCAGTGCCATCCCAGGCTTGGACACGAAAGGACAACCACCCAGCTACTACTTAACCTGGACATGGGTTTTGTTCAGGTTTCACCACACTCCCTCTCCCCACACACACCTCTAAGTTCCAGGACTACTCATTTAGTGTAACCAAGTACAGAATTAACTTCTAAATGTTCTCACACAGCTGGCAGACACTGTGAGCAAGCTGTACCACCAACCCCCTGGCAAGGCCACAGCTCAAAGCCACATAATTTGAAGTAAAGTTCTCTCAGATGAACACCATGAGATTCCTGCTGCAAATCCCTCCTCTTGTCCCTTGTGTAAAATAAACAGAAGACAGAGAAGTCCACAGGTCCTGAGTCACATCCCATGCCACTACCCTCACTGGAGTGACTGGGGACACCTGCAAAAACATAAAAGTTGGCCTCTGTCTTGCTTGTTCTCATCTGTAAATAGCATCAATATCTTTGCTGGAGATGTTCCCCCCAAACCACATCATTTAAATTCTCAGCACACTGCTGCTGCAGCCTTTCAGCCTCCTCTAACACAAATAAGCCTGGAAATGAGATGGGCTAATTGAGGGGAACAAGAGGAGCTCCTTGAAGCAGAACTATTAAAATGCTGCTGCTGTTGGCTCTTCCTATTTACCTTTCTCTCATACAAATCTAATCTTCCTCCTTTCACACGGCACAGGGCACACATACAGGCAACCACAACCTCACCTGCAGTCCCCAGTAATGCCAAAGCTATGCATGGAGAAGTGATGCCTAAGCCAGTTCCAGCTCTGGGAGCTCTGGAGCCCCTCAAGGCCTGAGCTGTCTTGAGCAGGCAGCGTTACCAGCTTGCTCCCCCCCTAAATATGGTTGTGTGCTTTGCCTTGCATCTGCTTGATCTGTGAAGCTGCTGCAACACCTCTCAGGATAATTCAGTGCAGCACCACTGACCTTGAGAAAGGTGATGTGGGCTGCAGACAGGATGCAAAACACACTGTGTGCCCCCTCACACCTCAGAATGTGGCTTCTGCAAGGACTGTAAAACACTAAGGGGGTAAAGGGCAGGCAGGGTTACCATCTCTGGAGGTCTGACAGCTGGGGGAATGCAGGCAAGCCCAGCTGTGAGGCACTGGCAAAGGCCCTGCTGGCAGGGCAGCAGGAGCAGCAGGGAGGTGACAGAGCCCTGGGGGAAGCCCCCTCTCACCCTTCCTGGGCTGGTTGTGGATGCTGATGGCCTGTGTCTGGTAGTTGCCGTCGTCGTTCTGCACACACACCAGGTGGGAGTCTGCCTTCTCGTTGAAGCAGGCGCCGCCCGCTAGCACGTGCTCGTTGGACTTGTTCATGGCTTTCATCATCTGCAAGCACAGACAGGGGACACTGCCACCCTGCTGCTCAGCCACCACCTGCCAGAGGTGGTTCTGGAACAGCCTGGGCAGACACCAAGCTTCTTAGCTGTACTCTGTGCTCCTGTCTGGCTCCAGCACTCAGAACCACGAACTGCCTCTGCAGAGAGGGTCCAGGCCTTACGCCACCCAGGTGCTCTGAGGTGCCACCTTCCATGTGATTAAGATAAAGCACAGAAACATTCAGGTTGGAAAAGACCCTCAGGATCACCAAGGCCAATCCACAACCCTACTCTGCAAGGTTCATCCCTAAACCATAGCCCCAAGCACCATATCCAAACCACCTTTAAACACATCCAGGCTTGGTGACTCCACCACCTCCCTGGGCAGCACATTCCAATGCCTGACCACTCTTGCTGGGAAAAAAGTCTTCCTAATGTCCAGCCTAAACCTACCCAGTTGCAGCTTGAGGACCTCTTGTTCTATCACTAATGACCTGTGAGAAGAGACCAGTACCAGCCTCTCCACAAGGTCCTTTCAGGTAGCTGTAGAGAGCTATGAGGTCTCCCCTCAGCCTTCTCTTTTCCAAACTAACCATCCCCAGCTCCTTCAGTCACTATTCATCAGATTTATTCTCCAGGCCCTTCCCCAGCTTCCTTGCCCTCCTCTGCACTGGCTCCAGCACCTCCACATCTCTCTTGGATTGAGGTGCCCAAAACTGGACACAACACTCAAGGTGTGGCCTCCCCAGAGCTGAGCACAAGGGGACAATCACCTCCCTACTCCTGCTGGACACAGCATTTCTATTCTAAGCCAGGATACCATTGGCTATCTTGGCCACCTGGGCACACTGCTGGCTCATGTTCAGTTGCTTGTCCATTAGAACCCCCCAGGTCCCTTTCTGCCAGACAGCTTTTTTTGGTGTTAGGCACAGCTGAGCAAAGCTCTGGTGTCAGGGACAGCTACACAGGCTGCAAAAGCTCTTCTCTCTAGCGCTGTTCCACAGGAGAACACTGGGAGGAACTCTCTGGCTTGCTGACCCAACTACAGCTGCATGTGACACAAAGCCTGAACGCTGTCCCCAGTTCAGTGCCAGACTGGCATGCAGGCTCATGGCATTTAATGCTGGTTCTACCACCACCAGAACCCAAAGCTTCAGTGTCTCTGTGCTTCACCAGCATGAACCAGTGAAACTGGGATCAGTGCTCCCAGTTTGAAAACTCTTTAAAAGGATCTGCATCCCAGGCCACAAGAAATCATTTCAATCCTCTGCACAGGAGGCCTTCTCAAACCATCTAAACCTGATTGTGACCTGTCTGCACCTGGGGTTTGCTGACCACTCTCTAATACACATAATCAGTACAGATCCTGACAAATTACTTATGTAACTTCTTTCCTCCTCTTCATGGAGGCTCAGACTATCAGACTTTTTTGATCCCAAAGGAAACTGAGGGAGCCACCTAGCTCTGGGATTTGTTTCAAAACCAAAACTTGTTTGTTTGCTCAAAAGAGAAAAAGGCAAATCAGGTTATAGACAGCCCCCTGTGAAAGCCCTGACAAGGAGAATCACAGAATTACTGAGGCTGGAAAAGACCTCTGAGATCACCAAGTCCAGCCTAGGACCTAACACCACCACAGCAGCTAAACCAGGCCACCAAGTGCCACATCCAAGCTTTTCTTAATGACCTCCAGGGATGGTGACTCCACCACTTCCCTGGGCAGTCCATCCCAGCGCCTAATCAGCCTTTCTGTCAGGAAGTGCTTCCTAACATCCAACCTAAACCTCCCCGGCACAGCCTCAGGCCATGCCCTCTTGTCCTGTCACAAGTTGCCTGGGAGAAGAGCCTGACCCCCACCTGACTGCCACTTCCTTTTAGGTAGTTGTAGAGAGTGATAAGGTCCCCTTTAAGTCTCCTCTTCTCCAGGCTAAGCACCCTCAGCTCCTTCAGCCTCTCCTCATCAGACTTTCCCTCCAGCCCCCTCACCAGTCTGGTTGCTCTCCTCTGGACCTGCTCCAGCACCTCAATATCCTTCCTGAAGTGAGGGGCCCAGAGCTGCACAGTGCTCAAGGTGAGGCCTCAGCAGTGCTGAGCACAGGGCAGAATACCATCCCTAGTCCTGCTGGCCACACTGTTCCTGATCCAGGCCAAGATGCCATTGGCCTTCTGTGCCACCTGGGCGCCTGCTGCATTATTTGAGTAGGGTTCTGGGTTGGTCTTGGTGATCCTGAGGGTCTTTTCCAACCTGAATGTTTCTGTGATTCTGTGAAAAGCTGAAGCCTTCATTCACCCTGGGCAGAGAACCCAAGCTTGATGCAGAGGTTTATGCTAAGCTGCACAGCACAGGAATTTCCTCAGAGCCCAGCCTGGTGCAGTGCCCAGCAGAGGCCTGAAGCCTGGCAAGCAGAAGGCCCAGGCTAACAGTGCCTGAAGTGCACTCTGTGTGCCCATCTCTATCTAATCCATGCACACTTCACTGACCTCCATTTTCTCACAACTGCATCAATAATTAACAGCCCTTTTAACAAACCCTCTGTCTTCTTACTTCATCAGTTTCATCTTTTCCAAACTTCACTTCAGAACCCTTTTGCCTTTTGTTCAGTTTACTTCACTGTCCTCTTATTTTACTCAAATGCTTCTTGCATGCAGGGCAATTCTTTTGAGATAAAGCTGGAAGCAAAAAATTTACCAGCAGCATTCTGCTCAGCATCTTTGCTCTCAGTCCAACTGCTGATTGGTTTCAAAATACCAAGTTATGCCCTTCTCTCCAGGCAGAGCACCAAACAATCACCTTCTCCATTGTCCTCTTGGGGAGAGAGTTGGGGCTGTTTGGTTTGGAGAAGAGAAGATCCCAAGGAGACCTTATTGCGGCTTTCCAGTATCTGAGGAGGGCTACAAGAAAGCTGGGGAGGGACTTTTTAGGGTGTCAGGGAGTGATAGGACTGGGGGGAATGGAACAAAACTAGAAATGGGTAGATTCAGATTGGATGTTCTGAAGAAGTTCTTCCCCATGAGGGTGGTGAGACACTGGAACAGGTTGCCCAGGGAGGTGGTGGAAGCCTCATCCCTGGAGGTTTTTAAGGCCAGGCTGGATGTGGCTGTGAGCAACCTGCTGTAGTGTGAGGTGTCCCTGCCCATGGCAGGCAGCTTGGAACTGGATGATCCTTGAGGTCCTTTCCAACCCTGACAATTCTACTATTCTATGTTCAAGTATATTCTCACCTAGCTCTCCCCACAGCACTGAGGACACTGATTTACTCACACAAGTCAAGTGTAACACTGAGATGGTGCAATTTCACACCCAATAAGCAGCAGTCCAACAAACAGCAATAAATGCTTCCAGTATACACAAACATGGATGAGAAAAGCTCAGGTACTTTTGCCTCCCAGTTTACTTCCAATGTTTATCTGCCAGCTTCTTTCATAGTATCAGTCAGGGTTGGAAGGGACCACAAGGATCATCTAGTTCCAACCCCCCTGCCATGGGCAGGGACACCCCACACTAGATCAGGCTGGCCAGAGCCTCATCCAGCCTGGGCTTAAACACCTCCAGGGACAGGGTCTCAACCACCTCCCTGGACAACCCATTCCAGGGCTTCACCACTCTCATGGGGAAGAACTTCCTCCTCACATCCAGACTGAATCTCCCCACTTCCAGCTTCATTCCATTCCCCCTAGTCCTATCACTACCTGAGATCCTGAGAAGTCCCTCCCCAGCCTTCTTGTAGGCCCCCTTCAGATACTGGAAGGCCACAATTAGGTCAGCCCAGAGCTTAAACCAAGCCAGTTTCCCCACATCATGTGTAAACAGTTAAAACCCCTGAAGAAAAGGAGTTAAAGAATTGAATCAGCACTAAACTGAACAGAGTTCTCCCTCCCCGTGAGCCACCCTCAGTCACCTCACGAGGATGTGTGCATCATGCATTTATCATTTGCTTTTGAGGCAGTCAGGGAAGCAATAGAATTCCTGTAGATCCCAGGTATTTCTCATCAGCTTTACCTCATTATATCTGTTGCTGGGAATTTTGATGCTGGTTTTTCTGACTTCCATATCAACCACTAAGCCTTGAACCACAGGCAGCGTGTACTGGTAGTTTCTGAAGTCCTGGTAATGAAAACAAGTTTTGAGAAGTTAGAGGAGTGATGATCACCATCAGCACTGCAGGTCTCATAACTATCCTAGTGACTACCAGCTAGCCCAGTCAAATCATTGAGTCAGTGATGAAGGCAAGGAGGGATGGAGATGTCATAGCTTGTACCCTGTGTGCTTGAACTCAACAGATGAAAGGACATGATCATGGCTGTTAGCCATGGCTCTGCTTTTCTTACATCAACACTAACATTCTCCAGCTTTGCATGTCACCATTGCCTGGAAGGAAACTGCTCCCTGTGCTCCCTTACACTACTGGATAAAGTTGTTAGTTTTTCTAGCAGTGAGATTAAGTCATGCATCAAAGAGAATTTTCTGTATTGCAAACATTTGCCAAGCAGGGAGAGCTAGTAACTGCTAAGGATGACATGTCACCAGAGCTGGGACTGCATGCTGTGATGACCCAACTCTTCTGAGGAAAGAACCTGCCCTGGTTTCACCCCCCCTCCCCCAAAGGTGCCCAGGTGGCCCTTGGTTTGGGTACCTTGTTACAATGCACCCTGCTGCTGGAAGCCAACACCCAGCAGCCATTACAGCAGGGAAACTCACCCAAATGCCCACCTTCTAAGCCTGCCAGCTCCTCTGGGCACCAGGAGCCCAGTTCTCCCCACACCCAGCAGTGGAAGGTGCAAAGCCAGCCTCAGCACTTACTGCAAGGAGGTTCATGATGGTGTGTCCTGTCTCGCCAAACAGAGGCTTGCGAAATCTGACACTGAAGAGTGGGCAGGGATAAACTAGGACAAAGGAAAACAGAGGAGGTCAGGAGGAAGCTTCTGTGCCGAGATTCTGCAAAGCCAGACTCACATACAACATGGTAAGCAGCAGCTGAAGAGGAGCCTGGAAGTGAGGCCTGAATTTAAGAGGCAGGAGGGCAGAAGAGCTTCAGGTTGTGGTGCCCCTCACAGGCTTGCCACAGCTCCCTGCCCACCCTGCCAGAAGCAATACTGAGAGTCCCCTGGAATGCTGGCGAGTGCCACACTGCCAGGCTGAACCCAGGCACCTGGATCCTGACTGCAGAGGTGACCCTATCTAAATGCTCTTCTCAGCCTGCTTGGAAGTGGCTTCCTCCCTTCCCATGGCCACCCTGCTGCTCTCCAGCACAGCATCACAAGCGTTCAGCTGCCGTGGCTGCCACAGGAGGCACTCGGGCAGCACCTCAGATATGTCACTTCCTGGGGTCAGGAGAACATGGCACATTCTCTCCAGGAGGATGTCAGAAACAATTAAGAGGACACTGACAGTATGTCAGCAATGTGAAAGCTCTGCATTCCCTGGCTGACAGCCATACTTGTAGAGCATCCCTGATGCAATTCCAAGTGCAGTGTGTGGATCTGGCTGCATTGCTTTGTTGCAGCAGAAGCCAGAGCAGTGCTTGGAGCATGACTCATGCAGCCATACATAATGCCAAGGTTTTCTGAAGGCATGTTTGAAGGAAGGCTCCTAAACTGCCCTCAGGCAGACACTCAAACTGCTGCACACCTCCAGCTCCCAGAGCAGGCAGAATGGGCTGCAAGGCGCTCAGCAGGTTTGAGTATCATCAGGACTTCCTGACAGAAATAAGCTGCAGGTTCTGCACACTGGTGTGATCCCACAGCTCCCACACACAGGGCTGAGCAGCTGCTGCACAGTGTCCCAGTTGCAGGAGGCTTTACAGCTCATCTGCAGATGTCTTCTGTACAGTCAGCATCCCAGAGTGACTCCTGAATATCTGACCAGCTGCACATCCAGCAGTACTGCACCAGTGGCCACAGCCTCACAATTCCACCAGAGAAGTGGATGCAGCATTCAAGGCAACTTGGGACACCAGTACAGCAGAGGGGACTGAGGGAGTGACCCACAGCCACAACTGTCACAGCACAATGCTTAAACCCAATTGACTGCTACAGGAGTGCTTCAGAACCCAGCTTCCTAACACACTGAAAGCAGGTCCTTCTCTTGGCCAGTATCAAACCCTTTGTCCCTGTGCTCAAAATCAGATGTTCACACCCAACACTTGTGCATCTTTGTTTTACTACATGCTGATGTGAATAAATGCACTACCTAAGGATCTCAGCAATCCACACAAGAACTTGTACACTTTCAACACCAAAGTTTCTTTAGACAAGTCTAACCTGCAGACCTCATCCTCCAAAAGCAAGTTTGGAAGCTTTTCTCGTTCCTCTGCACAGGTACGCTGCTGAACGTGGTGCATGTGCAGTATATACACATGGGGGGCAGCAACTGGCCTGAGAGCCGCCCTGAACAAAAGGCCTTGGGGGTGCTGGGGGATGAGAAGCTCAACATGAGCCACTAGTGTGCACTTGCAGCCCAGAGAGCCAACAAGAGCCTGGGCTGCATCAAGAGAAGTGTGGCCAGCAGGTCGAGGGAGGTGATTCTCCTCCTCTACTCCACTCTGGTGAGACCCCACCTGGAGTACTGTGTCCAGTTCTGGAGCCCCTATTACAGGGAGGATTTGGAGGTGCTGGAAAGTGTCCAGAGAAGGGCCACAAGGATGATCAGAGGGTTGGAGCTCCTCTCTTATGGAGACAGACTGAGAGAGTTGGAGCTATTTGGTTTGGAGAAGAGAAGGCTCCTAGGAGACCTTATTGTGGCCTTCCAGTATCTGAAGGGGGCTACAAGAAAGCTGGGGAGGGACTTTTTAGGGTGTCAGGGAGTGACAAGACTGGGGGCAATGGAGCATAGTTACAGGGGGGAAATTCAGATTGGATATCAGGAAGAAGTTCTTCCCCATGAGGGTGGTGAGACACTGGAACAGGTTGCCCAAGGAGGGGGTAGAAGCCTCATTCCTGGAGGTTTTTAAGGCCAGGCTGGATGTGGCTGTGAGCAACCTGCTGTAGTGTGAGGTGTCCCTGCCCATGGCAGGGGCATTGGAACTAGATGATCCTTGAGCTCTCTTCCAACCCTGACAATTCTGTGTGATTCTGTATTTTATGAAAATCTCCCCATGGTCCCTGAATGTCCCAAGTCCAAGTTACAAACCCCTGTAGTAACACAGACTCTACACCTAATTTTGGTAAGAAGCTCTCAAGCACAATGTCCAGCAGCCACTTTCCTGACCTTCCAGACTTACAAGGTGTGCCAGTTAAAACAGCTGACAAACAAGACATCACATTTTTGGCCCACCATGGTGCACTTCCAATAATTCCTTTGCTCCAACAATGACAAACATCTTTGGAAAACTATTTTATGCCAGCTTTATGCTCATTTCATGCTAACTGCTACTATTTGGTATAGCTGAAGCCCTCTCTCCAGCCTATTTGTTACAAGCTGCAACAGAGGATTTTCAGGCAGCTGCCACAGCAGGTGTCTTCACACACCTTGTAATCCTTTGGAAACCCAGCCTGGTTTTAACACTCCACAGCAAAAGCTCTTTAATTTCCACATGGAGAGAGCTCAACGTCTCCAAGGCTCTCTCTTATCCTAACTACAGCTGCTGAATCAGACTTTTTCTGCAGGTAGCTCTCAGGTCACAAAGTGAACACCACACAGCTACTCAGAACTAGATTGGTCCCCACAAAGATGTCCCTGACCAAGCAGCACAGCTCTTGGAAGGTCACAAGAAGGGCTGTGAGACACAATCTGTGCTTGCTGTGTGGCCTACAGAGCTCACAGCTGAAGGCTGGGTGCTTTAGGCAGCAGCTGCAGCTACCAGAGGCAGGTTACTGGCCTGTATCAGGAATTGTGTGGCCAGCAGGAGTAAGGAGGTCATTCTGCCCCTGAACTCTCCACTGGTTAGGCCACATCTTGTGTACTGTGTCCAGTTCTGGGCCTCTCAGTTTAAGAAAGATGCTGAGATGCTGGAATGTGTCCAGAGAAGAGCAGCAAGGCTGGGGAGGGGTCTGGAGCTGTGAGGAGCTGGGGAGGAGAGCCCTGTGAGGAGAGGCTGAGGGAGCTGGGGGTGTTTAGCCTGGAAAAGAAGAGGCTCAGGGGAGACCTCATTGCTCTCTACAACTACCTGAAGGGAGGCTGCAGCCAGGTGGGGATTGGTCTCTTCTCCCAGGCAACAGTGACAGAAGGGGAGGACACAGTCTCAAGCAGCACCAGGGGAGGTTTAGGCTGGGTGTGAGGAAGAAATTCTTCCCAGAAAGAGTGAGTGGCATTGGAATGTGCTGCCCAGGGAGGTGGTGGAGTCACCCTCCCTGGCGGTGTTCAAGAAAAGCCTGGATGAGGCACTTAGGGCCATGGTCTGGTTGATGATTTAGGGCTGGGTGATGGGCTGGAGTGGATGATCTTGGAGGTCTCTTCCAGCCTGGGTGATTCTGTAAGAGCCTGTGTGACACTTACGTCTGTACTCAGCGCCCAGTCTCAGCATCAGGCGGATGGGGAAGACCTTGGCCCAGGGAGTCTCCCACTTCTGAATGAGGATGCCAAACAGGTACGGCGGGGTTGGCAGCACCAGGTCTTGCAGGGACTGGTAGGTGGCTGCAACGTACAAGAACCCTCCATGTTCCTTGCTTCCAAGGAAGCTCTGGCTGAAAAAGGAGTGTCCCAGATTGCCAACAACGTTGCCTGTGAAAGAAAATGCTTGGTTATTCACCGGGCTGACAGCTGGGGAAAGCATTTGAAGAGTTCCTCACAAGGAGAACATACACATACTCAGCCCACTTTGCTTCCTGAAGTGTTAGTGTCTGTTCATCACACCAGAAACAATCAAACATGGGGGCTGGGGTTACCTCTTGTGCAGAAGTGTGGAATCTGCCACACAAATAACCACTGCAGACCAGAGCCACCAGAGGCATGGTACCTCTGGCCAAGCCACCTTTAGTGACACCTTTACTGAGTGACATCACTCAGTTTTGTAGGCACACACACAGGTGGCTGCACTCCTGCCCCAGACTGGGAGATGCCTGCCAGTGTACCATGACAGTACAACCACAGACCTGGGGGAGTATGGGGAGGAGACCAGCCTCAACCATTCCTGTCATCTACCTGCTTCAGGTGGCAGAGGCAGTGTAATGGAGAGGATGATGCATCCTGCAGACAGTCTAGGGAGAGGAAAGGCAGAACTGCTGCTAAGGAATTGGTTCCCGCAACCTCCCTCTAGCACTACAAAAGCACCCAAACCAAGCCTGGTTTCAATGTCTATCAGATGTCTGAGGGGTTTCCACTGCAGAAGCTGCTGTTGGCTGAACAAAACTTGCAGAAGCAGCTGCGACTGAAGGAGCTGTGTGGCTACTTTGACCACTCCTGCCTGCTGGCTGCCCTTCCATGGGGCACAGTGCTGGGCTGCCTGGCTCAGGCACACTGCAATCTGGGTCATTTTAAGGATTACACAAAAGAGTGCTTATTTAATTAGCACACTTCATGTAAAACACCACTGAGAGAGACACAGGGGAGAAACATCACTAATTTTTACTCACATTTTTACTCTTTGAAGCTCTTAATTTCGAAACATGTTCACACTGGAAGGGGTGAATGCATCTGAATGCTGATTACACTATTGCAGCATTTAAGGCAAAGAACCATGGTGTGATTCCTTCTACCAAATGGCCACAGCAGCAGGCAAACAATGCACAGAACAGCTGGTCCCAGCTCTCTAGAGGGAGATGTGAATATTAACAGTGCTGGTTTGCTCTCAGAGAGACAACCAAGCACCCTCAGGGAGCAGAGTGGGGTTGATCACACCACTCCTGAGGAATCACATGGCTTTGAGGCACTCAGGCAGACCTCCTGGGCTTCTGCAGCAGTCCCAGGCTTTGCCACCTGCAGACAGAGAGGCTGCTAAGCAGGAGTTTCTGCTCTTTCTGCCCTACCTCGTGATGGGGAATTTGTATTTGAGCTCAAGGCAGTGATGTGCACATCTCCAACACGCAGGTCGAGGGGATGGTCACTGGAGGCTGTCTCCCTTTTACACACAAGACACACACACACCAACACTAGGTGTTCAGCAGCTACAAATGAGTCACAGAACTGCAGCTCAGTAACTGTGTGCTTCAAGTTAAGCCTTCTCTGTTTTTATACTGCAAAACAGCCCAAAAACCATACACAAGGACTTACAAATGCTAGAAAAATAAACACAGCAGGTGCAGTTCTGGCCAGCAAAGGAAAGGTTAAGCAATGAAGCCTTCCAAGTCTGTCTTTTACACTGAACCTCAGTGCAAGTCCCAAGACAAGCCACCCTCCATGAGGTAAGCACTGGCATAAGAATCACACAGCTATTCCTGCCCCTACTCAGATGTGGCCATGCTACTTTCCATCCCTCCTCCAGACCACCACAGCACAATCACCACTAACTATTTTTCCTTTCACACGACCTTGGGACCTCCAGCTTTAAATATAGCTCCCAGCAGGTCTAAGGAAAGGCTCCAATCATCCTCCAAATAAGCTCAGGTGTTTCCTTGCCATTCAAATCTGTGGACAACTTAGTGGAACTTTTCATTTTGCTGTACTCACAAGGTGCTGCACAACAAAGTTCTCAAGTTCTTGGCAGATCATTCTGTGACTGGGGAGGTTTAGACTGGACATTAGGAAGAATTTTTCCCAGCAAGAGTGGTCAGGCTTTGGAATTTGCTGCCCGGGGAGGTGGTGGAGTCACCAAGCCTGGATGTGTTTAAAGATGGTTTGGATCTGGTAGCCTGGGGCTATGGTTCAGGGGTGAACCTTGTAGAGTAGGGTTCCTGGCTGGACCTGGTGATCCTGAGGGTCTAGTCCAACCTGAATGCTTCTGTGAATCTGTGATTCCTAGCTTGCCACTATATTGAGAAAACTGATTTGCAATTTTACAGGCACACAGAAGCCAGAGCTGAAAGCCTCACCCCAGATCAGATTGCACAACTCTTACAGGAGCTGCCATTCTGCAGTGCTCAGCTCAGCACAGTCGATGGAAAGCAGCTCCTCATCAAACCAAAGCCCCAACGTGATTAACAGAGGCACATCAAATGTTGTCAGCTGCTCAGAGTCATTGACCCTGCCCACATGCAAATGCATTTCCCTGCCAGCCTGTGGTGTGACACCACTGCCTGCTCAGGGAGTCCACTGCTAAGGCACCATTGGGCATCCTGCTAGCGACTGCAAACCAAGTAGCAGCCATGCTCATGGAAAAGATTTTCTCTTATCTAAAATAGCTGCTGGCACCTTTCTATCTCAACTCCACTCATTTGCTTTTGCAGTTCCCACCTCCTCTCACTAATCTCCTCTTCATTTATACTTCCTTTCTCCCTTCCCATCTGTTCTCATCCAAATAGAAGCTACAGGCCCGATATTAAGATTACTTGGAGAGCTTCTCGGTTCCAACGTCATGACCATAATAATCCTTTCTAAACTTAAAATGCATGAAAGGTTTGAACTGCTAAACTGAACTGAACCCTGCACCCTTTTCTGAAGCACTCTGTGTGACAGAGGCTGGGCTGTACAATACCTCACAGCTCTGAGATGTGCGCTACTACTGCCCACTGGCAGTACACAGAGCAAGCAGACATTTCTACTGGTGACCGAACCCAAGTGTAGCAGCAGAAGGGGACACCTACTTCATTTTTCTGCTTCAGGAGATAAAGCTTCAAGGCTCATGCACTTAGGATGCCTTAACAAGATTTTTTTCAGCCAACAGGAACATGAAAAATCCCCTCAGAGTGGAATCTGTGACTCAGCTGCTCAGCACTTTGCTGCCGTAAGCTACAGTGTCGTAAGTGGCTCCTTGTGACACAAGCAGCTCATGCACTGCAGGCTCCAGGAGGTCACTACTAGGAAGAGGACAAACCAGTTGTGCTGTAACTCATCACTCAGAAGAGCATGCAAGAGCCTGCTGTGTGGAGAGTATGGGAAGAATCAAGAGTTTTCCTGCTCACCTCTCTAGCGCCCTTTTCAACCAGCAAACCCAAGACAAAAAGCCTCTTTGGGCTTGTCCCACAGACACTTCTGCTCTGATCAGAGACTGACAGCCTTTTCTGACCTGCTTCTGAAGGTGGTTCCAAGTCAAGGCCCAGCTGGTAAGTTGCTTTTACTAACCTGGTGTGGGCAAACCCAACACACTCCAGCATTACATATTTTAAGCACACCACTGTGTTTCAGAAGCTTGTAGATAAAGGTAGGTGCCAGAAGAGCCTTCTAAACAAGCCAACCTTCTCAAGAGCATGGAATGTAATTCACCAAGTGCCAGAACTCCCTTTCCAAAGGGGCAATCCCAGAGTGCACAGAAAGGTGCCTTTCCTCACATGAAGTTCCAGCATCTGACATCAGACAATTGCCATCACTTAGGAAGTGCCATGGGTGTGCACTATGAATCTAAAGCAGCTCTGCAGGAGGTCAGTGCTTCTTCTCTTCTCAATTATGCTGGGCTACCCTTGACTTTAAATCCTAAGCAGCTCTACCAAGTCCTTTAAAAACCTATACTTTTATCCCCTGATGGTGACTTTCTCTTCAGTCATGAGCCATGATGTTTTGAATTCCTCCCCTGAGTATCTTCCTCCAACAAACAACCCACTTTGCCTATCAGTTTGGCAATCCTTTCTGGACTCCAATAATATAGTTTATACCAGGAAAGGTAAAGAAACAAAGATTGCTGCTTTTGTTTATTGCCCTCAATCCCTGGTGAAGCCAGTGAGGTGCTTTTACAGAAAGCAGTGAGGTGAAATTCCCAAGGTATGCTTCTTATCTTTTGGTTAATGCCAGGTCAACAATCTGGTGTTAGCACCCAGTCTCAGGGAAGGCACAGGTATGTCAGGAGGAAGTCAGCTACATCTGTCCGACCTCCTCCCACTGTCATCAACCAAGAACTGCCAAGTACCACACACCATGCCATCCTGAAAACCCAAGCATTCCAGTTCTGTAGCCAGAGATGCAAAGCAATATTCCCCTGGGCACAATCCTGGACCTTCTTCAAGAGCACAGGAGCACACACTCTCGGGAAAGCAACACAAACCCGGCCACCACCACACCGAGAGCCACAAGGAGACACAGAAGAGACAAGGCCATGAAAGGAACTGGATGGCCCATGCTCCTGTGGCAGATGCCAGCACTGAGAAAAGACAGAGAAACTCAACACCCAAAGTTCTGACCATGTTCAACATTATTGTATGGAAGCCCAGCAGCAAACAATTCAGAAAGAACTTCCTCATGTTGGCAAGGGCCACAATGCTTCACTTACTATCACTGTGAGCAGCAGTTACCAGCATCCAAACCTTCCCCAGGATAGTCTGTGGCAGTCTTCCAGCCAATCATGCCACACCTTCCATGACATTTGACTTTGTATACATCTTTCCACATCACATTGCAGGGCTGTATTATTCACTCAGTTCATCTGCTCAGAACACCTGCATGGCCTTCACAGATCTACTCTGTGTTAGCTACCACCTCATTTAAGTAAAACCAGACTGGGTTAAAACACCCAGAACTGTGCCTGGGACAGATCCATTCTCACCCATGGTATCCCCCAAACCATGGCAATCACAAAGCCATTGCCAGCAGCTGCCAGGTTTGCATTCTCACTAGAGAAGTAACAGTGGCATTTATTGTATTGCACCAGAGCTGATGCACTAGGGTATATTTGGCAGCTCTGTATTTACACACCCAGCTGCTTCAGAGTTCCCATTCAGACAGACAGAAGTTTTCATTTTCCCATTCACCAGACCTCCTGCCAGGCTTATAGCCAACAGACAAGGATAATCACAGGATTACTACCACAAGAGTGCAACTACTACAGCCACAACAGAAATCATTAGCTTTCCATTTCAACCAAGCCACATAGCAGGCAGCTCGATGACAGAGGGGCCAGAGGAAAACTAAAGTCATGGAAACAGAACAGCAGTTAATACTTAATTAACAGCTTTACAATTTATCCTAACTCACAAGTGTACAACCTACAGTGCCAAACACCATTTTCTATTCCAAATCCTTCCACTGCTTTACACTTAAGAAGTCCTAACACCCGACCATAGCTTGGGGTTGAGGACATCGGGGTTGCAGTGAGACTTGGACAGGAACCTAATGAGGTTCAACAAGGATAAGTGCAGAGTCCTGAACCTGGGAAAGAAGAATAAACTGCACCAGTACAGGTTAGATGATCTGCTAGAGAGCAGCCCTGTGGACCAGGACCTGGGAGTCCTGGTGGATTACAAGTTCTGCACGGGACAGCCCTTGTGGCCAAGAGGACCAGTGGGATCCTGGGGTGCATTAAGAGGAGTGTGTCCAGCAGATCCAGGGAGGTTCTCCTCCCCCTCTACTCTGCACTGGTGAGACCTCACTTGGAATATTGCATCCAGGGCAATGGACATAAACTACAGAACAGCAGGTTCTACCTCAACAGTAGGAGGAACTTCTTCACTGTGAGGGTCCCAGAGCACTGGAACAGGCTCCCCAGAGAATTTGTGGAGTCTCCTTCTCTGGAGACTTTCAAGACCCATCTGGATGCATTCCTGTGTGACCTGTGCTGGATTCTATAACCCTGCTCTGTCAGGGGGCTTGGACTTGAGCATCTCCTGAGGTCCCTTCGAAGCCCTAAGATCCTATGATCCTGTGACTTCCCCTAACAAAAGAAGGAAGGCTTGGGGTGGTGCTGCACCAGCCTGACACCTTACCTGAGCTGAAAGGGGAGATGAAGCTGAAGGACAAAGTGGAAAGCACTGAGTGCTTTCTACTAAATCCCAATGGCCTGTGGCACACAGGCCTGGCTCTGCTGCCACTGCTTGCACGCCAGAACCACAGCCTGCAAACAGCTTACAGCAAGGGCTGGCACAGAGGACAGGCCTCAGCCTCACCAACAAGATATCCCCTGAGGAAAGCAGAAGCACCTGGCAAGAGGCACAAGTAGCTACAAGTTTGTGCTTCTGGGCTTGAACACACAATTCACACTTCAGCAAGATGAGCTCCTAAATAAATATGACTCTGAACTGCTAGGGATAGGGGATTCAATTACACAAGCACAAGGGGCATGCTGCATTTTCCAGCTGAAAACAAACCCCAAACATCCAGCATCACTTCAAACCAAAACCAACATCACTAAAACTAATCCTTGTTTCCATTCCAATAAAAACAAACCCTGCCTTGTCATTTTCTAGACTGGTTTTAAGAAAACCTTTCCAAGGGAGATAAATAAAAGAATATCCCTAGAATCTATTTCAGCTTCCTGATGGTGAGATAAATTCAAGCAAATGGATTAAAGAATGAAAAACTAACCCATGAGGCAGGGGATGCTCCTTCACTCTGGGTGTTCCATTCAATGGCCAGGAGGTGCAGTACCCCCTGCAGTCAACAAGTCTGCAAGTCTGGTTCCATCCACAACAGCATGCAAAAAGCTAACCACTTCCAAGGGGTGACAGCCCCTACAGCACCACATCCTATCTCTCTGCCTGCACAACGTTTAGAAGAGCTAGAGCTGCAGACATGGTAATGGGATTCTCCTTCCCAAACATGCCTGATGGGGAAAGGAAACAAGGACCAACACTGAGAGAGTGCAGTGCAAAATGCTCTGGCAAGTCCAGAGGAGGACCATGAGGACGATCAGAGGGCTGAAGCTCTTCACCTATAGAGACAGACTGAGAGACTTGGGGTTGTTCAGTCTGGAGAAGAGAAGGCTCCAAGGGGACCTGACTGTGGCCTTCCAGTATCTGAAAGGGGCCTACAAGAAAGCTGGGGAGGGACTTTTTAGGGTGTCAGGGAGTGATAGAACTGGGGGCAAAGGAGCAAAACTAGAAATGGGTAGATCCAGATTGGATGTTAGGAAGAAGTTCTTCCCCATGAGGGTGGTGAGACACTGGCACAGGTTGCCCAAGGAGGTGGTGGAAGCCTCATCCCTGGAGGTTTTTAAGGCCAGGCTGGATGTGGCTCTGAGCAACCTGATCTAGTGTGAGGTGTCCCTGCCCATGGCAGGGGGGGGTTGAACTAGATGATCCTTGAAGTCCCTTCCAACCCTGACAATTCCAGGATTCTATGATTCTAAGTCATCAGGGTGCCAGGTTCTGCAAACATCTCAGTGCAGCTTGGTGCTGCAGAGCAGCTCAAGACATCTGTCTACTTCTACACGTCTGAAATACTACACAGAGCAAATCTTACCAAGAGAGTATTGCACAGAGGAATTCTTACCAGTGACATTTGGTGTCTGCCTAAGGACTACACAACAGAAAGCAGATCTCTGCACCAGTGCAATTGGAGGGATCAAATTACTACCAGGAGAGCACTGGAAAAAGAATTCCAAATCCATTATGGAGGAGTTATAAATTATGGATTTCTGTAGTGTAACTATACAGAACTTCAAGGCACTGTAATCACCAAACTGGGTCTGTAGCTGCAACATGCGCACACACACACACACAGAGGTGGCTTCTCCTGTCTGCCTCCCTCTGAACAATACCATAATTGGAAGATAAAGCACTGCAAATGAAGGGAGGTTTGGAAAGGTTGGTTTTTTTTTCCAGTGCAGGGGAGATTCATTCTGACATGTGATAATGGTGCACTCTCAACCTGGCAACTCCTCTAGACAAGCTGACCTTTGTTGTAGCAAGACATTTCAGGAAACAAAGATCTTCATTATCTTATTAAAGCATTGGACTCAGTCACTCCAAAGGCACAAGTGATAGGCAGAACCTGTTGTAAAACTGCTTTCAGTACATAACCTTCATGTGAGGGGTATCAGTACTGGGACCAGTGCTATTCCGTGTATTCATCCACAACCTGCAGGAGGGTACAGAGAGCACTGTCAGCAAGTTTGCTGATGACACCAAACTAGGAGGAGAGGCTGACACAGGAGGGTTGTGCTGCCATTCAGCCAGACTTGGACAGGCTGAGAGTTGGGCACTGTAAAATTGAATGAAATTGAACAAGGGCAAGGGTAGAGTCTTGCACCTGGAAAAGAACAACCCCATGGACCAGTATAAACTGGGGACTGACCTGCTGGAGAGCAGTGAAGGGGAAAAGGACCTGGGGGTCCTAATGGATGGGAGGTTGACCACGAGCCAGCAATGCGCTCTTGTGGCCAAGAAGGCCAATGCTGTTCTGGGGTGGATTAGAAGGGTTGTGGTCAGTAGGTCAGAGAGGTTCTCCTCCCACTCTACCCTGCCCTGGTGAGGCTGCATCTGGTATATTGTGTCCAGTTCTGGAGCCCTCAGTTCAGACTGTGGTTAGTAGGTCGAGAGAGGTTCTCCTCCCCCTCTACTCTGCCCTGGTGAGGCCACATCTGGAATATTGTGTCCAGTTCTGGGCCCCTCCATTCAGGAAGGACCTCAGGGAACTGCTTGAGAGAGGCCAGCACAGAGCCACAAAGATGACTAAGGGAGAGGAACATCTTCCTCACGAGGAAAGCCTGAGGGAGCTGAGGGCTCTTTAGCCTGGAGAGGAGTTGCCTGAGAGGTGACCTCATTCATGTTTATCAAGATGTGCAGGGTGAGTGCCAAGAGGATGGAGCCAGGCTCTGCTGGGTGATGCCCAATGACAGCACAGGGGGCAATGGTGGAAGTTGAGGCATAGGAAGTTCCATGGAAACATGAGGTAAAAGTTTTTCCCTGTGAGGGTGATAGAACAGTGGAACAGGCTGCCCAGGGGGGTTGTGGAGTCTCACTCTCTGGAGATATTCAGAACCCTCCTGGATGTGTTCCTTTGTGACCTGGCATAGGTGCTCCTGCTCTAGCAGGGGAGTTGGACTGGATGATCTTCCAAGGTCCCTTCTAGCCCCTAACGTTCTGTGATTCTGTGATCCAATCTGAGCTCTGGAAAAGCAGCTTTATTTTCTGGTCAGTGGAACTGACCGCTTGCATTTTTCTCCATGCAAGTTTGTGCTTCTGGACTTGGGCACACAATTCAAACTTCAGCAAGATGAGCTTGTAAGTAAATGTGACTCATACCAAACCTGAACTGCTAGGGGTAGAGGTTTCAATTAAACAGGCACAAGGGGAATGCTGCATTTTCTAGTTGAAAATAAACCCAAACCATCCAGGATCACTTCAAAACTAAACCAACGCCCAATTATCTGGCAAATCTGAATTCACAGTATCACTTAGGTTGGAAAGGACCTCGGGGATCATCGAGTCCAACCTATCAACACAGACCCCATGACTAGACCATGGCACCAAGTGCCACGTCCAATCTCCCCTTGAACGCCTCCAGGGTGGATGACTCAACCACCTCCCTGGGCAACCCGTTCCAATGACGAATGACTCGCTCGGTGAAGAACTTCCTCCTCACCTCGAGTCTAAACCTCCCCTGGCACAGCCTGAGACTGTGTCCCCTTGTTCTGGTGCTGGTTGCCTGGGAGAAGAGACCAACCCCCTCCTGGCTACAACCACCCTTCAGGTAGTTGTAGAGGGCAATGAGGTCACCCCTGAGCCTCCTCTTCTCCAGGCTAAACAATCCCAGCTCCCTCAGCCTCTCCTCACAGGGCTTGTGTTCAAGGCCTCTCCCCAGCCTTGTTGCCCTTCTCTGGACACGCTCAAGTGTTTCGATGTCCTTCTTAAACTGAGGGGCCCAGAACTGGACACAGTACTCAAGGTGTGGCCTAACCAGAGCAGAGTACAGGGGCACTATGACCTCCCTGCTCCTGCTGGCCACACTATTCCTAATGCAGGCCAGGATGCTATTGGCCCTCCTGGCCACCTGGGCACACTGCTGGCTCATATTCAGGTGGCTGTCGATCAGCACCCCCAGGTCCCTCTCTGTTTGGGAGCTCTCCAGCCACTCCGACCCCAGCCTATAGCTCTGCATGGGATTGCCGTAGCCAAAGTGCAGCACTCGGCACTTGGACTTGTTGAATTGTGTAGTGGTTTACATGACACAATCTTGCAACTGAGCTGCTAGCATTCATAATTCAGGTATCAGCTCTGCAAAGCCCCACAACTGATTTCAGGAACACACAGACATGTATACAAACTCTGATCTCCACGCTGTGGCAAGAGACATACACATTGTGGCAATCCCTGAACTGCCTGCAGTAGGGCCATTTAACACACCACACACAGGATTCTCAGCCTTTTCTTTCCATGTCTATAAAAAGCAACCATGGTCTCAAGCTGCATAAAATAAAACCAATTATTAGAAGCACTGTTATTAGCATACCCAGGAGCCCTGCTAAGCATCCTGCTGCACTCACTGCTCAACAAAATCCAGGACTAATTTCAGGTATATTTAGATTGGATGTTAGGAAGAAATTCTTCCCCATGAGGGTGGTGAGACATTGGAACAGGTTGCCCACGGAGGTGGTGGAAATCTTATCCCTGGAGGTTTTTAAGGTCAGGCTGGATGGGGCTCTGAGCAACCTGATGTAGTGTGAGGTGTCCCTGCCCATGGCAGCGGGGTTGGAACTAAATGATCCTTGAGGTCCCTTCCAACCCTAACAATTCTATGATTCTGTATTTGCTACAGTCAAATTCTTAACCCAACCCCCAGCAGAAGCAGCCAGAGTGGACATTCAGGAATGGCTGCAGAGCATAAGGATGTCATGAGCAGAGTCCTCCTGCTCCAGTAGTCTATGCCTCATTGTTCAGACTCCTTTGCTCTGTTGGCTCCCAGACAGAAGCTGGAAGATCTTTGGAGCATATTACCAGCACTGAATTAATACTTCTGTTTGGTGAGGTAAAAGTAACAGTGGATACTAACAGCCCATAATCAGTCCCCTGTCAGCTTTGACCCTTACTGTCTTTTTACCTTCTTTTATACAAAACAAGCTATTTGCTAAATGACCAGAATGTGAGTAGCTGAGCTGGTCCCACCCAAAAACGGGTCCAACCCATTTTTAACAGAGGACTCCTACCTGCTAAGGCATCCCGGTAGAGTTGCACAAAATGGTTAAAGATATCCTTAGGCAAACATTTCTCATCAGGCAAACACTGCAAGAGAATGACTATTTCTGACTGCCCCACGGCATGCATGCCTTTGGTGGTGAAACACCAGCACTTCCTGTTCACATCTGCAGGGAGGAAAACACAGATCAGATCAGCATCTCGTGGAATCCCCTCAGTTTCACAACAGGAAGACAGATCGGTTTTCCAGCATGGCTCCTGTGATATCTGCCATGCAGACACCTCAGGTCCTACACCTCTTACCCTGCAAGCAAGCACATCACCCAAACCAGAAGCAGCTCAATTCCCAGCTTACAGCTAAAGCCGAGCCAGAGCATTCCAGCACCCGGTCAGATCTTGGGATTAACAACACAGACTTGCAGCAGTTTCTGTACCCAAATGAAAGGGCAGGAATAAAAGGGGAATGAAGGAAGCTGGGGAAAGGCCAGGCTGTTGGCTCTGTGTGTAGGGATTCTGACACAGTTCAGACAATGATCTTGCTCAAGATGGACAGCTGGGTGTCAGGTGCTTTCAGGAGGTGTCACTGTGTTGTGCTTCACATGACCATTAGTGGTGTCACATGCTCTAAGCCTGGCAATTCCTTTGCTGAGAATATTAAGCTACTGGAATAAAATCCTTCACCTAACAGGTACAGATACATGCATACTGATGACATTGCTCTGTACATGTAAAACATTGCACTGTTAGCTGACCTGGTGCTGCAAAACAGCATAAAGGGACAGAGGAGATGCACAGTGGGACAGAACCTGTGTGCTACCATGGGATCCCCATCTGCTTTTTCCAGAATGGGATGACAAGGGAAGGAAGAGCAGTGATAAAGCACCTTGCCCTCCCAACTTGGAGAGGAGACACTGATTTCCAAGCCTGAGACTGCAGGCTCCATCAGTCTACATGTTCTACACCAAATCTTCTGTACTGATGCCTAAATGACTGCAAAGAGCCTCTTGCAGTTTAACGCAATGTGGCCAAGTACAAAGCTTTCATTCCATGCACATTTTCAGAGATTATCCTACCAAATACAAGTGCTGCTGTTCCTACACATGCATACAGATAACATTTCCCCTCTCACATCCCAAGCCTTATTTAATAATAACAACTTACAATTTACTATTTTTACCATGGACAGCAAATTAGCATTTAAAACAAATACAAGAGGGTCAGGGCCACCATCCTCCAGCTGCTGCATGACAGAGATCTGAGAAGGTCTCTCTTCCACAGCATAGTCTACAAAAGAAACAAACACACATTGGAGTCTTTAATTCACTGGTACAGGACTCTGCATTATAATCACATAATCCCAATTCTGATGCTTTCTGCTTTTTCTGACCCTAAGAAAAACCCCAAAGTTATTCAAGTGTTGCCAGTTTTGTTTCCTGGGCTTGCTATTTTCAACTCTCACTAGCACTGATGTGCATAACCCCTGCACATCCTTTAGAGAAGTGCAACTTGTTGCATAAACCACTTTTGGGTTTTTCTGCTCAGTATCAAATGAAGGAGAAAATGGAAATTGAATTGAGAAATGTCTCAGGCTTCCAGCTGAAATCCCAAATGACAAAGCAGTTACCAGCGGTTGTTTTTATCACAGCAAAGCACAAGAGCATCAGTTCTGGACTACAAACACCAACACAAGGCCTGTCCCTGTGTCACAGATCTTACAGTTTCCATGCAGTAGATACATGGAAGATGAACAAAGAGGGGCACACAATATAAACCAATCTTAGAAAGTCTAAGGCCACTGTAAAATGGATCCCAACACGAAACCTCCAAGAGGTCTGCAGTGTCCCTCTGTGATCAGATCTAGCAAATTAACATTCTTTACCCCAAATCTACTCTGCATTTATGCTTTAACTGATGAAAACAAGACTTTGAAAACAGTGCATTACCTTTCCTGCTCCAAACTCTCTAGTAAGCAAGGTAAATTGGGTTTCTAATGGGAAAAAAGGGGCTTGGGGGTCTTTTGAACTAAAGTGCTGTGAAGGAAATCTGGTGTGTGACAGCACATGAAACAACCAGCATACAGAACAGGGTGCCTGTGAGATTCTCCTTGCAAGAGCTGAGCAGTGCACTGGAGTTACAGGAACAGCAACACAGGATGGAGCAGGTATGCTTTATAATTACCACTGCTCACAGTTTGGGTTTGACACTACCCTGAAAGGAAAGGCTACTTCCAGCTTAACAACTTTCAGCAAAAACAGGAAAAAAAGGAAAAGTGACAGAATAAATGAATCCCAGCGGTGTGTTAAAGGATGTCAGGGATCTGACTCTGGAGAGCAGCTTGCAGGTAAACAAATATCTCCAGTGGTTTAATCATAAAAAGCAGGGCTTCATTTTCTGACTTCTCTGGCCACTAAAAGCTTCACTGTGGGCCACCACATGCAGCAGTGCTGTCGAGTGCAGTGCTTGGGGATGCCTCACACTGGGCAAGTGTTCCAAGAGAGTTTCATAAGGCAAACATGAATATTCATAAGGCTAATTAAAATGTCTCTCAGTATGAAACACTCCCCACAGTCTTCTTAGTGAAGACACCAGCAGGTATTCCTGGACCAAAGGGACATCATCTTCTTGCTTTGTGTTTTACTTGTTACAGTTAATTCCCTTGCAAGATGAGGTTCTTCCTGGATGCTGATACAGGATCAGAGATGTAAATGTGTGTCACAACATTTGGTCACAAGGACTTCCCATGGATTTCTACAAGCACTCAGCACCTTGCCAGCACCTTACTTCTAAACTAAACACAGAAACTCTTAGGCTAATTGCAACCAGTGAGCATAAAAGTTAGCTGCCAAATTATATCCTCACCTCCTTTGACTCCAGTGGAGATGAGAATTGGAGGAAGACCATCTTCAGGAATTAGATTCATTGCACTGCCAACAGGACTGCCAACCTGAGTTATGTTTCCCGAGAACACAGACGCATTATCAGTCTAGGAGAAGCGAACAGGAGAGGCCAGCATTACAAAACAACAATGAGAAAAATGCAGGAGGTGGCTGAGCAGTTTACCAGGGGCAGGTAATGAGCCTGTCTGCTGGAAAACCAGAAACACCAGGTAATTTGGCTCCTGAACAGCAGCTGACTGTGATAACAGGGACTGCATCTCCCTGCTCTGCCCCTTCCTTCCCCATCGGTGATGCCTCAGCTCTGCGCACACGGTGCATTTAACACTGCAAGATGATATCTGCACTTTCCTGCATGCATTGATTTATGAGATGTGTCAAAGTGTTTTTCTGCTTTGTGCCTTGCCAGTCTCAGTGTTTCAGACTCCACCCTGAGCAGGATTCAGTTCTTTAGAAGATGCACAACACAGACATCCTTCACACACAGGCCGGGCAGCTGAACGCACGGAAGCCACCTAGCACTTCAACCTCTGCTTAGTGCTCTTCCCCATCATTTCAGTTCCAACTCCATGGCTGTTCCACCTTGCAAGCCATAAAATAAGCAAAGCCACTTGCTGTCCAACACAGGAAGACGAGCCTCAGCCTATTTCCCAGGCTGGTCTCACTGACACGCTCACAGAAGCTAACACACTATTTACAACCAAAACAAGCAGGGAGCAGTGAAATACTTCCTTACTTCTGCTGATAAAGAGTTGTTTGCCACAGGCTTTGATGGATCATGGGACACTGCTAAGGTTCCTGTGGAAGTTGTCCCAGCCACTGTGAGTTTTGCTGCATCAGCAACTTCTCCATTGGGTAATATCCCATCAGCAAACCAAACACGCCTTTGCTCTCTAGGTTGAGCCACTGGAGAGAACATGAAGAAAAACAGAATTTAAGATCTCACAGCAGCATTGACTGGAAAATCTGAGTACAGAAGAATGGCAAAATGGAAAATTATAAATAGACTGAAAAAGGGACTTAGGATATCACCTAGTGCATTCCCTATGGCAGCACACCTGCTGAGAATAGTTTACTTGTGCTCATGTCCCTGCTGAGGACAGGAATCTCACGTTATGGAGAGTACTTGGAATGGATAAAATGCAGATATTCTTTCCAATTTCTCACTACATGCAAACTGAAAGAAAAAAGAGAGGCTCTGACCTTCTGCTCCAGGATGCTTTAGAACTCCCACAGGCACCATGACAGTGGGAGGTGGGGAGCTCAGGGCACCCGATGCCTGAGCCTGCTGCAGAGGAGGGATGGTAGAGCAGTATTCAGCAGGATTGTTGGGGTTAGGACTCTGGCTGGAGGCACTCATCATGTTCTCCCAGGCTTGAGCTAAAGCAAACAAAGAAGAAGAAATATGAGCACAGGGGAAGGTATCTAGCCGTCCAGAGCACTGCCTTAGGCTCTCACCTGCAGCAGGTTTGGAGCCTGCTGCCCTCCACAGACCATGTCTCCTCAGCAGGCTGCAACTCAGCAACAAAAGAAACAGCACAGGGCCTGTTCCCTAAAACCAGCTCATGGAGAGGTATGTTCTGAAATTCATGGCAGCACACTGTAACCTGAGGGATGCTTAGTTCCTCATGCTTCATGTTGCTGCCTTCTGATTCAACTGAGAACACTCAGACCTCCTATGTGTGCATATCTGCCCCACTGCATGGACAGATGGGCACTGCTATTACAAATGGTTTATAACCTACAGGACCTTCAAGCAGATTTATCTTCTGTATAGAGAAAAGGCTCCTTGTCTTTCTTTATAGCCAGGACAGCTCAGGTCAGACCACTACTTATATTCTTAACTATAAAACAATCTTCCTACTGTTCACATCAAACTTTTTTGTCAACCCTCCCAGGGAAGTTTCTCCTCTGGCTCAGGACACAGACTGCATCTCCACAGCACTACTCCTTTTTCATCTGTAAGGAAGCATTGCAGCTATGCAAGGTACTAGAAAACTCCTCTGTGTGCTTGCACCTTCAGCCACATTAGTATGTTACAAAAAAAGGCATTTCTCTAGGCAAGCATAAACATCATGCCATCTAAGCTCCCAGAGCTGCTGGAAAGCTTGGACACATCAGGTACAGCTTTGGGTTCCTTTAGCTATAATTGTCAGAAAAACAAGGTGAAAATAACAAGACTAAATAAATAAATAGATAAATAAACAACACACAACACCCAAACAGAACACAACAGAACACAAAGCTCTTCCTGCAGAACCAAGAGACTGAAATGCCTGACAGCTGAGAAGAGCAATTACATTGGAGTACTTTAATTCTGTATTCACTTAAGAGTATAGGTCAAGCACAGAGAGAAGGACTTCTTTAGCAGAAAAGTCATAGCATGGGCAAAGAACATCTTTAAAGCCTTGTCTAAACCAAGTGCCAACTGAGCTGATCTACCAACTGAAAAGACAGTAAAAAGAGCACTGGGAACTTATTAAACATGCAGCTGGGCCATGGGAAAGCGACAGAAAATACACAACTGTCCCTCCCACCCCCAAGAAATCCAAACCAGACACCAAGCAACCAACTGAAATAACTACTTCTAAACTGCAACTCCCCCTTCCCAGGCTGTGCCAAGATGAATGCTGAACCTGCTGCACTGAGTGGAGAACACTCAAAACCGTACTGACAAAAAAACTGCAGGGCTGAGGAAGGATCAGATGTGATCAGGCTACAGGTTAAGTAAGAAGCAACCAAAAGCATCATCACAGAGCACTGCAGCAGGGGGAGAAACGAAGAACAGCCTGGGGCAAGTCCACCTAAGCAGGCAGGCAGCATTGCCCTGTAACAAAACAAGCAGTGGTGTCCCTGCTCACTGCTATTAGTGTGCCCTTGTCCTGGCAACAGGACAGAAAGGCTTTTACAAGGAAATAATGACAATATAATCCATTTTGTGATGCCTTTTTACAAGAACACTTCTGGTTTCAACTGCAGTGGTTTTGGATTCTTCCCTCCCCCACATGAAAACAAATCCCCTCAGCAGCAAAAGGAGCCAGCTGTGTTTTGCTCCTGCACCCTGAAGCGTGCTCCTTTCTCAATCCTAAACCCAGTGCTTTAGCACCCCTTCAACAGCATCACCAGGAGTCAGCTTTCATTTCTGGGTATTACAACCTACAATTTCCTATCACCTTACACATGCAGCCTACAGCAACAAATTATTAATAGATTAAAATATAACACTGCATACTATGGTTTTTAATTGTTCCTGCTTCATAACAGAAACAGTCTACTAATTTTGGGTGCTTATCTCAAGACTAAGCACTCAGTCACTCTCAAACAAACCTGCACAACACTGAACAGTATACTTTGAACAGAAAAATTAAGGTTGGAGCTACTTACTTAGCTGCTCAATACACCAGCAGACCTTTCTGAAAGGAGCAGCCCAAGTAATCTACACTGCCACAATGACCTGGCCTGAACAAGAGTTTCCTGTTTCTTGCTTTAAACTTACAGCAGCAAGCTTGAATAAAAGCCTCCAAAGTTAAACTCAGCATTCACAGCAGTGGAGACTCTGTGAGAACTGCTCAGTAATTAATTATCAGGGTAGTTATGGTAATGGTTAAAAGTCTGCATTCCCAAACCTGAATGTGTCTGACTTCTCATTCTGCCTACTGCATGTCAGAGTGCACCTGTCAGACCTTTCGCAAAGCCTCAGGTAACATCTGCCACCGAGTTTTGGTTACCCAGGTAATATATCTGAGACCACATCATCACCTAGCCAACTCTCCATTAATAAACCAAAGGCAGGGTGCCTGGAATTCTCCCCATGAGCCAGGTTTTCTCATGTTTTAAGCACTCACAAGGATCTTCTCTCAACTTAATCCAATTTTTCTACCTCCTCAATTCAAGGCATAAAAAGTGAATGCTGAGTCTTTCAGTCTCAGTCTGATGGGCACAAGTCAGGTGGACAGTACCACCACCCAAAGGTTAACTGCCAGCACTGGAAGTTCTTGACATCTTCGGAGGTCTCAAGATGCAGTGGGAAGAATACTCTGCATCTGCCCACATTTATAACACATATCTGCAGCGCTACTACTAGAAAAGGGCAAAATACAGAAGAGCTTCTATGGCCCTTTGGTTAAAACCAGAGTCTTTTTTTTTACCACAAGAAGAAGTAAGGTACCTTTGTTCTATTTCTTAACTTCATAACTACTTTTCAGCTCTCTCATGTGTCCTATCTTCACATCAGGCATCCATCCACAGCACCTTCCTGTGTCTGACAGACTTTCCAGGAATGCTCCCAGAGCAATCATCCAAACTCAGCTGCCCACATTTGTGGACAGGTTTCTAGAAAACATTTCCTACTCTAACACCAAGGAGTTAAGGAGGAAGAAGAGCTGGATTAGTTTGTGGTGTGTACTTCTCCAATTTCCTATAGCTTATCATCTACAAGAGGCACAACTGCATCAACTCTTCTCTTTGGCATCCAACAGAGAAGCGTAATAGGTTGTCAAGCACCAAAGGACAGAGACTAGGCTCCTGAGTTAAAAGCAAAACAAACCAAAAAAGCCCAACCCAACAACAAAAAGCCCCAAAAGAGAACCAAATCTACACACAAAACCCCCACAAAAGCAATCAGTTTCTGCAGTGCTGGTACACCACTCAAATGAAAGCTTCCCAAGGCCCTGCAGCCTTACCAGTTGTGCCTGCTGTTAATTGCATGCTGCTCTCCCAAGCGCCGCTGCTGGCTTGCAGTACTTACCCATACAAATGGGGCACTTGGATTTTGGTTTTTACAGCATCACTGCAGCTCAAGAGGAGGCCAGAGCCTCTCCACACTCACCATTCATCAGCACTGAATGGCAGATGACACACACTCTGGCTTCCTTTCGATCCATGTACAGCAGCTTGCACTTCAGGCTGCAGCACGCCGCGCAGAAAACCTGCGGCCAAAGGGGAGACAGCTTAGGTGGTGTTCACAAACATGAGAGGAGCTGAGGAGTTCAGGCAAGAGACTGCCTGAAAGCCCTAGACACACAAACCCAGGAGATAAATGATCAGCCTTTTCCCATTAAAGCCATAGTGACTAACAGCTGCCCAGGCTACCTTTCCCATAGCCCTGATGAGGCAGTGCTGTGTGGAACACTTGAAGGCACTTTGCCCTGATACTGCACTGGAGTGGTTGTAGAAGCTGTTTGTCAGGAATGACAATGACAGAGTGAATTCCTACCACTTTTGCAACCCCTCACAGAATTAACAATGTGAGAATTAATGTCACTTTTGGTAAAAGCACAAGTACCTTCTAGACCCAGCTATGTTTAAACTCTCTCTCCAGAAGAGATTGCTGTGGGACAGATTAATGCCAACAGGTCACTGCTATTTGAAGCAGGGCAATTTGTCTCTATTAGCAACTGCTGCTATTTAATCTCTTCATATGCAAGAATCCTCAGCTGAGACTCAAGTGAACAGTGATGTATCAGAATGTTTTAAGTGTTCAAAATAAAACCAAGGCATTCTAAACTTCTCAACAGCACTGGAACTGCATGACAAGCCTGTTCCATTTTCATACCTGTGTAGACAGCCAACTTCTATCCAGGTGATTACAAACACTGCAGCATAACAACTGGAGAGAAATGAAGAACTGCCTTTTACACACAGGGGCTGCTAAAGGGGGGGGCAGTGAAAAATCTCACAGGGTTCACCCTGCTACAAAGATGCAATTGCATCTCTAATGCTTCTCACCTGAACCAGCTCTAGCAATTCCCCAGACCTGGGCAGGAAACAGTCTTGAAGTTTTAAAGGCTAGGCTGGATGTGGCTATGTGCAGCCTGATCTAGTGTGAGGTGCCCCTGCCCATGGCATAGGGGTTGGAAATAGATGATCCTTGAGGTCCCTTCCAACCCTGACAATTCTATGATTCTATGAAGCTTCCTCCAGAGAAGCAAGACCATAAAACATAAGCATGGCTCGTGCACCCAAGCAAACACTTGTATGCAGATGGGACCCTACAATAGCCCTACGAGGAGAGGCTGAGGGAGCTGGGATTGTTTAGCCTGGAGAAGAGGAGGCTCAGAGGTGACCTCATTGATCTCTACAGCTACCTGAAGGGTGGCTGTAGCCAGGAAGGGGTTGGTCTCTTCTCCCAGGCAACCAGCACTAGAACAAGAGGACACAGTCTCAAGCTGCGCCAGGGGAGGTTTAGACTCGAGGTGAGGAGGAAGTTCTTCACCGAGCGAGTCATTCATCATTGGAATGTGCTGCCCAGGGAGGTGGTGGAGTCATCATCCCTGGAGGTGTTCAAGAGGAGATTGGGCGTGGCACTTGGTGCCATGGTCTAGTCATGAGGTCTGTGGTGACAGGTTGGAATTGATGATCCTCGAGGTCTCTTTCAACCTTGGCAATACTGTGATACTGTGATAGCAGTGGCAGTCTCAAAACCCAGCAGACCGCACAAACCAAGGTGCCTTAATGATGTCTTGTTTGTTTAAAACAATTCTGCTTTCTGTGTTTTATAAAGCCCCCCAGTGTTCCCCCAGAGCTATGGTTTAAGTGAGGTGCAAACAGCAACGGAAGCTCACTTCATGAAGGAAGGAAAGCTTGGAACAGCGGCAGCTGCCCTGCTATCCAACAGCTTGGACAGCAAGAAAGGATTTCAAATTTTAATTATAGGAGGGTAATATACCTACAATTCACTACCCTCAAACCAGCACAGCCTTATCATCATCTGTAATGCTTCCTTAATCCAAAAAATTAGTCCATCATCACTGCAACAGCGGCACTTCTGTAACACAAATGAGAAACTGCAAGGGCTTACATCCATTTAGGTAAGAGAAGGCTAACTGAATATAGAACCATAGAATTATATAACTGTCAGGGTTGGAAGGGACCTCAACAATCATCTAGTTCTAACCCCTCTGCCATGGGCAGGGACATCTCACATTAGATCAGACTGCTCAGAGCCACATCCAGCCTGGCCTTAAAAACCTCCAGGGATGAAGCTTCCACCACCTCCCTGGGCAACCTGTTCCAGTGTCTCACCACCCTCATAGGGAAGAACTTCTTCCTAACATCCAATCTGAATCTACCCATTTCTAGTTTTGCTCCTTTGCCCCCAGTCCTGTCACTACCTGACATGCTAAAAAGTCCCTCCCCAGCTTTCTTGTTAGCCCCCTTCAGATACTGGAAGGTCACAATAAGGTCTCCTCAGAGCCTTCTCTCCAGACTGAATAACCCCAACTCTCTCAGCCTGCCCTCACAGGAGAGGAGCTCCAGCCCTCTGATCATCCTCCTGGCCCTTCTTTGGACTCCGGAGGAATGCAATCCAGCACAACGGACAACTCAGGCTTGTTATTACCAATCACCAAGGCTTTCTCTCAGTATATGATGCTACTAAATAAATAACCTGGCAGTGTCAAAGCAAGTTTATTTGAGTTTCTAGGGATTTCAGGTTCACTGGGAGTTGCTAAAGGAGCGGTTGCTAGGGGGGTCTTGGTGATAGTTTTTTTTGGTATGTGAGTAGAAAAATGTAAGTTTGGGCTGTTGGTAAAAAGGGGATGCAAATTTTCTGGTTTTCCTATCGAGGATGATTGTTCCCTCTGACAATGGAGGATACATAAATGCCTAAGATGAGAATTTATGAAAGTGTTCACACACATTCTTCAGTTTCTTAATTCAAAATTTACTGTAAGTGTACCACTTTCTACCACTCCCCTGAGGCTCCCATCTTCCATTAATTTTGCAATTATTATCCTCAAATTAAAAACTGAGACAGACTTCCCAGGTGCCACTCAACTATTTCTAAGTGCAGTTTTCATTCCCAAGTGAAGCAGATACATTTAGCCCTGCTGCAATGATTTCTCATGGTGATGATCAAAAATGCATTCCAAAACACTTAGTCCCATGACTTCCCCTAGAAGCAATTAATTGCAAGAGCTGAAGATACTGTCTCCTCACTTCTTTCAGTGAGACTCATTTAGTAGAAACAGAGTGGAAGTACCACTGGGACTCAGCAGTTAGCTGCACCACAGGCATGGTCAGCATAACTTTATCTGGGGGCACTTATCTTAACCAGACAAGAACAGCAGCTGAGAAAAGCCATGTCTCAAGCCATGGCAGCTCAGTTCATCAGAGTTTGCCTGTCAAAGCCTTTGCTTCTTTCCTCCCAGACCTGGAACAAGAATCAAATGTTGCAGGAAGTCCTAGGTATTATTTCACTGGTTCATAGCTTCTATTAACAAGTGCCATTTATTAAACCAAACCAAACCAAACTAAACAAACAAACAAAACCACCACAAAGCATGAAAAAGAAGAATTCTTTGCCACATCTTTTGACTGCACATAGAATCATGTAATTGTTAGGCTTGGAAGGGACCTCAAGGATCATCCAGTTCTAACCCCCTTGCCATGGGCAGGGACATCTCACATTAGATCAGACTGCTGAGAGCCACATCCAGCCTGGCCTTCAAAACCTCCAGGGATGAAGCTTCCACCACCTCCCTGGGCAACCTGTTCCAGTGTCTCATCACCCTCATGGGGAAGAACTTCTTCCTAACATCCAATCTGAACCTACCCATTTCTAGTTTTGCTCCATTCCCCCCAGTCCTATCACTCCCTGACACCCTAAGAAGTCCCTCCTAGCCTTCTTGTAGGCCCCCTTCAGATATTGGAAGACCACAATTAGGTCAACTTGCACAACAATGTGCAAATTTGGCCCAGTTAGCCAAAAACTAACTACCAAAAACTTCTAGACATGAGCCATTTGAGAATGATTCTAACACTCTGAGACACACTAACATGTGATGTATTTTTTCAATCAAACCAATGCTGGTTTTTTCTTTTCAAGGCTTGGTTTCTGCAGTTTTACACAAGAAAATCACCTCCACCCTGCATTTTTCAGCCTTGCTCTCTCTCATGTTTTATCCATTTTGTTTACACACATTTTCACTTTATGCTTCTCACTGGTGCAATTCAAGCCTTCAGTCATTACAATGAAGCAGTTAAATCCAAGCAATGAACTTGCTGGAAAGAAAAAAATGAGTAGAAAACATTACTGTAAATGAAAACTGTGGTCAGATTTGTTGAACTCCTAAACACCCCCAAAAGAATGACCCAAATAACTGCAGGTGTAAGTTAATGGGTCAAAGCTAAAAGCAGAGGACATTCCTTTCCCTTATATGCCTTATAGATTCTCCTCAACTGCAATGAGAAAAAGATGGAGCCCTTTGCTATCAACTAAAAGGTACACAAAGTGTAGGCAAGTCCCTCATATGATGCTTATTGATCACCTCTGGTTACTAGCTCCACTGCAACCAGCCTGCAAGAGGATGGGCAGAAGCAAGCAACTGGAGGTCTTGGACCAGTGCACAAAAAATGTCATCTTAGCTTTTAAAAGTGTCCTGGAAAAGGTTTTTCTGCATGTCTCAAAATCATACTGGAATCAAATCTACTTACCTGGTGTTGCAGTGAAGCCACTGAGCGCTGTGCATGTTGGTTGCTAAAGGGACAAGTAGGACACATAGATGGTTCACTACAGCCTGCAGTTTCTGCAAGGCTGCTTCCAGGAGGTGTAAGTGTTTGAGCTTTCCAGATACATGCTTCTTTTGGTTTCTTTCTTCCCTGAACTCTTCTGGCAGCACTCAGGGGGTCTTTCAATCAACTTCAGAAACCTTTGGATAGGGCCTAAATGGTGGAACACTGGATCAGGTTGTCCAGGGAGTTGGTGGAGGCCCCATCCCAGGAGACATTCAAGGTCAAGCTGGACTGGGCTCTGAGGCACCTGAGCTAGTTGGGGATGTCCCTGCTCACTTCAGGGGCTTGGTCTAGAAGACCTTTAAAGGCTCCTTCCAACTCGATGCATTTCATGATTCCAAATGAACCAAAGTCATTTTTATTTTAGTTTTCAGTGGAGTTTAGTACTTCTTTCCATCTGAAAAATATTCATGGCTACCTGTTTGGCAAGAGTGTTCATGGGATCACAGGATGTTAGGGGTTGGAAGGGACCTCTGAAGATCGAGTCCAGCCAGAGCAGGACCATAGAATCTAGTGCAGGTTGCATAGGAATGCACCCAGACAAGGCTTGAAAGTCTCCAGAGGAGACTCCACAACCTCTCTGGGGAGCCTGTTCCAGTGCTGTGTGACCCTTACAGTAAAGAAGTTCTTCCTCATGTTGAGGTGGAACCTCCTTTGCTGTAAGTTGCATCCATTGCCCCATGCCCAGTCTATTTTTATCTAAGTTCCTACTTGCCATGTGCCACTGACTTGCATTTCAGTCACAAGATATTTAGCAACACTTTAGAAGCTGATAATTGACCATAAACTTGCCATAGTAGAATGTGTGTATGTAAATAAAACTGCAGTGAGAGCCAACAATAAAATATTTCTCACACACCACAAGGTGATACAGAAATTAGGTTTGAGTCATCTGTGTTACGAAGCTTCTTGCCATGTGCCCATACAGCAGGCTGCAGGTAATTCATTACAGGTGAGGTGCTTCCAGCAGCAAAATGTTATCTTCTTTAAAATAATGCAAGCAATGTGACAAAAGAAGATTCAAAGGCACCGAGTGGGTAAGGCACCTAAAGCAGCCTAAGGAACGCCAGCAGCTCAGCAGCACACTTGCAGCTCATACCAGTATGCTTCAGTGTCTCTAACGGCATTATTGATCCCTGTAACAAGAAAGATCTGGACATGCTGGAACATGTCCAGAGAAGGGTCACGAGGATGATCAGAGGGCTGGAGCTCCTCTTCTATGAGGACAGACTGAGAGAGTTGGGGCTGTTCAGTCTGGAGAAAAGAAAGCCTTCCAGTAGCTGAAGGGGGCCTATAGGAAAGCTGGGGAGGGACCTTTTAGGGTGTAAGGACTGGGGGAAACAGATCCAAGCTGGTGGAGAGGAGATTCAGATTGGATGTTAGGAAGAAGTTCTTCCCCATGAGGGTGGTGAGACACTGGAACAGGTTGCCCGGGGAGGTGATGGAAGCCTCATCCCTGGAGGTTTTGAAGGCCAGGCTGGATGTGGCTGTGAGCAACCCGATCTAGTGTAAGGTGTCCCTGCCCATGGCAGGGGTGTTGGAACTGGATGATCCTTGAGGTCCCTTCCAACCCTGTGATTCTGTGATTTCTGCAAACTGCTTTCCTGTACTTAGCCATTCTACAGCAGTTCAACAGGAATTCAGAGCAGGTGACTGCTGCAATCAACACACAGAGGCAGCAATTCATTCTGTTACACATAACAATTATTCTCTACTAGAACTCTAAATAGATTAGAGCTGAGAAACTGGGTTTTTTTTATCCCTTCACAAGCCAGCCAGGGGTTTTTAGGAAGAGATGTCACAGGTGAGTACAACCAGTGGCTTAGGGAGTCCTCTGGTTAGGTTTTGTACAGCATGAGACAAGAAAAAAAAGGAAAAAATGGCAAAAGGCGTTTTGAGCTTACTCACAAAACTGAACTTACCTTCCCACAAGCTCTGCAGTGATGCCTTCTTTTGGTGAATGTAAATCTGGCCTCACATTTCATACAATTTGGTGCTTGAGAATCTGGAACCCAAACTGGAGCCACCTCACCCAAAGTCGTAAAAGGCTTTCTAGCTGGAGCTCCAAACTGACCAGCTCTGAGATCATTGTCTGGACTATCTGGGGCTACTGCAAGGCACGGACTACTAGAGACTCCAGATTCATACTCTTCCAAATGTTCCCCATTAGTACCAGTAACAGAGGCATTTGAAGATATATCACCAGGGAACGCATCTGCTGCATCTCCTAATGTCTTACCAAAGACATTTTTGTTTTTGCTGCTACCTCCACAGTTTGGGGGAATGAGATCATTTTGTAAGTGGTCCACCAATGGCTTGGGAATCTGCAGTTTAAGATTGGTAGGCTGCTTAGGTCTCGCACCACCAAAAGGAACGCTCAGAGACTGAAGATTAGTCACTGGCTTGGGTGAGTTTTGCCCTTGTGTGGATGAAACCTGACTACAAAGATTGTGTAAATAGTTTTTCTTGATGTGGTCACCAGTGCTGTTTAAAATCAGCCCACTGCCATCAGTGGTCTCATTTCCTCTCTGTTCATAAACATTCAGGTAACATTCTGACTTGCTCTCCTCTATCTCCTTCTCCTCTGTTACCGAGTCTTCCTTGGAGGGTAAAGTCTTTGGAACGTGAGCAACAGCCGGGTTCTGCATTCCATAGGAATCACAACCATTAGACAGAGAGCTTGCTGCTGATGTAGCCATTACATCAGAGAGGCTAGACCCTTCAAGCTCATCTATACTAGTCCCTTTTAAGTCTATGCCTGCTTCCATCACCCCGTCTCCACCTTCTTTACTATTACTACATGCCTCAGCAGGCTGCTTTGTTTGCAGAAGGCTTTCATTCTCTCCCAGAGTTTGCTTACTATTCATTTCATTCAGCTTTGGCAGTTCCCAGCCAACCATCTCCTGAGACTCAGGGCAACGCTCCGACAGGCCAAGCGCTTCTCGTGTGCCAGGACTTTTATCCCATTCGGTGACTTCGCTGCGGGTGGCACCAGCGTCCTCAGGGGCACAAGGTTCTGCACCACGTTCCCTGTAACTGCCACCTCCAGCCACGTCAGGCTGGCAGGTTTCAGTGAGCCCAGACGGCCTGCACTGTAACTGTGAGGTTGGCTCCTGCTCTACGTTGAGGCTTCCATTACTTGAAGCAGAAGAGCTGTTAGCTTCTGGCTCCATTCTGGGAGGAATGGCTTTACTAGGAACATTTTCAACCAAGACACAATCTTCTTCCATTGAAACTGGTCTCTGCAAGAGAGTCACTGCATTAATCCCTGCAGCTGGAGCTTCTGGAAACAGTGAATCTTTGCTCACATTAAAATCATCCTTTAGGCGCGAGGAGGGGCATGCAAGGGGCAGGCTTTCCGAGGAAGCATTCATCAAAGGACCTACAGAGTCACCGTCAGCACACAGCCTGGGCACTTGCTTCTCTGGAGCTCCATCCCTTTCTGTGGCTCCATTTACAGTCACGCCAAACTGGTCACTCTGTTGGTGTTCAGCATCCAGTGTAAAGCTAACGCTGTCCATCAGGGACTGACTAGTGCAGTCCTTACAATCCAGCAGGTCGCTGCTCTGGAGCGCTCTGCTGTCACAGTTATGCATGACCGCCACCACCAGCACATTCTTCTCCTCTGGCAAACAAGCTACGCTCCCACATCTCTTTTCTCCTGCTTGCACAGCGTTACACTGCTCATCCCCAGCACTATTTCTTTTCATCAGCTGCTCGTCTGCTGCTGCCTGATCATCAATCCACATGACTGGGGTCTCTGGGCTTATGCTGAAATCCTTGCCATTAGCACAGTGATCCCCTCCTGCTGTTGGTGTAGTCACTGAAGGAGACAAGGAGAAAGACTTTCTTCTCTGTTGACATTCATTAGCAGCTGTAGCTTCAGTCACGCTGGCCACAGCCGGGTTAAATGGCAGGCGACAAGAAGGTGGATCTAGCATCTGACTCCACTTTGCACCCAGCAGTGTAGGTGAGACAGCAGCATCTGAAAAAGGGTTTAAAGAAGAGAACTTATTGCCCTAGTCAAGTTAGAGGTTCCAATAACTCTGTTGGATTAAGTGCCCCAAATATACATGCAGAGAGATGTTCAAATATGAGCACAAGAGTAAAACATATTTGCCCCAACTAACATCTTTCATTAGTCACAGAGTCAGTGCACAATGCTTCTGGAACTTAAAAAGTGCAGAGCTACAAACAGTATCAGATTGAATCTGCACAAGCATTGGATTGAATTTGCACAAGCAACTTGCAGTTATTGATTAATATACTTTAGACACTGGAAATGCCTAGAGAGATGCCCCCTAACAGAAAATGTCTAATACTTCAAATATGGTCAATCTCTGTTATCTCAATTGTGACCAAGTAAAACATTTCTATGCCTCAGCCTGCCAAAACTGCAGAAGAAGCTTACAAAAAGTTTTGCTTGGTTTGTTCAAAATAAATGATCAAGATCTTGCCACTGAGATTAAGCTCCCCAAAACCTTCCTTTAAAAAGTGCATGAAGGATTTTGTATTAAGAGTGAGAAATGTTGAAACAGTAAACAAGATGAATGGAACCACAGGAGAACATTGCTGACAAATAGTGAAGAGACGGCATGCAAAATTAACAGATGCTTATTTGCAAGTTCTGAAGTTAATTTGCAACTCAAAACTCAGGAGGGTAGCACAGGACTCCCTCTTCAATGGTGCTCTGTGCAGAATACACCCAGCGTGCAGCTAGGAGCTTGTTCCAAATGACTCACCTTCGTTTTGCTCAAATTCATCTAAAACCTTGTCGAGATTATATGCCTCTGCTTGGAAATAGTTCTCCATTTGTCAGGGAGAGCCCACCAGATTCTTGTCTGAACCTGCCAGAGAACAAATTACAAGCAGTTATCTACCTTTCAGTCCGCAGCTTTCCACTCCATATTTCCCTGATTTAAGGGGACAAGAAGGCCATTGTAAATCAGATTGTAGATACATCACACACATAAATCACAGAGTCCATTCCAGGAATAAAACCTGCCTGCTCCAATTGGCTTCATTTGGAGTTAACGACATCCCCAAACTTTCTTTGCATTATATTACTACCACTCTCCTACACTGAAGTGCCTAACCATGTGGCCAATGTAACTGTAAGGGCAAAACTGCTCCAACGCCAGGCAGAAAATAGAGGACCAGAAGGCTCAGTGTTGGGACCCCTTCTGTAAAACATCTTGATTGATGCCCTTGATGAAGAGACAGAGTGTGTCAGCAGTAAGTGGGAGATGACACCAAGTTAGGTGGTAGTGTTGATCTGCACCAGGGTAGGGAGGCTCTACAAAGGGACTTAGATAGATTGGATCCATGGCCAACGTTAACAGGATGAGCTTCAACAAGGCTAAGTGCCACGTCCTGCACTTGGGTCACAACAGCCCCAAGCAATGCTACAGGCTTGGTGTAGTGTGGCGGAAAGCTGCCTGGCAGAAAGGGACCTGGGGGTTCTAATGGACAAGCAACTGAACATGAGCCAGCAGTGTGGCCAAGAAAGCCAATGGCATCCTGGCTGGCATTAGAAATGCTGTGTCCAGCAGGAGCAGGGAAGTGATTGTCCCCTTGTACTCAGCTCTGGGGAGGCCACACCTCGAGTACTGTGTTCAGTTTTGGGCACCTCAATCCAAGAGGGATGTGGAGGTGCTGAAGCCAGTGCAGAGGAGGGCAAGGAAGATGGGGAAAGGCCTGGAGAATAAATCTGATGAAAAGCAACTGAAAGAGCTGGGGATGGTTAGTTTGGAAAAGAGGAGGCTGAGGGGAGACCTCATGGCTCTCTACAACTACCTGAAAGGATGCTGTGGAGAGGCTGGTGCTGGTCTCTTCTCACACGTAATTAGTGACAGAACAAAAGGGAATGGCCTCAAGCTATGAGTGGGTAGGTTTAGACTGGACATTAGGAAGAATTTTTTTCCCAGCAAGAGTGGTCAGGCATTGGAATGTGCTGCCCAGGGAGGTGTTGGAGTCACTGAGCCTGGATTAGTTTAAAGGTGGTTTGGGTGTGGTGCTTGGAGATCTGGTTTAGTGGTGAACCTTGTAGAGTAAGGTTCTGAGTTGGACTTGGTGATCCTGAGGGTCTTTTCCAACCTGAATGTTTCTGTGAGGGCCAACTGACGATCCAACAGTCTGGCCTTCAGTTCCATGCTATCAACAATTAGCTCATGCAGCTTTGAACAAGTTTTTCAAAGTCTCCATGCTTCTGAATGTTTAATGTATACCAGGCTAGCAGGATTCTCTGTCACTCCTCATTTCCCAGAGATGCTTCAAAGATTCATACTTGTAAAACTGTTAAGGGACTTAATGGGTGTTACTTGAATTGTGCTAGTGCTTAAGATGCCTGCTTTAATAATCCTTGTTGCTTTGAAAGGCAGCCACTGGAAATCTAGCAAAGTGCACAGAGTAAATAGTCTCATCAAAACATAACAGTCTCAGGCTAGGAGAAAATAAATATTACAAGGCAGGAAAAAAAATAAACAAAACTGAACAGCTGAAGTCATTAAGTAGTTTCATAGTTTCATAGTTTCATAGTTTCATTCAGGGTTGGAAGGGACCACAAGGATCATCTAGTTCCAACCCCCCTGCCATGGGCAGGGACACCCCACACTAGATCAGGCTGGACAGAGCCTCATCCAGCCTGCTCTTAAACACCCCCAGGGACGGGGCCTCGACCACCTCCCTGGACAACCCATTCCAGGGTTTCACCACTCTCATGGTGAAGAACCTCCTCCTCACATCCAGCCTGAATCTCCCCACCTCCAGCTTCATTCCATTCCCCCTAGTCCTATCACTACCTGATATCCTGAGAAGTCCTTCCCCTGCCTTCCTGTAGGCCCCCTTCAGATACTGGAAGGCCACAATTAGGTCACCTCGGAGCCTTCTCTTCTGCAGACTGAACAGCCCCAACTCCTTCAGTCTGTCCTCATAGGAGAGGTGCTCCAGCCCTCTGATCATCCTCGTGGCCCTTCTCTGGACACGTTCCAGCACCTCCACATCCCTCTTGTAATAGGGGCTCCAGAACTGGACACAGTACTCCAGGTGGGGTCTCACCAGGGCTGAGTAGAGGGGGAGGATCACCTCCCTCGACCTGCTAGCCACACTTCTCCTGATGCAGCCCAGGATCTGATTGGCTTTGCGGGCTGCAAGTGCACACTGAGAGCTCATGTTGAGCTTTTTGTCCACCAGCACCCCCAAGTCTCTCTCCTCAGGGCTATCCTCCAGCCAGTCACTGCCTAGCCTGTATTTGTGCCTGGGATTGCCTCGACCCAGATGCAGGACCCTGCACTTGCTCTTATAGTAACTTCCTAAACTTATAGTAACTTCCTAAACTTCACATACTGAGCTACCTTTTCCCCCCAGCAGTAGATGGTCTTCTTGCTCCAAAGGCTCATCCCAACAGGACACATTGATTCTTTTTTCAGAAGTATCCTCTACCAGTGGAGACATTTTCACTGAGGAAGGTGTGCCATAACCCACATCCTATATGGGGAGACCTTGACTCAGTCTGGTCTCTGAACACTACCCCAAGCAGCTTCATTCTTTTCAGGGTTGTGAAATAAGGAAATGAGCGAGAAGAGGGTAGGAACTTTGTACCTTGTGGGGAACTGCGTTAGACCTGACAGCTAGACTCCAGCTCAGGAAAATACTGCCTCCTTTACACTACAGATACAACAGGCACAGGAAACAAAGCCACTGGAGGAAGTTTCCAGTTTCAAACTACACTTTAACATTATCTAGAATTGAGCAAAACACCAACCAGTTTTATTTCAATCACTGCCACCTTAGACACAGTCAGTGTGGGCAATCACTGCTACCTTAGACACAGTCAGTGTGGGCAATCACTGCTACCTTAGACACAGTCAGTGTGGGCAATCACTGCTACCTTAGACACAGTCAGTGTGGGCAATCACTACAACTAGGTCATTGGCACAAAAAGGTCATGCAAGGAAGTATCACAAAATTGAGAGTTCCAAGTTTTTGAGACCAACCTTGAACTTGATAGATGGTTTTTTTAAAGTGTGACCACGTTACAACACAAACATATTGCTATTTAATAGAACTAATTTAATTGTGTTTTAAAGATACATAAAAACACAAATGTGAAAGAAAATTACTGTAACAGCAACTCAGAAACTGCAGGAAGCCCATGTGTCACCTTACTGACCCCCAGGTTTGTCCTCCATTCAGCATGCAGCTTTAGAATAACTCCTTCTGCAAGGAAACCCATGACCGGCCATGAAGCTGCCTCTGTACAGAGATGCAGGGATGGTAACACAGGCAATGGAAGAGCTGCCCACCTTGAGCAAAGGATGCATTTCAGAGAGCTAAATAAGCTAAACATTTGACATTCTCTACTAAAAGCCAGTTTCTGACCTCTGTGTCAGCATACTCTTCGATCCCTTAGGCACCTACTGTAGAGCCTTCCTGAGATACCCAACATGCCCACCAAGTCACTCTATTAAAAACCTTTTATCCAATGTCAACTGAAGCCACTGCACTTAGCATGCATACTGCAGTTAAACCAAATGATTTTACAAGCAGATGCTTCTCCTCACAAATTCCAAAAACTAAAGTAATTCAAACTACATCCAAACTGCAAGAGTCTGGAGGTTCTTTTGTCCCTTTCTCTCCACCTCACTTCAACTCCCTACTAGGAAGTATCTTTACCAGCTTAGTAAATATCAAATATTGAAAAGTTCATTAGAATCTGTCCAAATTAATCACAGAATCATTGAGGCCGGAAAAGATCTCAGAGATCATCAAGTCCAGCCTAGGACCTAACACCACCACAGCAGCTAAACCAGGCCACCAAGTGCCACATCCAACCTTTTCTTAAAGACCTCCAGGGATGGCGACTCTACCACCTCCCTGGGCAGTCCATCCCAGTGCCTAATCAGCCTTTCTGTCACAAAGTGCTTCCTAACATCCAACCTAAACCTCCCCTGGCACAGCTTCAGGCCATGCCCTCTTGTCCTGTTCTAAGTTGTCTGGGAGAAAAGCCTGACCCTCACCTGACTACAACTTCCTTTTATGTAGTTGTAGAGAGTGATAAGGTCTCCCCTGAGTTTCCTCTTCTCCAGGCTGAACACCTCCAGCTCCCTCAGCCTCTCCTCCTCAGCCTTTCCCTCCAGCCCCCTCACCAGTCTGGTTGCTTCATACTCCATTTTTTCTTTTTCCATTCAGAGTTCTAAATATCAACCAAAGCTAACTCAGCACAGTAAGCCTCCTTTGTACAAAATTCCACATCCATCTATCATGCATTTAATTTACATTATAATGACCACATTCCAATCAAACAAACTATTGATGCCGCTGTGAATAACTACCCCTAGGCAAAGTCCTACTAGTAAGGTTAACGATGCAAAGAGCATTTTTCAGAGGAGCCCTGCAAGACTGGAAAGTGTCACAGAAGGCACCACGCTCAGATTTCCATGCACTATCACAGCAAAAGAGGGCATCCATTCAAGGCACTCCCTAGGACATAAACACAGGCTCTGCAGTATGGCCAGCCCCAAAGAAATAGGCTACAAGCATTGATTTTTTTTTTTTGGTTTGCTTATTTTAGAGAGGATAATGATTACTGACAAGCAAGCTGATGGGGAAGGAATACTGTGCTGATTATATCACTGCTGAAACATGCCCACCCAAAGACAGCAGTGTGAGAAGCTCATAATAAATAGAAGCATTTATATTGACTTCAGTCAGACTTGGGCTTTGAAATCTGACATTAACTACCATTTTATGACATTAGAAAAATATTAATATTCAGATTCAGGAGACCACATGTTTAAAAGTAACAAGGGCACACAAAGCAGACCTGCTCCCTTAGAGTTCCAAGGTAGTTAGCATTTCGGAGCATCTCTAGGCAAATATTCTTTTATTAACATCTCCATTATCTAGTGTTATCTAGTCTCTCTGGAGACTTTGAAGACCCATCTGGGTGTTCCTGTGCAACCTGCATTAGATTATATGGTCCTGCTCTGGCAGGGTTGTTGGACTTGATGATCCCTGGGACCGGTCCCAGGGATCAGTACTGGGACCAATCTTTGTTGGTGACCTGGACAGTGGCATTGAGGCACCCTCAGCAGGTTTGCTGATGACACCAAGCTGTGTGGTGCAGCAGACACGCTGGAGGGAAGGGATCCATCCAGAGGGACCTTGACAGGCTGCAGAGCTGGGCCCATGACAACTTCATGAGGTTCAACAAGACCAGATGCAAGGTCCTGCATCTGGGTCAGGGCAATCTCAAGCACTGATACAGGCTAGGCAGGGACTGGCTTGAGAGCAGCCCTGAAGAGAAGGACTTGGAGGTGCTGGTGGATGAGAAGCTCAACATGAGCCAGCATTGTGCACTTGCAGCCCAGAAAGCCAATCACATCCTGGGCTGCATCAAGAGAAGTGTGGCCAGCAGGTCAAAGGAGGTGGTTCTCTCCCTCTACTCCACTCTGGTGAGACCCCACTTGGAATACTGTGTCCTGTTCTGGAGTTCCTATTACAGGAAAGATCTGGTACTGCAATGTGTCCAGAGAAGGGCCACGAGGATGGTCAGAGGGCTGGAGCTCCTCTCCTATGACAATAGCCTGAGAGAGTTATGAAATAGAATAGAATAAACCAGGTTGGAAGAGACCTCCAAGATCATCGTGTCCAACCCATCAACCAATCCAACCCACCTAAACTACTAACCCATGGCACCAAGCACCCCATCAAGTCTCCTCCTGAACACCTCCAATGATGGTGACTCCACCACCTCCACAGGCAGCACATTCCAATGGGCTTTCTAACATCCAGCTTAAACCTCCCCTGGCGCAGCCTGAGACTGTGTCCTCTTGTTCTGGTGCTGGCTGCCTGGGAGAAGAGGCCAACATCTGCCTGTAAAATCCAGTTGAGGCTGTCCAGTCTGGAAGAAGAGAAGAAAACTTATTGTGGCCTTCCAGTATCTGAAGGGGGCCTACAAGAAAGCTGGGGAGGGACATTTTAGGGTGTCAGGTAGTGAAAGGACTAGGGGGAATGGAACAAAACTAGAAATGGGTAGATTCAGATTGGATGTTAGGAAGTTCTTCCCCATGAGGGTGGTGAGACACTGGAACAGGGTGCCCAGGGAGGTGGTGGAAGCCTCATCCCTGGAGGTTTTGAATGCCAGGCTAGATGTGGCTGTGAGCAACCTGCTGTAGTGTGAGGTGTCCCTGCCCATGGCAGGGGGCTTGGAATTAGATGATCCTTGAGGCCCCTTCCAACCCTGACAATTCTATGATTCTATGATCTCGGAGGTCCCCTCCAACCCCTAACATCCTGTGATCCTGTAATAAATGTGAGTTAAAATTTGGTCCAATATGAAAGAAGGCTTTTTTTCCATACTCCTTAAAACTCTGAATAGAGAGAATAATGTGTATGCAACTGTATGTACCCACAGGAATTCTGCAGCTCCACTACTGGTGCACAAACAGGCAGACCAAGGGATGCTCAAACCCAAGCAGAAGGCAGAGAAGACCTTTTATGTCATTGCTGTTGGGTCACTCACTGATGCACCAGGACATACAGAGCATCTTTTAACTCACTGTTGCTAAGCTGACAGCCACTCCAAAGGAGATCTCACTACCTCTGCATCTGCCTCTTGCAGGTCGGCCGCAACTCTTCAGGTCTAACATCTCAAATTATTATTAGCATTCTATAAAAGCACACAACAACTTGCCCAAGCTCTTCCAGAAGCTTCTGTCCAAGGGCAAAACACACTGCCAAACCCACAGAAGTCCTTGCTGCTCTCTCCCTGATGGAGAAGGAGGACAAGGACTCACATTCCTAACAGATACCCGCAACACTTCTTGACCAGTACGCTGTCAGCAACTCCTATTTTCTGCCAGTTTGAGCTACTTCTTCAGTTTTGCACAGGCAGCAACTCAAGATCAAAACAGAGAACACAAAATGCTCTGACACAGCATGCTGCAATAATCAGGTAGCTGCTTTCCTCGTGGTTTGGAAGTTGATTTTGAGTATTTTTGTGACACATTCAACACAAAGAGCAACATCCTGGAGAATAAATCTGAAGAGCAACTGAAGGAGCTGGGGATGGTTAGCTTGAAGAAGAGAAGGCTGAGGGGAGACTTCATAGTTCTCTACAACTACCTGAAAGGACAATGTGGAGAGGTTGGTGCTGGTCTGGTTGGTCACAGGTAATCAGTGATAGAACAAGAGGGAACAGCCTCAAGCTGTGACTGGGGAGGTTTAGACTGAACGTTAGGAAGAATTTTTTCCCAGCAAGAGTGGTCAGGCATTGGAATGTGCTGCCCAGGGAGGTGGTGGAGTCACCAAGCCTGGATGTGTTTAAAGGTGGGTTGGATGTGGTGCTTGGACTATGGTTTAGGGGTGAACCTTGTAGAGTAGGGTTCTGGGTTGGACTTGGTGATCCTGAGGGTCTTTTCCAACCTCAATGTTTCTGTGATTCCTTTATAGGATTCTGGAAGCTTAGATTGGAACTCACAGGTACCACTATAAAAGCTTCAAATAGCTTTAGAATTATTCTAGTCCCAAACTTCCTCTTGGTACAAATGTTGGAAAGACAATTTTAAAGGATCCTCAATATTGGTGATTTTTTTTCTTAGTGTTGTTTGACTATTTCAGGTCGAGCTGATGAGCAAACACTCAACTTAAACCCTGAAAAAGTGGCACTATAGCCATGAGCAAATGAGGAATATGTTTCAGTGGTGAGCTCAGCTGCATGCTGCCAAAAAGGAGATACTCTCCACATTATTATATTGGGATAAACAACGTGAAGTAGAGGACATTGTGCCAGTGCAATGAAAAGGAGAGATAAATCACCAATCCAGCAAAAAGCACAGGATACTTTCTAGAAAATGCAATTCTCCCTGCAAAGATTTGGCAGAAAAGACCAATTAAGCCCACATTAAATAGCAAATGATTTGTCTGATTTAAAAAAGGAAATGAAAAGAACACACAATGGCTCTCACTGGTACAGTAAGCCCAGAACCCAAGATCCCCTGTCAGCCATTGCAGAGTCCCCTCCTGTCTTTCATGGCCAAAAGCAACTGAAAACATGCAGCCTGTCAGTCAGATTGTTCTCATATGTGATCATGTGTCATCCAGAAACTGTGATTTAGTTATCAATTTCTTCATGCAACAGCCCAGACTTATGATCTTCATGTCTAAATCTTAAGAACTTACATTTCATCAAGCTTACAGGCTCTCATCTCCCCTGATGTCTAAATATAAAGGTCCATGTACCAGAATGTGTGTCATGTGCATCCAGAATTACTATCCTAGTCATCATAGCATTCAAACATAAGACAAACTTGACAGTAGGAGACAAAAGAAGGGTGGAAAAGCCTTCCTCAGAATTAGATTATATTCTGAACAGGCTTAACCTTGGAGACTGCCTGTCAAGACAGCTCAGATAGCCCACATGCCAGCTTCTTCTTGGAAACAGAGTGCACAAAGCAGCAAGACTCAAGATTTGGTTTGGTCTCTAAAACAAGGAATTACCTAACACACTGCCTAGCCCCTGTCTGGGGTTAAACTATAGAAGCTACTCTATCACCCCACAACCCCTCCCCAGCTGAGAAGGGGAACGGGGAAAGGGAGAGAAGACCCCTGGGTTGAAATGAAACAGATTTAATGAAGCAGCCAAACTAACACCAATGCCAACACAAAGCATCCAAAGCTATACTCAGCCCAGCAAAGGTACTGTGGTCACAGGTAACAGCAGTTCAGTCCTCAAGAGCAGAGGGGCAGAGTCAGGAGCCCAAGCAGGAAACCCCAGGCAGGAGGCTCCTCATCCTCAGCAAAGCTCTCACTTTCCAGTGAGCATGAAGCGTACAGCCTGGGATACACACCTGCAGCCAGCTCGGGTCAGCTGCCTTGGCTGACCAGAAACTGCTAACAGCCTGCAGCCCATGGCTGGCCTAGGATTCTGTCCTAGCAAAACCAGGACACCCATGATCTTCTGCACTGCACATCCCAAACCATCCTCATGAGTTGTTCATCACTTGAGCTGACAGCTTGAAGTCTTTCAAATCCCCCTACAGCGGGTGACCACTAAAAGGCTATACTAATACATAAAGTGCTGCAATTCAAACACTCTAATAAAAAAGTGCACCAAAAGGAAACATACAACAATACAAAAGGCCTAAAATCCAGCATTAAGATCTCAGGACTTTTTGTCATGTTGTCCCAAGCAGCCTGCTCTTTCAGTATGAAACTGTGAAGAGACACACATCAGTGAAGTCTCACTCACTCAAGTAGTATCACCACAAATAGATTTGAAAGACTCCTAAGATGAAAGTCACAAGGGACATGATCAAACTGAAAACCAAACATTGCTCATTCATCCTGATTAAAAAAAAAATCAGGCATCCAGAAAATGTCATTCTCCCACAGGGTGGAATGACCTATCAAATGGACAAATTAATTTATTAGCTCTGGTGCTCCTGAGGATTTCCTTCAGCCTCAAGATACGATGGTAAAGTCCACAGACAGTTCCAGCTCCTTTTAGAGGTGTTTGTACTATTTGCCCCTGGGAGGAAGAAGTTAAGCACCTCTGCTGCAATGACCAGCTTGTTCAGTGCTGTCAACTGACGAGATCTGCCTACAGCACAGACTGAGGAGGAGAGTCTGCACTTCCCCCCTCCCTCAAACAAAATAAGACATCTTTGCTCTGAAACAAGGCATTTGCTCTCTATAAAGATCAAACCACCAAAATGCTCAAAATACTCCACCAGCTCCCCCACATCTGCATCCCTAGGTGTATGAATACAGCTGCATATCCATAAGCACACATAACAGCCCATGCATTGCAAGTGCATACCCCTGAATCATTACATTCTAAAGCAGAACTTGCCTCTTACCTTTTTTCTCTTACACATATGTTAAGAAACGAATGACCCTGTGCCTACTCATGATGACTGAAGCACAACCAGCCAGTTCTGCTGAATCAGAGTGTTCTACTTGATCCTAGAAAGAAAATATAAACATGTATTTTATGATTGATAATCCTGCCACAAATCATGGGTTTTTTTCAGCACATGACTGCAGCTAGCACAGGCACATTTGGCAAAGGCTGCAAGCCTTCAAAACCATTTGGACTGCATTTGCAGCTTTAAATTTGGGGATCTGTGCGCTACTCCAACACTCTGGTGAGAAGAAGCTGATGATAAAACCCCACATTGCTATCTACCTACCACTATTCTCCATTTAACTGTAAACCCACAGAGCAAGGCAGCAACTCCAGCTGTCCTTGTATTCCTGATGACTTTGACTGTAACAATTTATAAAACTAGCCTCTGAAGTTAATTATATTACACTACAACAAGCCCTCCAAAAAGGAAGAGCTAGCAGCTTTGATACTCAACACAAATTCACAGCCTTCTGCATTCTGCAAACTTCATTCAGCAGCTTCCCACTGATTTTGTTACAGCTGAATAACTGGGTTTGTCCTTTAATTATTTCCCCTACAGTCTTAGGCTCCCTTCAGTTCCTCAAAAACCACAACGGCATCAACCTTCAACAGCTGGCAGGACCCAAAGGAAACATAAAAAATATAGGAAGAAATTGTCTTCCTCTAACTACAGCACTTCTGTAGGTCAGGTGGGGGTACTGGTCGATGGTAGGCTGAACATGAGCCTGCAGTGCACCCAGGCAGCCAAGACGGCCAATGGCATCCTGGCCTGCATCAGGAACAGTGGGGCCAGCAGGAGCAGGGAGGTCATTCTGCCCCTGTACACTGCACTGGTTAGGCCACACCTTGAGTCCAGTGTCCAGTTCTAGGCCCCTCAGTTTAGGAAGGATGTTGGCTTGCTGGAATGTGTCCAGAGAAGGGCAACAAAGTTGGGGAGGGGTTTGGAACACAAGCTCTATGAGGAGAGGCTGAGGGAGCTGGGGTTGCTTAGCCTGGAGAAGAGGAGACTCAGGGGAGACCTTATTGCTGTCTACAACTACCTGAAAGGAGGTTATAGACAGGCAGGGGGTGGTCTCTTCTCCCAGGCAACCAGCACCAGAACAAGAGGACACAGTCTCAAGCTGCGCCAAGGGAGGTTCAGACTGGATGTTAGGAAGAACTTCTACACAGAGAGGGTGATTGTCCATTGGAATGGGCTGCCTGGGGAAGGTGGTGGAGTCACCATCACTGGAGGTGCTTAGGAGAAGACTTGATGGGGCGCTTGGTTGCAACCTGGTCTATTCTATTCTATTCCATTCCATTCCATTCCAGTTTCCATGGGCTGCATCCCAGCATTCAACATAGCTCCAAAAATCCACCACGACCATGAGAAGAGAGACTAGTTTATGACAAACAGTGCAGCAAGGTCAAGGAGTGAGGTAAGTTAAATTCATGTTTTCGGGTATTTGACCTGTTAGGTAGGTGAGATACTCACTGGTATTTTGAAGGAAGCAGCAGCATATTTTAGAAAAGAATCTTAAAATTTGAGCAAAATGAATAGAGCTAAGAAAAACCAGACAACAAACCACCAGTTCTCCATGCCTGAAAGCATACTCAGTGCTACACCACCACTCTACCAGGGTTGTTTATTATTCTTTTCAGAAATAAGCTACAGTAATAATTCCAGGAAACTAATGAACTGAACAGTAGGACTCTTGGTGGTACTATTTCCAAACTCAGAACAACATCCTACAGCTTTGTATGCCAACAGAGCTGCTCCTGTACACAAGCAGAATTTCTGATGTATGTCTTTTTCCACCTCTACAAGTTCAGAGGAATTTGGGGTATTTTGAAACAGTAAAAACTGTTATACTACAGAGTTCTTCAGACATGCTTCATGTGCATGCAAAAATGCAGGTGAGGGAAATTTAATTCCACAGAAAGGTTTTAGTCTTAAGAGCTTTTTCAAAGGGATGTGCAGGACATGTGGCAGCAGGGCAAGGTTATCTATACCACCACCACTTCCTGGCCTGCAGGTGAAGGAAAGCGATGAAGTTTCAGTGAGCCCTTGGCAAAGGTAGATCAATTGGTGACAATTCTGTCTGATTTATGACAAAGCCTGTCAACTGCATCATGAACATCAAACACAGCTCCCAAGACCCACTCACTCAGACAGTCTTCACCTGCCAGAAACAGCCCAGACCTCGCACAGAACTTACAGAATTCACAGAATTAACCAGGTTGGAAAAGACCTTAGAGATCATCAAGTCCAATCTATCACCCAGAACCATCTAATCAGCTAAGCCATGGCACTAAGTGCCACATCCAGTCTCTTTTTAAACACTTCCAGGGATGGTGACTCCACCACCTCCCTGGACAGCACATTCCAATGATCAGTCTCCCTTTCTGTGAAGGACTTCTTCCTAACATCCAGCCTAAACTTCCCCTGGCACAAAGGTACATCTCCAGCTGAGATGTGCTGCACTATTACCAGTGCTCTGGGCCAACAGGGGATATTCAGGGCAACAGTACAGCTATATTATGCATTGGATTTATCCTCATCACCTCTCAGGGCTCCATTCTTCCCAGGCAGTAACTTTTTGTTGGTAGCCACTCAGCTCAGAAGAGCACAGAGACAATCAATCACTGCCCATCTCCAGCAAGAGCTCTGCAGAGGTATCACTTGCAGGTCCTGGGGCTTTCTGTTTACAGTTCAACATTTACTCTTGGCAGCCATTTCCCCTCACAAAGACCAACACAAAAATCAAAGCACACTTACAGATATGGATGTACCATACTGAAACAAAGAGCAATTATCAAAAAGGAAGTTATGAGGTCTGGGTTTCCTGAGAAAAGCAACAGAGCTGAGTTATTTTTCCAAGAAGAAGTGAATGTAAGAGAACTTCAGAGAAGGGCAACAAAGCTGGTGAGGGACCTGGAGCACAAGCCCTATGAGGAGAGGCTGAGGGAGCTGGGGGTGTTTAGCCTGGAGAAGAGGAAGCTCAGGGGCGAGCTTATTGCTCTCTACAGCTACCTGAAAGGAGGTTGTAGCCAGGTGGGGGCTGGTCTCTTCTCCCAGGTAACTAGTGACAGAACAAGAGGAGACAGAATCAAGCTGCACCAGGGGAGGTTTAGGCTGGATCTTAGGAAGAAATTCTTCACAGAAAGAGAGACTGGCCATTGGAATGGGCTGTCTAAGGAGGTGGGGGAGTCACCATCACTGGGAGCGTTTAAAAAGAGACTAGGTGAGGCACTTGGTGCCATGGTTTAGTTGATTAGATGGTGTTGGGTGATAGGTTGGACTTGATGATCTCAAAGGTCTTTTCCAACCTGGTTAATTCTGTAGTCACGTTCAAACTGTATTAAAACAAACATCAAGGCCAAAAAGAGGAAATCCAAAGAAGAGCCATGGATAGCCTTGTGGTTCTTTGGTTTTGCACAACTCATACACGTGCTAAGGAAGGGTTCCACGGCACCTGAACAAATTGCATCCACTTCCACCTAAACCCTATGTGCCTACTGAGACCTAAGAGCACGGTAACTGAGGGAGGCCCAGCGGCTCTGCTGTTCCAGTGTGCTCACTTGAAGCACTCCAGGTTCTTATCTCTCCTGCTGATGGCTGGCTGAGCTCTTCTGCCTCCTGCCCTACAATTTTATCACTCAGGTGCTGCTTCAGTTATACTCTATGTGTCTGATTTCCCTCAGGAGCTCTGAGAGGGCAACTGCCAATTATTGCAAAACCAGAAATTGAAGAGAAATTTGACAGGCAGAGACGTGCCCAGAATAAAGAGAGGAGGAAGAATAGAAGAAAAGAGCTCTAAAAAAAAAAAATTAAATAAAATCTTCCTCCAGAAAAAAAAAAGAGGAATGTAAAAAATGTTTACAGCATCAAATGGAAGTAATCAGAACTAGACCTAACTGGAATAAGAAATGGAAAGACTGAAAAAGAAGCAATTTTGATAGTATGTTAAAAAAATTAGGAAAAAGCTCAAAGCTTGCTTGAGGAGATGCTAAAAAATGCTTCCATCTACTGGCAAGGGTTCAACACTTAACTACACTACAGATCCTCTGTAATGTGCTACCAGTGAGAAGATGTCTTTGAGTAGGCAGGAATACATCTGCAGCCATTTTAAGGCACTTTATTACTGCTAGATTAGTTGAACCAGGCACTACCTTAAATGTAAGCCCAGACTTCAGTGCTAGAATCTGAACTTCCTGGCTTGTCTGCACTCTGGAACTATCAGAGGGGAGATTCAGAGAGGCTAGCAATGGGACACGGTCGGGTCCCAGATTCACAACATTAAGAACTACAACAAGAAATACTATAAGCAGTGGGCTACATTAAGAGAGGAAAAGTGGCCTTGAACAGGTAGAAAGTTTCAGGACACACAGTAGAATAGAATAGAATAGAATAGAATAGAATAGAATAGAATAGAATAGAATAGAATAGAATAGAATAGAATAGAATAGAATAGAATAGAATAGAATAGAATAGAATAGAATAGAATAGAATAGAATAGAACAGGTTGGGAGAGAACTTCAAGATCATCGTGTCCAACCTATCATCCAACACCACCTAATCAACTAACCCATGGCACCAAGCACCTTATCAAGTCTCCTCCTGAACACCTCCAATGACGGTGACTCCACCACCTCCCTAGGCAGCCCATTCCAATGGGCAATCACTCTCTCTGTGTAGAATTTATTCCTAACATCCAGTCTGAACCTCCCCTGGCACAGCTTGAGACTGTGTCCTCTTGTTCTGGTGCTGGTTGCCTGGGAGAAGAGACCAACCTCTGCCTGTCTACAACCTCCCTTCAGAGAGTTGTAGACAGCAATAAGGTCTCCCCTGAGTCTCCTCCTCTCCAGGCTAAGCAACCCCAGCTCCCTCAGCCTCTCCTCATAGAGCTTGTGTTCCAAACCCCTCACCAACTTTGTTGCCCTTCTCTGGACACATTCCAGCAAGTCAACGTCCTTCCTAAACTGAGGAGCCCAGAACTGGACACAGTAATCAAGGTGGGGCCTATCCAGCGCAGTGTACAGTCATACACGATGAATTATTTTAGCTGATCAATTGTAGCTAAATCTTCCCAAAGTGGAAAAGGTGGGGGTCTCTTTACTGGGGTGAGGAAATGCTTGGACTAATGGTAATTGACAATGTGACCAACAATTTTCCCACACCATACTGCTGCCTTCTTGGTCTCTCGCACAGCTTTCAGTCAGTTTTCACATGAACAAGTGTTTGTATCATCTCGTGACAATTAATGTAAGCATAATGCCATGCAGAAAGGCTCCTGCCACAAAAGCAGCCCTCCAGACCCCTCTCAGGATACAGCACACTGCAGCACCCACAATCTGCATGGATAGGGTATGTCCTGCACACCAGCTGAATGAAAGCTTCACTCTCCATTGCTCCTGCCCCTCCAGACCCCTCTCAGGATACAGCACACTGCAGCACCCACAATCTGCATGGACAGGGTATGTCCTGCACACCAACTGAATGAAAGCTTCACTCTCCATTGCTCCTGCCCCTCTCAGGATACAGCACACTGCAGCAGCCACAATCTGCATGGATAGGCTATATCCTGCACACCAACTGAATGAAAGCTTCACTCTCCATTGCTCCTGCCTCTCCTGAACACTGCACTGACTTTTAGACCGCTCTTCACTCCGTGCAAAGCACAGGGCTCCTTCTCCCTCGTGTGTGCCACAGGAAGGGAAGAGCAGGCATTTTAAAGTGGTTGTGACACTGCAGTAGCAGTATCTGTGTCACACACATGAAGATGCCTGCAATGGCAAGCACTTGGGATTAGGCCCCAATTAAACATTTTGACATGGATTGTTCTATTAATAAATTTCACTGGTATTTCAACTATTTATTAAAAGCAGCCTCAGCAAATAAGAATACAACTTTTCAAAAATGCTTTGCCTAAGAACCAGTTCAGGATTAGAAAATCCCAGTAGAACCAGAAAAGTGTTTAATAAACAACACTGAGCACATCAGCAAGAGATGAAATGTAACAAATAGAAACAAGACACAGTTGCTGCTAACCCTCTTCCTGCACCCAAAGCTCGAGAGGACCAGGTATCCTTTGGATTTATCTCCCATAATTCACTGATGTTCCTACTACTCCAAGTCAACCAATCAAAAAAAGTAGAGAGGCTGCTTCTGTGTAGAATCACAGAATCAGCCAGGTTGGAAGAGACCTCCAAGATCATCCAGTCCAACCTATCACGCAGCCCTATCTAATCAACTAGACCATGGCACTAAGTGCCTCATCCAGGCTTTTCTTGAAGATCTCCAGGGACGGGGACTCCACCACCTCCCTGTAATACAACACTGTAGCAGCTCACCAGCTGTGAATGCTGACAAAAGGTAAATATTCCCAATGTTGCACTGCTTTGTCTTTTTTTTCCAGTCAAGTGAAAAGACAGAGATGGACAACACCCAAACAGAATATAGTATAATTACTTCACTAGTATTTGCATCTCTTCCCTTGACTTTTCCCTGTGTCATTTTAAAGCTATTATTTCACTTCTGTCTCCAGCCAAGTTTCCATAAGGAGACATTCACACATGCCAGAGCAGTAGCAAGGCAGTCAAAAGAGCTTCAAAGAAGCATGACAGAAAGTATCACAGTCTAAAGTACCAAGGAGGCAAGGAAAAGTATAGGAGGGTTCTCAACCTTTGTCCTCCAGAGAATAAGATAAAGCAGCCCAACAGAAAAGGGCAGCTGCTTTAGCACAGTTTACAGGAGCAACTCAATTCTGTTTCCTACTCTTTTTACTATTTCAAAGCGAAAGAAATGTATTTCTTTTCCCCTGACACAAGTAAGAATCTTGACAAAAAGCCAGTGCTTCCTCAGCAGGCTGCAGAGGCAGGGCCCTCAGCACCTGAAGACAGGAACCACGCGTCCTGCTTATGTAACTGCCTGGAAGTGTCCATCCCCAGCTCCCTGGAAGAACAAACAGATAGGTTTACACCGCAGTGCTGCCTTCCCTGCAAGTGTTTCCAGAGGAGTACAGCTGGGGACAAAAAGAAGAGAAAATCCTGTCCTGAGATTACTCCTGCACTCACAGATCTCACTTCAAAGTTTAATGTTTTATAATATTATAACTTGAGGAAAGGCTGAGAGACCTGGGGCTTTTTAGTCTGGAGAAGAGAAGACTGAGAGAGGATTTAATAGATGCTTATAAATATCCAAGGGCTGGGTGTCAGGAAGGAAGGGACAGCCTCTGCTCACTTGTGCCCTGGGATAGGACAAGGGGCAATGGATGGAAGCTACAGCACAGGAGGTTCCACTTCAACATGAGGAAGAACTTCTCTATAAGGGTCACAGAGCACTGGAACAGGCTCCCCAGTGGGGTTGTGCAGGCTCCTTCTCTGGAGACTTTCAAACCCTGTCTGGATGTGTTCCTATGTGACCTGTGCTAGATTCTATGGTCCTGCTCTGGCACGGGGGTTGGACCCAAAGATCTCCCATGGTCCCTTCCAACCCTTAACATCCTGTGACAACACTTTATTTCATATAACTTCCAAGTTTGAATCATTGTAAAGCACAGAAATATAAATGCACAGTGCATTAAACATAAACTTAATATGAAAGCAAGCTTTTTTAATTTATGCATCATCAGAGTAACACTAAAAAAAAATCAGTACCTTTAACATCCTGAACTGAAGCTCTTACTCTACATCTGGATACAGAACACCTAGGTTTATGACACGACCTTTTATCTTTCTGTATCAGAGATACAAAGGTTTGACCATCAGAAGTTAATGTTTAACAGACATGAAGAATAAAATTACATAGAGTCATACACTATGTATCTCAGAGTGGGTTAATGCTGTATTCTAATAATTTGTGAGCTTTTCTTCTTTCTGATGTAGGGTAGAAAGGAGAACAAATCCCAAACATACTGCTCATCACTCCAGATGTTCCTTAGATATGGGCAGTAAGGGAAAAACTGACTAGAGTCCCCTAGAATCACTAATTAACTCTTACAACTGCCAAGGAACTGTCCACTCTGGTGAGACCCCACCTGGAGTACTGTGTCCAACCCTGGTGCCCCTATTACAAGGACGATATGGATGTGCTGGAAAGTGTCCAGAGAAGGGTCACGAGGATGATCAGAGGGCTGGAGCTCCTCTCCTATGGAGACAGACTGAGAGAGTTGGGGCTTTTTGGTCTGGAGAAGGCTCCAAGGAGAGAGACCTTACTGTGGCCTTCCAGTGTCTGAAAGGGGCTACAAGAAAGCTGGGGAGGGACTTTTTAGGGTGTCAGGGAGTGATAGGACAGGGGGAATAGAACAAAACTAGAAATGGGTAGATTCAGATTGGATGTTAGGAAGAAGTTCTTCCCCATGAGGGTGGTGAGACACTGGAACAGGTTGCCCAGGGAGGTGGTAGAAGCCTCATCCCTGGAGGTTTTTAAGGCCAGGCTGGATGTGGCTGTGAGCAACCTGACCTAGTGTGAGGTGTTTGCCCATGGCAGGGGGGTTGGAACTAGGTGATCCTTGAGGTCCCTTGGAACCCTGATGATTCTATTGACTATGAAACCCACAGAGGCCTGATACTTGCAAGTGACATGAGCAAAATCTGCACCTCATACTAAAGGCCAGAATTGCCATACAACCAGAATGGGGCCAATGAAAAGCACAATAGGCAAAGAGGGAAACCACCTTGGTACCATTTGCAAGCCCATCAATTCTGAGTTGTAGCCACTGGGGAGAGAAGCTGCTAGAAGAGATGAAATTTATGCACTCAGCTGCTCTTCAGAGAAAGGACAAAACTCTGAGCATCTACAGTCAGGCAGCTACTACAGCTCCCTTTATCGGCACCCTGGGGTACACCCTCTTGCCAGCACCACTCATCTGACAGCCAGGAGACATAATGAGCACTCTAAAACCTTACACATATGCAGTTCTAAGACATTTCATGCCATTTCTCAAATCCTAAATTATCTACAGCTGGATTATCTTGCATCCCTGAAAATAAAGTCAGAGATCTAGGAGCTTGTATCTCACACTCTCTTCAACCTGAAGTTATCTCAAAGGAAGTAATTTCTAATTCCCATTTTGTGTTGATCTTTCTATTCTCATCAAGCCAAAATTCAAGTTTTATACAGACACACATGCAACACCAATACATTAGAGAACACTGTTGTCTGGCCCAATGTAGCAAAGTTCACTCCCTCATTTGTGACCATGATCTAACCACGCTGATGATGCTCACAGTGCATTGCGTCTCAGGTCACCTGTAACTACTAACTCAGCACAACTCAATACATCCGTGGCAGCAGCAACTGCTGCTTGGAAGTATGATCCTGATGGATGCTGAGCTCCCTGCAGCAGTGCTGAGGGGACTAAGTGCTAACCAACAGAAATTCTCAGTAACTGGAAAGCTTTTTTCTGGTCCCAAAGCTCCAGTGGTGCAATCTAACGATCAGGGCATTTACTTAACATTTATGCAAGACTCCAAAAACTTTTTAGATAGAAAACTAAGTGCCCATAATTGTATGTAATAGAGACTTAACACACATACAGACTAAACACGTTAAACAAAAAATAAAACCATTTGGAAAGCATTCCCTTATCAATGAGTCAAAATACAGTTTTCAGAAATCTTATGGAGCTCTATGAACACCAAATCCTACTAAGCTCAGAGGCAAGGTTTCTCAGATAGCCCCAAAGTGAGAACTGTCTGTCACCTCCTTTGTCCACTGAGAAGGTGGTTGGTTCTGATGAGCCATGAATCCCTACATCTATTCTCTACCTCTCCTTCTTCTTCTCATCTTCCCCTGGATGTGTTTAAAGGTCATTTGGATGTGATGCTTGGGGATATGGTTTAGGGGTGAATTTTGTAGAGTAGGGTTCTGGGTTGGACTTGGTGATCCTGAGGGTCTTTTCCAACCTGAATGTTTCTGTGATTCTTAGATTGCAGTATGCTCTCATGCTCTGTTTTCTTCATCTGTTAGTCTTCTTTTGCCCTCTCAAACATATTCCTTCCTCTTTTACCTCCTCCTGCATCCATTTTTTTTTCTTCACAGTATCACAGTATAGCCAAGGTTGGAAGAGACCTCGAGGCTCATCGAGTCCAACCTGTCACCACAGACCCATGACTAGACCATGGCACCAAGTGCCACGTCCAATCCCCTCTTGAACGCCTCCAGGGATGGTGACTCCACCACCTCCCTGGGCAGCACATTCCAATGACCAATGACTCTCTTGGTGAAGAACTTTCTCCTCACCTCGAGCCTAAACTTCCCCTGGCACAGCTTGAGACTGTCCCCCCTTCTTCCTACTCATGCTTTCTTCCTTCTCTGACCAAAAGGGAAAAAAAAAGAAAAAGAGAGAAGCCACATATTTCAACATCACTGTTCTCAGACCCACTGGTACAAACCTGTGTAAACAACCTTATTAACCATGCAGTATTATTCCTCACTTCTGGGAATGGTGGGAAGAAAACCAATAGCAAATCCACTTTGCGAACATCAATGAAAGCCTCAAGACAAATCAGGAAAAAATGTGGCTGAAGTAACAGCCAAATGATAAGACATCATTGCAACTATCCACCTGCCTTCTGCCTATCCCAGTCAGTATTTACTGTCATCATGGCTCCTTCACAAATTTATTTAAACACTCACCTTTCAGACTGAAATATCACCTCTGGCACGTACACACACCAGGCATTCATCATTCAGGACAAGCACAGCTACAAGCTTTTCTCTCAAGTATCTATGTATTTGAAACCTCACAGAATCATAGAATGTCAGGGGCTGGAAGGGACCTTGAAAGCTCATCCAGTCCAACCCCCCTGCCAGAGCAGGAGCACCTAGAGCAGGTCACACAGGAAGGTATCCAGGAAGGTTTTGAATGCATCCAGAGAGGCAGACTCTACAGCCCCCCTGGGCAGCCTGTTCCACTGTTCTGTCACCCTCACAGGGAAAAAATTTTTCCTCCTGTTTCCATGGAACTTCCTCTGCCTCAGCTTCCACCATTGCCCCTTGTGCTGTCATTGGGCATCACCCAGCAGAGCCTGGCTCCATCCTCTTGGCACTCACCCTGCACATCTTTATCAACATGAATGAGTTCACTCCTCAGACTCCTTTTCTTCAAGCTACAGAGCCCTCAGCTCCCTCAGTCTCTCCTAAGAAAGACATTCCACTCCCTTAATCATCTTTGTGGATCGGCACTGGACTCTCTCAAGCAGCTCCCTGAGGTCCTTCCTGAACTGAGGGACCCAGAACTGGATACAGAACTCCATGTGTGGCCTCACCAGGGCAGAGTAGAGGGGGAGGAGAACCATTCTAACCTACTAACCAAAGCCCATCTAATCCACCTCAGAATGGCATTGGTCTTCTTGGCCACAAGAGCACCTCTAATGAAAACAAGTTTTACTAAGTACATAAGAGCCACTATTTCTGCATTTCCTCAAAGCAGAAGGAGGTACAAGTGCATCTACAAGCCATCTGTACAGAAATGAAGGCTTAATGCAAAAAAAAACAGGGGGGGGAAAGGGATAAAACATAACCACAAACCCCCACATTCATTCTACCATACTATGAAGGGGAAAAAAACCCAAACAAACCTATAGCAAATTCCAGCTCTATGTTAAAGTGCTCTTTACAGGTGACTTTTTAATTACAACTAAGGTAAATACAATAAAGAGACCCAAAAGTGCACAGACTGATGCTTAAAGGCAAGGAATGACCTCTTACAACTTTCACTTATAAAAGAAACAAGAAAGAACTCTGAAAGGCCTTACTCAGCCCTCCTCATTCATACACAAACACAGGATGTACACAACCTGATGTTTCAGTGAAGAGCCTGTTTCAACACATATACTGCTTAAAGCAATCTGTTCAGAGTACCACCTAAGTGGTAAGCTTTGCACTCCTTGCACGTTCACCAAAGAAGAGATCATTAAAACACTCATTTTGAATCACCCAATATAGCACTCCCAATGTAACTCTGTACCATGATGACAACCAAGATGCTAAACTGTCAAACCAGCCAGCAAACAGCAGCTGCATGGTGAAGTATAAACCCCCAAAAGGTATAAACCAGATCTCCGTGCTTTCCTCTACAAAATATGACATGCAAGGTATTTCTAACTTGGGTAAACCCTGACAAGGAGGTTGAGAGGGACCTGGGAGAGATGGTTGACAGCAGCTGAACATGAGCCAGCAGTGTGCCCAGGGGGCACAGAAGGCCAATGGCATCTTGGCCTGGATCAGACCTTGAGTACTGTGTCCAGTTCTGGGCCCCTCAGTTTAAGAAGGACATCAAGACACTTGAAGAGAGGCTGATGGAGCTGGGATTGTTTAGCCTGGAGGAGGCTCAGGGGAGACCTTATTGCTCTCTACAACTACCTGAAGGGAGGTTGTAGCCAGGAGGGAGTTGGTCTCTTCTCTCAGGCAACCAGCACCAGAATCAGAGGACACAGTCTCAGGCTGCACCAGGGAAAGTTTAGGCTCGAGGTGAGGAGAAAGTTCTTCACTGAGAGAGTCACTGGTCATTGGAATGTGTTGCCCAGGGAGGTGGAGTCACCATCCCTGGAGGGGTTCAAGAGAGGATTGGATCACAGTATCACAGTATCACAGTATCACTTAGGTTGGAAAGGACCTCGGGGATCATCGAGTCCAACCTATCAACACAGACCCCATGACTAGACCATGGCACCAAGTGCCACGTCCAATCTCCCCTTGAACGCCTCCAGGGTCAATGACTCAACCACCTCCCTGGGCAACCGGTTCCAATGCTGAATGAATGTGGCACCTGGTGCCATGGTCTAGTCATGAAGTCTGTGGTGACAGGTTGGACTTGATGATCTTTGAGGTCTCTTCCAACCTTGGTGATACTGTGATATTGTGTGATACTAGGGATGGAATTGTGCCCTGTGCTCAGCACTGCTGAGGCCTCACCTTGAGCACTGTGTGCAGCTCTGGGCCCCTCACTTCAGGAAGGATATTGAGGTGCTGGAGCAGGTCCAGAGGAGAGCAACTAGACTGCTGAGGGGGCTGGAGGGAAAGCTTGATGAGGAGAAGCTGAGGGAGCTGGAGGGAAAGCCTGATGAGGAGAAGCTGAGGGAGCTGGGGGTGTTCAGCCTGGAGGAGAAGAAGAGACTCAGAGGTCTCTTCCAGCCTCAATAATTCTGTGATTTCTACAGTACTGCAGAACAAGCCATTGAAAAAGACTGCCAGATAAATGAAAAATAAAAAAAAGCAAAGAGGGAACTTTCATATTAAATGTTCACTTATCTGCATTTCACTGCTGATAGAGAGTTTTTTCAAAATCACATTGACATGACTGGCTTGCTGGCTATATTTGAACCATGTAACATGTGTCTCCTCCACTCTTCAAAGAAAACTCAGTACTCCCGGTCTCCCTAAGACAAGTAAGAAGAGGAGCTATGTACTGCTAAGTGTTCAGTTGCTCTCACTCTTCAAGTGTTGCACCTTTAACCTGACCTGCTACAGAAACAAAGATTATAAGATCAAAAGGTTTACTCACTATTCTTTATGCTCATCTTTTCAAGAACATATGCATTCATGAAAATTAGGATCTGCAGAGTAAAACCAAATCCCCATGACTGTCCTCTGAGGTAAAAGCAAGCTGCTTGTATGTGCACTTGCAGCCCAGAAAGCAAATCACATCCTGGGCTGCATCAAGAGAAGCATAGCCAGCAGGTCGAGGGAGGTGATTTTTCCCCTCTACTCCACTCTGGTGAGACCCCACCTGGAGTACTGTGTCCAGTTCTGGAGCCCCTATTACAGGAAGGATCTGGATGTGCTGGAACATGTCCAGAGAAGGGCCACGAGTATGATCAGAGGGCTGGAGCACCTCTCCTATGGAGACAGGCTGAGAGAGTTGTGGCTTTTTGGTCTGGAGAAGGCTCCAAGGCCTTCCAGTGTCTGAAGGGGGGCTACAAGAAAGCTGGGGAGGGACTATTTAGGGTGTCAAGCAGTGATAGGACTAGGGGGAATGGAACACAAAAAAAAAAAAATAGAAATGGGTAGATTCAGATTGGTTGTTAGGAAGAAGTCTTCCCCATGAGGGTGGTGAGACACTGGAACAGGTTGCCCAGGGAGGTGGTAGAAGCCTCATCCCTGGAGGTTTTTAAGGCCAGGCTGGATGTGGCTGTGAGCAACCTGACGTAGTGTGAGGTGTCCCTGCCCATGCAGGGGGGTTGGAACTAGATGATCCTTGAGGTCCCTTCCAATGCTATGATTCTATGTATGTTTGGCAGCAACATGCTGGGCAGTCGATAAACACACAGCTCTAGAAAAAAACGAACAGAATCATGGTGTTATGTGAGAAAGGTGGGATTGCTGCAGGGTGGGGAGGGAGAGGTACTCTGGGACAAAAAGGATTTAAATTTACAGAAAATCAAGCTTCTTTCATTCTACTGGTGGTAGAACAGCATGCTTGCCAATCAAGTATCTCAAAGGACTTGGGCGCATATAATATCAGATTGAGTTCACACTATAAAACTCACTCTCTAGTTCAAAACAAAACAGTTTGCTCCATCTCCAGACCTTGTAAGCATTTCCCTGCTACTATGCAAAACTTTTCACAAATTCTAAAGAAGCATGTGTGGAAAGTAAGTCCTAAGCATCAGAAATCAATTTGGATTTAGACTCCCACTGCTTCAAGCTAGAGCAATAGGAGCTCCTCTCCCAGCAGAACAGCAGGCTGTACAGACCCTGTCCCAGAGCCACTCAGCTCTTTTGAGCACAGGCTTAATCAAGCCCAGTTCTCAGTCCTGTCTTGCATGACTTCAAGCATGTCCCAAAAAACACAAGCAAGCATTATCCCTATTCAACACTCAGTGGAAGTGACACACAGAGAGATCCAGGATGCTCTTCTCTTTCATAGCTTATCCCCCTTCTGTGATAGATTACTGAGCCACACTTGCCCTTCCTCCTCGGCAACACCTGCAGGGAAAGCAAAAGTGCTCTCTCTTTGGATACTGTCCTTCCCAATTTGGTGTAGTAACAAAATTCATTTGATTGTGTTTAAACTGATATGCAAAGCTCAGGGCTGCAGAACTTGAAGCAGGAATACAAATTTAATTCTGTCAGGCACCTTCAGCAGATGACTGGGGCAAGGTTTACCCAAAGTCACCCCCACACAAATCACCAAAGTCTACCTCAGAGACACTGTGTGTGTGGCACACCCAAGATCAGAATGAGATCTGAGCACAACACAGACCAGAATCTCTATCACTAGACTCACAGAATGGCCCAGGCTGGAAGGGACCTCCAGAGGTCATCCAGCCTGACCTCCCTGCAGTCAGCAGGGACATCCCCAACTAGATCAGGCTGCCCAGGCCCTCATCAAGTCTTACTTTGAATATCTCCAGGCAAGGGGCCTCAACCACCTCCCTGCACAACCTGTTCCAGTGTTCCACCACCCTCATAGTGAAGAACTTGCTCCTAACATCCAACCTAAATCTGTTCTTCTCTAGTTTGAAACTGGGCCCCATATTTTATTGCTAATGACACCATTCTTAAACCTTCTCCTTAAAATCCAACAATTCTGAAAAAAAGAGAGAGAAAATGAAATGGGGAAAAAAAAAAAAAATAAAGCTGTTGAAGAAGCAAAGGAAAGAGATGAGAGAACAGCTTCACTGCCCGGGCTAAAAGAAAGGCAAGCAAAGAACAGCAAACAATGACTAAGAAACAAGAGACCTCAATCTGCATTGTTTCTCCTCTCGTATCTCCCAAACTTCCAATAATCTGACTGGCCAACAATCAAGCAGTACATCTTACGTATATTCACATGATTTGCCAACTCCTCTTGAGTTTATCATAGAATCACAGAACTGTCAGGGCTGGAAGGGACCTCAAGGACCAGCCAGTTCCAACACCCCTGCCATGGGCAGGGGCACCTCACACTAGAGCAGGTTGCCCAGAGCCACATCCAGCCTGGCATGAAAATCTTCCAGGGATGAGGCTTCTACCACCTCCCTGGGCAACCTGTTGCAGTGTCTCACCACCCTCATGGGGAAGGACTTCTTCCTAATATCTAATTTAAACCTCCCCTCCTCGTGATTGGATCCAGTCCTATCATTACCTCACATCCTAAAGAGTCTCTCACCAGCTTTTGTAGGCTCCCTTCAGACACTGGAAGGCCACAATAAGGTGTCCTCAGAGCCTTCTCCAGACTGAACAACCCAAAATCTCTCAGGCTGTCCTCATAGGAGAGGAGCTCCAGCCCCTTGTGGCCCTTCTCTGGGCACATTCCAGCACACCCAGATCATTCCTCTAATAGGAGCTCCAGAACTGGACACAGTACTCCAGGTGGGGTCTCACCAGAGCAGTGTAGAGGGGGAGCATCACCTCTCTTCACCTGCTGGCCACACTTCTCTTGATGCAACCCAGAATACAGTTGGCTCTCTGGGCCAACCATAAATATTTATAACAGTACATGCACCAGAAATCCACAGTTTCAGATGGCTCTGCCTTGATTTCAGTCATCCTGCCTCAATCCAGATCGCGCTCAGGAGTGCAAGCAGGTAAGTCAACACGTACACCGAGTTCAAAGCAGAGTTTTGACACTACAAAACTGCATCTGGAGACAGCAAAGCTCCTCTAACAGGCAGTGTCACTCACAGATAAAGAAGCTATTATGTGGTTTAGAAAGCTCTTTGATCTGCTTCTTACACTGAACATTACCCACTCCTTTCAAGTTCATCATGTTGCTTTTTTCAGAGGGATGTACCAGTGGATGTTCCTCTGCTGATCAGCTTCTGCAAATTCTGCCCTGTGTTTCACCTGCAGTACTTGCCCAGATACAATTTCAAACTCAAATATGGGTGTTGTACTGGGAGCAGGCTGGGCTCCATTATTTATAAACAGAGACACTGGTAGATCACAGAGGTAATCCAAACCTTGCTGCCTATTGCAGCAATTTTACAAATGGGAAGAATCCAGAAGGCTGATGAGTATTACTGGGCTGCTACAGCACCTCTGTCATTGACAGAGCTCACGTGGATCTCTGACAGAAGCATGGCCTGATTTCAGACTAGCACCTGATAGGAAATGAGCTCTGATGCTTTGTACACTGGGAAGAAGGAGGACAGGTTCCTCCCTGCTCCCACTTCACTAACATAGAAAGAGGCACTCAAGACATACACTAAATATTTGCCTCTTCAAGAGGGCCCATAATGGCTCTTTGGTAAAACTGAAGTATAAGAAGTCAGTAAGACTCAAAATTAAACATGATGAGCGAGAATTTAGTAGACAGAATTTCTGCTCTAACTCTTAACAGGCAAAGACTCCAGCATTTCTGATCATGCCTAAATGCCTCTAACAGAAAATTGCTGGGAGCGGTCCTAAAATAAGCACCAAACCGAAATGCACCACACAGAAGTATTTTTATACACAGATAGCATCAGGAAAAAAAAAACCAAACACCACAGTTGTGGCTGTGTACATTAGGCTTTAGTGCTTTCTTCAGCTACTGTGGCACTGTGAACAACAGCTCAGCCCCATGGTATGAAGTTTAACAAGGCCAAGTGCAGCGTCCTACACTTTGGCCACGACTCCCCCATGCAGTGCCGCTGGCTGGGGAATGAGTGGCTGGAGAGCAGCCTGGCTGAGAGGGACTTGAGAGTGCTGGGTGACAGGCGCTGAACATGAGCCAGCAGTGTGCCCAGGGGGCACAGAAAGCCAATGGCATCATGAATGGTGTGGCCAGCAGGACAAGGGATGGAATTCTGCCCCTGTGCTTGGCTCTGGTGAGGCCTCATCTCAAGCACTGTTTTTGAGGTGCTGGAGCAGGTCCAGAGGAGAGTGACCAGACTGGGGAAGGGATTGGAGGGAAAGTCTGATGACAAAAGGGAGCTGGGGGTGTTCAGCCTGGAGGAGACTCGGGGGGACCTTTTCACACTCTACAACTACCTGAAGGGAAGCTGTAGTCAGGTGGGGGTCAGGCTCTTCTCCCAGGAAACTTGTGACAAGTTGAGACGGCATGGTATGAAGCTGTGCCAGGGGAGGTTTAGGTTGGGTGTTAGGAAGCACTTCCTCATGGAAAGGGGAATCAGACACTGGAATGGACTGCCCAGGGAGGTAGAGTCACTGTCCCTGCAGGTGTTTAAGGAAAGACTGGATGTGGCATGGTTTAGTTGATGTGGTGGTGTTGGGTCATAGGCTCTACTTGGTGATCTCAAGAGTTCTATTCCAGCCTCCATAATGCCATGGCTCTGTTGATTCCAGTCAGGCCAAAACCCAGGGAGATACCAGTGAGACATATTACTGCATTACTTCACATACAAAGTCATAGCCTAAACCAGGGTTCAGCATCACTATCTGAAGTATCTAGCAGTAGATGCCTCAAGCTTCCCCTATAAAGCTTTCCACTCAAACCAGTAACAGAAATCAAATCAAATGGTTTTAAAAAACATGATTAACTGACAATACCATTTCCAATTCTCAAGTCCTACTCAACTTCATTATGTCACCAACCCCTTTTGAAGACTCATCAAGCCCTCTCATTGACATTAAAAAGGAGGGAAGTACAGAAAACAGAAACACAGTACATATTACCAGCACCTAACACAGCTCTTGTAGGAAAACCCAGACAGTCCTAGCAGAGCACAGGAGAGCTTCTGGACCCTGAGAGCATTCCTTTCAACAACTGATACTACAGTAACCCCACTGACTGATAAGGTGGGCTTGTAGTTTCAGTTGCCATCAAAATATCAGAGAGAGAAGCAATGTTAACACACATAGAAAACACAACAAAGATATCTGTACACTCTGTACACAACATTGAGGCAGAATGTAGAGGGTACAGCCTTGCATTAGCAGCAAATAAGTCAACATGAAGGTTAGCAACTGCTGCTCAAGAACACAGAAACAAATGCAAAACCAGTTCAAGCAGAAATCCAGCACTGAAGACTGTTTTCATTTGCCCAACATACAGTGGACACTGGGGGTAGAACATATGAGTAGTTTCCTATACGGACACCAAAACTTCCAAACATGGTATAGGGTCCACCTGACACAAACTGACACTTCCAAACTACCAAATTTGAAACAGAAGCAAATGTTTCAGTTTCTTCAGGCTCCCTCCTCACTGGCCTTCACAACTAAGACAATTACTGCCTTGGTCTATCCTTGAAGCTATCACAGAAGCCATCCAGAGAGTTCTGTGCTGTCTAAAATACAGTAATTCTACAGACCATGACCCCACATCTGTTTTTCACATAGTTTATCACTTTTTTGTTTGTTTGTTTTCTGTGGTTTTGACTCTAACAGAGCTATCTGTGCAAAATTCAGCTGACTGGGCTTGAAGTCAGCTCCCACTGGAGCAGGTCTGGATGAAAGAATACAGAAGAATCCATTTTCCCAGTGTTACCGGCCACAACTTCCTGGCCACGCACTGGTTGTCTTTAACCTATGTTTTTAAATTAATTAGATTTCTCTAGTAATGACCTTTCAAATAGTGTAAGTGACCCTTTATGGATTTCCTCTACCATTTGCCTTCAGCCTTTTTGATGCTGATGTATGGGTTGGAGGGAAGGCTCTTATTTGCGTCAGTGCAATCCCAAGCACCGATATAGGCTGGGCAGGGACTGGCTTGAGAGCAGCCCTGAAGAAAAGGACTTGGGGGTTCTGGGGGATGAGAGGTTCAACATGAGCCAGCAGTGTGCACTTACAGCCCAGAAAGCCAACCACATCCTGGGCTGCATCAAGAGAAGTGTGGCCAGCAGGTCAAGGGAGGTGATTCTCCCCCTCTATTCCACTCTGGTGAAACTGAGGGGCAGTTCTGGAGCCCCTATTACAAGAAGGATCTGGATGTGCTGGAAGGTGTCCAGAGAAAGGACACAAGGATGATCAGAGGGCTGGAGCTCCTTTCCTATGAGGACAGACTGAGAGATAGAGTTGGGGTTGTTCATTCTGGAGAAGAGAAGGCTCCAAGGAGACCGTATTGTGGCCTTCCAGCATCTGAAAGGGGCCTACAGGAAAGCTGGTGAAGGACTTTTTAGAGTGCCAAATAGTGATAGGGCTAGGGGGAATAGAGCAAAACTAGAAATGGACGGATCCAGATTGAATGTCAGGAAGAAATTCTTCACCATCAGGGTGGTGAGACATTGAAACAGATTACCCAGGGAGGTGGTGGAAGCCTCATCCCTGGAGGTTTTGAAGGCCAGGCTGGATGCGGTTCTGAGCAACCTGATCTAGTGTGAGGTGTCCCTGCCCATGGGATGATCCTTGAGGTCCTTTCCAACCCTAACAAATCTATGATTTCTGACAGTATTACACATTTCTACCTATAACTTCTAGCAATACAACAGCAATATAATTACTGTTGCAATATTCTACACAGAGATTGCCCATTGGAATGGGCTGCCTGGGGAGGTGGTGGAGTCGCCATCATCGGAGGTGTTTAGGAGGAGACTTGATGGGGTGCTTGGTGCCATGGGTTAGTTGATTAGGTGGTGTTGGATGATAGGTTGGACACGATGATCTCGAAGGTCTCTTCCAACCTGGTCTATTCTATTCTATTCTTAAACAATACTGGAAAATTCACTGAAAGAACACATATAAAATGTGCCTTGAAAGTATTGTTCCTATTCCATGTGTCTGCTTTGGCAGTCTGAATAGCAGCACTCCTAAATACCCCAAACTCTGCATGTGTACACTACAGAAGGGAGAAAAATACCATAAAGCATGTTCAGGAAACAAAATACCTGTCAAGAATAAAAGCAGTTTTCCACTGATCACAACGAGAGGTCCTGGCATCTGCAATGCTTTGTAATTTTCTCTAGAAAGCAACATTTAAAGGAAATGCAGAGTTCAGTAACAGTTTAATAGCCTAGGCATAACACTCACGCTCATTCCTGCCCACAAACGCTAGCCAAGGATTGCTTGCTCTCGTGAAGATTGAACTGGGCACCTTAAAACCTACAAACGTTCAATGTCTAAAATGAATCTTCACAGGTGAGTTAAAGAAGATTGTGTCACGCTTTAGTTCCAATTAAGTGAAACCCAGCCAACCAAACAGTAAGTAGGAAAGTACTTTGTCTGCAAAACCAGAACCATTTATATATATACAAAATAGATAATGATGATTGTTTCTATAAACCCCATACATTTTTATGTCCTACCCTAATGGTAATTTACTTTCACCACACTGATGCTTCCAGCTGTGCTGCTGTTTTGATAACTATGCAGCACGTTTTGCTCTGGTCAGCTATCAAATGAGTTTGCATGAGTATGTATCCTGAATTCTAATTTAAGCAGAAAGTACTATATCAATGAAAGACCTCTGAAATAGCCTTTACAATTTCCCACCCACACCTATTTGTGGATGGAATTTTCCCAGTGTTGCGAGATGCAGCAAACACAGAACTAAAAGCTGTTTCTATCCCCTGTAACTCAACACCTTTGAGTTACTCAGGGCCCTTCGCTTTTGATGGTGTATTTCTCACCAAGGCAAAAAGCTTTGTAAACTTACAGCATCCTCACACAGACCCATTTCTCAAGTGCTCACAAAGATACCAAGAGGAAAAGCTGAGCATGTTAGCTCCCATTTCTACTCATTTCAAGGTTTGAGTCTCACAAAGAATCACAAACAGAGCTCTAAACCAGGCCACCCTTCAACTGCTTTAGTGGCTTTAATCTCAATCACATTTGAAAAAAACCAAGCTACTGTTTGTTTATACACTTTATACCTTTATACACTTTCCAAGGAGTCTATGAATATACTGGTGTCTTCCAACAGTGTTCTGGGGAAAAATAAAACCTCTGATTCATCAACACACAGAATAACTGCACTGAAATGATCGTTCCTCCTCTGATTCTCTGTCAAGAAACTCGCTTTTATTTGGAGACTCCCAGCTTAATGCATCAAGAAGATTCCTCTGACCCACAAAACAACGCACACACAACTGTTTCTTTTTGAAAGAACAGCTTCACTCTAATCCTTTCACAAAATGATTCCAGATCATTTTTTTACAGGCAGCCTGTGAACCCCAAAACTTGCAAGCTATTTTCTGCTAACGCTGGCACAGCCAGCGGGACAGGCAACAACAGATATTAAAAGCTTAGCATTCTTCAGCCACAAGTTTTAATACTGCATCTTTGTTCAGTCTCTACCTTTGTTCCCTCAGACAATCACAGCCAGACTTTATGCCAAACTAAAAAAAAACCCCACTGTATTTCATCTGAGTCTTAGCCTCAGGCCTCAGATCCTGAAACGTGTGTTTGAAAGTATTTAATCCTCAGCCTAATAACTGACTCAAAGCTAACATCCAAAAATAACACCCAGTATCAGGACTCAGCACTGCAGCTTTGGGGTGTTTTTTCTTTACACTGGAGAAGGCATCATAAAGCAATGGACAATGAGAGAATCAATCACAACGTGTCACAACATGGCAACTTGTTAGGTGCAGAAGAGGGCTTGAACTAAAAGGAAGCTCGTTTGAGGTTTTAGGCCCTTGTTGGGCTTCCATTTCAGATCCCCCATTGTGTGTCCCTTGGGTCAAGGAGCCTGTTCCCATTTTTGCTCGGACTAGATGACCACTGGAGGTCCCTTCCAACCCAGATCATTCTATGATTCCATGATTTTCTATCTCATGCCATAACTTTATCGTTAAAAAGTGCACTACTGGGTTCAGGCAGCAACAAAGGATTTTGATGCTGTTTCAAGTCGCTGAAGGTGTATCTCAAATCTGGATTAGCTCCACGCTATCAAAAATTATATGGTAATAAAACTTAATGACAACGTTTTAAAGCATTGCCTAGTCAGTAAAATGCTGCCTAAAGAAAATAAAAGCTTTATTCCACTGGAGTATCTTTTCTTTCTTTTACTGTTTTACTTGTTTATACAGGGGGCCTTCCAGGTTAGCATTCATCTTCTTAGACCAAAACACTGAGGGCAGTGCTCTTCAGAAATTCTAATCTAATACACCCCATACTTAATATAAAGACTGCCAGAATCCAGTCAACTTCTCATATTTGAACTGAATGAAAACGTGAGTGAAAAAAAATTAAACCCTCTGAAAAACCTCTGTCACAAAATAATCAGGAATATCTTGTCTATAAATAAACAAGAGAGCATGAAAACATCAAGTCTATCCATTCCCATCTGCTACTTGTTTGTCAGTCTGCTTAAGAAGATAAAAACAGTTCTTCAGCCACCCTCCATCGCACACACCTATTTAACCGTAACATCCACCAGCAAGTAACCAACCCACCTCTGCACAAAGTCTGACACGCCACGAGTGCCAGTTATTCTTAGAGTGAGACATGACCACAGCTCCACGTAATTAGCGATGTTATAAAACGCATCCCGCCCGCTGACCCATCCCCCTCCACCACTACCACCATTGCAGGAGTGACTTATTACACATCGCGATGAGCAAGGCACATTCCCTGCCCGGGGAGAGCGGAGATCAGGCCATAAAAAGGGCACGGGATGCAAACAGGGATCCTCCCCTCTCCGGGCTGGGAGCCGAGGCTGCCCGCTGGCTACCGTGCGCGGCCCGGGGGCGCCGGCCGGCCCGGGAAACAGCCTCGTCTTGCCCCGCGCCGCAAGCCCGGAGTCCCGGGGGGGGCGGGAGCAGTACCGATGAAGGGCAGCAAGCGCTCTCTCCCCTTCTCCAGAATCGCCGGCGCGGGGTGAAAGGTGCCCCGGCCGAACTGGGCGAGGGGTGACCCAATCCAGGCATGCGGGGGATACAGGAGCATGGCGGGGAGGGGGCTCGCAGGACCAGCGTCGCAGCCAGTGAGGGCTGAGGGGCGATCGCTGCCTTCCCCCTCGGCGGCGAGGCGCCTCTCCCCGCGGTGGCGTGCGGGGGACAAGGGCGGCGAGGTGAGGGGGCACCCGAAGTCCCCAGGCCCTGGGCTAGGGCGGTGTCGGCGACACGGCGGCTCCGCAGAAGCATCGGAGCCCTTCTCGCTCGCCTGCGGGGCCTCGCTCCGGGCGGCCGGGGCCTGGGGAGCGGGATACCCCGGCCTCCCGGGCCTGGGGGCGGAGGGCTGGGCGCCGCTCACTCACCTCGGGAGGTAGCAAGCACCGCTGGGTCTGCATGGCGAGGAGGGTCTCCCGGGGCCGCGCTCCGCCGCCACCTCCGCCGCTCGGTCCCGGGCGGGCCCCGCAGACCCCGCGAGCGCTGGAGAGGCCGGCGTCCGTCCTCACCGCCTGCCAGCCGGGCTCGCTCGCTGGCTCCGCGGCCAAGGCCGCCGCAGCTACCGGCAGCCAGCGCCCCCTGGCCGGCCCCAGAGGCAGCGCACGGCACTGCGGCACCGCCGGGGAGGCAGTGCGGAGCCTGCCGCACCCCCGCCCCGCGGCGCGGGGGGCCGGGCAGGCCGCGCTGACACCTCCGGCCCGGCCGCCTACCACCGCCGTCACGGGCGGAGAGCGGGAGGAGTCATCCGGCGCACGGGGACGCACCGTGGCGCCGCGGACGGAGCTTGGCCGCACGTACGGAGTTCGGACGCACGCACAGCTCCCTCCGCGGGGTCCCGCCAAGCCTGTGGGCCGCGGGTCAGCCAGCGAGCCCGAGCGGCCCCGCAGCTAGAGCCTCCGGCCCACACACACACGCGGAGGGCGGTACCGGGGGTGCACCGCAGACCAGCCGCAGGCATAGGGACTGCGTGAGGCGCGGCTGTGCCGCTGTCCGCGCCGCAGGGAGGCACCCATCGATCCCTGCCCGGGCACTGCGCGGCGCACCGGTGTGCCCTCGGGCGAGAGAAGTAGCCCCAGCCGGTGGCAGCTGCACCTACGCGCTGTAGGGAGAAGGATTCGCATCTAAGAGCTGTTCGTATTTTATTTCGCCGTTTCCTGTTGAGTACCTTCAAAATTAGAGAGGGACACCCTGTCCTGTGGGACACCCACAGCCGCCCATGCACGGCCGTTCTGAGGGGTGCCTGCGTGCGCAGGCACCATCAAAGACACTACAACTCCTCGGTAAAACCGGATACCAAAACAAGCAGAAACCCCACACTCTTCCCTCCGAGAAACAGCCTCAGAGCTGCAATGGCAAACGGACAGGTTGTGCCAAACCATAACTATGCGCCCGTAGTCTCACTGATTCTCTCCTTAAGAGGAGGCGGCCAGGGCAGCGCCCATGCCGGGAGAGGGACTCTTTTCCCAGCCTGTCTGCAGGCACTCGCGAGCTCGAGGAAGCGTCAGTTGCCCGCCTGGGACCTGCTGCGGTGCTGCCGTTCCGACGGAGCCAGGACTGGGAAGAGGGGTGCTGCCTACGGCCACGGCGCGCACAGGCGCCCTCTGCCGGGTGGGGGGCACCATCCCGCACCAGCGCTTCAAGTCACTCACTTCTCTCAAGCCACTCGCCGGTCCCTCAAGCCACTCACCAAACCCTCATGCCCCTCACCAATGTCTTACAGCCCTCGCCAACACCTCACGCCCCTCCAACATGTCCCCTTGCCTGCTGCCTCACCCATGCCTTGTAAACGCTTATCACGTCCCCACTTGCCTCAGGAGCTCCTATCTCCTCAGGAGCCCCAGCCTCAGCTCCCCTCAGAAGCAGCTTGCCTTGCACCAGGAGAAGCAGAGGAGAGCCACTGTCCCCTCAACTTTAAGCAGCACTCTGCCCTTCTCCCAGCCATGGAGCATCATGTCGCCCCTAGGAGAGCGCCAAAGGCAAGTGTGGTGGCTGCTGATGCAGTTGTATTGCCATTCCCAACTCTTTGCCCTCACAGGATATGGCTTTGCAGCAAACTGGCTTTCTCAGTTAACTTCCTGGTGGTCAATGGAGTTAAATCCAGATGGTGTTCCAAGCAGTGTTCCTCATGGCTCAGTGTTGGGACCACTTCTGTTTAACATCTTGATTTATGACCTTGACAAAGACACAGAGTGTGTCAGCAGTAAGTGTGCAGATGACACCAGGTTAGGTGGTAGTGTTGATCTGCACCAGGGTAGGGAAGCTCTACAGAAGGACTTGGATAGATTGGATCCATGGCCAATATTAACAAGATGAGCTTCAGCAAGGCTAAGTGCCAGGTGCTGCACTTGGGTCACAACAGCCCCAAGCAATGCTACAGGCTTGGGGCAGTGTGGCTGGAAAGCTTCCTGGCAGAAAGGGACCTGGGGATTCTAATGGACAAGCAGCTGAATAGGAGCCAGCAGTGTGCCCAGGTAGCCAAGAAAGCCAATGGCATCCTGGCTGGGATTAGAAATGCTGTGTCCAGCACGAGCAGGGAGGTGACTATCCCCTTGTACTCAGCTCTGGGGAGGCCACACCTCAAGGATTGTGTCCAGTTTTGGGCACCTCAATCCAAGAGAGAGAGATGTGGCGGTGCTGGAGCCAGTGCAGAGGAGGGGAAAGAAACTGGGGAAAGGCCTGGAGAATAAATCTTGTGAAGAGCAACTGAAGGAGCTGGGGCTGCTTACTTTGGAGAAGTGGCTGTCTACAACTACCTGAAAGGACCTTCTAGAGAGGCTGGTACTGGTCTCTTCTAACAGGTCATTAGTGACAGAACAAGAGGGAATGGCCTCAAGCTGTGACTGGGGAGGTTCAGATTGGACATTAGGAAGAATTTTTTCCCATCAAGACTGGTCAGGCATTGAAATGTGCTGCCCAGGGAGGTGGTGGAGTCACCGAGTCTGGATGAGTTTAAAGGTGGTTTGGATGTGGTGCTTGGGGATCTGGTTTAGTGGTGAACCTTGTAGAGTAGGGTTCTGAGTTTGACTCAGACTGAGTTTGACTCCTGAGGTTCTTTTCCAACCTGAATGTTTCTGTGATTCTTATGTGTGGCAGTGAATGCAGTATGATGAGCCCTGGTGATCAAATGGAGGCTTTCTTGCCAAGAGCATCAGCTCATCCTGCTTCCAATGAAAGGGAAGCACTTGATGTTTATTCATTGATTCTGGTAGAACTATGTGCTTTTCAAGCAGAAAATACAAGATACTCCTAACCCACTGAATCATCAGTCCATGGGCAAAAAGATGAGGAGATTAAAAACATGCTAATCAATCATAGCTGGTAGTACCATGTTAATGCAGATGGAATTTATTTTCTCCCACAACGCATTCCCAGTTAACCCCCACTGGCTCTCTCTCGCAATCAATGGCATTAGAGGAGTTCAGATTAGTCCAATACACAATTACTGTCCTCAGAGCAGTTCTCATGAAACACCTCAGACACACAATATACCTGACACACAGAAAGGAAATAAGCTAAAGGATGAGCAGTGTAACACTTTGTACCCTCTGGCCAAACACAGGCAAGCACATCTCTGTCTGTCTCACAGAGGCATATCACTACTGTATTTTTGTTGCACTTCACTCTCTCTGCATACCACCATTCATTGGAATGTTTTCTCACTAAACACAGAGGTTTTACCTGAAGGATAACACAGTTGGCTGTTCTGCAAGAAGGCCAACTCATGAAAGCATGGGACAATGGGCAATGGATATAAACTAAAGCACAGGAAGTTCCACCTCAACATGAGTCCAGCAAGATGGTATTTAACAAGTCCAAGTGCTGGGTGCCACACTTTGGTCACAACCACCCCATGCAGTGCTATAGGCTGGCTTGGAGTGGCTGGAGAGCAGCCAGGCAGAAAGGGACCTGGGGGGACTGGTTGACAGCAGCTGAACAGGAGCCAGCAGTGTGCCCAGGTGGCCAAGAAGGCAAATGGCATCCTGGCCTGCATCAGAAATAGTGTGGCCAGCAGGAGCAGGGAAGTCATTCTGCCCTGTGCTCAGCTCTGGTTAGGCCACACCTTGAGTCCTGTGTACAGTTCTGGGCCACTCAATTTAGGAAGGACATTGAGACACTTGAACGTGTCCAGAGAAGGGCAACAAGGCTGGGGAGAGGTCTGGAGCACAGCCCTGTGAGGAGAGGCTGAGGGAGCTGGGGTTGCTTAGCCTGAAGAAGAGGAGGCTCAGGGGAGACCTTCTTGCTCTCCACAACTACCTGAAAGGAGGCTGTAGCCAGGTGGGGGTTGGTGTCTTCTCCCAGGCAACCAGCACCAGAACAAGAAGCCTCAAGCTGTGCCAGGGAAGGTTTAGGCTCAAGATGAAGAGAAAGTTCTTCACAGAAAGAGTTATTTGCCATTGGAATGTGCTGCCCAGGGAGGTGGTGGAGTCCCCCTCCCCAGAGGTGTTCAAAAAAAGAATGGATGTGGCACTTGAAGTGGTTTAGTTGTCATGAGGTGTTGGGTGATATGTTGGACTTGATGATCTCTGAGGTCTTTTCCACCCTGGTTGATTCTATGATTCTATGAGGAAGAACTTCTTCACTGTGAGGGTCACAGAGCACTGGAAGAGGCTGCCCAGAGAGGTTGTGGAGTCTCCTTCTCTGGAGGCTTTCCAGACCCATCTGGATGCATTCCTGTGTGACCTGCACTAGATTCTATGGTCCTGCTGTGGCAGGGGGCTTGGACGATGCTCTCCAGAGGTCCCTTCCAACCCCTAACATCCTGTGACCCTGTGATCCTTTGATACTGTGAAAAAAGTTGCTAGGAGGAACCAGGAAAGGTGACAGGGTCCACAGCTTCATGCCCCCTACCTTCTCAGTAGCTCTGTGTATGACACATGACTTGTTCTCAGTGAAGATGTGTCTGGAAGAGCAGGAACTCAGCAAAGCTCAGGCTGCCACTCCAGGCAGTTGTGCCAGACATCTGAGCTCAAAGCAGGGAGGCCTCCTGTCTTGTGTTCTAGTGTGCTCCTTCTACTAGTATCTGCCCAAGCAGGAAATGCTTTGGTGTGTATAGTGAGAAGTATGACCTACAAACCAAAGCAGTAATTTTGATCCCAGGCCCTAGCAAGGCTGTAAGACATGGGCCATGACCTTTTACTTGACACATTCAGTGCAAGTGTCAAGAGTCACAAAATCTCTGAACAGTATCTTCAGTTCTTCCATGTACATCAGGCTTACATCAGTGGACCTCAATGTCATTGTCATAAGAAATTATGCCTAACAGTGCCCCACCAACAGCATGCACATGTGGTACTCAGTTTGCCACCTCTTTTCCCAAGTCTTTTACCACATTTGCCCAGGTTTTTATGAGAATCATAGAATCAACCAGGTTGGAAAAGACCTCAGAGATCATCAAGTCCAACCTATCACCTAACAGCTCATGACAATAAACCATGGCTTCAAGTGCCACATCCAAGCCTTTTTTTGAACACCTCCAGGGAGGGGGACTCCACCACCTCCCTGGGCAGCACATTCCAATGGCAAATAACTCTTTCTGTGAAGAATTTTCTCCTCGCCTCGAGCCTAAACTTATCCTGGCACAGCTTGAGACTGTGTCCTCTTGTTCTGGTGCTGGTTGCCTGGGAGAAGAGACCAACCCCCACCTGGCTACAACCTCCTTTCAGGTAGTTGTAGAGAGCAAGAAGGTCTCCCCTGAGCCTCCTCTTCTCCAGGCTAAACACCCCCAGCTCCCTCAGCCTCTCCTCACAGGGCTGTGCTCCAGACTTCTCCCCAGCCTCATTGCCCTTCTCTGGACACATTCAAGTATCTCAATGTCCTTCTTAAACTGAGGGGCCCAGAACTGGACACAGGACTCAAGGTGTGGCCTAACCAGTGCAGAGTACAGAGAAGAAGCCAAGCAGGAGAAATGGAGGAAAACATACAGAAGACTCCAGTTTGCAGAAGGCAGGGAAATGGAGCGGGAGACAACAGCTAGAAAGGTGAAGGGATGTTATGAGATGCCCTGCTTGAAGAAGGGAGCAGAGTATCATGTGGTCAATATAACGATTGGTGTGTCTGCACCAATGTATGACACACCGGGAGCTAAGGGCAGTTGATACAGGATCCAAACTGGTGCAAGAGTGATCTATGAACAAGAGAGTTAAGGACAAATAAGTGGATTTTATAATTACTTGGCGAAACTTGCTGAAACTTGGGGGGAAAATCCAAAAAAATCAGCTTAGAGATGGCTTCAGTCTATCAGTAGATGGAAATAGCAGAATGGTTAACAATAATGTAGGAGAAGTCAGAAGAGCTCAATGACTATTTCTGGTCTGTATCTGGGGAAGAGCCAGATGATATATGAATATCAGATGATGATGATGATGAAGAAGAAATACATTCCATTACAGCAGGCACTGGGGAGGATGTTAAACAGAAGCTAATAAAGTTGTACAGCAGCAGGGCTAGGTATCTTGCATCCAAAAGTTTTAAAAGCACTGGCACAGAGTATCTTCAGACCAGTACTGCTGATTTTCAATAAATCTTGGCATGCTGCTCAAGTTCCAGAGAAGTGGATGAAATACTGGACCAATATTATCAAAAGGCTAAACAAGGTGAGCAGGCCAATTACGACCTGCCAGCCTGTCAAGAGTTCTGGGTAATGGGACATTATCTACACTACTTGATTAAAAAAGAATTAAAGGATGGCAACACAATAAATTCAAATGAATGTGGGGAATAAATCTTCTTCCAAAATAATTTGATGATTTCTTTTTTTAAATGGCATTCCAAATTTGGTTGATCAAGGCAAGGAGGTCTGCAAAATGTTTGCTTTGGTATCTTGCAGCATTTTAATTAAGAAGCCAGAATGATACAGACTTATCACAGCACATATTAAGCTGTTCAAACTCCAGATAAGTGACAGTTACAAAGTGGGGAAATAAGAAGTCATGATCAAAGAATGTGTTTCGTGGTCCAAGGCAATTAGTTCCACGCTATATTGGGCTGCTGTTAAGGGCCCTAAGGAGAGCGTAAAATCATCACAAAGCTTCCAATTGATGTAAACAATAGGGAGTCATAAATAACAGGTCATGATGTAAAGTATCTGAGACAGCTTGGTAAAACAGAGAATGCATTGCTGTACAGCCAGATGTGAAAACAAGCTCCAAAGAGTAAAGGCAGTGCTTACAGGAGGGGAGAACTTGTGTTCTAACAGGTCAATGCTCAGAAACAATCTCCAAAGAGTAAAGCCAGGGGTTACAGGAGGGGAGCATTTGTGTTCTAACAGGTTAATGCTCAGAAACAAGCTCCAAAGAGTAAAGGCAGTGCTTACAGTAGGGGAGAATTTGTGTTCTAACAGGTTAATGCTCAGAAACAAGATCCAAAGAGTAAAACAGTGGTTACAGGAGGGGAGAATTTGTGTTCTAATGAGCTAATGGTCATAAACAGCTCCAAAGTGGTGGTGTGGTGTTGTGACTACCAGGTTAGTGCAGTCCTCAGGTTTATAAGGAAGAGAATGTGGTAAGATATCTTCATTTCTTTTGCTGGTGCTGGTCTAAATGCTCTTGAATTCTGAATTTCTTAATTCTTTAAAAGAAGCAGGAAAAGAGATGGTTCAGAGAAGACCAATACAACTTATTTAGATTGAAAGTTAAAAGATTCAGACTATTTCAGTGTCAGACAAGAAGGTGAAGGGGTGACTCAATCACAGGTTTTAAGTACTTCCAAAATTCAGGGGCAAATTCAGTGGCTGTATGCTAAAGGCAGCTGTGCTCAGCTTCCTGGTGAGGTTTTCTACCAGTGAAGGCACTGAGACGCTGCAGGGAGGAACAGGTTAAGATTTCCCAGCACTGGAAATGTCAAAATCGAGTGCTTGGAAAAAACATATTTTAACACAAGCAAGAGTTCAGTCCTGTAAGTCTGTTACCCATGAGATACAACCCTGTGACCATGGCTGTGGATGCTCTTTACTAGTCTATGCAAAAGCCTGTCTCCTTGGGCACTAAGAAGTAACAACCTGTCATCCCTTCCAGCATCATCTGACACAGATCATGTGTTGCTGAGCACATGATGGGAGCAGCCCAGGGCGGGGGAGGGTAATGTTTCTGGGGTCTGGAGGGAAGGGTGGACTCTTTCACAGAAGGCAAATCCTTTGAAGCATATTGCACACAAAGATAACTTTTCTCACTCAGGAAGTCTGAGACATACGTTCCTGGAAGCTGGGAGGTTGCTCCTGACAAGTGTGACTATACAATTATCCTGCTGCTGAGCTCTTCCTCTGGCATCTACTTCTGGACACTGTCGCAGGCAGGATGCTGAGCTTTCTTCTGCCAAGCATTCTCTCTGGTCCGTCCTGAGGCTGACCCACCCCTCATCTCTTATGTAGTGGAGTGGGAGTTTTAGTGGGAGCAGAGAACAGACACTTCATAAAAAACAGGCATAGGCAGAGGGCAAGAACCAAGGAACACTTAAAGGTCAGGGACTGACTTGGGTAGAGGATTCTATGTGAGGCTTTGGACCTCTCCAGAATCTGGCCCTGACTGAAATGTTCAGTAGTCTCCTGGTCTGATCAGGAATCATCAAACAGTTAGGAAACCTTGCAGCAAAATGTTAATTACTTTCCCAGTATAGTTCGTGATACAAATACTCAGCTTTCTACTGACATGCAAGATCTGGACCAACACATCCCAGTCTCTTGGGCAACTGAAGCTTTTGCTCAGTTTCATAGAATGAACTGTTGGCTTTCTTCCCTACAGTTGCTGCCAACTGCTTGCATCCTGCACTGACAGAAACCACACTCCTAGGTATTCATTACTACCAGCACTGCCAGTCAAATGCCCAGTGATCTTTAACCGGCTTCTGCTGTCAAAACCCTGTTCTTACTACACCTTTCCACTGTCACCAAGAGACCTCCAATGAAGGTGACAATGTCCTGAATTTGCCCTCTAGTGCCTGAGTGACTGGTCCAGTTCCTGTGGCATCTGTCTTCATACATCTTGATGACCTCATCAGCATTGAATCTTTCATGCTTCTCAAGTGTTTAGAAGCTTCATCTATTATACTCCAGGACTATCTGCACTGGAACAATCTGAATCAATAAAAATGCTTGGCTAAACAGCCTCAGAATCCTATATTAAGGCTATCTCAGTATTAGTGAGTCACACAACGTAGCCTCTTAATCTGTGATGCATTTTCCACTAGATATCACTTAATCTCTAGGAAGGAAAAAGCCCTGCTAGCCCCTCTCGTTCTGTGGGTCATAGAATTGTTGGAGTTAGAAGAGAGCTCAAGGATCATCTAGTTCCAAACCCCCTGCCATGGGCAGGGACACCTCACACTAGATCAGGTTGCTCACAGCCACATCCAGCCTGCCCTTAAAAGCCTCCAGGGATGAGGCTTCCGCCACCTTCCTGGGCAACCTGTTCCAGTGTCTCACCACCCTCATGATGAAGAATTTCTTCCTAATATCCAATCTGGATGTACCCATTTCTAGTTTTGCTCTATTCCCCCTAGCCCTATCACTATTTGACACCCTAAAAAGTCCCTCCCCAGCTTTCCTGTAGCCCCTTTCAGATACTGAAAGGCCGCAATAAGGTCTCCTTGGAGCCTTCTCTTCTCCAGACCGAACAACCCCAACTCAATCTCAATCTGTCTCCATAGGAGAGGAGCTCCAGCCTTCTGATCATCCTTGTGGCCCTTCTCTGGACACTTTCCAGCACCTCCAGGTCCTTCCTGTAATAGGGGCTCCAGAACTGGACACAGTACTCCAGATGGGGTCTCACCAGAGTGGAGCAGAGGGGGAGAATCACCTCCCTTGACCTGCTGGCTATGCTTCTCTTGATGCAGCCCAGGCTCTGGTTGGCTTTCTGGGCTGCAAGTGCACACTAGTGGCTCATGTTGAGCTTCTCATCCACCAGCATCCCCAAGTCCTTTGGTCAGTTTGGTCAGCAGCACCCCCAGTTCCTTTGGTCAGTCTGGGTCACTTTGGAGTCATTCCATGTTGAATACCTCTCCTGATATTATCCAGTTTAAATTTCCACCATGCCACATATTCCTAGGAGTACAAAAGCAGATGGCATTTTCATCCTTTCCAGCAGCAAACTCACACTGGTTATAGCCTTCAAAAGGAAGCATAACTTCCTGTCTGTGCTGGTTAAACCCTTCGCGTCTCTCTCTGTATTCCAGACACTGGCCTAGAGGCTCTAAAAGCCCTGTGTCTGCACCTGTGTGAGCTTGAGCAAGAGCTCTGGACTTTAATTACTTCTTGGTTTATTTTTTCTCTCCCTCTGGCACCCATTTTAACTTAGGAGCCCAAGCTTCAGCAGCACACACCACTTACACAATTACGACACTTATCTTTCTCTTCCCTCTCCCTCCTTCCTCTCTCTTTAGGATCTCTTGGCCAATTTCTGCCACAGCTACAAAACTGGTAAGCCTCAAAGGGAATGAAGTTCTTACAAGTGCTGTGGCAACCCATGGCCAGACAGCGAGGGGATGAGCCAAAGCTCTGCAGCACCCCTGGTGCACACTGAGCATAGCAGCAGCCAGGTTGTTCATCATGCCTGCTTTGGCTGCCTGGGCAGTGTGCAGGCACGGCCATGTGTTCCCTACCCCACTGTGGTAGTTTTAGGCTGAGGCCCAGGAAAATTTTCCACAGATTGAGTAGAAAAGTGGTAGAATGTAAATAAATTACCATTGCATGTAAAAAGGAAAATAATGATAAAGTCTAAATAATCCTGTTGGTCTGAACATGAGCCAGCAGTGTGCCCAGGTGGCCAAGAAGGCAAATGGCATCCTGGCCTGGATCAGGAATAGTGTGGCCAGCAGGAGCAGGGAAGTCATTCTGCCGTGTGCTCAGCACTGGTTAGGCCACACCTTGAGTCCTGTGTCCAGTTCTGGGCCACTCAATTTAAGAAGGACATCAAGACACTTGAACGTGTCCAGAGAAGGCCAACAAGGCTGGGGAGAGGTCTGGAGCACAGCCCTGTGAGGAGAGGCTGAGGGAGCTGGGGTTGTTTAGCCTGGAGAAGAAGAGGCTCAGGGGAGACCTTCTTGCTCTCTACAACTACCTGAAAGGAGGTTGTAGCCAGGTGGGGGTTGGTCTCTTCTCCCAGGCAACCAGTACCAGAACAAGAGGACACAGTCTCAGGCTGCACCAGGGGAGGGTTAGGCTGGAGGTTAGGAGGAAGTTTTACACAGAGAGAGTGATTGCCCATTGGAATGGGCTGCCTGGGGAGGTGATGGAGTCACCATCGCCAGAGGTGTTCAGGAGGAGACTTGATGGGGTGCTTGGTTGCATGGTTTAGTTGGTTGGGTGGTGTTGGATGATAGGTTGGACGTGATGATCTTGAAGGTCTCTTCCAACCTGGTCTGGTCTGGTCTATTCTATTCATCTGGGTTTGGAAGCCCTGGCAATGCTCAAGCACCTTTTTGATTGCATTTCTGGTCTGGCCAGAAGCTGAAAATGCCTTTAGTGAATCCCTGTGGGGCTCGAGGATTTGTGAGCATTCCAGATGAACATGTCTGTGCTCAGGAACAAAAAGCCTGCCAGGATTTGCAACTGGAAGAAACTGGTTCTTGTTCAACTCTTTAGATTACATGCTGAGTAGCATGTAACCTGTCTGATCCTTCTCTCCCAGTACAAGGAGTTATATTTACACCATAAGTAAGAATTGCATGAAACCTTACGAAGGTCTGGAGCCCCTATTACAAGAAGGATCTGGACATGCTGGAAGATGTCCAGTGAAGGGTCACAAGAATGAGCAGAGGGGCAGAGATCATCTGCTATGGAGACAGACTGAGAGAGTTGGGGCTGTTCAGTCTGGAGAAGAGAAGGCTCTGAGGATACCTTATTGTGGCCTTCCAGTATCTGGAGGAGGCCTACAAGAAAGCTGGGGAGGGACTTTTTAGGGTGTCAGGGAGTGACAGGACTGGGGGGAATGCAGCAAAGCTAGAAATGGGTAGATTCAGATTGGATCTTAGGAAGAAGTTCTTCCTCATGGCGGTGGTGAGACACTGGAAGAGGTTGCCCAAGGAGGTGGTGGAAGCTCCATCCCTGGAGGTTTTTAAGGCCAGGCTGGATGTGGTTCTGAGCAACTTCATAGAAATCCTGCTTTCACATCCTGTCCCCTGTATATTGGTACATCACTTGGCTGTGACATGATTTAGTTTCCTCATTCATATAAAAGCTTCCATCAAAGGTGGTAGCACTCCCAGCGTAATGCTGGAGCTATGCCAGAGCGTGGTGGAAGGTAGAAGTGAGATTCTCGTTGTTTGGATAAAAGTCATAATTCAGATCAGTTTGGTCTAAAAAAGTCTGCTTCCAGTATGATACATTGGTGAGGAGGGAGAGACCAGCATGTCTCACAGCTTCTAGAAGGAAGTTTCTGAGTTGTTGATAGTTCTTTCTAAAAAGCCTCATGTGTGGCACCAACATACCTGTGCTTCATGGCCAACGGAAAGCACAATGGTACAGAACAGGTGATTTTTATACTGAGCTTCTCCAAACCCAGACCAGATACAGGCCTGCAGGCAGCTTACAGGCTCACAAGCTAGGTCTACATAAATACCAGTCTCAGGCATTTACATGTGGGCTTCAGTGAATGTACTCAGTGCTCAGTGCACTCACTCATAGAGGCAAGACTTGTTCCATATGCTGGCATCAGACACTTCAGAAAGGAATTCCACCAGCAAACAGTAGCACAGAGGATGTTTTGTGGAGGATTTTTGAATGACTGGTTTTGTGAACAGAAACCCACTCCCTCCAACGTCAACACTTCAGATGCAAGGAAAATTCTAAGAACAAAACAACTTCAGATATGCTGGAAGGTGTCCAGAGGAGAGCCACAAGGATGATCAGAGGGGCAGAGCTCCTCTGCTATGGAGACAGACTGAGAGAGTTGGGGCTGTTCAGTCTGGAGAAGAGAAGGCTCCAAGGAGACCTTATTGTGGCCTTCCAGTATCTGAAGGGGGCTACAAGAAAGCTGGAGAGGGACTTTTTAGCATGTCAGGTAGTGATAGGACTGGGGGGAATGCAGCAAAGCTAGAAATGGGTAGATTCAGGTTGGATGTTAGGAAGAAGTTCTTCCCCACAAGGGTGGTTAGACACTGGAACAGGTTGCCCAGGAAGGTGGTGGAAGCCTTGTCCCGGGAGCATTTTAAGGGCAGGCTGGATGTGGCTGAGAGCAACCTGATCTACTGTGAAGTGTCCCTGCCCATGGCCTGGGGTGTTGAAACTGGGTGATCCTTGAGGTCCCTTCCAACCCTGACAATTCTATGATTCAGGGAAATCAAAGCACTACAATTAAGTCTTGACTGAATTTTCATTATACACAGTACAAAATCAAACCATTTCCCATTGAAAAACCATAATCAACATGGGTGTTATTAATTAGCCCATTATTAAGTGCTGAAGTGGTATCCTTTGATGTGAGACTCTGGTCTCTTGTTTCTTCCAATGGAACTATATTCTATGGCCAAAAAAAGCTGCCAGATTTCCTTAACAGATGCACTATCCAAATAAATCAATTTGTTGTTGTACCTATCTCCTATGAATGGACACAGGTTTTATACACAAAACTAATCTAAGCCTTTTTAAATCCCTTTTTAATCTGTGATGGCTCATAACAATGAGCCCTATGCACTACATGTCGTACTTCAGAAGAGTTTTCTTTCATCAGCTGCAAATCCTCTACTGCACAATTTAGTTACAGTATCACAGTATAACTAAGGTTGGAAGAGACCTCGAGGATCATTAAGTCCAACCTATCAACACAGACCTCATGACTAGACCATGGCACCAAGTGCCACGTCCAATCTCCTCTTGAACACCTCCAGGGATGGTGACTCAACCACCTCCCTGGACAGCACATTCCAATGCCGAATGACTCGCTCGATGAAGAACTTTCTCCTCACCTCGAGTCTAAACCTCCCCTAGCACAGCTTGAGACTGTGTCCCCTTGTTCTGGTGCTGGTTGCCTGGGAGAAGAGACCAACCCCCACCTGGCTACAACCTCCTTTCAGGTAGTTGTAGAGAGCAAGAAGGTCTCCCCTGAGCCTCCTCTTCTCCAGGCTAAGCAACCCCAGCTCCCTCAGCCCCTCCTCACAGGGCTGTGCCCCAGACCTCTCCCCAGCCTTGTTGCCCTTCTCTGGACACATTCAAGTGTCTCACTGTCCTTCTTAAATTGAGGGGCCCAGAACTGGACAGAGGACTCAAGGTGCGGCCTAACCAGAGCTGAGCACAGGGCAGAATGAGTTCCCTGCTCCTGCTGGCCACACTATTCCTAATGCAGGCCAGGATGCCATTGGCCTTCTTGGCCACCTGGGCACACTGCTGGCTCATATTCAGGTGGCTGTCAATCAGCACCCCCAGATCCCTCTCCGTTTGGCAGCTCTCCAGCCACTCTGACCCCAGCCTGTAGCTCTGCATGGGGTTGTTGTGGCCAAAGTGCAGCACTCGGCACTTGGACTTGTTGAATGCCATCCCGTTGGACTCCGTGCTTCTGTCCAGTCTGTCAAGGTCCCTCTGCAGAGCCTTTCTACCCTCTAACTGACCAACATCTGCTCCTAACTTGGTGTCATCTGCAAACTTGCTGATGACTGACTCGACCACCTTATCCAGATCATCAATGAAGATGTTAAAGAGGACAGGGCCCAGCACTGATCCCTGGGGGACACCACTAGTGACTGGCCGCCAGCTGGATGTGGCATCACCCTCTTTCTCTCAGACAGGAACAATCAACCTTACTCTGCTCTGTTTATTTCTGCTGGGTTCCTCCTGATTCACCTTTGTTCTGCAAAAATATTGGGACATTTTCCATTTCTCTTTAAATCATAAGTTTCCCTGCATCTTGGTACGGTGTCATTTTCAGCTTTTAGAGCCTTCTAGGCAGGCTGAAGTTTATGGCCAGAGCCAAGAGGGCCACGTAACCTGGCTGGAGAAGTACTAGCACAGCCTCAGTGTCACTGCCTTCTCTTTTGGAGCACAAAAGCTAACCAACAACAGGCAGAGTTATCCACCTGTGCACCAGAGCATCTGTGCGAGGTGCACCTCTAGAGGGGTGATTCTGCCACTTTACTCTGGTGAGATCTCACCTGGAGTACTGTGTCAAGGTTTGGGGCCCTCAAGATAGGAAGGACATGGACCTCATGGAGCAGGTCCAGAGGAGGGCCACAAAAATGATCAGGGGGTTGGAGCAACTCTGTTATGAGGACAGGCTGAGGGAGCTGGGGGTGTTCAGCCTGGAGAAGAGGAGGCTCTGGGGAGACCTAATAGCAGCCTACCAGTACCTGAAGGGGGCTACAGGAAGGATGGGAGAGACTGTTTGCAAAGACCTGCAGTGACAGGACGAGTGGCAATGGCTTCAAACTAGAGAAAGGCAGATTTAGACTGGCTATCAGTAAGAAGTTCTTTACTATGAGGGTGGTGGAACACTGGAACAGGTTTCCCAGGGAGGTGGTTGAGACCCCATCCCTGGAGATATTCAAGGTGAGACTCAATGAGGCCCTGGGCAACCTGATCCAGCCAGGGATGTCCCTGCTGACTGCAGGGAGGTCACACTGGATGACCTTTGGAGATCCCTTCCATCCCAGACCATTCTATGATTCTATAAAAAACAGGGATTCTTCTTGTGTGGTCTACCCTGAGAGTTAATGCATCCTTCTGGAACAGCCCTAAACAACTTTCATTTGCTTATGCCAAAAACATTCCACATTCTGTAAATCCACCTTAAATATCAGGGGGGAAATCTCTACTCTGATGGTGGCCAAACACTGTCACAGTTTGTCCCCAGCAATTGCACAGGCTCAGCCCTTGGAGATATTAAGAAGCCTACTGGATATGGCCCAGGGCAATATGCCTTAGCTGACCTTGCTTGAGCAGAGGGTCAGTGACCTACAGAGATCCATTCCTCCAGATCTGAAGGTCTGTGAACCTGCCCATCTCAGAGAAGAAGGGAGGACACAGGGAGAAGGATTCCAGTGAGGCCTGGGGCATAGGAAGGCAGAGAATGAGGGACTACTGGAGCAGCAAGGGCACACATCTTGCATGAAGCTCATACCTTCTTGCTGAGGTAGGAAATACATTCCAGCAAAGGTTTCCAGCCCAAGTGTAGAGTTGTCAAGATGACTACAGACAGGCAGCTGCATATTTCCAGCGTGCTTGGAGGATGTAAGCAAGCAGAAGTATAAACTTTAATCTAGGACATCTTTGTGTTTCTTTCAGTGCTTCTGTAAAGGGTTTCATCTGATTTACCTCTGAATGGTCTTTCTGGATTCAAAGGAAGAGTTGGGTTTTCTTTAGAAACCACAAGAACTGAAACATACTGAAAAGGAAGTGAGAGATGTAGCTGGCTCATTGTTATCTGAAGAATTTCCTTTCTTTGTTGTGCTGGAGATAAAGGAACAACTGCTATGCATGGACACACTTAGATTCCCCAGCTCTGCTTCATGACTTTTTATTGTGACTAAATCATCCAGTGCACAACAGAGTCAAACTCCAGCAATGGGGATTTTATTGCTGAAGGGATCCATCAGGTACTGCTTTTGCCACACTGCATTGGGTTATCTGCTGTTGTCACACTAATCTTTTCCACCCTAATTCTCCTTAATGATAGTGGGTGAGTGGACATCAAATCCACCACCTTGTCTGCACACAGCTTTTTGAAGCCAAGCCTTTTAGAGGAAGGCTCCCACAGCTGTGCTGCAGAGCAGGTACATCTTCCTCTCCTTTGGAACAGTTCAGGAATATGCTTGCTCAAGTTCAGCCACACTGGAAAGAGACAACTGGTGACTGCTAGAGGAGAAAGCTGCACATGACTGCCAGTACCAAGGGTACAGCTGAGGGAAGACAGCCACTCAAACTGCTTTTAGTCAGCCACTTGGAGGTCTAAGACTTCTTCATACAGTTATCTCTGTCCTGTCAGCACCGCCATGGGGGATGCAGTGCCCATACCTCAGGGGAAAGGTGTGATGGAGGGCAGGTAGAGAAGGATGTGGTTAAAACCCACAGGTTCCTCCTGCTTGCATTGGTTCTTCCAGCAGGGAAGCTGTTCACACACGCAGGCATTTAAATACAGCCTGAAGTATTTGAGGCATTAAAGAAACCCCAAAGCATCTTGTTCATTTCAATTGCTCCTCCACCCACATTCCCCATTGAATTAAAGGATATCCTACATGCTCTTTTGTTTCACTTACTCCCCAAAGATCGTTTCATCACACACCAAGCAAGGATCTTCAGCATATCCCTAGGAACATCTCAGCCATGGCATGCAGCAGTATGATGTTCCTGACACAAGGGATGTTATTAAAGGACTGAAGAGATGAATAGATGGCACATGTCCCCAGGGCAGCACAGCAGAAAACGGACATCAAAGGAACCTGGCACAAAATGCAGTGAGTGTCACCAGCTTCTAGCAAGTGCCACTCATCTCTGAACAGTAACACTGTTCAGAGTCACATCCACCCCAGGTTACCTTCTCCAGTAACAGCATTCCCATTTCAACACTTGCCCTTGCTTTCACACACACAGAGGATCACATAGGATGTTAGGGCTTGTAAGTGACCTCCTGAGATCATTGACTCTAACCCCCCAGGCAGAGCAGGACCATAGAATCTTGCACAGGTCACACAGGAACACATCCAGATGGGTCTTGAAAGTCTCCAGAGAAGGAGACTCCACAACCTCTCTGGGCAGCCTGCTCCAGTGCTCTGTGACCCTTACAGTGAAGAAATTCCTCCTCATGTTCACAGAATCACCAAGGTTGGAAGAGACCTCAAAGATCATCAAGTCCAACCTGTCACCACAGACCTCATGATTAAACCATGGCACCAAGTGCCATGTCCAACCCCCTCTTGAAGAACTCCAGGGATGGTGACTCCACCACCACCCTGGGCAGCCCATTCCAATGGCTAACGACTCTCTCAGCAAAGAACTGAGATGGAACCTCCTGTGTTGTAGTTTATATCCATTGCTCCTTGTTCTATCACAGGGTGCAAGTGAGCGGAGCCTGTCCCCTCCTTCTTGACACCCAGCCCTCAGATATTGATAGACATTTATTAAATCCCCTCTCAGTTTTCTCTTCTCCAGACTAAACAGCCCCAGGGCTCTCAGCCTCTCCTCATCAGGCAGTGCTCCAGTCCCTTCAGCATCCTTGTAGCCCTCCATTGGACTCTCTCCAGCAGATCCCTGTCCCTCGTGAACTGGGGAGCCCAGAACTGGATGCAATATTCCAGGTGAGGTCTCACCAGGGCAGATTGGAGTGAGAGGAGAAACCTCCCTGGATCTGCTGGGCACACTCCTCTTAATGCACCCCAGGATCCCATTGGCCCTCTTGGCCACAAGGGCACATTGCTGTCCCGTGCAGAACTTCTTGTCCACCAGCACTCCCAGGTCCTTCTCCACAGGGCTGCTCTCCAGCAGATCACCTCCTGACCTGTACTGCTGCAGTTTATTCTTCCTTCCCAGCTGCAGGACTCTGCACTTATTCTTGTTGAACCTCATTAGTTTCCTCTTTGCCCAGCTCCCAGTCTGTCCAAGCCTCGCTGCTTTCTTCAATCTTTTCTCACAGATCCAACAGGATTGCCCTAGCAACCCTGCAGATCTCTGAATGTGTGAATCTCTCTCACAGGAGGTGTAGGTTGCCACACATTACACATCATTTTCACAGACCCCAACAGGATGACAGGCCACAGTCTGTGACAGGAAATTTTTAACATTTCCATTTCCTCATTCCACCAAGAACAGGTTGGAATTTATTTTCTTAAAGCTATTTTGAACCATGAGCAACAATTCTTGAGTAGGCATTGAGGAAGGAGAAGCACACTCACCAGCATGATGTCACCACCTGAATTATTATGCTGGGTTAGGGGAAAAAAAAAAGCAAGCAAAGTTTGAAAAGCAGCATGGTCAAAATTACCACAGCATTTAATTACAACCTCCTTTCATGACAGGCCATCAGTTAATTAAGAGTGTCAAAATGCTGAAGTGCCTCCAGCTTCTAGATGCTTTGCAAATGACACGGAAGTCATCTTTCTAAATAGCAGCAGCTCAACTGGAAATGTCAAACCCACAGTGAAGCGCCTTGGAAAATGAGGCAGCCAGCTGAACCGACGTGAAACCCAACATGAGGAGGAACTTCTTCACTGTGAGGGTCACAGAGCACTGGATCCTCACAGTTTGGTGTCATCAGCAAACTTGCTGACAGTACTCTCTGTGCCCTCATCCAGGTCATTGATGAATATACTGAACAGAACTGGTCCCAGTACTGACCCCTGAGGGACTCCACTAGACAGAAGCCTCCAACTAGACTCCAAAGACAAACCACATCCACTGCTCTGCCATCATCTATCCACCTGGTTATGTCCTCATAGAAGGCTATCAGGTTGGTCAGACACAACTTCCCTTTGGTAAAACCGTGTTGGTTGATCCTGGAATAGTGCACAAGGCACCACAGAAAACTCACTGCAGAGGGAATAATGTTTCAATAACCCTGGAAAATGATGGGATTGGTTTACCTGTTTTATTACACCTGGCACCAAACCCCTTACAGCCCTTGTAGGGCAGCCTGCTCAAATGAATGATTGTGTGTGAAGTCTACAAGGTGAGGATTTTGTATAAATTATAGCAAAGCAAAAGAAGAATGTACTGCAAGGCAGACTAGATAGGAAGCTCATGCCTCAGCCAGCCATCACAGCATCAGAACAGTGCACAAACACAGAATTAAGCCAAACGCCTTGAAACCAAAATGGAAACAGCACAGCCCCTCTCCCTTGTTATTTCTCTGGTAACAAGGTGGTCCTTTCATCTGACAGCCAGAAAGAAGAGTTCAGGAATGTGCTGCTTCCCCCTCCCCAGCCAAAGCGAGTCCATACCACTGAAACTCATGAGCAAACGTCTCCCCCTATGGTGTGCAAAAAGCTGAGCACCTTCAGAACCACAAAATCCTGGCTTTGGGCTGCAGAAAGGAGCCAAGGTAAAGTGCAGCCAGACGATCACAGAATGGTCTGGACCAGAAGGGACCTCCAAAGATCATCCAGACCAATCTCCCCACAGTCAGCAGGGACATCCCCAACTAGATCAGGTTGCCCAGGGCCTCGTCGAACCTCATCTTGACTGTCTCCAGGGAAGGAGCCTCAACCACCTCCCTGGGCAACCTGTTCCAGTGTTCCACCACCCTCATACTTGTTCCTAACATCCAACCTAAATCTGCTCTTCTCCAGTTTGAAGCCATTGCTCCTTGTCCTGTCAGTGCAGGCCCTTGCAAACAGTCACTCTCCAGCCTTCTTGTAGCCCTCTTCAGGTACTGGAAGGCTGTTTTTAGGTGTCCCTGGAGCCTTCTTTAGCCTCCAGGCTGAACACCCCCAGCTCCCTCAGTCTGTCCTCGTAGCAGAGGTGCTCCAATCCCGTGATCATTTTCTTGGCCCTCCTCTGACTGTACCTGAACCAACCTCTACAGGGGGAGGGCCAACTCCTAGTATCTGGCTTTAGAGAAACGAGTCTGACAAGGAGTTAATACCCAGCACTGCCCATTACACAATATGATGATGCAACATTACTTGCATGCTGTTCTCCCCAGAGCTCTTACCTGCAGTGTTTAACAGACAATCCTGGAGATGCAAGCACCAGCCCACCACTGGCCGCAGTGGCACTGGCTACACCCATTTCCACTCCTTCCCCATTTGCCATGGTGGAAGAGATCCCATCAGTGGCAGCTGCATTGACTCAGCAAATGCTTCAGCTATCAGCTTGTGCCAGCTTCCTTATTCATGAAAGCATACCTAAAATTCCCATTTGCCAGGTGTGGTGCTGAACATGGACTGGAATAGTCTGGAATCCTGCAGGCACTGACATCTAGACACTGAATCAGAGAATAAGCAAGTGGAACAAGCAGCAGCAGCAGCCCAACCTTATGTAAAGAGGAACACCAGGCACTGCTTACTCCAAGCGGGCTGTACCTTTTTCTCTATCAGTTCATTTTTCTTTCACCACTACATGTGAGAGGAGGAAAATAAACAAACAACACATGTGTGCTCATTTTGATCCTGTCCTTTATGAAGCCAGCAGTGATGGCAAACAGGGAATCACTCAGTCTGACCATCACAAACCCCACCACTAACGCCCATGGAAGTGAACACGTGTAGAGAGAACAGGGTCATGAGCACACACACTCCTGCTTGCCCTATGAATGTGATGGCTCTGCTTGAACCTTCCTGTTCTCCTGGCAGTGTGGCAACTCCCTGCTCAAGCAAAAGGACATTGCTTCACTGGGTGTAATTATCCTGTAAAGAAAAATCCCCAGGCTTATTTCTACCCCATTAAATCACATGATTGAGACCGTGAAGTGCTGTGAGTCAGAGCACTTGGAAAGCCCTGACCAGATACTTCCTCAACATCTCAGCGAGAGATTTAAGTTTGTTCAGGTTTGTAACTCAGAAGTCAGTCAGCTGAACTGCCAGACCCCTTGGAAAACAATTCTGACTGGGATACAGGATTAAGCACAACGTCAGCCAACAGAACAGGGCACAGTAAATAGCAGCACAGCCAGTAGGAGCTGCTTTCTTGAGGGGGGGTATGTGAAATAGTAAAACACTAGCAAGCTCTTGGGCATCTTTGACATCTGCTCTTTATCTTGGTTTTATCAAATCAGAGAGACACCATGGGTATAAAACCTACAGAAGTCTTTGCTGTAGCAGAATTACTTAACTACAGTGGTAATAACTGTTAAAGCTTGGTTTTGTTGTGCAAGTTGACACTGCATCTGCACTGTGGACACCTACCACCTGTACTGCTTAAATACACAGAACACTAATTAAGGACAAGTATTTAGTCGCCTCTCTCTTACCCTGACTTATCTAAGACACCACACAAAAGGGTAAAAGTTGAACCAAGGCACATATTAATAAAAACTATTTCTCACCATGTTTACTCAATGCAAGTGAAATCCTGAACCCATCCTGAACCCAAGGGCCCAAGCAGTTTGGGAGTGTGAGCATCCTGTGATATCAGGCAGCCCACACTCTGTGCCTCTATGAAATTCCAACACTCACTAGAGACACAGAGAAAGGAATTGACAAAACCAACAGTCACACAGGCACTTGGTATACATACCTGATGCTGGTCCTGTGAGCCATCTAAACCTTTCACTGCAGCTTACCGCAAACTCCTGGTGTTCCTATGCAGGTTAAACCCATTAAAGGTGTATGCATTTCTCATGGAAGAGTTTCCATCAGTCAAGGTGCTAATGCCATGCCTCTGCTTGCTCTTGAAGCAGCAGCAGTAAGCTCATTCCAAGGAGTCATGAAGTTCTCAGTGACACAGCCTGCACTACAAAAATCCTCTGTAACCTACCAAACCACCAGGCTAGATCACTCAGTATCACAGTATAACTAAGGTCAGAAGAGACCTCGAGGATCATCAAGTCCAACCTATCAACACAGACCTTATGACTAGACCATAGCACCAAGTGCCACGTCCAATCCCCTCTTGAACGCTTCCAGGGATGGTGACTCCACCACCTCCCTGGGCAGCACATTCCAATGACGAACAACTCGCTTGGTGAAGAACTTTCTCCTCACCTCGAGGCTAAACCTCCCCTGGCACAGCTTGAGACTGTGTCCCCTTGTTCTGGTGCTGGTTGCCTGGGAGAAGAGACCAACCCCTTCCTGCCTACAACCACCTTTCAGGTAGTTGTAGAGAGCAATGAGGTCACCCCTGAGCCTCCTCTTCTCCAGGCTAAACAATCCCAGCTCCCTCAGCCTCTCCTCACAGGGCTGTGCTCGAGGCCTCTCCCCAGCCTTGTTGCCCTTCTCTGGACACATTCAAATGTCTCGATGTCCGTAGCACTAAGCAACAATACCTAGATGATCCCTTCAAATTAGACTAGAGCCTTTAGAGGGGAAAAAGAGTGGATGGAGTATTTTTATGGAAAACTCATTTCAAGATTCTCAGAAGTAAGGTGGAAAAATCACCGTGTAATGGGATCAACCATTACATTTCAGGGCTGGAAGTGGCCAGCCTGACTTCACAGAGCACACTGCCAACAAAAGCAATCCTGCAACTCAAAGGGCAGCAGAAGAGAGGGAGGTAACAATATCCCTGTGTTGAGGAGTTAGTCATTTACACTGCCACACACATCATGCAGCTAAGAGAAAGGTGATGCACAAAGAGCTAGAAAAGGAAACACACTCCCTATTGTTCAGAAAACTGGCATCACCTGTGGCAAAATAGACATCCAGCCAAACACCCTAATACCCAGCAGCAGATTATGAGAAAACCTGGTGTCTTGCAGTCAAGCTGAGGAAGCTGGCTGTGGGAAATTGAAGACAGACAGGAGAAGAAATCCTTATTCAAAGTAAAAACCATTTTAGTTCCTATCTGCTTTCTCTCAGAAACATGCAAAAACGCAAGCCATCGCTAACTGCCACTGCCAATCACACAGAGCAGAGTCCCCAGCATCAGAGCACTGCTGCAAAATGAACAGAGCAGAAACTTCAGTTGCATTATTCCCTGGAGCCTGCAAAAATGCTCTAAGCAAGTTAGAGCTGTTTCAAATTAAACACCAGAGTGGCAGAAACCATCTGAAAGCAGATCTTGTCACAAAAATGGAAAATTCCCTATTAAAAGATCTCAGTAATTTTTCAGTGTTCAAGAACCTGCAGCATGAATCTAAACTTCAACAGTTTGCACCCCAAATGAATGACTGTTCACCTAAAAAGAGACATGCAGAATGGACCCCTGGGGAAGGGCTGGGTTGGGTGCTGTGCAGCTGCAGCATGGCTGGGGCAGAGGGGGGCATGCTGGCATGACACATTGCAACTCATCAGCTCAGGGTGCAGGCAAGGCCCACGTCTCACAAGACACAGTGAATCATGCTGAACCTGTTTCACAACTCAACCAACCTGCAGGTTACAGTCTCTGACCCAAGGCACTGCCATCAAAATGCTTCCCTTCTTCCCAAGCTCTGCATGACCCCAGCGGCGGCACCGCAGGTTCCCACACACTGCCTTGCCAAGACAAGCCTCAGAAGCAGGGCAAGCAGCAGCAGAGGTTCATTCAGTGGGAGGCTGGCATGAGTGATAGTCATCCCAGCCAAGCCTGCCCAGGAGGACAACATGCAAGTGCTGTCCTTGAAAAGGGAGTTCACCCTTCATGGCACAGCAATTTAAAGCTAGCTGTAAGGCAAAGGCAGTCAGGGTGAGCCCCAGAGACACAGCTTCCTCTGCAGGCACCCACTCACAGAATGAGCTGTGGCAGCTGCAGGGTCAGACACCACTACCACAGCTCAGAATGCAGTTTCACAAGCTGGCCAAGCAGACAAAAGCAAGCTGCTAGGGAAAATGATTGAGCTCTTAGCATGTGCACAGCTGCTGCTCAGCCTCAACAGCAAGGTGAGCTGCGAACCACCTGAAGACCAACACTGCAAAATGGAGCTTAAAGCCAGCTGAGGAAGCTGATCCAGATAGCCTCAGACATTGGCTCCTACTGCTGGTGCTTGGGAGAGCAAAGAGGAAGACTAGTCCCTTGCTGAAGGCCTTTCAGGTCTGGTGTCCTGCTGACAATATGTTGAGATCTTAAGTCTTCCCTTGCCTACATCTGGCAGGAATTTGCATTGCCTGGAAATTTCCAGCTTCACACATGGCCTCCAAACCAGGTCTGACATTCTCCCAGTGTAGCTTGTGACACATCTCCTAGTGTCTGTAGAAAGCTGGTCATATGGCACTGGCTCTTGTCAGCTAAATTGCATTACCACAGGATCTAAAAATACATTAAATACTTGCTAATATTACATTTTGACATAAGCAGTTACTGTAGCTGCAAGGATGTTGCAAGAAAGGGCAAGAGGTCAGAGAAATCCTTTTATTGAGATGGGATGTGTGCACTGAAAGGTCAGCAGACCTTGCAACAGGATTGTTTGGAGGTTTGCCTTTGCATTGATACTTCATCAAAAAAAAAAAAATCAAAAGCAACTTCAAACCTCAAATGAGTGGATAATCTCCTACTCCAAGCAGCAAACTGGTTTATGAGTTACAGAATCCATCTGCAATGCAAAGCTCAAGGAAGCTCTGCCTAATATTTGAGAATATGACAAAGAGAAAATAGAGTCTGAGCAAGTTGTGGGGCTGTTCAGTGAGGGTGTTCAACAGTCAGCCCATCAAATAGCAGCTATCATCACATGGAAGTAGCTTCTTTGTGCCACTGGCACACATGCAGCTTTTTTCTCAAGCATCATCCAGGTTCTCTGTTTGTCAATTTACCTCACACATGCTCCTAGGACGTAGAGCAGCACCCCTGAAATGCAAACCAAGGCACTGGAAGATGTGCAAGTTTGGGGTTTTTTTTCTTGCCAGGTACAGCACCAGCTTGAACTGAAACCCCAGTTCCCAATAACCCTGCTCCAAACACCAACCCAAGCTTCCACCCAAACATACCAGGACCAGCAGCTGTTGCATTAGTTGCTTCACTTGCTCTGCTTGGCTACCTGAATCCTTGATTGACACTGCAGCACCCATGTTTCTGCAGAAATTCATGAAGTTCTTCAATGTCTGCAAGCTGCTCTTTGAAAGAAAGGTGTGGGATTAGAATAGTTTAAAACCCCACCAAAACCCCAAAAAGCAAAAGCAAACAGCTGACAGAGAATAACCACTCCCTGTAGCTCTGCTACCACTTCCCTGAGTTGCCATGGCTAGTGCTGTGATGTGCTTCTGTCCTGCATCAATACTCTTGCTCAAGCACAAAACACAGATCATTGGATCAGTGTCATCATGATCTCCAGAACAAGCTGTCTGCTCACTACGCTGAACAAACCAGCACTGACTTCAAACAGCAAAGGAAAACTCATCTTAAAGGCAGATGGAAGAATTTGCTCAATCACCTTCACCTACAGCACAGCTTGCCCTGCCCCCCCCCCCCCCCCCAACAGCCCCGAGTTTGGAGCTGTGTAGTCTGATTAAAGGGAAGCTTAGGAGGATGAATTCCTGGATATTCCTCAGCAGAGGCATGACTTCATCTTACAGACAGCACAGACTTACTGCTGCCACAACTTCCTCAGTTCCTTGCTGTTAACAGCAATACACTTCTCAGCAATTAAACTGCACGACCTCCAGTGCTCATTTTGCACACACAGAAAATCCAAAACATTTGTGAAGATCCCAGCAGAAGGCAACTGACAGCAACTCCAATTCCCATGGAAAGGTGGCAAGCACTAGTGAATTACCTGCATAGTTCAGCAGAGCTCAGGCAGCATTCTAATATTCATCCCTATCTTCCTTGGCCACTCTTCCAGTATTTCTACATGGAGTTCAAAGGCAAGAAATTCAGTTGAGCCCTATTTTGACAAGGTCTGTATTGCATGCCTGATGTTCTCTCAGCTTCTTCCACCATACCAGCACGGAGCTGCAGCTTTGTTACCAAGCGCTGCAGGAGTAATCCCTCAGCAGCACTCAGTGCTGGGGGCTGCACAGCCATCTCTGCCACACATGGGCATTGCTTTTCATAGACCAGATGCACTGCAACTGCAGGTTTGCACAGCCTTGCTCTTCTGCCCAGGAGTAGCCTGCCAGTCCCAAGTTTCTCTTCCATACACCAAGGAACTACACAGATCTACTCTCAGTCAGGGCAGGAAGACCAGCTTCGGCTCTTCAATGTTTGCCACATTCTCCATTCTTTGATATGAAACTGCAATTCTCTCCCATACAGTCCAAAGGATGTTTAAACCTACTTTCTGCTCCATCTTCCTACTTTCAGACCACTGCCACACTCTTTAATAGGTAAAACATTTAAGTAGTGGGCAAGTGAGTTCAAAAGCTTCAGAAGTACAGCATTTATCCTGCTTCAAGCCAAGCAAATAATCATAGAATTGTCAGGGTTGGAAGGGACCTGAAGGATCATCTAATTCCAAGCCCCCTGCCATGGGCAAGGACACCTCACACTAGATCAGGTTGCTCAGAGCCACATCCAGCCTAGCCTTAAAAACCTCCATGGAGGCTCCATTCCCCCAGTCCTATCACTACCTGACACCCTAAGAAGTCCCTCCCCAGCTTTCTTTTAGGACCCCTTCAGATACTAGGCCACAACAAGGTCTCTTCAGACCCTTCTCCTCTACAGACTGAACAACCCCTGTCCTCACAGGAGAGAAGCTCCAGCCCTCTTATCATCCTTGTGGCCCTTCACCCTCCAAAGGTAGTTTCTCCTGCACCAACACTCCCCTTAGCATTTCCATCAGCACGTACAAACGCTGTCTGCATTATACCAAGAATAAATACAAAGAGAAAGAGCTTTTCCCACAACAGCCTTGATGGGTTACTTTTAATTAGAATCAGTTTAATGATTGATAAGCTCTAGTATTTCCAGCAGTGGTTGACTTTTTCCAGATACAGTGAGAAACTGAAGATAGTAACTACATAAGCTAGCATATTTACGTTAGTTTACTGGTTGGCAAACACAGGAAAGAGTGAGGCTTTAACATGTAAGTTGTCATGACCAAGAGCAGAAATTACTGAGTGTTCTGTAGGAGCCTGTTAAGTTCAGCTGTACAAGCTTATGGAATAATCATTTCCAATGCTTACTCTCAAGCTCTCACAAAACTATTTTTGACACACTTCCTACATCAGAAACCTATCAGCACAAGTTTTCAGTCTCTGATTACAGAATTTAGGGAGAGGGGACATCCCATACATCAACTCAGAGCAGCTGCTACTTTGAAACATTCTTCACTCATGCCCCTTGAGCAAATGAAGAACACTGCACACACTGTTTGCTAGCATCCCTCATTTGCTCCTTGAGCTTGTAGAGGCAGCAGAAGGCAATTCAGTGTGCCCGTGCACACATTCATGAAGGTATCTCTTCCTTATCCACAGATCAAATGCAGCTGCATTAAGGTCAGCCATACAACAAACCCAAGTTTCATTCAACACTGCAGTGAAAACAGGAGGGTGGGTTCAAGGGAGTTGTGAAATCCTAAAGCTCCTCCCTAGTCCTACTTGCATCTCCCTCAGACACTGCCAGCAAGGATGGGACAGAAACAGCTGCTGCCATCCACCTGCCGGTCCTCGGCTAGTGCCACAGGGAGGAGGAGACAACACACCAGAGGCAGCGGTTCCTCTTTTGTATTGGTATTTTATTTGGTAGTAAGGTCCATGTAGTATAGAAAATAGAACAGGAAAACTGAACAAAGCCTATAAAATAAATGCAGGAGTTCTGGTGATTAACCACTTTTGTGGTTCCATGATGATGTCACCAGAACTCAGGTACTGCTTGCCTTGTACTTTTACAGTTCTCTAAGCATAGGAACCTACATAAAAAGCTGGTATGTTCCAATTAAGCCATAGTGAAGTGACAGATGTAGAGTGGGAAAAAAAATGGCTTTCTTAAGCCACAGCTGCCCTTGACACAGGTTACAAGGATGTCTAACTATACCATAATGCACATTACATCAAGAACCTTGAAAGAGCCTCTGAGAAAACAGGTTCACATTAAGCACTTTAAAGAAAGGTCATAAATACTGCACTGTACCAACAGTACCTCCCAATGTCCTCCTTATGCCTGAGGAGCATTTGTGGGTTTTGAGAAGCTACTATGTAGGTGACACCAAACCTAGAGGTAGGTTATAGGCAAAGGTAAGTTACAGGCAAAAAAAAACAAACCAAAAAAGAAGATATCCCTTCAGAGCCAGTCCTCCAGTCATTGCTCAAACTGCCCAGCAGGACGCGAGGCAAAATGCCAACAACTCTTTCCTCCCACCTTCCATGTTGCTCCCACCGTGCACTTGATTCCTAGTGCCTCAAGAATGACAGGGGATCATCAGCTGCTAGTAAATGCAGTCATGCCGAGAGAACAGCTTGAAGTTACTCAAGCAAGAATCTGTTACTGTGCAAAAGTGATGCACTGGACCGTTACCAACTAGACCTCCAAGTTCAGGAAGTGACATGATGGTAAAGAACCAAAGTGTTTGCTTTCCTTTTTGAGATGGGAAATACTCTACATAATCAACAGAAGAATATACTGCTAAGCCTACATGAAAAGAGTCAAACATTAGCTTGTCCCAAAAATTTAGAGAGACTAGGGGGAAAAAAAAAAAACACAAAGAAAAATAGAGGAAAGTTTAAAAAAACAAAGCACCCTTTTCCAAGACCAAGTTTTGTTTTTTAACAAGTTACTGTACCAAGTGAGCTGGTGAAGCAGCTCACCCTCACTGCCAGCTGGGACCAGCAGAAGGCTGCCAATTATCATGTGTACAAGAAACATCCCCAAGCACAACTGTGAACAGCAAATTCAACCCAGGTTATGACTTCAGGTCACGTAACGTGGACAAAGTTTTAATCTCAGATACCTTCTGTGCACTATTTGGTGACAATCAAAGTAACAGTGCTGAAGCTTGGTGTTCTTTCTACTTCCAGAGGAAAGGGGGAAAGGTTAAATAAGTGTCCTCCAATTAGTTCTCCACTATATGTACACCCACACACAGACACATACCCACATGCACACACCCCTCCAACTGCACTGACGTTTTCTTTTTGACCAAAAGAGTAGATCCTGGGAGTAAGTGCAAAATGCAAAATCAACTGACAGAAAATGCTGACCAAACAGCATCATAAAAATACAAAATATTTATATTACTGAACTATTAACAGATGATGTTCACTGTTTCTTTAGAACTTTGGAACCACATAGCTGATTTCTTAAATCTAGTCCATGCCAGCTTCCAGAACTATCAAGGTTTTAGTTAGCTTCATTCTTTGATGCTTCATCAAAGTTTTCTACGAGATCTGAAAGAGATGAAGACAATGCATTATACAGTAATGCCCAGGAACACCACCCTCAGCCGCTTTAATGCAAATGCATGTTACAGAGAAAGGCAAGTACTTTTTTAACTATACTTTTGTACACCATTATTTACAGGCAGATTTCAAAGGGCTTTAGGAAGTATGGTTTGGTTGAACACACACAAAGCACTAGGAATGCAGGAAGACTCAGATCAGTGGAAGTTCGAACATGAAGTGATTAAGACTGGATTTCTGCAGCTGCTCTACTAGCTGCTGCTGAGTCTTGAGCCATCAGCATTCTTGAACAATACCTGAAGTTAGGCACTCCTTAACTGTTGTGCTCTAACAAACAGAACATTTTAGAGAACTGAGTTTTTTAGGCAAGGTCACAAAGACATAAACCAGTGCCAGAGCATGAGGAACTGAACCTCTGGGTTTGTTGTTTTAGGTGATAAACCACACAGAATTACAGCAGAATGTGGTTATTTAGCTAGACAGCTATTCATTGATTAAGAACTGACAATATTTATTCATTGAGGAACTTTCAAGACACTTACATTGTTTCTTCTATGACAGAAATAGAAATCCCCATTCCACACTCTGATTTAAAGACCAGCTGATGATTATGTCAATCATGAGATTTTGCAGCCCTAAACCCCATGTGGATATTTAGATTACCTGCTCCAACAGCCCTCCCAAGTATTTTAATGTATTTGCACACCAGAATTACACCAATTGAAGAAAGAAAACCTTTTTTCCAAAAGCTAGAACCCAAAGTCATGTTTTAGTGATGCCCAAAACCTCACTTAGCAAGTGAGAGTATAATCACATCAGGAGCTAAATATTTGAATGCACGAGTTATAGTACACAGACATTAAATAGCCATACAAATGTCTATGTGCCTACCTGGGACATCGTCATCTTCTTCATCAATATCTTCAGATTTTGGCGCCTTACTATCCAAAACTGTAAAAACAAATTTGGTGCCCAGTGCTCATTACAAAGAATTAGGGACAACCACACAACAAAATAAATGTACAGGTGAAAGAAGCCAGCATCGCCCCAATCCCTAACAGTGACAAGCACACAAAGGACTGGGTATCAACAGCGATCTTGAAGGTCTCTTCCAACCTGGTTTATTCTATTCTAACCAGAAGGTCTGCCAGTGAACATTCCTATACCAAAGCATCAGCACAGTCATCCCCAAATGCTTAGGGCTATGAATGCAGAGCTAGCAGAGGACCAAATGATACAGAAAAAACCCAGTGTGACTATATCTTCTAACTGGAGTCATGTGCCTCAACACAGACCACCACACAATTCAACTGTAACAGGGCCACAACTGTAGAAGAAGTATTTCTGTATCAAGGGTCCTGCGTCAAACAGCCTACTGTAAGGCATGGAACATGTTACAGTTCATCTAAAGAAATGCAACCATTTAACAATAGAAGTATTTCTTCTTGATCTGACCGACTGCACTATCTACAGAGAGCAGATTAAGTATCCATTGGTATCAAGGTTGTACCAAAGAAACCGACTGTCCTAAGTGCAACACATCCATCAGTCGTTTGAATGGCCAGCTCCAGAGTCCATTTCCTCACTGTATAACTACTCTCATAGTTACACCACACACCTCCCATGGCTTTTAAATGAATAGGAAATGGTGGCATTAAAAACTGGGTTTTAAAAATACTATATTTTGAATTACATCTTTGATTTGGAGTCATTTTCAGAAGTATCAGTTTAACTCCAAGGGGAATTAGAGAATGTTTCTTCTCCTGCATTCACAGCAGAACCATGTTTGGTGTGAACAAAGAAAACAGAATTGCTTCCCTGGCAAAAAGAACCTCTTACGTTCTTCCAGGTAACAAAAAAAAAGGGACTTGTGTTTAGTCATACACAGCTGCACACCTGGAATCACAGCATGTCTGTGCCTTTCTTAAAGCAATCTTGACTCAGTAAGAAGAAAACCAAACCAAAAGCTTTGTGAAACCTGCTGTATTTTCACAGCAGTGACAAGCAAAGTGGTCAAAACCATGTGTCCTTTTATGTTGCACGTGATATCTGGATCGTAACTTTTAATACTCCCTGCATTCAATAAACAATGAAAGATTCCAAAAAGACCTACCTTGTCTTGGGAACTGTTCAGCTAACTTCCTGAGACTTGTTAAGCTGTCAGCACCAAGCTGGCTTAAGATGCCTGGAAGCATTTCTGTGATCGGTTTAGCCTCTGCGTGACCAGTGATTGCAAAAGTGTTAGCAGAGAGGGAAGCTTGAACCTTGGGGTTGTTGAAGTGAATGACTGTTCCATCATCTTTTATCATGTTCACCTGGTTAAACACACCAAGAACATTTACCAAACCATTGCAGCACCTTCTTAATGAGCATGATAAAAAAGTACATTCGATATCTAAGAATTTACCAAAGCAGCACTCCTCCAGGAGAAAAATACAACCATGATAAATGCACCTGGAAGTGACACCACCTGAACTGAAAATACAAGGTAAAGGTGAAATACAGGTTCATACACACTATGTGAAATACACTTCTTCCATTTGAATGTAAGAAACCCTACCACGCAGCTCATGGCTGTTAACAAAGGCAAAACCAGGCACAAGTTATTAGACTGTAAGCTAGGAACAAGTTAGTATCAGGAACCTGCAGGGGAAAAATAGCACCAAAGCCTTTAGCTGTGTAGTTAACTCTTCACAAACTCAAAGATGTAACAGCAGAGTCATCCCAAGTAGGTTTAAGACATCACCACTTGCAGCTGTCTGTGCCCACCTATCAGGGCAACATTTCTGCAGCAGAACTGACAAAGGCACAAGTTGCTGAAGCTGCCCAAGGCAAGGATGCCTCCTGACACAGACACACTCAACTGGAGGTTTATTCACCCACTGCACAGCAATTCCACTGCAACTCTTTTAAGACTAGGAGCATCACAGTGTGACACCATTCTCTTCCCTCATCTTCTGAGCCACCAAGAATTAAATTTTACAGCCAGTACAGTGGCTTGCTTTGCTCCTACTGTCAATGTTTATAGTGGCATATCTGATTTGGTTTATGGTTCTTAACTTAAAAGGAGAGACAACAAAAAGTTAAAATAGTTTTTTTTTTACTTCTGGGCATGGCTGAACTATGGCCAAGTGGAAAATAATTTTGTTTGGAAAAAAAAAAAGAAGAGAGGAACCAAACAACTATAATAAACTTCTGCCACTAAAACTGGTAAATGCTGATTTTACAGGGAGAAAATAGCCATTTGGAAACTAAAGATCTAAAATATGACACCATGTGAGTTACCAATCTTCACAAAGCATCAGTTTCAACAGGAAAGCCAGGTGTGTTGCCTTCCAGCAGAACTGAACATGTCCTGTCCCTTACACCTGGGGAAATAGTGAAGGCTTCAAGCACTGTCATCCTCTTCAGTGCCAAAGAAGAGCTACTAATGTTTGACTCAACATTACTTGTCTTCCCAAACTCCATCTACACAAAGCTGACCGTGGTCAACTCGTGTCCATCTGAAGACAACATCCTGTAATTATGAACCCAGTAATAGAGGTGGAAGCATGTTGCATTATCTTCTTTCTGGATGTGCTGGAGTGAGTCTAGGGAAGGGCCATGAGGACTATCAGAGGGATGGAGCTCCTCTGCTACGAGGACAGACTGAGGGAGTTAGGGCTGATCAGTTCGGAGAAGAGAAGGCTCGGAGGAGACCTTCTTGTGGCCTTCCAGTATCTGAAGGGGGCTACAAGAAAGCTGGGGAGGGACTTTTTAGGGTGTCAGGGAGTGACAGGACTAGGGGGGATAGAAAAAACTAGAAATGGGTAGATTCAGATTGGATGTTAGGAAGAAGTTCTTCCCCATGAGGATGGTGAGACACTGCTTCAGGTTGCCCAAGAAGGTGGTGGAAGCCTCATCCCTGGAGGTTTTTAAGGGCAGGCTGGATGTGGCTGTGAGCAGCCTGCTGTAGTGTAAGGTGTCCCTGCCCATGGCAGGGGGGTTTGAATTGGATGATCCTTGAGGTCCCTTCCAACCCTAATAATTCTATGATTCTATATGGAGACATTTAAAATCTTTAACTGACTGTGTCTGAATAAAGAGCTTATGTTCTGCAGGGACAAGAAAGATAAATCCAAGCCAGAACAAAAATTGTATCTCATTGGGTTTGCATGGATGAGCATACATAGCAGAGGTGTGAAAGCTGAGACAAACCACACTTCTACACTGCATTTGCCTTTGAAGAGAGGCAGATACTAAGTGACCTCTGGAAGCACCCTGCAATCCTGCTTAAATTAATCACAGATTACCTACTGTGTTTCTCTTGAGTACTACAGTAATATTGAGTCCCTGATGAAGAAACATCTCCCCCCTCTCACACAGGAGCATTAGTCTCCACAATGGTATGGAAAATATGAGTTCATATTTGATAGGTGCTGAGCAGACATACTGTAGGAGAACCTGGATCTTTTATATTCCTACAGAAGCAAGGCCTGTAGAGTCTTGGCTGTATTCCAAGAAATGTCACTTCCTGTGATTACCACAAACAATCCTGGTCATTTTTGTGCAGTAAAAGGACCTAATTTTAATAATACAAAGTTCCTACCCCTGGAATTCTTGTGCCTTCCTTTACATTCTGCACCACAAACCCCTTCCTTTCAATGTGCCTGCACAGTACACATGTGTAGTGCTCTTGGCTTTAATGCAGGTTGTCCAAGCTCATGAATCAGGAGAAGTTTTGCTCTGCAACAAACACAAGCCACAGACATGACAAGCAGCTTACTGGGTTCTATTGTCACTCTCTGGCCAGGAGAGCCTTCTCCCTTCTAACCATTCATGGGAATGAGACAACATTCAACTAATTCAAATAATTTCACCTCTCAGTAACCAGACCTGTAAATTTGTGCAGGAAAGAGAAAACTGTTCTTAAAAAAAATCCAACAACATAGTGAGTTCAATTTCAAAGAGGAAGAAGTTATTTCATCAGCATACCTCTTCAATGCCAGCAATGTTATTTACTGCCAGTTTTTTGAGAGAACTCTGAAGTTTTTTATCATCAGCTGTAGCTGTTCTGTGCACTACCTTCTTCTTTCTGCGAGCTGTTCCCTGCAAAAGAACCAACAGTCAGATGTCCTCCAAGCATCACACCACCTCCATTTTTGAAAGTCATACTGCACTCTGATCTGTCTTTAAAATATGAGAAAGCTCTCCAGTCAAAAATGCTTCTCAACTTACTTCCCTTCACCTACAGCCTTAGCTGTCTCAATTTTAAGCTTTCTTAGAAGACCAAAAAGACATTAGACAGCAGCAGCATTCTCCCTTCCCACAAAGTAGTTGTAAAAATAGTAAATGTCTGAGGTTCTTACCTCCTGCCCCCCAAGATGAAGACCAAATCCAGTGACTTGAAAAGATCAGACTTTCATCACCAAGTAATGAAACATTTTGAAACTCTTGCACAGAGAGCAATTTTGGAATTGCTACTCTGCAAGTTTTTCCTCTGACCCCGCCTACAGTGAGGTGATGAACACCTCCACTGAACAATTACAGGCTTTTTGGTCATATGAACTACCTGCTGGCTCAAAGAAACAGCTCAAGAGTCAGATAAGCCCTGGAGCTGGCACAAAGGGAGTAACCCCTCAAAAGGGAGAAGAGCAAGGCAGAACTGGAACAACCAAGAGGTAAAGCTTGGCTTGAGTTTTCACAGGTCACAACAAGTCACTGAATTAAAAAGGAAGCTTACACGCTGGAAGCCACTCACCCAGCAGTTGTGCACTGTTCAGGCATTAGTACAAGAGTTCACACCACTGGAAAACTCTACTTTCCAGGCTTCAAAGGCTACTTCCCCCCTGCCTCTCATGAGCTAAAGGTTGTTTTGAGAAATAAATCTGTCCTTTGAAGTGACAAGAAACAGTCTCTGATGGCTTTCTTACCTTTCCACCTATTCGGACCTGTGCCTGAAGCTTGGCCAGTTTTTCTTGGTTCATGGTGCTGCGTCTAAAAAGTAAGAACAAGACACAAATTAACCATCAAAATATTAAGGGGGGGGGGGGGGAAGTAGTCCTGAAGTTGCAGAGGGCTGTTAACCTTACAGAAAATCTGCCAAAACAGTGCAAGCAAACAGACAAACAAAAAGCTTTGAAGCCACACCACCTAAGCAGCACAGTGTGGTCTAGCTGAAGTGTCTGTGCCATAAGGAGGCAAATCAAAAGGTTCTGCATCAGCCTGAGCTACTGAGAATTCCAAATACACCAGTGCACTGCTGGAACCATCTGACTGATCTACTGACTTCAGAACACTCACAGCACGGATGTGTCTAGGAAAACTCCTTTAAGAGGACCCATGGAGAGACTCCAAACTACACTACTTGGAACGCTACTTCCAAATAATTAATCTCGGATACTTTTAGCTAATAAACCAGCTCCAAATTCGATGAAGTTCACATCTCGACAGACTTCCCATATGAACCTCTGGCAAGCTATTCATCCAATTCAATGACTGAAAAGTTAACCAAGCAGCTTGTACAATGGGTCATGAAGGCCCTTCAAAGGCTGGAAGGCCTCAAAGCCCGAAAGGGGTGGAAAAACGACTCAAGGATTCCAGCGCAAGGCCGGCATCTCCCTGTTCCCAGTAAGTCACCAGCGCTCCCCTGAATGAAGGGGAAAAAAAAGCTCTGCATTTGCGATGTGCCGGGGAGGAGAGGGCGGGCCTCCCGCGGGTGAGCGGAGACCCAGCGAGGCCATACAACCAGAGACTGCCGAGGAAGTAGCAGGAACTCAGGGCATCAGTGCAGTTCGCTGGCCACCCCCAAAGAATGGGGAGCGGGAGAGGATCAAATCCCCGTCCCTCGGGAGACAAGGCAACACCGCCTGGCTGAGGCGCCGCGGCATGAGGCGAGATTCGCAGGCCCCCCGCCCGTGCAAGGGCTGACCCCGCACGCTCGGCGCCAGGCCTCGCTCCCCCGTCCTCTCTTTGGAGAGCGGCCGGCGCCCACGGCCCCACCACGGCACGCCACGGACGGGGACGAACTTCTGCAACGCCCCGCGCACGGAGGCGGCAGAGGAAGGAGAGGAGGCGCTGCTGGCGGCCCGGCGCCGAGGAGCGCGGGGAAAGTCTCACCTAAGCGCGGCGGATCCTCCGCAGCCCAACACGCGGTGAGAACAAGATGGCGGCCAAGGAAGGAAAGAGAGGAGCACAGAGAAAGGAAGCTTCGCGCCACGTGACGGCACCAGCGCGCCCGCGGATTGGCGGAGCCACACCCCGCAGCGCCAGGAGTGGTGCCGCGGCGCGCGTGCGCGCTGCGTGCGAGGCCCCCTGGGAGTTGTAGTCAGGCCAGCACTGACCCGTGCCCCCAAGCGGGCACCGCCGCTCCAGGGCGGGCACTACCGCCGGTTAACTCAAACCGGGGACCCCAAACAGGAGACGCAGAGGCTCCAAGCGTCACCACGCACTATTCGGTGCACAGTTCCCCCTTGGCGAACCTTCCTTCATATACGGGTGCTTGCGGTCTGTCTCACTTTTCCAACAAGGTGGTCAAAAATGGGGATAAAAGGGTTTATTTGGGAAAAGGAAGTAAACCTGGAGAAAATTCATCTTTCGTAGCCTGCTACCGCCAGGGTAACCCTTGATTTTCTTCACGATAGTAAGCAGGGGTCTGGAAAGCCGGTGAGACTGAGGCATTTCTACCCAGGGAGACCTCCACTACCTGTGCGGAACCGAACTGTCCTGACTGAGAAGGACACGGTTGAAGGGCCGGAGAGAGAAACCCATACGGCAACTCCCCACCAGCCCTTTCCTTCCGCAGCACTCCGAGCAGAGCGGTGCGGCCGGCGCACCGCCCACATCCGCCTCACATCACTTCCTGGGCCCAAGGGGAAAAAAAAAAAAAAAAAAAAAGGCTTTAAAAAAAAAAAAAAAAGGCAAAAAAAAAAAAAATCAATCACCTAAGCTGATCCGGTCCCGTTTACGGAGGCTTGGTGGCTGCACCCAAGGTGCCGCTGCTGCCCGCGCCGACACCATGAAGGCTCAGCCCGCGGCAGCGTCCATCTTCTGCCTGTGCCTGGTGCTGGCGGCCTCCGCAGCCTCCGCCGCGGAAGGTCTCGGAAAGGGTCAGGCAAACGTTTTCTTTGGGCTTTCCTCTCAACTTTTGTCATTGTCGCGGATGGGTGCTCTTGGGCCGGGCCGGTTCTCACAGCCCGCGGCGGGCAGGGGCCGTGAGGGGCGGGGGGGGGGGGGGGGGGGGGGGTGCGGGCTGGCCTGGCACTGCCGCCGCCTTTTAGCGGAACACCGCCGCCTTTGGACTTTAAAGAAAAGGGGGAAGTCTTTAACCGGTCTTTGGTGTCGTGGTTCTGTTCTAGCTAAACCCCGAGAAGTTTCGAGGGGACCCGCTTTCCCGTGGCGTGGGGGGGAGTGGGGGGGGTGGAAAGCAGCCCCTCAGTGCTCCCGCCCTGGATGGGGCTGCCCGTCAGCTCTGCTCAGCCTCTGCCGGCCCCTGTCTGCAGGCTCCTGGTAGACGGTGAATGGCTCTTGCTTCCCGCCCTCGGCTTCCCTTTTCCTTTCCGACCGCTCCTCACCTCTCCTCTGGCACGCCGAAGCCTCCCTGTGTGATTGCCATGTCCGATAGCCCGGTTCAGTCAGGCTGCGCCACGGCCCCCTGCTTCGCCCCGGGTGGTGGCTTCAGCCCGTCTGAGGGATCGATCTCCTCTAACGCAGTGTGATCAATGACCGCAAGGCTTTGTGGTGTGCATTGCCAGGCGCTCCCATTTGCTTTACGGTTAATTCCTCAGGTGACTTTCATTCAAAAAGAAACACTCCAGTATGTGTTGTGTAGTGCTTTTAAAAAACGTGCTGAAACTCGCCACGCAGTGAGGTTTAGTTGAAAACAAAAAACAAAAAACAAACAACCAAAACCAACCAACCAAAAAAACCCAAAAGAAAATAAAAGAAAAGGAAAATATAAAGAAAAGGAAAAAAAAAAAAAAAGAAAGAAAGAAAGAAAGAGAGAGAGAAAGAGAGAGAGAGAGAGAAAGAAAGAAAGAAAGGAAGAAAGGAAGGAAGGAAGAAAGAAAGGAAGGAAGGAAGAAAGAAAGAAAGGAAGAAAGAAAGAAAGAAAGAAGAATTTAAAAAACAAAACAAAACAAACCCAAAACCAAAAAACAGTGTAAGTGTTTCCTAGCTGGAACAGTCCAAGGTTTTCCCTGTTTTATATGTTGGCCTTTAAGTGAAATAGCTGCTCTGTCAATATTCTGAGTAAGCATGACTTCTGCTCATGGATATAAACTCCAGCACATTGATATAAACTCCAGCACAGGAGGTTCCACCTCAACTTGAGGAGGAACTTCTTCCCCGTGAGGGCCACGGAGCACTGGAACAGGCTGCCCAGAGAGGCTGTGGAGTCTCCCTTCGCTGGAGGCTTTCAAGACCCATCTGGATGTGTTCCTGTGCCACCTGCACTAGATTCTATGGTTCTGCTCTGGCAGGGGTGTTGGACTCAATGATCTCTGGAGGTCTCTTCCAACCCCTACCATCCTGTGATCCCATGTGCTAACTGATCTGCTTTTTGCTCTGCTACAAACATTGCCTTGTGTCCGGTATGTGTGTGACAGGATATGGACCAGACGTCCTCACCTTACCCATAACTGGTGTGGTAGGGGTAAGACCCCAGCGCCTGTCAGTCCCGGAATCCAGGACTCTTACCACAGCTGTTTGACAAAATTAACATTTGCATCATTTTTTCCCCACTGTCCCAATAAGGACTTGCACTGACAAAGGTTCAGAAAGTTAAAGTAATTTAAAAGTTTAATTGACTAAAGAGACAGACACAACAGATTGGGGATTGCCAAGGAGAAATGCACTGGCTGCAGGGGACTGAGCTCGAGTTCATAAACCCTAGGTAACATACAACAAAACCACAGACAGAAATCTTTTCAATAGTGGTGATATATAGTGGAAATGCAGCAAAAGTGAAGCCATACATTGAAGGTGCAGTTCTTACTAAGAAGATATCCCTGCCTTGGGTGGAGGAAAAGGATCACAGCCTATCCACTGTCCTTGTCCAGTCTTCCCCGCCATGCTGCTGCAGAGATAGGTTCCTGTCATGTTTTTTTTGCACCCTAACCTGTCTGTTTCTGCCTTCTGGTTGAGGTTTAGCATGATTTGGGGGGAGAGTTGAGTCATATGTGCTCAGCATGTGCTCCACCTGTCTTATTATTGTACCGAGGGGTGTCAACTTCAACATTAAAATTGCGGTTAATTAGGCAGATGTCTTCACCCAAGCACGATAGCCTTCAAAATCTGTTTCAAAGCTGAGGGGTTTTGTTGGTTTAGCCTTGCTTCAATAGTTTTAGCCAAAACAGGGCTGTCTTGTCTTCACAAGGGTGCTTCCTTCAGCCATATGGCAGGTGAGCTTCATGGGTTTTCAGTTAACATAGAGGGCTCTTGGTTGTAAAATGACCTTGCCCCTGAAGCGCATTGGATTAGCCTGAATTCCTGTCCCATGGTAAGCTAGGCAGTTACCCCACATAGCACAACTAAATATTTGATATGTTGCATCATATATGTGCATAGTTGTTCATATCAGGAGAGAAGAGAGGGCAATAAAGATACTGTGCCAGCTGTTCACTGCTCCCGGATACTGAACTAGGATGCCACGAGGTTTTGCTGACTTTGTTTTTGGCTTTCTCCAGCTTCTTTGCCATACTCATCTATCGCAGACGATATCCACTCCCCCCTGTGCCAGCACAGGGCAGTCTGCAGCTCCCAACCCCTCTATAGCTCCCCAAATCTGCCCTACTCAGCATCCTAGGCACTGGGGGTTGTTGACTAAGCCAGACCCTCAGGGATGGGAAACGGCAAGCAGAGGCTGATAATTTGTCATTCAGTACAGGTGTGAATTACTGGAGCCTTTAGGCCTTTGAGGAGGTCTCCCAGGGGAGTTCCCCTATGAACAGTTCCTGGATCTCCTTCATCTCAGCTTCTGTGTGGTTTTCAGCTACGTGCTGTGTTGGCTATAGGGTCAAAAAAATCTGTCAGTCCCTGTACAATCACTGACTCTTCTCACCTGCCATAAGAAGACTCCTTACCTTGATGTGGGATATTCCCTGCATCGTTCAGTCAGGGAGTTCTTGCTTACTCTTCTGACAGCATTCTCAGCAGCAGTAATGCTTAGCATGATAGTCCGAGAGCCATTAATGATCTTATGTGGGCCTAAACATTTTTAAGTTTCAAATTCAGAGCAGTTGAGGAAGACCAATGCTGACATGTTTAATTTGTCACTAACCAGTTAATAAACGTTCATGTCTTGAAAACGACTGAGGAATAACCAGAAACCCCTTCAGTTTTAATCTATGCTTGGGGAATTTAAGTGACATTTGCATACATAAAAATAAATATTCATGAGTGTGGCATGTCTCTGTTAATTAATTTCAGTGGGATTTTCCTCATAAGGCTGTGTGGGTTGGGTTTTGTTGCAGAGGTCTTGCCAGGACTGGGATTATAGTTGCCTTAAAATGAAGATTAAAAAAAACAAAAGAACATAAAATGAGCTGGAAATATTCCTAAGGGTCAGACTGGTTTCCTCTGTTAGTTTCCACGTTAAATTATGCAGCATTTATAAACCCTTCTCTCTGGCAGGTTTTGGAGATCATATTCACTGGAGAACACTGGAAGATGGGAAGAAAGAGGCAGCAGCCAGGTAAGCTGGCTAAATACAGAAAAATGTCTTTAAAGACATTCACAAAGGTTCCGTCTCACCCCTAAATTAATTCACAGAAAAGAGAGGAGTGCTTGACAAGCATGAAGGTGGCTTTGGAGACTGCTTAGATCCTTAGAGCTCATTAGGGAGAAAATGTGGAATTTTGTAACTTTGCTGAGACTACCTGAGTTTAATCGCTGGTCTGATTCAATGATGGAATTCCCAGCATGTCTTTGAAGGGAAAATAATTGAGTCAAGAACGACGTGGTTCTTGGACCCCCAAATGCATGTTTAAGGGGATCAGTTGTTTAAGCAGAAACTTTCTGGGGCTAAGCTTAAATGCTAAGCTTAAATTCTCTGTGAAAAGGTTAAAAATGGCATTCTGACACATTTCTTTCCTCAGGATTTCTTCTGTTTCTTGTTGAAAAGGAAAGTTGCCTGCTTATATGCTTGAGAAGGAAAATTGTATGCTTGTAGGTTCTACTTGTACTTATTTAAAAGCATAACCTAGATCTGACAGTGCTGGCATGGGCAGAAATTCCTTCTGCCTTCCATGTTTGCTTCCATTGAATTCTGCTCTCAGAGTGAGGCACCTGGCAAGTTCTGCATTCTAGTGTGGACACCAAATTAACCCAGACAGCGTGGTTCAGAGGCCTTACAAGTTTTTACAGTTTAATGTTTATTCGATACAATTGTGTAAAAACGTAGATGATTTCAGTATTTGGATGAATAATTGCAGTATTATGTTGCAGTGAAGCAGAGGCAGCTTTAAAGTGAGATGGAGGAAGGAGAGGTGGCAAGCTCTTGGGTGTAGGCAGGATGAGCATTTCAGCTCTGAAACACCCCATGAGGGATGGCTGGAATGCGCGTTCATGCTCTCCCCCTTCATTGCCATTTGAGTTCAGCAGCATTTGAGTGCTATTGAATGAAAGGACTGGGAGAAACCAGCAACCACAAAGATAGACCTAAACCCCAGATTTTTGTTCTAAATCTGACCTTAGGCCTGTAGATGAACAATTATATGAAATTATGTGTTATGTATCGAGTGAGATACATCAGAACCGAGTGGTCTAGTTCTGTGGCTTCAGTTCCAGTTAAGTAGCACAGCCTTGATGTGCTGGAGACGCCTTGTTTTAACGTTCCCTGTGGGCAAAGGAAGGGATACAGCTCCCGTACAATTAGTGGGCGCCTGGTTCTCAGGGGTAGCCGTGGTACGAAAGCGCTTTTCAGCGGGAGGCCTGGCAGGACGGTGCCCCGGGGGCAGGCGCGCTCTGCCGGGAGGCGATTGCCCTTGGGATAAGCCCTCGCGCCGGGCTGCCGAGCCCGCGCTGCCGAGCCCGGGAAGCAGCAGAGGCGCGGGGCTGCGGGGCGCGGGGCTGCGAGGCGCAGGCCGCGGTTGCCTGGGCGACCGACAGCGGGGGTGGGGGTGGGGTGGGGTGCCCCGAGCGGAAGCAGTCGCCGTGTCCGTCCGGGTCGGAACGGCGGCGGGGCGGACGGGGCATGCCGTTGGTGGTGTTGTGCGGGCGGCCGGGCAGCGGGAAGAGCCGGCGGGCCGCGGAGCTGCAGGAGGCTCTGGGCGGGCCCGAGAGGCAGGCGCATGTCGTGGCCGAGGCGGAGGGCGGCCGGTCTGCGCTGCGAGCCGAGGTGGAGCGGCTGCTTAGCCGGCGGGACGTGGTGATCGTGGACGCGGGTAACGAGCTGCGGAGCATCCGCTACGAGCTGTACTGCGCGGCGCGGCAGGCGGGCACGGCGCGCTGCCTCCTGCACTGCGCCGGCGGCGCGGGCCGCCCCGACGAGCCGCCCTTCGAGGCTCCCGACCCGGGCAACCGCTGGGACCGGCCGCTCTTCACGGTGCACGGCGAGGAGCCGCTGCCGCTGGCCGACATCCGCGCCGCCCTCTTCGAGAGCGCCCCGCCGCCGCCGCACCGCGCCACCCGCACCCAGCCCCTGCAGTCCTGCAGCTTCCTCCACCACCTCGACCGCGTCACCCAGGAGGTGCTGGCTGCCGTCATGGCCGCCCAGAGGAGCGGGGCGCAGCCCGGGGAGCTGGTCCGCGTCCCCGGCGTCGCAGAAGGGCTGGTGCTGAACCGGCCCGTGAGCATGGCTGAGCTGAGCCGGCTGCGGAGGCAGTTCATCAGCTACACCAAGATGCAGCCCAGTGACGAAAACTTGCCCCAGCTGGCCAGCATGTTCCTGCAGTACCTGAGCCGCAGCATCCAGTGAACCCTGTCACCTGTGGTGCACACGGCAGTGGCCACGATTTGGTCCCAAAGTACTTGCAACAGGAGGAACACGCCTTCCAGCCACGGACCTGACAGAGCTCGGGGCCAGCAGATCACATATTGGATCATGTGGCAGCAGTAGCAGCTCTGAGAGGATGGATGCTGTGTCCTTGCAGCAGCTGTGCAAACTATATTGCTAAGAGGATCTACTGGGATGCTGTTGTCCCACCTCCCCAATTGCGTCCTTTGAAAGGAAGAGTTACTGTTGCATCCCCAAACAAGTGAAGTCTCCTATGGAGACATAAACCACAGTAAGCAAACAGTGTCTGAGCATGAAAACCTGAAAGGAAAACCTTTCCCTTCCATATTGGCATGTGTGTGTCTTGAATAAGAAGATTGCTTTTCCAGTATTGTCTCCAGATTGTGTCAAGCTGCAGAAGAAACTTCAGGTCCAGAACTGCACCAGGCTGTATTTTTAGGGTGTGACTGTTTCATGAAACCCTGCTGAGCACAAGAGAGAGATTTACAAGCTCTGCAGAAACACAAAGGTGCTGGCTTGGCAAACTCAAATTTCTGTTTCAGGTTTAACAATAAAATGTGTGCCTTAAATGGAGGCTATGTCTTTTCTGTGCAAGGTCAGCATCAAATGCCTTTGAAAACACTTAACTGTTTAAGAATGGGTGCTCCCATAGGAAGACTGGGCTAAAATGTCAGTGTTTCTGCTGGGTGAAACTCTGATGAGTCTGCACCAGCTGTGACGGGTAACTTAATTCTGCACTTGGCTTCAGCTATTTCAGTCTTTGCTATACCACATACACAGCTAATAGAAGCTTTTCACTTCCTGGTGGATGCTTAATCCCTGTCTTTAATAACCTGTGCGTGTTGGGTTTAATGGTATGAGTAGTGCTGCCTGGGAGGCAGAGCTGCTGTGAGGCAGGAAGGCTTCCTGCAGTTAGAGTGGCTGTGCAGGCAGCATCTGCTAGCTGGTCGTACATATTGCAGGGCTGAGGAGCTACTGCAAAAACTGGTATAAGGTTGTTTTCCCAGTCAAAGAGAATAAAGCTGTGAAAATAGGTTCAGTATCTTGAAAACCTCTGTGAGTTCTCACTAAGAGTTGGTATTCCAAGACGACAAGCACTTCTGTTTCAAATCTGCTTTGAAAATTTCTCTTAACTTTAGAAACAAAAGGTGTGTGCCAGTACTGATTACCAGATGATTTCACTCTTCTAAAGTGAAGCACTGATCTTTGATGATAAGAATAATGTGTGTTTCCCAGGCTTAGGTCAGCCTCTACTCAAGAAAGAGGCAAAATCACGTTGGGTTATATGGAAACAATGGGGGGAAAGGTGCATTTCATCATCAGGAGAGGATGGTGATACAGCCCAAGCTTTGCTCCTTATTGCAAACAGTCCTATGTAAAGAAGATGGTACCACTGATTGGTTCTAAGGGGCAGACTTTTTGTGAACTACTCTTAAGTGGTAATGGCTTCCTCTCCACCCATTCCTGCTTCCAAAGGCCAGAACTGAACGCTGCAAAGATTTCTTTTGTAGCTCTTTGCAGCTAAAGATAAACTCATACATCAGTCCTGGTAGTAATTCATTCAGTCACTGATTGTGTACAAAGCTGCCTGTGAAAATTTCGCTTTATTTTTATCCCCTAACAGCCCAATGAGTTAACAGTGGCAGAAAGCTCCCAGCTTGCTTGGTTTGGCATATCCTGAAAGAAGTAGCCAGGTTGTACATTCTCTCTAGATTACTTCCTTCCCTTCACCTAGTATTAGGCTGGTTTTACTGTTCTGGGAGCTGTGTCATTACCAGCATCCCTTGGATACTAGTCCTTAGTTTAAGGGTTTTATTGGTAAGAGGAAAGGGATGAGATTCCCGATTCCTTGTTCTTAGTGTTACTTAGCTTTCTGGCCTAGTCAGGATGCACCAGTTCAGCGGCTGGGTGGTAGAAACAATGGCAGTGTTAGGAGGGATTTCCTCATGCAGAAAGCGTGGAGGTAAGTGTTGTACTACCTGGATGTGCTCAATAGGAAAAGGAAGTCACCTGTAGTTGTATCACCTCTATTGTCAGGTAAAATCAGTAAATTTGCTGATGACACCAAGCTGGGGACAGGAGTTGACCTGCTGGAGGGTAGAGAGGCTCTGCAGAGAGACCTCGACAGGCTGGACAGATGGGCAGAGTCCAATGGCATGAGATTTAACGCATCCAAGTGCCGGGTTCTGCACATTGGCCACAACAACCCCATGCAGTGCTACAGGCTGGGGTCAGAGTGGCTGGAGAGCAGCCAGGCAGAGAGGGACCTGGGGCTGCTGGTTGATGGTAGGATGAACATGAGCCTGCAGTGTGCCCAGGCAGCCAAGAGGGCCAATGGCATCCTGGCCTGCATCAAGAACAGTGTGGCCAGCAGGAGCAGGGAGGTCATTCTGCCCCTGTACACTGCACTGGTTAGGCCACACCTCCAGTCCTGTGTCCAGTTCTGGGCCCCTCAGTTTAGGAAGGAGGTTGACTTGCTGGAACGAGTCCAGAGAAGGGCAACGAAGTTAGTGAGGGGTTTGGAACACAAGCCCTATGAGGAGAGACTGAGGGAGCTGGGGCTGCTTAGCCTGGAGAGGAGGAGACTCAGGGGTGACCTTATTGCTCTCTACAACTACCTGAAGGGGGGTTGTAAACAGGCAGAGGTTGGTCTCTTCTCCCAGGCAGCCAGCACCAGAACAAGAGGACACAGTCTCAGGCTGCGCCAGGGGAAGTTCAGGCTGGAGGTCAGGAGGAAGTTTTACACAGAGAGAGTGATTGCCCATTGGAATGGGCTGCCTGGGGAGGTGGTGGAGTCGCCGTCACTGGAGGTGTTCAGGAGGAGACTTGACAGGGTGCTTGGTTACATGGGTTAGTTGATTGGGTGGTGTTGGGTGATAGGTTGGACATGATGATCTTGAAGGTCTCTTCCAACCTGGTTTATTCTATTCTATTCTAAATTGATGCATAATAGTGAGGAGCAGTGAAGTGGTGGATTAATTGAATCACCCACACTAACAACAGGGAGTATGTGAGGTGTCTTCAGTGCCTCTGTCTAATCACAATGCAGTCTGGATACATTGTCAAGGAGCCTCGAGAAGCTGAACTTGGTAAGGAGGTGAACTGCTAAAGAGATTTTTGAAGAACAGGGATAGATACTAAAGTCTCTACAAGAGCTATTGGCTGGCAGTTAAAATTAATCGTTAGTACACATGTTTGAAGATTGGGAAGTCTTTCTGCAAGACAACAGCCGAATCTCTTTACATCCCTCCTGTGCTGTTCAGTTTAGCCTTTGCAGAAATCTGTTAAAATGTAACAAGTTCAACTGTAAGCTTTCTTTGATGGCTTTCTTTTTTTTTTCCCCCTCTTGTTTTTCAGTGGTTTGCCTCTCATGGTTATCATCCACAAGTCTTGGTGTGGAGCTTGCAAAGGTAAATATTAGAACTCGTTGACATTTCTAGGGAGCTGCTGTACGCATATCGTGTAACCACGAGAAACCTGAACTCTCTGCATTCAAAATGTAGCTAAAGGTATTTGTGTTTCACGTAGGGTGGTATGATATCACACCACCTCACCTACCTCTTAGCACTGTCCAAAGCCAACCATGCCTAAATGCAGCAAAATAATCAGCTGTAATAGTGCACTTGTGTCGTGGCTGCAGTTTCTGCTGCACTTAGCTCTGAAAAATGGAACAGAATGAATGGTTTTCAAGAATTCAGTGTAAATTGCCATGCTCTTTCAGTATTTGGGCATAATGGCTAAGCTTAAAGGATGAGCTAATTGAGTGAGAGCTTTTTGTTTCTGTTCCATTGGTTCAAATCTGTCTGTTGGCCAGGCTTCATCATATGGTTGCCCAGCAAGCCTCAGTTCCCTGCTGTTCTGAGCCTGGCTTGAGCAGGTAGATACATCTATTCGATTTGCTTACTGCTTATGGAAGGGTACCAGCACTCCAGAGGGAGCAATGAAGTTGAGAATTTGAATGCTGGCTTGCCTGCAAATCTGAAATCTTTTCCACTGTCATCACTCACCTTTTCATTTTTTCTTTTCCCTCTTCCTCAATTAGCCTTAAAGCCGAAGTTTGCTGAATCCAAGGAGATCTCTGAACTTGCCCATAATTTTGTTATGGTCAACCTTGAGGTATGCTGCCCTCTGACTTGTATTCATACTGCTGCCTAGAAATTAACCATTTGGTTGCACCCTGGTTTGTGTCTTCAGTCTGGTTGTTTCAGTTGTGTTTACAAACCTGGCTCTGTCATGGTCTCTAACAGCTTGTGCCTTGTGCCATTCTGTTCCGGCAGAAAAGGAATTTACATTCACTCTGTCATGACATGTCAAACATCCCTACACAGAATTTTCACAAATTATACTTATTTAGGTATGAAACTTCCTTTCCTTTGAGAGTGGAAGATACTGCACTTACCTAGGCTCTGCTCAGAGTGTAAATTGATCAGGGTAAATGGAATCTGAAGGCAACAGCTTGTTGCTTTAAAAGGAGTGCTGTGTTTTGTTACATACCTTGCTCATATGTTGCCTCTGTCTTGCTTTAATAGGATGATGAAGAGCCAAAGGATGAAGCCTTTAGTCCTGATGGAGGTTACATTCCCAGAATCCTCTTCATGGGTAGGGCATCTACAGCTGTTGTATCTTCTCACAGGATTGTGTTGTTGTTGTCTTATCTAAGTTTCCTGTTTGATTTCTCGTTTCATAGACCCCAGTGGAAAAGTTCACCCAGAAATCATAAATGAGAAAGGAAACCCCAGCTACAAGTACTTCTATACCAACGCTGATCAAGGTGGGTGCTAAGTAGTTTAAAGTGCTTTTAGAATCATTCAGAATCATTATAGAATCATACAGTTGTTGGGGTTGGAAGGGACCTCAAGGATCATCTAGTTCCAACCCCTCTGCCATGGGCAGGGACACCTCACTCAGTTTACTCAGAGCCACATCCAGCCTGGCCTTAAAAACCTCCAGAGATGAGGCTTCCACCACCTCCCTGGGCAACCTGTTCCAGTGTCTAACCACCCTTGTGGTGAAGAACTTCTTCCTAACATCCAATCTGAATCTACCCACTTCTATTTTTTCCCATTCCCCCTAGTCCTATCACTACCTGACACCCTAAGAAGTCCCTCCCCAGCTTTCTTGTAGCTACCTTCAGATACTGGAAGGCCACAATAAGGTCTCCTTGGAGCCTTCTCGTCTGCAGACTGAACAGCCCCAACTCTCTCAGTCTGTCCTCAGAGGAGAGGAGCTCCAGCCCTCTGATCATCCTCGTGGCCTTTCTCTGGACACATTCCAGCATGTTCAGATCCTTCTTGATTCACTTCATGATTTGTAATCATAATCATGATTCACCTCACTACCTTCTGTAATGTTTGTGGGACCTAGATGTTGTCTCCAGCTGTGGCATGGAATATGGTCCCTTTCCCAGCTACAAAGAGTTGTGAAAAGGCTGTAGAATTGCTTGGGGTTTTCCCCACAGGCTAATTTGTAGATCTGCATTCTGTACCTGTGTTGTTTTAAAACACTTTCAATACCAGTCCACCTTGATGTTTTCATGTTGAGATTAACAGTTGGTATCTCTCTGCCTAATCTTTCAGTTGTCCAAGGGATGAAGGAGGCCCAGGAGAAGCTAACAGGTGATGCTTTCAAACGAAAACACCTGGGAGATGAACTATAATGAATACACTGAATGGGGCTTTTCTGTCACTTCAAAACCCTCAAAGGAAATGATTAAACAGACCAAGAATGTAGGTGCATTGGAGGGACATCATTCTCCAGTCCACAACGTTAGGTTAATCCCCTGTTCAGAGTTCACACACATCATTGATTGCAGTGTTATCTCCTCTGCCTGGCAGTTTGTGCTCTTAATGGTTATTTGCAAGTAGGTAATGTGCAAACACATCACTTCTTGTGTTTGAGCAGCCACTAATACTTGGTGTTAAAAGGGAGGTGTGGAGGACAGAACCTTCATTTGAAGGCAGTATGATTGGAATAACTACAGAGCAGCTGACGTTTTGACACTTAATCAGGGTCAGATCCCTCCTTCCTCACTGGTATTATGTGATCCCATAGTTTTTGCTGGGAATTCCTATGAACAGGACATGTTCCCGGGCCAGGTGTTTTCTAGACATCCCAAACCATGAATTCTGCCACTAAGCCAAGTAGACTAAATGTCATGAATGTCCAAGCAGCATGTGAAACTATTAGCTCTGCAAACATATTTTTTGTATGTGTGTACACCTGTGTGGTTCATCTTTCTTTGCCTCTGGGCAGCAGTGTAACTTTCTCACCTTTTGATTGCTGCCCAGGTGAGGGTGGGTTACAGCAAAGCTTTACAGGGGGGATTTCCCTTGATTCTTTGAATGTTTCTTGGTGAATGCCTTGCCATCACATTGTACTGTACTTTTGTACCAGGGTGAAAAATTAAACCTTTTTAAACAGAAGCATGCAGACAGTGTTCTGTGCTAAAGGGTGTAGCTTTCCATTCTTTAAAACTACCACAGGATGGGGGGGGAGGGGATATATTTTTATGTTGCAGTGGTTGTTAACGTTGAATGTCACAGCTGAAGAAGGTTTCTCCTGATTATAATTCAACTACAATTCAGCCATTCTTGCACTATCTGTACTGTTGAGGGCAGACCTAGTGTTTATCTACTGGAACTGAGAAGGAAACTGAAGGGGAAAAAGCTCCCTCTTCCTGACCTGCTGATAAGGTTTCCAGCACAGCCCAGGATGCTGTTGGCCTTCTTCGCCACAAGGGTGCGTTGCTGGCTCATGGGCAGCTTGGCCTCCACCTGCGCTCCCACCTCCTCCTCTGCAAAGCTGCCTTCCAGACTGTCAGCCCCCAGTCTGTACTGGTGCACAGGTTATTCCTCCCCAGCTAAAAGGCTTCGCACTCCCCTCATTTCTCTAGCCTGTCGAGGTCCTTCTGCACAACCATCTGGTTGTCGGCCACTCTCTGGCTTTGTATCTGGGCTGTTGAGAGAGGACTCTACCTATTCATCCAGGTTGTTAATGAGGGTGTTAAAGTATCAGCCCCAGGGTTACTCCACTAGTAATAAGCCCCTTCCAGCCCAACAGTTCTGCCAGTTTTCTGTTCACCTCTCTGCCCATTTCATCAGTTTGCCTGTGAGGATGCTGTAGCAGACAGGTCAAAAGCCTTAGTAAAGCCAAAATAAACCACCTCCTGCTCTCCCCTCATCCACCAAGGTAGTCATCTAAAGGAGGAAAATTTGGTCCAAAATCTGCTTGCCATAGCTTCCGTTCACAAAGAGAATTTTTACAGGTACTTTTTGAAGAGCTCAGAACATTATTTGGGGTAAACTGTACACACTAAACCAAACTTGTCTACTGAGTCCATCTTTACTGTTCCTTAAGTGTTATGAATTCTGCTTTCCAGGGCATTACAAGGCATGGACTCAGTGGAAATAATGGGATTAGTGCACATTACAATTGCCCTGCTCAGCTACTAAAACTTACTCTTACAGGTTTTATCCTTTGCTTCTCTTGCAAATTGTCTGATAAATGAACAATGGAATTGAAGTCTAAATGTGTATCAGCCTTCAAATTAAATAATTCTGTGCAAGCCCTGGAAAAGGATTTGTGTTTTGCAAAACTGTCTTTCCTTTTTCACTCCACCTGTATCAGCTGACCTAATAAAACCCAGGTCCTGTCTGATGCTCCTTATTTCAAATGTAGCCTTCCACTGTCATGACTGTAAAAAGCCTTTGCTACGTCTTTCTTGCTTGCCACCAGAGGGAGGACCCTGCTTGTTCATCTGGGATAGGATTCAATAAATAATTATTGAAATCAAATCAAACCAAACAATCTCTGATGCAAAATAGTAGAGTGCACCCTTCCCCACCCTCCCTTCTTCTTGCTCTTTTCTAGACCATGCTTTTGTCCTCTGTAGCAAGATGGAGCTTGCCACTGGCTATCCTGCTGGGTGTTTAGCTGGGGTCTCAGTAGAGTATGATATGGGTGCTGCCACAGCTTGATGGCTGGCAGCAGCCAGTTAAGTGGAAAAGCTGTGTCACATCTCTGGCTTGCAGGGTAAACTGACTTTAGATCTGCTTCTATATTTCTCTTTCTATCCTCTTAGTTTTATACCTGGACATTTTAGTTTCTGGCTTCTCATGCAGATTCTTTACATCCTTCTGCTGTTTAAGGTGATACTGCTGCTTGGCATTTTTCTTCTGTTCAGAAGGAGGGATACATCTTAAATCTTCCATCCAACAGTTGTTTTATGTGTATGGTGTAACTTTATGCACCTGAGCAACTCCACAGGGTTTAGAGGGCCTGCTACAGGTCAGTGTTTGTTGCAGTTGTGGTTCAAGTTAATTATATGCTGCAGCAGCTCAACAGCATGCAGTAACCAAGGCTGCAGGCTAGCTTGTCCCCATCAGCTTTGCTTTGTGTGCTGCCCATCTGTGTATGACTTGCAGTAACCTGCATATTTACATCACTTCTTGAGGTGCCTCCTAGAAATCTCCTTGGATTCTCATCTTCTGTTCCTTTTATGGCAATAATAAAACCCAAAGACACTTCAAAATTCTTAGGAGAGACCCAGGGAACTGCCAGGCCAAATCAATCTCATATAAACAAACATGCTGTCAGCTTCCCTTTCTCCCAGAAACAACCTACAGAGGCAAACCCTCAAAGTTAATTAAAGAGTGACTGGATTGCAGCTAGCCATCTGGCTGCTTGGGAGCAGAAGTTGCTTTGTGCACCTGGAGCCAAATAAGCTTTAAGGAAGTGTCAGCCAGAGACTCAGGAAGCTTTTCCCTTGCCATGTTCAGCAGCAGGAAACAAAAGCACAACAACCAAGAATGCCAGCACAGCCAAAGGGGCCTGGCTGTCATCCCGGCAGGCCGAGTTTAGGAGTCTCCTACTTCAAATGCACTTTTGTCCCCGTGGCTGCTTGTCTGCCAGCCTGTATCAAACTGCTAATGAGCTTCAGTCATTGTCCTCACAGCTTGTGTAATGAATAGTTTTGAAGTGAGGTGTTTGTAAACCCCTAGGAGCGCAAGGCCATAGCTCCTTAGAGGTGATGAAACTCACCTTTGGCCAGAGGAAAGGCACTTGAGTTTGCATCATGCTGTGATGCTTATTTGCAGCTCACCCAGTATTGTGCCTGACTGGGTTTGGCCAACCAGAGGACCAGTCCAGGGCTATTTCTTGACAAGTGTGGCTATAGGTAGATCAAAACCTGAGACTTGAGAATGGAGATTCAGCAAGGAATAAAAGTGGGATTACACTGAGCAGTGGGGAAAGAAAGGGCACTTTGCTGCAAGTTCCTGCTCATCTCAAAATCAACGGATAAAGCTTATCTAAAAGGTTGCACCACACTTGCAGACAGCTGTGTAAGTTGTCTTTGGGGCTAACTGGACAGGGGAGCTTGCTGCCTGGAGGAAACAGGAAATAATCATGAAGGTCTGTCAGAATGGGGAAAGTCACTTTTGTCTCAAAACTGTTTTGGCACGTTAACTCATTCCTCCTTGCTGCCTCCAAGAAACAGCTGCTGATTTGTAAGTTAAATAAACTCAGTTTGCTTTCCCTGTCAAAGTTTGTCGTGAAAGGAGTGGCTGCAGGCTGCAGTTCCCAGGCCTGCCATTGTCCCAGAAGCACCACTCCTACAGGAGGTCCTGATTCACTGCCAGCCTGGTGCCACCACGTCAGCATGCCCCAAGGAGGAGGAATGTCCACTGACAGCTTCCAGCCAGCTGCTGTGGCTTCACACAGGCAGTGGGGACAGGGACCAAGACTTTAGTGATCCTCTTCAGGCTGTGACAAATGTCATGTCACACCTTTGTAATTGCACTAGGTTCCTTCACTTGGGGGCCAAAAAGAAGAAAGACCCCAAGCTCTTCTCTGTTCATGAGTATGCTGGAAGCAGGGACTGGCTGACCTGTGCTTACCAGCATTCCAAGTTCTGACTCAGAACAGCCCGAGAGGCTGTTACACACCACCCTGTGCTGGCACTCATCCCAGGACAGGGCAGAGTGGCCCTTCAGGGAAGGTGCAGGGAGCAGGCAGGGTACGTCCCGGACACAGAATCATGGAGCTGGTGGGTGCTGTAACAACAACAGAGTGTTTCTGAGTTGCCCCTGTGTTTTGCTTTCTTCTGTGATTCTGTGATTGCATGTGTGCACTCCTCCATTTCCCATGTCCCTGCCACAACGTGGGAGATGAAGGAGTGACAGGTTCCTAGAGCTTCCCCCTTCTCAAAAGGCCATGATCCATTGCTGCCCTTCCAAGCCAGGATAAGGGAACCAAGACCCACTGGAGCGGCAGGAGGAGCCAGGGCAGGGCTGCAAAGGCAAGGCAGTCTGGGCTGAGTCTGGCTGTGAGTGCAACTAACTAGTTGCTGATGGGATTGTTTGTTGGTATATACTAATTTTTGGACCATTTTGCACATGCACAGCCTGGGGCTGGTAGATGTGCTGCAGAAATGTTAAGTGATAAGGGCTGCAGGTGTTCTTTCTCACTTTGTGAGTGTTTCAGGACACAACAGAAGATGCTGTGCATGAAAGAAGCTGTGCAGTGCTGTGCATTGGCAGTGCAGTGAAATTTGGATGTCACTTGAATGTGAGCAGTTTTCAAAATCCCATTTGTCAGGATTTGGTGCATTAGCCCTGTTGAAGAGAGCGAAATCCACACACATCTCAGACACAGCATGGGGCCTATGTGCTGTTTGTTCCACAGTGAAGATGCTCCTGGGTGAGTGATACCTATTCAAATGAGGAGGATTTTGTTTTCGCCTTGTGGATGGCATGTTTTCATCTAGCTGCCATGGACAACAGCTGGTAATGAGCTGAAACCACTGCTCTGTGTTCAAGCTGTGCTTCTTTGGGATACAGTTTTGCCTGGGTAAGCCCAAGGCCTAGTGGGAGCTTAGCCATTGGGTCTTTCAGACTCAGGGTTTTCAGTACTATTATTACAGGGCCTACAAGAAAGCTGGTGAGGGACTTTTTAGGGTGTCAGGTAATTACAGGAGTAGGGGGAATGGACAAAAAAAGTAGAAATAGGTAGATTCAGATCGGATGTTAGGAAGATGTGGTGGAAGCCTCATCCCTGGAGGTTTCTAAGGCCAGGCTGGATGTGGCTTTGAGCAGCCTGATGTAGTGTGAGGTGTCCCTGCCCATGTCAGGGGGGTTGGAACTGGATGATCCTTGAGGTCCCTTCCAACCCTAACAATTCTATGATTCTGTGATTGCACATAGCAGACCATCACCCTTGATTTAAGTGCTTTGGTGTTGCTCCTGGTCTAGCAATAGACACTGAATAAATTACTGGTTTTAGAAAAGAAGGATCTGAAAAGATTAAAATGGTTTCCTTAGATCAGCTGCACTCTGAGGATACAGTAACTTGAACTGGAAGCGTTGGGAGAGTAGAAGAGTGTGCTTGTTGTGCTTGCATGGCTGCTGGGAGAGAGGGAGATAGAGCCACATGTTGGAAAAAAAGGCAGAGCCTAACATCTGCACATCCCTTCCACCTCCCCAAGCTGGTGGGAGTTCTCTCCGTTCCCTCATTTGCCCATCTGCAAATCTGAAATACAGACCTCCCTCACTGGGAGTTGTGTAAGCAGCTCAGGGCTGAAGGGAAGTGCACAGGGAGAGCTCACAACACTCACTTCATCAATTAAAGAAACGTGGCTAAGCAAAGTGATGGACAGAAAGAATCTCTGCAAATTCCCCTGCCTCCTAATTACCTGCCTGCATCCCTTCTCCTTTTGGTCCACCCTGACTAAGAAAGGGCTTGCAGATAAGCACTGCCATTTCAGGGAATGACATGGCATCTGCCAAAGCCTCTGGAAACCAGGCTCAAAAGTGCCTCTGCGCTTTTGGCTGCACCGTGGCACGTTAAATCAGGTGATCACCGAGCAGGTACCCAAGTAAACATCAATCATTACATGCCCTTTCCATCAGAGCTGTAGGAATCTGCCCAGGAATACTTGGTGCTTTGTATAGCTGTTGGCTTGCAGTGGTTTTCTCGATTGAGTATCAGACAGCAGACAGTGAAAAACATTATCAATGTCACCACAGACACGGTGCTGGGGAGAAGGCAAGTCAGGCTTTGGAAAAGGCAGAAATCACATTTCCTGGAGCAATGAGAAGATTGCAAGGAGCAATGAGAAGATTGGGGGGGGTCAAGCCTGTCAGGCTGCCTTTGAAATAGCTGTTGTAATACGCCTGGGATTTTGTCATGCTGTTGATTATTGCAGGTTGGTTACACAAGGCTGATACCTTGCTTAAGGCTCAAATCAGGGCCTGGCTTATGTAGCAGTGCCTTTAGTTGCAGTCTTGATGGCAAATAAACTTGGTCATTCTAGATGAAGGTAGGAAATCACTTGGGGGCTGGGTAGAACTGTCCCCCAGGCCACATGACAGATAGCTCTGGCTTGAATAAAAGGAGAAGATGGATGGCATCTCTAATCTGCAGTGAGAAGAGGTGTTCCTTGAAACTCCTCTGCATCTCTCTGTGGTTGCTCCTAAAACGTGGACCTTGTCTAGACACAGGTATACAGCACTGCCACGTTCCCTGGATTTCTACATCTCATGGTACTGTTAACTAGTCAGCTACCACAGGCAAAATGCAGCAATAAAATCAATTTACAGATTCCTTTAAAGTGCCTAAAGCTTGTCCAAGGGCTGGTTGACCTGCAAGCCAGTCCAAAGATGGTTCCTGAAGATCACTAGATGTGCAGAATTAGTACAAGTAGACAAAGCCATCTCTGTTCTGCCTTGGCAATGTCCAAGTCGAGTCAAAGTGCTACACACCAGACACACCAAAGGCACACCACAATGAGAGTGGGTAGGAGGGGAATGGTGCTCCTCAGAGGTGATCCCTGGAGGCTGTTCAGCCAGTCAGCGAGATGTGACAGGCACGCTACAAACTCCAGTGTCTTAGCTGGCTCCTACTTCAGCCTCCCCTTGCAAGATGCCAGTCTCTCCTGAGGCTGAATAAGAACCTTGTCTGTGAAGGTCGGCGCTTGCCTAGCCCCCAGCAGTGATAAAACTATGTTGCCACCTTGTCTGGCTATGGGGGAAGCATATGCAGTTAGGACAGTGACTTTCCACACCCATAATTTTAGTTACTTTCCCAGGCGATCATCTCCAACGGTTTTGGTTTCCCAGCAAGGAACAGGTCACAGTCAGGTCTCTGGTTTTGAACTCGAGGTCCGTTTTGTAGGATTTGAAAGCCAAGAAAGTCTGCCACAACCTCTCCATCAGACTTCCTTCAGGCAAGAAACTTGATCACGGCTACTACCTCACTTGCCTGCTCTTCTCAGCAGCCTCTGCTGTAGTTCCTGATGCCACAGACATCGTCATCAGGAATCAGGAGCAACAGTTCTCAATTCCAGACCGTGTAGAGAGTGCAAGAACAAGCTAGGCTCGCACCTGGAACATCGTTGGCTGCCAACGGGGCTCCAGGAACGCCTGAGGTGATTTCCACTCCTGGGAGCGGAGCGCGGGGCAGGGACAGAGGGCGAACACCTGTACGGTGTCCCCACAGGGTTCGTGCGGCCAACGGAGTGATTCCGCGCACGGCCGGGACACCCCTCAGCCCCGACCGAGGTTCCCGCGCTCCCGCCACCGGCCACCGCGCCCCGACGCGGCTCCGCCCCCGGGGCCGCCCCAGGTGCCGGCGGGGGGGCGGCTCCCGCCACGCGAGCAGCTGTCGCGGGACCCACACGGCTCGGCTTGGCTCGGCTCAGCTTCGCTTCTCCCGCTCCTCTGCCACAGGTAAGAGCCGCGGGGGGTTTCTTCCCGTGCGGTGCGCGCCGTCGGGGCGCAGTCTTCCCCTTCCAAAGTAACGGTGATGGGGGGCCGGCCAGCGGGACGTCGCCTCTTCCTCGGGCTACTGCTGTGGGGTGGGAACCGCACCTCGCCTCACTGACCCCTCCGGGGGCCTCAACACTCTTCCCGCCCTCCTCGGCTCCGGGTGTCAGGGGTTGTGGCCGGGCTCCGTGGGACGGCGGGAGGTCAGAGCCCCCGCGGGGCGGGCGTGGGCTGCAGTGCCGGCGGCGGGATGAGCGTGGTGTGAGAGAGCGGCGAGGAGCGGGACGTACTGGCACTGAGCTCTCTAAACCAAACATCGGTCGGCAGCGAGAGGCGATCCGGTAACGTTTTGCCTTGAAAACACCCCGGGCGGGGCGAAGGGGGGGCGGCTGCGGAGCGGGGCCTTGCCGGCTGTTTCCCAGCTGGTGCGTAACCTTTGCCGGTTCCCGGCGCCCTGGGCGGTTGCTTTCTGCTCAGGTAGTTGCAGCAATTAAAACAAACAAAAAAAAACCCCACTGCTGAGCAGCAGAACAGGCTGCCGGGGAACGCAGGGCTTCGGGTTTGTTGCTGCTCTTCGAAGGGAGCGGACGCTGGCTGCTGCCGGACGCTGGCTGCTGCCGGACGCCCACCCGCGGGTTTGCTTCTCGCCGGGCGGGTGAAGAGTGGACGTACAGGCTGTGAGTGCATCCACGCTGCCCTACAGCCCGTTGCACAAGGCCCAACGGATCAGTCACTCTCATTTAATTCACCAGCAGTATAAACTCTTGGTGTCACCGGTCCACGTACAGGTGGCCTTTTCGTTGTACGTTCTTGAGGCGGGGCGTTGGTTTTGCTCTGGTGTTTCTCCTCAGTGCTTGCCAGCAGCAAGGCAGCGTCGCCTGGTGCACAGAGTGGCGTAGGGCAGTATTATAGAATCATAGAGTTGTTAAGGTTGGAAGGGTCCTCAAGGATCATCTAGTTCCAACCTCCCTGCCATGGGCAGGGACACTTTGCACTAGATCAGGCTGGCCGGAGCCACATCCAGCCTGGCCTTAAAAACCTCCAGGCATGAGGCTTCCACCACCTCCCTAGGCAAACCTGTTCCAGTGTCTCACCACCCTCATGGGGAAGAACTTCATGCTAACATCCAATCCGAATCTACCCTCCATCAGCTTGGGTCTGTTCCTTCACTACCTGACACCCTAAAAAGTCCCTCCCCAGCTTTCTTGTAGCCCCCTTCAGATACTGGAAGGCCACAAGAAAGTCTCCTCGGAGCCTTCTCTTCTCCAGACTGAACAACCCCAACTCTCTCAATCTGTCCTCACAGCAGAGGAGCTCCAGCCCTCTGATCATCCTTGTGGCCCTTCTCTGGACATGTTCCAGCACGTCCATGGCCTTCCTGTAATAGGGGCTCCAGAACTGGACAGGTGGGGTCTCACCAGAGTGGAGTAGGTGGGGAGCATCACCTCCCTCGACCTGCTGGCCCACACTTCTCTTGATGCAGCCCAGGATCTTGCTGGCTCTCTGGGCTGCAAGTGCACACTGGTTATTGCTAACCCCAGCATGAGCCTTTCTACCTTTGTGCTCCCACCGTTCTGCCTCCTTGCTGTCCTCTCCTTACAGCTTGAGCAGTGTGTGTTTGTGCAGTGCATCAGGTTGATCTGACCTAAATTAAGGCTAACCTCATGGGAGAGAAAAAAGAAAAAGAAAAAAGAGGGGGTTTAATTTTAACCTGTGTTTTCCCTTTACCTGAGGCACTATAAGACCATGGGCTCTGAAGTTTAATTCGTGTTTCTATGCCTTTTCTTGATGGCAAACCTGGTTTCAGCCTCTCCCGCTTTGGCCTTCATTGCTTACCCCCTACCTAGTGCTGCACTTTCAGTTGTGCTAATAACAGTTTGTGGGGCTTTATAGTAGCCCAGATTAGCTCTAGGTTCAAATAATCCCCCTCTCTTAAATGTTGTTTGTTAAGCATACCAAGGTCATGGGAATATTTGATTGTAGTGGCTACAAGATTGAACCCAAGTACTGCCATATGCCAGTGTACGCTTAAAACACGTTTATTTCCTGTTACTTGTGTCTGCTGTCCTGGAAAGGCTTCTACAGGCATTTACTGGGACCTTGGTGTGATCACTGCCTTCAGAACTGCTTCATCAGGACAACTTGTAGTATAAGTCAGGGTAGAGGCAAATAGACCAATCTTCAAATTGCTCTTCCTTTGCAGCCTTGACAAAACTGTGCTGCCCTCTGTGTGGACCCAGTACGCTTTTGAGTAACAAATTGTGAAGACTTACTCCCTGTAAGTTCTCCCAGCAGTGGTTCTTGTTGTCTCTAGGTGTAGCAAAGCAGTGCATGTAGTGTTCATTAGCGTGCTAGCTGTCCTTGTTCTGCAATAGCCATGTTAGCTGGCTTGCATGTGCTTCAGAGAGTTTATCCTGTTTTAGTTTTCACATGATGCAGCTGCAGATCCCAGTGGGCAGGTCACAGCATCACATTTCAGGGTGCTGCATTGCCCTGGCTGGTGGCAGTGCCAGGGAAGAGCACTCACATCTGCTTGAGTCTCCCCAGTAAGTCCATGTCTGTGCTCTCTAGGTAGTTTTATGTGGGACAGTCCTCAGTGGCTGAGGATTGAGAAATGTCTTGACCTGGTCATCTTGGGTATGCTTCTTGCTGTAAAAATGAATAGAATAGAATAGAATAGAATAGAATAGAATAGAATAGAATAGAATAGAATAGACCAGACCAGGTTGGAAGAGATCTTTGAGATCATCGAGTCCAACCTATCATCCAACACTATCTAATCAACTAAACCGTGGCACCAAGCATCCTATCAAGTCTCTTCCTAAACACCTCCACTGAGGGTGACTCCACCATCTCCCTGGGCAGCCCGTTCCAATGGCAAATCCTGCAGCCTTTAGTTGAGCTGTTGTGAATGTGTGCTTAGCTTAGTGCAGTGTGGTAGTGTTTGATCTTTGACGTGAGCAATCAGACCTGTGTTTGGAAGTGTTAGCTAATTAAAGCACGGGAATTGCAAAGGTGCTTGTTTCTAATCCTGGTTAACAGGTGGCTGACTTTGCAGTAAGACCATCATGGAGTGCACCATAACACAGAGAAATGAAATGGCTTGTTCATCGCAGGATTTCTGCTTGGAGTAGGAGTCAAAAAAGGCAGCAAATTAAACAACTTTCTGTGCTGCAGAGGCATCCTGAGCTGGCCCCGTTTCCGTGTGGTTCTGGTTTACAGGTGGTTACTACATGACGATACCAGTCTCCAGTCACCTCATGTGGTCAGCACAGCAGCTTGCTTTTACCTATAAATGAAAGGTTTTAGAGCTGGTGATGCAGAAAAATCTGTAGCTCTATCTCCTGTGCACTGGTGGAAGGGTGTGCACAACAATCTGCTTGTGGCCTGACAAGCTCTAGGTAGTGATTGCTACCTGGAGTACCTGAACTAGCCTTACCTTCCTCCACCATGCGAGGACATGGTCACAGCTGTCTCCATGAAGGCCTATATCCCAGGACAGAGCCGACCAGCAGGGAGCTACAGCTGGCTGGTAGCAGAGTGCTTACCGATTCGTCTGGTGTGCTGCTTGCAGTGCTTTTGTATCACTGCTACTTCAGTGTGCTCAGCAGTGAGATAGTCAGAAGCATTTCACTCTTGCCAGTTTGTTCTCAAGAGGAGCTGAGAACATCCAGGGATGGGGATTCTAGCACCTCCCTGGGCAACCTGTTCCAGTGTCTCACCACCCTCACAATGCAGAACTTCTCCCTAAGATCTGATCTAAATCATGTTCTCCCCAGCTGCAGGGCTGGGAGCCTGTGAGAAAGGCACTGAGGTCTGTTACCCTAGCCATGGCTGCAGCAGCCAGGAGCAAGATCTTTTAGTCACAGTACATTTTGGAAGAGCAACCAGCCTCTGCACCTTGCACTGTTCTCTGGAGACAGGGCTGGATTCAGGGTCAGCCTCACATAGTGGTTCTGTAGGTCTGGAAATAAGGTGGCTCCTGCTGGGCCTTCCCAAACTTAGTGGAATATTGTGGGGATTGTGGAAATCCCTGCATCCGCTCTGCAGGCACGAGGAGGATGTGAATCGCTTGTTCCACGCATCCTCCGGAAGTGAGCTGAGCTGGGCTCGGGCACTGGTGCCCTTGGAAAGGGGACATCTCTGTACTGCTAAATGTTTATATCTTTGTACTATTAAATGTTTCTCTGTGTGACTCCTGGAGAAGCCTTTGGCAGCAGGTGTGGAGCAGTGTGAGGTGAAAGACCCACATTGAAAGCACTCACAGGAGAGAGGGGAAACATGGGGACTTTGATTTATTACAGAGGATATGGATGTGCTGGAAGGTGTCCAGAGAAGGGCCATGAGGACAAGCAGAGGGCTAGAGCTCCTCTGAGGACAGACTGAGACAGTTGGGGTTCTTCAGTCTGGAGAAGAGAAGGCTCTGAGGAGACCTTATTGTGGCCTTCCAGTATCTGAAGGGGGCTACGAGAAAGCTGGGGAGGGACATTTTAGGGTGTCAGGGAGTGATAAGACTGGGGGGAATGGAGCAAAACTAGAAATGGGTAGATTCAGATTGGATGTTAGGCAGAACTTCTTCCCCACAAGGGTGGTGAGAGATTGGTACAGGCTGCCCAGGGAGGTGGTGGAAGCCTCATCCCTGAAGGTTTTTCAGGCCAGGCTGGATGTGGGTCTGAGCAACCTGATCCAGTATGAGGTGTCCCTGCCAAGGGGATTGGAACTGGACGATCCTTGAGATCCCTTCTCATTTGAAAATGAAAGTGACTAACCTTCTTCCTGAGAGTTTTGTTGTGGCTCTAGGATGGACTTTAAGGATGTGGAACATTATGCAGGAAGTGGGAGAGGCCTGGCTCCAGACAGACATTGGCTTGAGGAAATCTTTCTAATAGCAGTCTCAGCCTGCTGCCTGGCAAAGTGTAGCTGTGAAGTGGAGAATTGATGGGAAAGGGGAGATAGCCACAGGTTCCTGACTTCTGTTCTACACCCAGAAAATTCTTAGAAGACTTTTTAAAGCCTGTGTTCCTGAATCTGAATGGATTATAGTCAATAACCAGAGTTCAGAGGCCTTTATCCTTCAGTTGTCATGCATATATTGAACTCATTGGTAGCATATGAATTCCAGACCAGATCCACTACAAACATCTTCTTACAAAGACTTCTGGACTCCTTAGTAAATCAATTCAATATAAATCAATACAGGGAGACCTTATAGCAACTTTTCCAGTATTTGAAATGGACCTACAGGAGAGCTGGAGAGGGAATTTGTAGAAAGGCATGGAGCACTAAGACAAGGGTAATGCCTTCAGACTGGAAGAAGTTCAGTTTAGATTATCAAGGAAAGTGTGCTCTTGTGGCCAAGAAGGCCAGTGCCATTCTGGGATGGATTAGAAAGGCTGTGGTTAGTAGGTTGAGAGAGGTTCTCCTTTCCCTCTACTCTGCCCTGGTGAGGCCATGTGGAGTACTGTGTCCAGTTCTGGGCCACTCACTTCAAGAATGACCTTAGGGAACTGCTTGAGAGATTCCAGCATAGAGTCACAGAAATGATAAGGGAGTGGAACATCTTCCTTATGAGGAGAGACTGAGGGAGCTGAGGCTCTTTAGCTTGGAGAGGAGGAGCCTGAGAGGTGACCTCATTCATGTTGATAAAGATGTGCAGAGTGAGTGCCAAGAGGGTGGAGCCAGGCTCTGCTGGGTGATGCCCAATGACAGCACAAGGGGTAATGGTGCAAGCTGAGGCATAGGAAGTTGCATGGAAACAGGAGGAAAAAATGTTTTCCCTGTGAGGGTGACAGAAGACTGGAACAGGCTGCCCAGGGGGGTTGTGGAGTCTCCCTCTCTGGAGATAATCTAAACCTGCCTGGATGTGTTCCTGTAATCTGATCAAGGTGATCCTGCTCTGGCAGGGGGGTTGGACTGGCTGAGCTTTTGAGGTTCCTTCAAGCCCCTGACATTCTGTGATTCTGTGAGACATTCCAAGGGAAGTCTCAGTTGGTATAGTAGTAAGGCAGTTAAGCTTTGAAAGGGTTTAACAGGTTGCTTGCATCCTGACAGCTTGGATTGAATGCTTTTTCAGAGCAGATGTTTTGTGATGACATATGATCTTATGTGCCTCAGAACGTTTTGCTGTTTGCTGTTGTCCTTGCCTTGCTCACTAAGATTCACTTTTACAGTGTTACCTTCTGCATGGTGGTCATCTGTATCCTGGGTTTAAATGTCTGGCTGCATTGTGACCAGTTAACAAGGTAGTGCTGTAGGTGGAATGTGGGAGTTCTCAGAGTGCTTGTCTCTAGCGAGCATGGACTGGAACTGTGTCGTAAGTTTTGGGTCAAATGAATACAAACAGGCTGTCCAGGGGGCGTTGTTGAGTCTCCCTCTTTGGAGATATTGAAAACCCACCTGGATACCTTCCTCAGTGGCCTGGTATAGGTGATCCTGCTCTGGGAGAGGGGTTGGACTGGATAATCTTTCAAGGTCCTTTCAGCCCCTGTGACTCTGTGATCCCCTGTGAGGCTGGAGAGGCACTGAAATAGGTTTCCCAGAGAAGCTGTGGAGGCTCTAAGCCTGGAAATATTCAAAGCCAGGTTGGATGGACTCTTGGACAACCTGGTCTAGGAATAGGTGTCCTTGCCCATGTCAGGGAGGTTGGAATTAGGTGGCCTTTAAGGTCCCTGTCAACCCAAGCCATGCTGATTCTATGAATTTTAGTTTTTGCTGTCAGACTTTGGGACTCACATTTCATAGAATCATAGAATCAACAAGGTTGGAAAAGACCTCAAAGATCATCAAGTCCAGCCTGTCACCCAAGACCTCATGACTACTAGACCATGGCACCAAGCACCATGTCCAGTCCCCTCTTGAACACCTCCAGGGACAGTGACTCCACCACCTCCCTGGGCAGCACGTTCCAATGGCTAACTGCTCTCTCTGTGAAGAACTTTCTCCACACCTTGAACCTAAACTTCCCCTGGCACAGCTTGAGACTGTGTCCTCTTGTTCTGGTGCTGGTTGCCTGGGGGAAGAGACCAACCCCCTCCTGGCTACAGCCTCCCTTCCGGTAGTTGTAGACAGCTATGAGGTCTCCCCTGAGACTCCCCTGAGCCTATAAAAGTAAACCCCAGAAACTTAATTTGATTTGTTTAAACAAATGAGTTTGTTCTAGATTTGTCAATGAAGTTATGAGGACAGTGTTGAAGTGAAAGCTGGAGGCTGTCACTGGGAGCAGCTGTTGCAGAGGGCAGGGTCGTGAGAACAGAAGGCAGCGTCATTGGTACTGCAGAACGTGTCACATGCGGGGCAAGAGCAAGGTGCTGGTGTGTGGTGAAGTGAGGTGATTGTCACAGAATCACAGAACCATTCAGGTTGGAAAAGACCCTCAGGATCACCAAGCCAACCCAGAACCCTACTCTACAAGGCTCACCCCTAAACCATAGCCCCAAGCACCACATCCAAATCACCTTTAAACACATCCATGCTGGGTGACTCCACCACCTCCCTGGGCAGCACATTCCAATGCCTGACCACTCTTGATGGGGAAAAAAATTCTTCCTAATGTCCAGCCTAAATCTACCCAGTTGCAGCTTGAGGCCATTCCCTCTTGTTCTATCACTAATGACCTGTGAGAAGAGACCAGCACCAACCTCTCTACAACCTCCTTTCAGGTAGTTGTAGAGAGCCATGAGGTCTCCTCTCAGCCTCCTCTTTTTCAAGCTAACCATCCCCAGCTCCTTCAGTTGCTCTTCATCAGATTTATTCTCCAGGCCCTTCCCCAGTGTGGTGGGTTGAAAAGTCCCCCCAACCTTCAATTTGCCAGCCCAGCCCAGTTGGAAGCAAATGAAAGCTGTATTTACAAGCAGAACTACAAGCTACAATGGAATGCAATGAATAGGTACAAAATATACAGGATTTACAATATTTACAGGGAATTGCAATTTATAAACCGCACAAGAACCCCCCTGGCCAAAACCCAGGGGGACTCCTAATAGCTTCCCACTCCCTGCCAACCTCCTTACCCCGCTGGACACAAACAGACAAGAGAAAAAAGCAAAGGGTTGTTAGAACTTAGCCAAAACAATGCAGCCAAGGTCAAGCAGAAGCCAGCAGAGCACAAAGTTGGTGTCTCCTGCAGCGAAGAAGCCAAAAGAGAGAAAGTTTACCAAACTAATTCTTGTAGATATCTCTCCAGTGTGATTGTTTAGAACTAACATTATATTCCTTTTTATGCCCAATGGTGACTTATTTACATTCTACCCCTTTCTGTTCAAGAGCTGTGGAAAATTTTAAAGGTACAGCATGAAACTACCACACCCAGCTTCCTTGCCCTCCTCTGCACTGGCTCCAGCACCTCCACATCTCTCTTGGATTGAGGTGCCCAAAACTGGACACAATACTCGAGGTGTGGCCTCCCCAGAGCTGAGTACAAGGGGACAATCACCTCTCTGCTCCTGCTGGACACAGCATTTCTAATCCCAGCCAGGATGCCATTGGCTTTCTTGGCCACCTGGGCACACTGCCGGGTCCTATTCAGCTGTCAATTGTGTGAACCATGAGAAAGGATTTGTCCTTGTTTGATCCAAATTTTGACCTGCAGTAGGTGGCTGTAGCTTGTCATCTGCATAAGGGCTGAGTCTGGCCATGTGTTTTGGCAGTCTCCAGAAGGCAAAATAATGTGTGTCAAGATGACAAACAGTGACTTCCCCTTGCTTCCTGGAGAGGAGACAAGAGCTAGCCTTTCAGTTGTGTTAGCCAAGAAAAAGAGGGCTAAATATTGTTCTGATTTTCTGCTGTAAATCTGGAATAACTTTACTTTGGGGCAGTCACTTTTGCATAGATGTGCCGTAAGTTGCTGTGGTTTCCATGTCCTGTGGCAGTTTGTCTTTGCAGCACAGCAGACTTTGACCCAGGCTTTGTGCACATCACCAGTGTACACAGATGCAGTTCAGCTGCTCCTTGCTTCTGTTTGCTTTGCTGCTGTTCTGCATGACAGGTGTGCAGTGATTCCTGCCTGAGGTTTTGCATCCACCTGTAGGATTTACCTGGAACTTTTATGTTAATCTATCTTCAATAAACTTTAAACTGATGGCTGCAAATACCTGCTGTTACCTTAGGGCAATGTGGCTGGAAAGCTGTCTGGCAGAAAGGGACCTGAGGGTTCTAATAGACAAGCATCTGAACATGAGCCAGCAGTGTGCCCAGGTGGCCGAGAAAGCCAATGGCATCCTGGCTGGGATTAGAAATGCTGTGTCCAGCAGGAACAGGGAGGTGATTGTCCCCTTGTACTCAGCGCTGGGGAGGCCACACCTCAAATATTGTGTCCATTTTTGGGCACCTCAATCCAAGGGAGATGTGGAGGTGCTGGAGCCAGTGCAGAGGAGGGCAAGGAAGCTGGGGAAGGGCCTGGAGAATAAATCTGATGAATAGTGACTGAAGGAGCTGGGGATGATTAGTGCGAAAAAGAGGAGGCTAAGAGGAGACCTCATGGCTCTCTACAACTACCTGAAAGGACCTTGTGGAGAGGTTGGTGCTGGTCTCTTCTCATATGTAATTAGTGATAGAACAAGAGGGAACAGCCTTGAGCTGTGACTGGGTAGGTTTAGGCTGGACATTAGGAAGAATTTTTTCCCAGCAAGAGGGTCAGGCATTGGAATGTGCTGCCCAGGGAGGTGGTGGAGTCACCAAGCCTGGGTGTGTTTAAAGGTGGTTTGGATGTGGTGCTTGGGGCTATGGTTTAGTGGTGAACCTTGTAGAGTAGGGTTCTGGGTTGGGCTTGTTGATCCTGAGGGTCTTTTTCAACCTGCATGTTTCTGTGATTCTGTAATATCTGTCGCTAGCTCAAGCAGTGGCTTTCCCCTTTGCCTGCAGTGAAGAAGTTCAGGCCCCCACCCAGCATGGTGCTTGCAGCCATCCCTGCCTGCCTGCTAGTCTCTGTCATCCTTTTCTCCTTGTCCCTCTGTATCACAAACATTGTAATCCTTCTGCTTCTGCATCGCAGGTTCAGCACTGTGACCACTCTCTTGGTTCCTACACTCACAGCAAAGCCTCCATCTCTCCCATGGATTATAGATCTAAATTGGTAACTATCACTTGCTTGCAATGTTTATTAGCAGTTCTGTTACTTGCTCCTGCTGTGTTTTCTGCTTCTGATAAATCTCTCCTCTAGCAGTAGTGGTTTCTTGTAAGACTCCTTGAGGTCACAGCCCCCAGCTGCTTTATAGGCTTTATTCTTAGTACAGCATGCATTGGCTGTTTAAGAAATTACTTGTTATGAAGCTGATTCAGGATTTAACTGGATGCCTGAAAAATGAAAGTTTGTGTGTGTTTGTTTTCAGATGACAGAGCACATAAAGGAGTGAGTTTTTATAACAGAAAATGGATGTAGTTTTGTAACTACATCAGGTTGCTCAGAGTCCCATTCAGCCTGCCCTTAAAAACCTCCTGGGATGAGGCTTCCACCACCTCCCTGGGCAACCTGTTCCAGTGTCTCACCACCCTCATGGTGAAGAGCATCTGATCTGAATCTACCCATTTCTAGTTTTTTTTCCATTCCCTCCAGTCCTATCACTACCTGACCCCCTAAAAATTACCTCACCAGCTTTCTTGTAGCTTCCTTCAGATACTGGAAGGCCACAATAAGGTCTCCTTGGAGCTTTCTCTTCTCCAGACTGAAGAATGCCAGCTCTCTCAGTCTGTTGTCATAGTAGAGGTGCTCCAGCCCTCTGATCATAAGGTCTTTGACTTTTAGATGTACAGATGGGCAGTTTCATCCCCACCTTCTCACCTGCCTGGGGAAAGAAATGTGTGGTGGCTGATGTGTGATGATGGCTCAGTTGAACAGGCAAGCTTAACTTGCTGGCTCTATGTAACATGTGTGTCAGATGTCAAGTTTTGCTCTAAAAGTAATGCAGTGACAAATATTGAAGGATGTTTTTAGTGTTAAAAATACAAAGAGATTTTAACATACAGAATGCACAAGTTACAACAAGTGGGAATTGCAGATGTGTCTTAGTGTGTAGTTGGAGGTGCAAGTTCCATCAGTGTGACTGTGTTACATGGTTAACTGAGGTGACTGCGAGGAGGCAGAGAGCCTTTTTCAAAGGCCATTCAGACTTCTGCCTTGTGATGCTGTGGGAGAGAATGGGTCATGAAGATGGCCATGTCTGTGAGCAGACCCATGTGGTTGCTTGTGGGAAAGCAGAAAGTATCTATGGAAGGTTTCAGGGCAGGAAAGAACAACAGGCTGCTGATAACAGAAAATGGCCTGATGGGAAGTCATTGTGCCCCTGTACTCTGCATTGGTTAGGCCACACCTTGAGTCCTGTGTCCAGTTCTGGGCCCCTCAGTTTAAGAAGGACATCGAAACACTCGAACGTGTCCAGAGAAGGGCAACAAGGCTGGGGAGAGGCCTTGAGCACAAGCCCTATAGGGAGAGGCTGAGGGAGCTGGGATTGTTTAGCCTGGAGAAGAGGAGGCTCAGGGGTGACCTCATTGCCCTCTACAACTACCTGAAAGGTGGTAGTAGCCAGGAAGGGGTTGGTCTCTTCTCCCAGGCAACCAGCACCAGAACAAGGGGACACAGTCTCAAGCTGTGCCAGGGGAAGTTTAGGCTGGAGGTGAGGAGAAGGTTCTTCACTGAGAGAGTCATTTGTCATTGGAATGTGCTGCCCAGGGAGGTGGTGGAGTCACCATCCCTGGAGGCGTTCAAGAGGAGATTGGACGTGGCACTTGGTGCCATGGTCTAGTCATGGGGTCTGTGTTGATAGGTTGGACTCAATGATCCTCGAGGTCTCTTCCAACCTTAGCAATACTGTGATAAAGAGCTGACTGCAGTAAACAGCCTGAAGTGTGAAACAGAAGGATGCTTGCCTCCATGCAAGACCAGCTCAACCTGATACGGGATGAAGGCAACAATGGACAGCTGCATATCAAAGAAGAAAACTCAATTAGCAACAGGGGGTGCAAAAATGTCAGGGAATTGCTTAGCCTGCTTAATTTTTCCTATATAAGCTGCTTGCTGTGTACCAATAAACGATTCCTGCTTCACCAACAAGGGAGTCGGCGCATGCAGTCTGACAGTTGCTGATATGGAGATGCCTAAGTTTCCAAGGTAATGAGCAGATCTTTTGTTTCATAGAATCATAGAATGGTCTGAGCTGGAAGGGACCTCTAACGGTCATTCAGTCCAACCCCCTCTGTAGTCAGCAGGGACATCCTCAACTAGATCAGGTTGCCCAAGGCCTCACTGAGCCTTACCTTGAATATCTCCAGGGAAGGGTCCTCAACCACCTCCCTGGGCAACCTGTTCCAGTGTTCCACCACCCTCATAGTAAAGAGCTTGTTCCTAATTTCCAATCTAGATCTGCTCTACTCTAGTGTGAAGCCAATGCCCCTTGTCCTATCACTGCAGACCTTTGCAAACAGTCTCTCTTCATACTGGAAGGCCACAATAAGGTCTCCCTGGAGCCTTCTCTTCTCTAGGCTGAACATCCCCAGCTCCCTCAGCCTGTCCTCATAGCAGAGGTGCTCCAAAGCCCTGATCATTTTCATGGCCCTCCTCTGGATCCTCTCCATCAGGTCCATGTCCTTCCTATATTGAGGGCTTCAGACCTAGACACAGTACTCCAAGTGAGGTGTCATCAGAGAAGAGCAAAGTGGAGAATCACCTCTCTGGATCTGCTGGCAATGCTGCTTTTGATGCAGCCCAGGATGTGATTGCCCTTCTGGACTGCAAGCTCACACTGCCTGCTCATGTCCAGCTTCTCACCCATCAGCACCCTCAAGTCCTTTTCCTCAGGGCTGCTTTCTATCATCTCCTCCCCCAGTCTGTATTGATAGTGAGGACTGTTCATGCCCAGATGCAGGACCCTGCACTTGCTCTTGTTGAACCTCATGAGCTTCACCTGAGCTCACCTCTCCAGCCTATTCAGGTGCCTCTGGATGCCATCGTGCCCCTCTGGTGTATCAGCACCACCATACAGCTTGGTGTCCTCTGCACATGGTGCATTCAATCTCACTATGTCACTGATAAAAATATTAAAGAGCAGGGTCCCAGTACAGACCCCTGAGGGACACCACTGTCACTGCTCTCCATCTGCACTTCAAGCCATTGAGCACCACCCTCTGGATGCGACCATCCAGCCAATTCCTTACCCACTGAACAGTCCACCCAGCAAATACATATCTTTCTAATGTGGCATTTTTTGGCTGAGTGGATGGAGAGCAGCCATCAGTCAGTTTGTAGCCAAATCCATAAGGGCTGGTGACACCTGAAGTCAATCTTAGTTTGTTTTTTTCTGGAAATAACTAGATGGTGAGATACAGCAGGTGGGTTTTGGCCACCACCAGCAGCTTCAGACAGCTCTTGTACTGCTTTTCACTGATGTTGCCTGTAGGAAGCAAATACTGCAGAACTAGGGCAGCAGGACTCCCTGGCTGTTTTCCAGTTCATTAATACAGATGCAGCTTCTTCAACTGTGCAGCAACCTTACCTGAGGCTCCCCCATCCCATCTGCTCTTTTGCCTTTATGGCTGGGGTAGACAGAATTAACTGGGTTGGAAAAGACCTTTGAGATCATCAGGTCTGACCTCTCACCCAGCACCGTCTAATCAACTAAACCATGGCACCAAGTGCCTCATCCAGTCTTAAACACTTCCAGCGATGGTGACTCCACCACCTCCCTGGGCAGCCCATTCCAATGGCCAATCTCTCTTCCTGTGAAGAATTTCTTCCTAACGTCCAGCCTAAACCTCCCCTGGCACAGCTTGAGACTGTGTCCACAGAGACATCTTTGGGGAATGAGTTTCTTCACTCTGGAACATGGTTTAATGGTCATGGCAGTGGCAGTGTTAGGTTGATGGCTGGACTTCATGATCTTAGTGTTCTCTTCCAACCGCAATTTCTATGATCTATGTTTCAGTGAGCACTGAAAGCTTCAAAGGCTGGTTTCCCAAAGAGGTATCTCACAGGGATGGGCTTTTCAACTTCATCAGACTAAAATAGAAAATAAAGGCAGGAGATACACACCTTGACTGGGGAATGTATTCTTTGGTGGCTAATAAGCGCTGATTAAGATTTGATTGCTTTAGAGAAATTGTAGCATCTTCCTCCTGTGTGGTTCCTCTGTCTAATCTAAGCTCACATTGCAGGCTTTTTCCCCGACAGGGAAATAATGAGGGATCTCATAGCTACATAACTACCTATTCTCACAAAACTGGGTGGAAGTGGATGTGTTTGAGAACTTCTTCCAATTGCTGAAGCCTCTGGGGAAAACAGGTTGTCAGTACTGGTGTGCTCTTCATTACAGAGTTGTGGAGTACCCAGGCAAAGAGCTAAAGACAGAAGGTCTCATACAGAAGTGTTCTTAAAGGCAACCTGATTGGTATTTTTTTCTTCCTCTGTGTAGTGCATTTCCTGTCCTCCAGCTAAGTCTTTCCTGTATAGGTATTTTCTTGAGGATTATTCCAAGGCAGACAGACCAGAAGCAGTGCCAAGCCTCTCTTTTGCACTCTGCATGCCAGTTGTTTTTGACTTGGTCTTCTGTAACAAAACTCTAGTGAGTCTGTACAGGCACATGCTTGTAAGCCACCAGAGATTCTGCTGTATTTGGAGTCATCCTGAACAAAGAGCCTGTGCAGCTGTGTACCCAGAGAGCAAGGAGTTACACTGCCAGCTTAGTGTCCTTTCCTCCCCAAGGAGGGAATAAAACCCTGTCAGAGCCATGATGAGTTGTACAGGTGCTGGCCAGCACTGCTGTGTTGTTGCCTTTTCCTTCCACTGCTGGTGCTGAATCTTGGCCAGGTGCAGAGGGCCTGCAGGAGATGTAATTTCATGGACCTTTCTCTCAGTAGCATAGCAACTGCCATTGCATCCCACCACTTCGTCCCCTCTGCTTGGCTTCCTCAGCTGTGCTGGATCAGGAGCTGAACCAACTTTCAAAACAGCCCTGAAAAACAGGAGAAGTTGTAGGAGGATTTATTTTTGACTAGGATCTCTCTGTTCTCTGAACCAGGTCTCTGCACAGTCCTCAGGACTGGCACAACTAGGGAGTGCTTGCAGCAGGGGTGGCACAGCAGGTGTGGAAGGGGAAGGGAGGTGAGGAGAATTGGGAGAAAGCTCTGCCAGTTCCTGGCTTCACGATTCCAGCACATTCAGGGGCAGCCCAAATACTGCTGGAGTACAGCTTCAGTAAGGAGCTGCAATCAGAGGAGTCATTAGTAATTAGTACTAAAGTCCTTTCAGTTTCACACTACTGTCCAGGAGGGGAAAGGGAAAAGTCAGATTTAAGCAGGGGTTTGGAATTTTCTGTGGAATGTTTGCGCTCTGAGGCTGCCTCTGATGGGTGGCGGGAGCCGACCTGCAGCATCTTCAGTGAAGCACAGAGGCAGGCACAGGCCAGCCAGGGTTGTGCTTCTATGACAACAGCCCCACGCTCTGTGCAGGTATCATCTGATCTTGTTTTCTGCTTTGTGCCTCTAACAAAGCTGCTCCAGCTGGCCAGGCTCTGTAATTGCTTTTCTAACTGAGACCAGGATTGTGGCTATGTATGCTTCTGATCATAGCAATCTGGGGCAGGAGGGGTTAATAGAAGCAGCAGTCTCTCATTGAAAAGATCAGCTTGGAGTGTGTGGCTGTGTTCTGCAAGAGCAAGGGTAGAGAGAAGATATTGATTCCTGTGTGATTAGTTCAATACTTTGTTGAATGCCTCCCTCTGAATCTGTCAATGTCTGGGCTTTGAGTGGTGAAGGCATCTCACTTTTCCCAAGCCTTTAGTGAGCAGAATGGAGAAGTGAAGATTTTTTGGTTCTTCCTTCTCCTTTAGTAAATGTGCACGAGTTCTCAGGGGTGTTTGTGGAGGTTATTTATGTGTAAGAGGAAGATTAATTGCTCAAATAGAGAACTTCTTGCTGTCTTCCAGCTTGGTAATGGTACAGGTCAACAGGCATCTACTTGAGAGAGTCCAGCAGGGAGCTACAAGGATGATGAAGGGAAAGGAGCACAGCCTGATGTGGAGAGGCTGAGAGCCCTGGGGCTGTTTAGTCAGGAGAAGAGAAGACTGAGAGGGGATTTAATAAATGTCTATCAATATCTGAGGGCTGGGGCTCAAGAGGGAGGGGACAGGCTCTGCACAATTGCACCCTGTGATAGGGGCAATGGATATAAACTACAGCACAGGAGGTTCCACCTCAGCATGAGGAGGAACTTCTTCACTGTGAGGGTCTCACAGCTCTGAAACAGGCTGCCCAGAGAGGTTGTGGAGTCATCTTCTCTGGAGGCATTGCTGTGCGACCTGTGCTGGATTCTATGGTCCTGCTCTGGCAGGGAGCTTGGACTTGAAGATCTCTGGAGGTCCCTTCCACCCTTAACATCCTGTGAGCCTGTGATCATCTGAACTCATAATTTTTGCAGCTGAGACTTTCAATGTTTGAGCTGAGGCAGTGGGTGCTTGTGGAAGTCAGCTGCATGCTGAATTTTTCAGTTTAGAAATTCCATGTGAGAACCACAAGGCATGAGCAGAACAACCCTTTCCTGGTACACTGGTGAGGAAGCAAACTGTACTTGAGTTTTCTGGAGTGCTTGCAAGGGACTGTAGTCCCCATTGTTTAGCATGGAGGAGGCTCAGGGGAGACCTTATTGCTGTCTACAACTACCTGAAGGGAGGCTGCAGCCAGGTGAGGGTTGGTCTCTTCTCCCAGGCAACCAGCACCAGAACAAGAGGACACAGTCTCATGCTGCACCAGTGGAGGTTTAGGCTGGATGTGAGGAAGAAATTCTTCACGGAAAGAGAAATTGGCCATTGGAATGTACTGCCCATGGAGGTGGTGGAGTCACCATCACTGGAAGTGTTTAAAAGAGACTGGATGAGGCACTTGGTGCCATGGTTTGCTTGATTAGATGGTGTTGGGTGATAGGTTGGACTTCATCTCGAAGGTCTTTTCCAACCTGGTTAATTCTGTATTCTGAATGGCAGCTGAAGCTCAGCAGATTGCGTATCGCAGATGTGTTGTCTCCTGTACAGCACTGCTTGGGAGAAGATTTTCCTGCATGCAGTGCATGTGCATGTACAGTTCTTCAGAAGCTGTCTTTGTCAATGCAGTCTGTAAACAAAATGCCTGCTGCAGCAGCCCTTGGCTGTGTGAGAAAGGTGCATGTGGTTAGTTGGAGAGAAGCAGTTGTGTGTGTTGTGCTGAAGCGAAAACTGGCTTGGGTTTGATTTGTGTCTCCTCTGCTGGGAATTTAAGTTAAATGCTGACACCCCAATTTAAATTGTCTTTGGGAAACATTTTGGTTTGTAGCTTTTTAACTGCTGTGAGACGTGAACTCTTTGGTTTGGTTTTGTTGGTTTGCTGTGAGGTCTTGTGTGCAGGTGAGACTTGCCAAGGAAGGAAGCATCTGGGTTCGTGGAGAAAATAGACATTACTGGGAGCTTTGTTCTCCACCAATCTGAGTTGAGGGGGAAATTAACTTTTTTCTTTGGATTCTGGGGGATGAAGAGACTTTGGTCTCTACTGAGTGCTTTCTGACACTGCTCACAAGTAGCATGTGTCCTAGTTTGATGGAGGAATAGCTGCTAATTAGACCTGTGCTGTCATTGCCCCAGTTTGCACAAAGCCCTGACTGGTTGTAAGGAGCCAAGACCTTTGCTCATTTGATGCAGGGTAGGTTTTGAAACAGCACTACAGATGAAAAGTGAGGTATGTCTGTTAAAAGGCAAAATGTCCTTATTCTCCCCTCTTCTGGTGGTTTGACACCAGACAGAATATGGACAGTAAATGACCACACCATGCAGAATTTGGAAGTAAAATGATATTATTATTTACAAAAAGCAAGCTAAACATAAAAAGCATGAAAGATAATAAACTTACATATATATATGAAACATGTATATGAGATATATATGAAATATATATATATGTATATTATATATATATATATACACACAACTAGACAATAGCCCAGTTAACCCCCTTGTATAGACCCAGACCCTGTACAGACCCAGACCCCCTCCCACCCCAGATGTCCTCCAAGGTCTTTTCCAACCTGGTTAATTTCGTGATTCTATGACAAAGGACCCAGAGGGCTGTTAGTAACTGTGATAAATGACCGAGCCAATTAAAGTCAATTGAATATAGTTTTAATTTGAAAAGAGCAATTTTAAAGCAATTGAGAGACATGCAAAACAGCGCTGGGTGCTAAAATGCACAACAATGACTTTCTAACTACCCTTTAAATAGCCTACCCTTAATACATATGCATCTAAAGGTGGGTTTATTTAAATCAGTTTGTCCTTCTGGTGGTCTTTCAATGATGTAATCCTCTAATCAGCACAGCCGGTGGGTGGTGTGCTAAGCCCTTGTGATTGTGTCTGTTTAGTTCTGTTGTTACAATCACCGTCCTTTCCCAGAGGTGCGTTTTCACATAGGTTCTGTTGATTCTCACAATCGGCCTTTGTGTTCACTTCTCTTCCTTTCTCATCCTCGAAGAACTTACTATTTCATAATGCTTCAACTGTTAGCTGTCAATTCCTAACATTTCACTAAGGCATTAGTATACATACATTAAAGCAAATACAATTAATGAACAACAGGTTATAATAAAACCTAAAATCTTCCTCTATACTAAAACAAGCCACATTAATCATAAACAACTGATTATAAAAAGGCCTAAAAAGAATCTCATTCTAGGTACATATGTAAGTTCCCAGTGTCTGATCCCTTTTCTCATCATTCATGCTCCTGCTGCTTGTGCTTTAATCAAAATCATCTAATTGACATGAATTATCATTCCATTTATCACAGTGACTAACAAGTTATCTCCACCCCATTGGTGCTCCTTACCAATAACCCAAACAGGAACGATCAGGCCAAGCAAGCAAGGTCAGGGAAACAAGATGTGCTGCAAACTATGTAGAAGCTCTGCAGGCCAATGAAATGAGATAAACATATCTCTGATCTTCTTGTTCAGCCCCTTTGCAGTGTCCATCCCCTGGACTCTTTTGAATTCTCTGGGAAAATTTATTTATCGTTTAATATGCAAACTATAATATCTCTGTAGTAATTTGGCCTACTTTGCTGTCTTCTGCTCTGTACAGAGATGGGAAGTCAGAGGCCTGCTTTTTCTCAGGGAGTGTCTGAGCTGTATGCCTTGGAGCAGCCAAGCTGCTCAGGGAGTTCCACCTCCCCTGGTATTTCAGATTCTGCACTCGTTCTTGGTTTCAGAATCCAGTGCAAGGTCACAAGAAAAGGCAGAGTCTTTGAGGTTCCATCTTCCTCCCTCCCCATTCCACAAACATCCCTAATTCTCACCTCCCCCATAATCAAAAGGGATCATTCCTCCATTCCAAATGCTGCCTGCAGCCTCACTGAGCCCTGGTGTTTTATGCCGGTTCTGTTTGTTTTAACTGAAGTCTTGAGAGCAGATCAGTGTTGGATGGATTAAAAGTTTTCAATTGAAATTCCTGGTCTTTCCTCTTCTCCCATTGTTTGTTGTATTAGATTTTTTAGTTGCTTGTTGTATTTTTTTAGTGGTTGGTTGTTGTGGTTTTTTAGTGGTGGGTTTGTGTTGGGTTGGTTTAGTGGTGGGTTTGTGCTGGGGTAGTTTTAATGGTGGATTTGTGCTGGGGGTGGGTTTAGTGGTGGCTTTGTGTTGGGGGTGGGTTTAGTGGTGGGTTTGTGTTGGGGTTAGTTTAGTGGTGGGTTTGTGTTGGGTTGGTTTAGTGGTGGGTTTGTGCTGGGGTAGTTTTAATGGTGGATTTGTGCTGGGGGTGGGTTTAGTGGTGGCTTTGTGTTGGGGGTGGGTTTAGTGGTGGGTTTGTGCTGGAGTTGGTTTAGTGGTGGGTTTGTGCTGGGGTAGTTTTAATGGTGGATTTGTGTTGGGGGTGGGTTTAGTGGTGGCTTTGTGTTGGGGGTGGGTTTAGTGGTGGGTTTGTGTTGGGGTTGGTTTAGTGGTGGGTTTGTGTTGGGTTGGTTTAGTGGTGGGTTTGTGCTGGGGTAGTTTTAATGGTGGATTTGTGCTGGGGGTGGGTTTAGTGGTGGCTTTGTGTTGGGGGTGGTTTTAGTGGTGGGTTTGTGTTGGGGTTGGTTTAGTGGTGGGTTTGTGTTGGGGTTGGTTTAGTGGTGGGTTTGTGTTGGGGTTGGTTTAGTGGTGGGTTTGTGCTGGGGTGGGTTTAGTGGTGGGTTTGTGCTGGGGGTGGGTTTAGTGGTGGGTTTGTGCTGGGGGTGGGTTTAGTGGTGGGTTTGTGCTGGGGTGGGTTTAGTGGTGGGTTTGTGCTGGGGTGGGTTTAGTGGTGGGTTTGTGCTGGGGTGGGTTTAATGGTGGGTTTGTGCTGGGGTGGGTTTAATGGTGGGTTTGTGCTGGGGTGGGTTTAATGGTGGGTTTGTGCTGGGGTGGGTTTAATGGTGGGTTTGTGCTGGGGTGGGTTTAATGGTGGGTTTGTGCTGGGGTGGGTTTAATGGTGGGTTTGTGTTGGGGTGGTTTCAGTGGTGGGTTTGTGTTGGGATGGTTTCAGTGGTGGGTTTGTGCTGGGGGTGGTTTCAGTGGTGGGTTTGTGTTGGGGTGGTTTCAGTGGTGGGTTTGTGTTGGGGTGGTTTCAGTGGTGGGTTTGTGTTGGGGTGGTTTCAGTGGTGGGTTTGTGCTGGGGTTGGTTCAGTGGTGGGTTTGTGCTGGGGTTGGTTTCAGTGGTGGGTTTGTGTTGGGGTGGTTTTAGTGGTGGGTTTGTGCTGGGGTTGGTTTAGTGGTGGGTTTGTGCTGGGGTGGTTTTAGTGGTGGGTTTGTGCTGGGGTGGGTTTAGTGGTGGGTTTGTGCTGGGGGGGGTTTAGTGGTGGGTTTGTGCTGGGGGGGGTTTAGTGGTGGGTTTGTGCTGGGGGGGGTTTAGTGGTGGGTTTGTGCTGGGGGGGGTTTAGTGGTGGGTTTGTGCTGGGGGGGGTTTAGTGGTGGGTTTGTGCTGGGGGGGGTTTAGTGGTGGGTTTGTGCTGGGGGGGGTTTAGTGGTGGGTTTGTGCTGGGGGGGGTTTAGTGGTGGGTTTGTGCTGGGGGGGGTTTAGTGGTGGGTTTGTGCTGGGGGGGGTTTAGTGGTGGGTTTGTGCTGGGGGGGGTTTAGTGGTGGGTTTGTGCTGGGGGGGGTTTAGTGGTGGGTTTGTGCTGGGGGGGGTTTAGTGGTGGGTTTGTGCTGGGGGGGGTTTAGTGGTGGGTTTGTGCTGGGGGGGGTTTAGTGGTGGGTTTGTGCTGGGGTGGGTTTAGTGGTGGGTTTGTGCTGGGGTTGGTTTAGTGGTGGGTTTGTGCGGGGGTGGGTTTAGTGGTGGGTTTGTGCTGGGGTTGGTTTAGTGGTGGGTTTGTGCTGGGGTTGGTTTAGTGGTGGGTTTGTGCTGGGGTTGGTTTAGTGGTGGGTTTGTGCTGGGGTGGGTTTAGTGGTGGGTTTGTGCGGGGGTGGGTTTAGTGGTGGGTTTGTGCTGGGGTTGGTTTAGTGGTGGGTTTGTGCTGGGGTGGGTTTAGTGGTGGGTTTGTGCGGGGGTGGGTTTAGTGGTGGGTTTGTGCTGGGGTTGGTTCAGTGGTGGGTTTGTGCTGGGGGGGGTTTAGTGGTGGGTTTGTGCTGGGGGGGGGGGTTAGTGGTGGGTTTGTGCTGGGGGGGTTTAGCGGTGGGTTTGTGCTGGGGGGGGGTTTAGTTGTTTGTTTTTTCCCTCTAACTGCTGAGGACAGAACTTTCCTCAGGCTAAAATGGTGGTGGTGCCTGTGCTAGACATGCAGGTTTTTCCCTAGCTGTTGTAAAAGGAACTATTTAGGTTTACCTGACTTGGAGGCTGCTTAATGAATTGCACAGTTGGGTGCACCATCAAAGATTACAGCTCTTGGTTGCAGTACTCCAGGTTATTGGAGTACCAGAAGTGGCATCCTGCCACAGGAGTCATGAGTGCTGCTTCCCTGCCAGTGTTTGAACAATCTGCAATAGCCATCTGTTACTCTTTTAAACACCGAGTGGTACAACAGGTGTATTTTTGGGGGGGGTTGGAAATCTCAACAGTGCAAGGGGATAATAGAAATCTGAAGCCAGGATTTAAAAGTTTTGAGGCTGTGTTGCTCCTTATGCAGCAGATAGAGTGGTTATGGAATTAGAGAGAAGAGAGAAGCTAAACATATGGTGCACAGTCAAGGCAAACAAGCACTGAACTGCTCTTAAATCTGTTCTTTTCCAATGTTTGTAATTTTCTTAGATGGCTTCAGTAACAGATGCCAGATACAGGCAGAAAGATACTTCAGATCAAAATTTTGATTACATGTTCAAGCTCCTGATCATCGGCAACAGCAGCGTGGGCAAAACCTCCTTCCTCTTCAGATACGCTGATGACACCTTCACACCAGCCTTCGTCAGCACTGTGGGGATTGACTTCAAGGTGAAAACAGTGTACAGGAACGACAAAAGGGTGAAGCTGCAGATCTGGGTAAGTGCCATTGGTTTCAAAAGTGCTTTCCTTAACCCCAGCAAGGACATGATGGTAAAAAATTGGCCTGTTTGGAAGTGGGGTTTTGATTCATGTAGATTTTGGTTGTTGGTGGGGTTTGTTGGCTGCATTGTTTGTGGCCCTGCAACAAGTTCTCTTTGTTTTGCTGCCTTTGTCGAGTGGTGGGACTCCTGATATAGGTTGAGCAGCTGCTCTGTGTTCTCAGAAGTCAGCTACTATTAAACTGCAGCAAAGCCAGAGCTGGCCGGGGAGCCCTTGAGTAGTGCTTTTTAAGTGAGCTCTAGTAGGTGAAGCAACTCAGTGAGTAAACTCTGCACATAGCTTCAAAAGTGCTTTCCTTAACTCCAGCAAGGACACAATGGTAAAAAAAATAGCCTGTTTGGATTCATGTGGATTTTGGTTGTTGGTGGGTTTTGTTGACTGCATTGTTTGAGGCCCTACAATAAGTTCTCTTTGTGTTGCTGCCTTGCTCCAGTGGTGGGACTCCTGATACGGTCTTGGGCCTAGAGCCCTTGAGTAGTGCTTTTTGAGTGAGCTCTAGTAGGTGAAGCAACTTGGTGAGCCCTCAGTGAGTGAACTGCACATAGCTACTGGTATCGGTTTATGTCCTCCAAGTATCTTGCTACAACTTGCCTACCTGCTCAGCTAATTTCATCCATCCAGGAGTCCTTGGAGGAAGACAGAGGTATGCCCCAAACCACCATTTTCTGCAGCAAACCAAGAAATGGGTAGATTCAGATCAGATGTTAGGAAGAAGTTCTTCCCCACAAGGGTGGTGAGACACTGGAACAGGTTGCCCAGGGAGGTGGTGGAAGCCTCATCCCTGGAGGGTTTTAAAGCCAGGCTGGATGTGGTTCTGAGCAACCTGATCTCATGTGAGGTGTCCCTGCCCATGGCCAGGGGCATTGGAATTAATTATGAGCATTTTTATTACTAAGCCTGTTTGTTTGTTTGTTTGTTTTTTTCTCCTTCACATGTTAACTTTTTTTGTTTTAACAATCCTATCAACACCTCAGCATTCTGACCTAAGCACAGCCTAATTGAGACACAATGTGAAGCCTGTAATTGAGTTTCGTCCCCATGTGGGGGGTGAGACTCTGGCACAGGTTGCCCAGGGAGGTGGTGGGAGCCCTATCCCTGGAGGTTTTTACGGCCAGGCTGTGTGGGAGAGGTCATAACACCACGAAAGCCGTAGGCAATGTGCAATCACAGGGACCTCACAGCTGCTCACTGAACTGCCTCAGGAGTGCAGTAGAGCCATCTGCAGCTGCTACACAATAGCAACCTGATCTCATGTGAGATATCCCAATCCCCCTGCCATGGGCAGGGACTAGATGATGCCAGAGGTCCCTTCCAACCCTAACAATTGTATGATTCTATCTCTGCTGACACAACTTTTTGGTAATCAAATGGGAAGATAGGTTATGCAGGTAAGCTGAAAGCTCTGTCTGCTCAAACACCTAGTGATGGGACATCTTCAGCCTTTTTGGATTACAGCAACCTAATCTAGTTTGAAAAATACAAGTTCCTGAGCTACAGAGTGGCAGACACAGGCCAAACATTTGACAGTAGCCCATGATGTTCCTCCTTAGTGAAAACAACAGCTTTCTGTTATTCTGCTTGCTGGCAAGGGAGTTAAAGCCTCGGGTGCAAGCCCAGTTTATCCTGATGGTGCTTAAACCTTGTGTGAATCACTGAGGGAGCTCAGAAAGAATCGACCTCAGGTTGCTGTGTTTAAAGTACCACAGGGATCCAGCTGGAATTCCAGTCTGCAAGGATCTTCTCTTTTGCCTTGCATAAAAAGATCTCAGACAGAAGCTATGAGGCTAATGCTCTCTTAAACAGTTTCAAAGGAGTTCGCTTCCTCACTGGAAATAGCTGGCTGCTTAGGGATTTCTTCCACAAATTAAAGTTCAGGCTGAAGATGAGCTGAAACTCTGTAGTGTTTCTAGCCAAACCCTGCTCCAGCAGTCTTCGAATTGATCTAAAATACACTTGATTTATAATTAAACTTTAAGTACTGCATTTAAGTGTAATATTGTAGTAACCACCTTAGGGGTTTATGTTTATTGTGATTGCCTTAAGTAACCAGTCACAATAAAACAGACTCTAAAATGAAGAACTGCAAGAAAGTGATTCATGCTGGCTAAAAGGTACAACAAAGTATTTAATTAAAGGTCCTCTTTGTGTTGCAGAAATCTGGCATTGAAACTATGGTGTGAAAACTTGGGATTAATTTTGGGTTTAGGTAAAAAGAATGGTTTGCAGCCCCAGTCAGCAGCTAAAGACCATCTGTCCTGAACGGACAAAAAAGCCTCAAAATTGCTCTGAACCAGATAATGAGGCAGAAGCTAATAGGTCTGGTTCTTTAGGCTTGCCTGTACACGTTTCAGAGCCAGAATGAGCCAGGTGGGCGTGCTTTTGGCCACATTTGGAAAGAAGGCTTCCTAATAGGTTGCACTATCAGGGGTTTATCCCTAGATCTGTGTTGCTACTGGCCATTATTGTCTCGGGAAACCACTTAAGTACCAGCCCAAAGAGCCAGAGCATTGTCTTGCAATTGTCCGTGCTCTGGAAGGAACCATAAGCTTCGCTTGGAAGCCGAACTGTGTTTCAGTTTACCCAGACAAGACAGCAAAGACCCCTCGCTATTTTCAGCCGTTGTAAAGCCCAGGAACAGACACGCTTCTTGCGGGGCCTAGAGGCGAAAGCTCAGAGGAGCGGGGAGCCCCACAGCGCAGTTGAGGGGAGCCGGAGAGCGGCGGCCATGGCCAACCGGACGGTGAAGGATGCGCACAGCATCCACGGCACCAACCCGCAGTACCTGGTGGAGAAGATCATCCGCACCCGCATCTACGAGTCCAAGTACTGGAAGGAGGAGTGTTTCGGCCTGACGGCCGAGCTGGTGGTGGACAAGGCCATGGAGCTGAAGTATGTAGGAGGCGTCTATGGCGGGAACATTAAGCCTACCCCCTTCTTGTGCTTGACGCTGAAGATGCTGCAAATCCATCCCGAAAAGGACATCATTGTGGAGTTCATAAAGAACGAGGACTTCAAGTACGTCCGGATGCTGGGTACGCTGTACATGAGGCTGACGGGCACGGCCATCGACTGCTACAAGTACCTTGAGCCACTCTACAATGACTACCGCAAGATCAAAAGCCAGAACAGAAATGGGGAATTTGAACTAATGCATGTGGACAAATTTATTGATGAGCTACTCCACGAGGAACGTGTGTGCGATATCATTCTGCCTCGCCTGCAGAAACGATATGTCCTGGAGGAAGCCGAGCAGCTCGAGCCCTGTGTTAGTGCTTTGGAAGAAGACATAGATGATGTAGAATCTAGTGAGGAGGAGGAAGAGGAAGATGAGAAGCTGGAACGAGTGCCTTCTCCTGGCCACCGCAGAAGAGGCTACTGGGACCTCGACAAACCTCGGTGGTCGCCGTCTGTGCGGTACCCGCGGAGCCGCAGCAGGTCTCCCAGAAGGCGAAGCCGCTCTCCCAAGGGGAGGAGGAGCCCATCCCCACGCCGCGAGAGGCACCGCAGCAAAAGCCCCAGGAGACACCGCAGCAGGTCCCGGGAGAGGCGCCACAGGTCACGATCCAAATCTCCAGGGCATCACCGCAGCCACAGACACAGGAGTCATTCCAAGTCACCTGAAAGATCTAAGAAGAGCCACAAGAAGAGCAGGCGAGGGAACAAGTAACAACTGCAGTCCAGCACACAGCCTGAGGACCCTGAACGGCAGGCCGGTGCTGTCCTGTGGGCTTTACAGGGCAGCTGCATCTGTACTGGCTGCTGTTGCAGTCCACTTCTTCAATCCTTTTCCTCTTGTGCAAGTCTTGCTTGTCATTTTAAATGACAGGAGAGCTAAGGATACTTTTTTGCTGTAGGTATTCACTCATTTGAGGATTGTTTTTAAATTGGTTTTCTCAAGACCTGTAAAAGCTAGTGAAGAGCAGTAAAAAATGGTGTGGGGGGTGTCCCGGAGAATCCCGATCGCGCGAAAGAAACCCCAGAGGAGCGAGTCCCCGGGGCAGTTTTGTTGACTGGAGCAAGGAGTGAGTGCTGCTGCAAAAAGGATTACAGCTGAGAAACCTCCTTTCTACAAAGCTTTCAGCTACTAATCCTTCGGGAGCAAGCCCTGCCTCAGCAATAAGCCGCAGACACCAACAGAAAGTGAAACGGTGCTCCTGCAGCTTCCACGTGGTCCACGCCATTTTGGTTGGTCTAGATCTTAACGTGTGGCACGAGGTATCAGGATCAGTGAGTAATTAAAATACAATATCTGATTTTTTATAAGCATCTATTGAAGGTCTGTTGCCCCAGGGAATTCTGGAGTTCCCCCCCCGCCCCATTGTGGGCAATCGCCGGCTTCATTGCCGAGGTTCCTTTTCATAGTTTCATAGTTTCATTCAGGGTTGGAAGGGACCACAAGGATCATCTAGTTCCAACCCCCCTGCCACGGGCAGGGACACCCCACACTAGATCAGGCTGGCCAGAGCCTCAACCAGCCTGGGCTTAAACACCCCCAGGGATGGGGCCTCGACCACCTCCCTGGACAACCCATTCCAGGGCTTCACCACTCTCATGGGGAAGAACCTCCTCCTCACATCCAGCCTGAATCTCCCCACCTCCAGCTTCATTCCATTCCCCCTAGTCCTATCACTACCTGAGATCCTGAGAAGTCCTTCCCCAGCCTTCCTGTAGGCCCCCTTCAGATACTGGAAGGCCACAATTAGGTCACCTCGGAGCCTTCTCTTCTGCAGACTGAACAGTCCCAACTCCTTCAGTCTGTCCTCATAGGAGAGGTGCTCCAGCCCTCTAATCATCCTTGTGGCCCTTCTCTGGACACGTTCCAGCACCTGCACATCCCTCTTGTAATAGGGGCTCCAGAACTGGACACAGTACTCCAGGTGGGGTCTCACCAGGGCTGAGTAGAGGGGGAGGATCACCTCCCTCGACCTGCTGGCCACACTTCTCCTGATGCAGCCCAGGATCTGATTGGCTTTGCGGGCTGCAAGTGCACATTGAGAGCTCATGTTGAGCTTTTTGTCCACCAGCACCCCCAAGTCTCTCTCCTCAGGGCTACTTTCCAGCCAGTCACTGCCCAGCCTGTATTTGTGCCTGGGATTGCCTCGACCCAGATGCAGGACCCTGCACTTGCTCTTAGTGTATAGTGTTTAAATTGTTACTTGTGCCTGCTGGTGAGGTATCTGTTCCACGACCGAACATCCCAAACCTGTAAATAGGTTTTATTTAATATTTTCCCCGGTTTTTTTTTTAATTATTAATAAAATTACTGGGTTTTATTAATCGCTCAGCTTATTGGATATTAAAACATCCCTTTTATTGACTGTAACACCATCCAATCTATCTTCATCTTGAAAATCCCTGATAAATTGTGTGCAAGCAAGACAGAAAGCACCATGAACTATTTGGGGGTTTGCAGAGCTACTGGGGTTAAATGAAGCGCAGAGTGATTTTAATGATAGCTGTTTGAAGGCTTTGAGAGGGGAAAAAGAATAGAATAGACCAGGTTGGAAGAGACCTTCAAGATCATCGAGTCCAACCTATCATCCAACACCATCTAATCAACTAACCCATGGCACCGAGCACCCTGTCAAGTAATAGAATAGAATAGAGGCCCAGCCTAGGTTAATTCTGTGAGCTCTAGGTTAATTCCAATCCGTTTACTGATTGTAAATCATTGGCAATGTTTAGCCTGAGGCATTTGCATACCGTGACACTTTGCACACCACCACCCAGTGTCTGCAGGGAGTGAGGGATTTCATTAGCCTTTTGCTAAGCGCCCTGCACAGTGGAGTCTCACTTGTGTTGCACACACGACACATAACACAAACACACACCTGATTAATAACAAGACATTAAACACAGGGCTTGGCAGCTGCTGTTGCAGTTGACACAGCTTTGAACCCCTTTTTTAAAAGGCAAATGGAAGTTGAATGTACAGGTCCAAAGGCATCAAGGATGTGATGTTCAGATGGAGGCAGCTTGTTTAGACTGCAGTGTGATTTTTTTTTTGCTTTGCTTTCAAGGTGCTGCTTATCAGATTTAAACTGCTAAGATAAGTATAGGTTTTTCTTCCCCATTAACAAAAGTGTTCCGTGGCTTAACTGCCGAAACCTGCAGGGGTTTGAGTTTAGCTGTAGGGGATGTTAGAGCTTTCAGGCACAGCTGGGCAGAGGGTGGAAAGCAACATCACCCTGTTTTTGTGGGAAGGATCTTTTCGAGCAGAAATGTGACAGCTGCTAATTATGCTGAGTGGCAGCTACTACTGCAAAACAAAACCCTGTAAACCAAAATGACCCCCAGGCTGCCTGGCTGTCCAGAAGGCAGGTCTGCAGTATTTTAAGCAGCTTTTTGTATGGGTTGTCTCCTGGGTGACAGGATGTCACTGTTCAGCTGGCCTCATAAGGGAAGAGATTCAGTGAAACTGTGCTGGTAACTAAGTTCTTCTTTTCCTCCTTCTTTGTTTTTTTCCCCTGCATTTGAAGGAGGTAAAATTAGAACACCATCATCCTTGATTGTAAATTTTAATGTTAATTGCACACTTAACCAAAAGCTAATTATGCATTTCAGATGAGAGAATCCCCTATTCCCCTGACATCCCATCCCCATCATGTTTTTGCTAGGTTCTTTATAAGCAATGCCTTGAATGCTTCCACAAAAGTTGTTTCTCAAGCAAGAGGCAGTAAGAGTTTTGTAATTCAGTATACAGAGGCAACAGGAATGGATGTCTCTAAAGATCTAATGGTCCTGAATCTGTTCAGGAGGTTCAGTATAGAAATGCAATAGCACTGGATGTCTCTAAAGCTCTAACGGGCCTGAATCTCTTCAGCAGGTTCACAACCGTTGTGAAATCCTCTGATTTGCTGTTCAGACAAAGAACTAAAATGGACAAAGTCAGGACAATGAAAAGAACAGATTGATTCTTGTAAGAGAAGCAGAGATTACATCTCAGTTACAGCACTGAGGACTTACTGGGTCCCAGGAATGAAAATTACCAGGGCTGAGTGAATGTAAAGTACTACTTATGGTGTTAAAACACAATGCAGAGTGGAGAAGAGACACAATAAGAGCATTTATAATTCAATTCCAAGGTCTTGGTTATATCTCAAGTAACAATACTCTTGCTTTGGGAAGAACTTGGTGTTCATGCCACTCTGAAAGGTCTCTAAGATTAGAAATGCAAGAGTGCTACAAAGGAGAGAAAAATAAAAACCTGGGTGGATAGTGTCTCAGTCTGGAGGGGGAGAGAGACTCGATTCTTTGTTGAACATTGCTGTGTTGTAAAATTAAAGGCACAAATGAGGTTAAATATCAAAAGTGAGGCTATTTATTAACAGATAAAGTGGACAGAACAGAAGAACGGGGAGAGAGAGAGACTAAATGGACAAAGAGAGCAGGAAAGGAATTCCATTGCCATCACCCAACCCCGCCCCAAGATGATTTAAGTCCGAGGAAGGGTGCTGCTGCTATGGCTTGTGCTGTCCTCCCTGGAGAAGGGAGGGAGAGATCCCAACGTCCAAGTCCTTCTCTGAGCAGCCTCCAACATATGGTGTCTTCAGTAAAGACGTCTTTTACCTTCTCCAGGAGTTCTTCTCTTCATGCTGTAGAGAGGGTTCCTGGACTGTGACTTCCAGGTTGCACGGTGATGTCTTTTTCTTTCTCAGTCTGAGCTGCTAAAGCTCCGTGCCTTTTATTCAGTGAATGGCGGCTCCCCCTGACCCACACCCCAGTCACATTAATGCATATGGGACTGCCAGGTGTGCTGGCAATGGGCAGAGCTGACTCATCAGGCAGGTCATTCACAGCAATCTTATCTTTTGTTGGACATTCCAGAAGGTCTTTTTCACCATCCCCTCCCTGGGCAGCTGTTGCCTGGGTGAGGAGCAAAGGTGATTTTATCTTTGTTGGTTCACATCAAGAGAGATGAGATTTAGCCTCTTGCAGTTAGTTATCCTGTTCAACAGCCAAAGCTCTCTGAGCAGGGCATTCCTCTGTTTGCAGTTCAATAGCAGACAGAGAAGGTTTAGTTCTGCTTAGAGCTAATCACCTCAATCCCATTGTTACCTCCTTATAACTCCATATTACAGTGAAGGTCAAATTCAACTTCAGCCTAAGCTCAGTCACTGCTGGAGTTACTCCTGCTTACCATGCTGGCTTTGCTCTCACTGCACTTCCTGTGCTACAGCTCTACAGAGCTGCTAGGCACATGGAGCTAGTAAAATGAAGTTTCAGTAGAATGCAAATGTTCCAGTGTTGCATTCAGAGGTACAAGGTTGTACCCAGGATCATCACTGAGTGTATTTGTGTTAGTTAGGATCTGCTGGTAGTTCAAAGGCTTGCACGTTGTTTAGAGAAAGCAGGCCAGTGTTAACTGGCTGAGCAGTGGAGGACAACCTGTGCATGAGACTCACACTGCACTTACCTTAGCCAAAAGGCCGAGAAGTGATTATCTTGAGTTCCGTAAAGCATTTGACACCATCTCCCACATCATCCTTGCAGCTAAACTGAGGCAGTGTGCTCTGGATGATCAGGTAGAGAGGTGGATGGGAGCTGGTTGAAGGAAAGAAGTCAGAGAGTTGTGATCAATGGGACGGAGTCTAGTTGGAGACCTGTGTCTAGTGGAGTCCCTCAGGGGTCAGTACTGGGACCAGGGCTGTTTGGTACATTCATTATTGACCCGGATGAGGGCACAGAGAGCACTGCCAGCAAGTTTGCTGAGGACACCAAATGGGAGGAGTGGCTGACACAGGAGGGTTGTGCTGCCATTCACCCAGACTTACACAGGCTGGAGAATTGGGCAAGGAAAGATGAAATTCAGCAAAGGCAAGGGGAGAATCTTGAACCTGGGAAAGAACAACCCCATGGAGCAGGATAGATTGGGGACTGACCTGCTGGAGAGCAGTGAAGGGGGAAAGGACCTGGGGGTCCTAGTGGATGGGAGGTTGACCATGAGGCAGCAATGTGCTCTTGTGGCCAAGAAGGCCAATGCCATTCTGGGCTGGATTAGAAGGACTGTGGGTAGTAGGTCAGAGAGGTTCTCCTCCCCCTGGTGGAGCCACCTGGCATGCTTTGTCCAGTTCTGGGCCCCTCAGTCAAGAATGACCTCAGGGAGCTGCTTGAAAGAGTCCAGCACAGAGCCGCAAAGATGACTAAGGGAGTGGAACATCTTCCTTATGAGGAGAGCCTGAGGGAGCTGAGGCTCTTCAACTTGTAGAGGAGGAGCCTGAGAGGTGACCTCATTCATGTTGATAAAGATGTGCAGGGTGAGTGCCAAGAGGATGGAGCCAGGCTCTGCTGGGCGATGCCCAATGCCAGCACAAGGGGCAATGGTGGAAGCTGAGGCAGAGGAAGTTTCACATAAATATGAAGAAAAATGTTTCCCTGTGAGGGTGACAGAACACTGGAACAGGCTGCCCAGGGGGGTTGTGGAGTCTCCCTCTCTGGAGATAATCAAAACCTGCCTGGATGTGTTCCTGTAATCTGATCAAGGTGATCCTGCTCTGGCAGGGGGGTTGGACTGGCTGAGCTTTTGAGGTTCCTTCCAGCCCCTGACATTCTGTGATTCTGTGAGACATTCCAAGGGAAGTCTCAGTTGGTATAGTAGTAAGGCAGTTAAGCTTTGAAAGGGTTGAACAGGTTGCTTGCATCCTGACAGCTTGGATTGAATGCTTTTTCAGAGCAGATGTTTTGTGATGACATATGATCTTATGTGCCTCAGAACGTTTTGCTGTTTGCTGTTGTCCTTGCCTTGCTCACTAAGATTCACTTTCACAGTGTTACCTTCTGCATGGTGGTCATCTGTATCCTGGGTTTAAATGTCTGGCTGCATTGTGACCAGTTAACAAGGTAGTGCTGTAGGTGGAATGTGGGAGTTCTCAGAGTGCTTGTCTCTAGCGAGCATGGACTGGAACTGTGTCGTAAGAAGAAGAAGTTCTATACAGAAAGAGTGATTGCGCTATGGAATGGGTTGCCTGGGGAGGTGGTGGAGTCGCCGTCATTGAAGGTGTTCAGAAGGAGACTTGACGGGGTGCTTGGTGCCATGGGTTAGCTGTTTGGGTGGGTTGGATTGGTTGATGGGTTGGACGCGATGATCTTGAAGGTCTCTTCCAACCTGGTTTGGTTTATTCTATTCTAATAAAGTAAGTTTTGGGTCAAATGAATATAAACCAATTAATTTCTTGATCTTATTCTCGTTTATAACTTACATGCATTGTGTGACCTACTGCAGGGTCATGTTTATGCAACACTGAATGGCTGCTTTTAGAGAGGAAAACAGGACCCCAGGACCACCAAACCTGGTTATCAGGTGTGGGGAATTGTACCCTGTAGCACAAGGGCAGTGCTCTGGAATTTAGCAGTGGGTGCCAGGTAGTTTATTTCACAGTATCACAGTATAACTTAGGTTGGAAAGGACCTCGAGGATCATCGAGTCCAACCTATCAACACAGACCCCATGACTAGACCATGGCACCAAGTGCCACGTCCAATCTCCTCTTGAACGCCTCCAGGGACGGTGACTCCACCACCTCCCTGGGCAACCCGTTCCAATGATGAATGACTCGCTCGGTGAAGAACTTTCTCCTCACCTCGAGTCTAAACCTCCCCTGGCGCAACTTGAGACTGTGTCCTCTTGTTCTGGTGCTGGTTGCCTGGGAGAAGAGACCAACCCCCTCCCGGCCACAACCGCCCCTCAGGTAGTTGTAGAGGGCAATGAGGTCACCGCTGAGCCTCCTCTTCTCCAGGCTAAACAATCCCAGCTCCCTCAGCCTCTCCTCATAGGGATTGTGTTCAAGGCCTCTCACCAGCCTTGTTGCCCTTATTCCTGTTTCCTATTCCCCTATTCCTGTTCCTATTCCTGTTCTGTTTCCTATTCTCTAGCTATTTAATATCATCCTGAGTCATTAAACAGTGTGAACTGAGCTCCAAGATGTTGAGCAGCGTTGATGTTGGGAGGCTGTTGTGGAGGGAAGGTTGTGTGAGTATCACAGAATGTTAGGGGTTGGAAGGGACCTCAAAAGATCATTGAGTCCACTCCCACCCCTGCTGGAGCAGGATCACCTAGAGCAGGTCACACAGGAACACATCCAGGTGGGTTTTGAATGTCTCCAGAGAAGGAGAGTCCCCAACCTCTCTGAGCAGCCTGCTCCAGTGCTCTGTCCCTCTCACATGGAACCTCCTCTGCTGCATGAAGCAGCTTTGAATCCTTAGGAAGGTGATTGAGTTGATGATCCTTTCCAGCCCAGAGAAAATGGGAATGCTATTCCCTCTCCACAAGGTAAAATCAGCTGTGGTTTGTTTTGTTGTTCTTTTTCTTTCAGTAAGCAGGTCCCCAAAGTGACATCCTACCTACTTATTGTAGTTAAATTGTGCTGGAGCTGCAGTGTAGCCACAGTGTGCTGAGAGAGCCACCTGACCACTGCCTATAGTTGTGTTGGAGGGCAGCAGTGTTGGACTCTGTGCACTTGCATGGTGCTTACAGAAGGAAACACTAGTGAGAAGCAACAGAAACTGGACAAAAATGCAGCACACTTCTGCAGCATGGGAGGCTATGGCTCGCTGGTCAGGTCCTCCCATCAGCAAAACACCACAATGTTTACCAGGAGATGCTGATCCCTAGCTAGGTTTCTGGTGAGCTGTTCTGGCTTCCTAGCAAGTATTAATGGGAGTGGCAAAATAGGAAACAAATCCATTCCCAGACAGGATTTGTATCTTTCATTAGCAGCTTAGACCCTTGCATTTTATAGGCAGGGGCCACTGCAGCCTGAGAGTGTAACCTAGACATCCTAGTGTATCCTTCTCTCTCTGCTTCTCTTGCAGTCTGGGCTTTGTGGTGTTGTTAAGATGTTCCTCCTTCCAGATGGATCTGCCAATCCAGTCTTTTACCTGGCTCACATATGGCATCCTGTGCTTCTGCTGTGCACTCTCATCTTGTTTAAAAAGTTCTTTAGTTTTGCAAGTTCTCCTTCACATCCATTCCTTTGCTACTTGTAAGCCAAGTGCTCACTGCTTTGCCACTAAATTATGTTGGAGACTGAACAGGAGGTGGCAACAGTGCTTGATCCTTGGGGGCAGCAGCTCTATGTGGAGCAGACAGATGCACTGTGAGCTGTTCTGCTTTAGTAACTGGGAGAATTTCATATGGTGCAGGACTTGAGGGATGAGAAGCTGGCCTGATGGACAAGAAGCTAAACATGAGCAGGCAGTGTGAGCTTGCAGCCCAGAAGGCAAATCACATCCTGGGCTGCACCAAAAGATGTGTTGCCATCAGATTCAGAGAGATGATTCTGACACTTTGCTCTGGTGAGACCTCACCTGGAGTACTGTGTGCAAGTCTGGAGCCCTCAAGATAGGAAGGGCATGGACCTGATAGAGCAGTTCCAGAGAGTGCCACAAAAAATGATCAGGGTTGCTATGAGGACAGGCTGAGGGAGCTGGGGGTGTTCAGCCTGGTGAAGAGGAGGCTCCAGGGAGACCTAATAGCAGCCTGCCAGTACCTGAAGGGGGCTACAGGAAGGCTGCAGAGAGATTGTTTGCAAAGGTCTGCAGTGACAGGATGAGGGGCAATGGCTTCAAACTAGAGAAGGGCAGATTGAGATTGGATATTAGGAACAGGTTCTTTACTATGAGGGTGGTGGAACACTGGAAAAGGTTGCCCAGGGAGGTGGTTGAGGTCCCATCCCTGGAGATATTTGAGGTCAGGCTCAGTGAGGCTGTGGGCAACCTGATCTAGCTGAGGATGTCCCTGCTGATGCAGAGAGAGTCGAACTGGATGACCATTGGAGGTCCCTTCCAGCCCAGACCATTCTATGCTTCTATGATTAAAATTTGTGCACTGTTTAAACAAGGTTCAATGGGGATACTAATGAAGGCTCAATAGTGATATTTTCTCAGCCAGATTCTGGCTGCCCAGTGGCTCTGACAAACTGGCACAGACAGATGTACCAGAGCTGGATGGTAGAGGGATGGGAGAGAGCAGCGTGTGTGGGTACCTCTGTGTACTAATGTACACTGCTGCTTGTCTGTCTGACAGAGCAATGAAACGGAGCAGAGCAGGGATCTGTGCATAGGATGTTTGTTTGGCAGGCTATTCCCAAAGATGCTTTTTACTGCTTTTGCATGCACTTATTCCCTGATCCACCTGCTGCCTCCTCTCCTTTGGTCCTTACCTGGGTGATGATGCTGCGGCAGCTCTGAAGTCACCAAGCGTCGAGTGCCATGGTAACTGCATCCGCGCCGCTGGCTGCCAGCAGGCACTCAACTCTGCCCAGTTCTGCAAGGGAGCAATGTTCCGACTGCCAGAGTGTGGCAGGCTGGTGTGAATCAGCTTCCATAAGCCATGGATAGTCCATGTCCAGAGAAGGGCCACAAGGATGATCAGAGGGCTGGAGCTTCTCTCCTATGAGAACGGACTGAGAGAGTTGGAATTGTTCAGTTTGGAGAAGAGAAGGCTCCAGGGAGACCTTATTGTGGCCTTCCAGTATCTGAAGGGGGCTACAAGAAAGCTGGGGAGGGACTTTTTAGGGTGTCAGGTAGTGATAGGACTGGGGAAAATAAACAAAACTAGAAATGGGTAGATTCAGACTTGAGGGTGGTGAAATGCTGGAACAGGTTGCCCAGGGAGGTGGTGGAAGCCTCATCCCTGGAGGTTTTGAAGGCCAGGCTGGATGTGGCTGTGAGCAACCTGCTGTGGTGTGAGGTGTCCTGCCCATGGCAGTGGGGTTGGAACTAGATGATCCTTGAAGTCCCTTCCAACCCTGACAATTCTGTGATTCTATGACTGCAGCTCTGTGGTAGGTTGAAATTACACCCCCTCCACCCCACCCCCCCCCACCCCCCCCTTTAAATTGCCAGACCAGCTCAGTTGAAAGCAAATGAAGCTGTATTTCAAGCACAAGTACAGTCTATGGAATGCAGTGAATATGTATAAAATGTACAATGTTTACATATATTCAATTTATAAACAACTCAGGAACCCCTCTGGACAAAACCAGTGGGCTACCAACAGCTTCCCCTTCCCTGCTGCCTTCCCTTCCCCCCTGTACGTGGGAGAAGAGAAAGAGCAGAGTTGCTGTCAGTACTTAACCACAACAACAAACACAGCCGAGGTCAGCAAAGCCAGCAGAAGCCAGAGCTACTGTCTGCTAGAGTGAAGGAAGCCAAAAAGAGAGTGAGTTAGTGTACAAAACTAGCTTTCTGTTGGTAATCAGACCATCAGGGACTATTTAGACCTTGCCATTATTTTCCTTCTTACATCCAAAGGTAATCTATTTACATTCTATCACTTTCTGCTCAGGATCCATGGAAAATTTTCTCAGCAGAGCCTAAAGCTACCACAAGCTCTCTCTCTTTTCTTTCCTTTTTTTTTTTTTTGAGGGAAAAAACAACTCCCCTCAAATGTGCTTTGGATTTTTTAAGAACTCTGAGACTGTCACACGTGGCTGAAAGGCTGAAAATAAAGTTGTCTTCCCATTGAAATTGCCATCAAATGGTAAATTGCTTCCCTGCTGTGCATTTCAGCCTCACGCTGTACACATTGCCTCAAGGTTCATGCCACTTTATGTGTGGGTTTCTGCTGCCTCTGTGTTGTGCACCCGGCCTTGCTCCAGTGAAATCAGGCAGCACCTCTGCAAACACCTCTGCATTAACTGGGCAGGGAGAAATTTGATGGAGTTCAACAAAGGCAAGTGTAGAGTCTTGCCCCTGGGCAAGAACAACTCCACGCACCGGTATAGGTTTGGGATGGACCTGCTGGAGAGCAGTGAAGGGGAAAGGGACCTGGGGGTCTTGGTGGATGGAAGGATGACCATGAGCCAGCAATGTGCTCTTGTGGCCAGGAAGGCCAATGCCATTCTGGGCTGGATTAGAAGGACTGTGGGTAGTAGGTCAGAGAGGTTCTCCTCCCCCTTTACTCTGCACTGGTGAGGCTGCATCTGGAGTACTGTGTCCAGTTCTGGGCCCCTCAGTTCAAGAATGACCTTAGGGAACTGCTTGAAAGAGTCCAGCACAGAGCCACAAAGATGACTAAGGGAGTGGCACATCTTCCTTATGAGGAGAGCCTGAGGGAGCTGAGGCTCTTCAACTTGTAGAGGAGGAGCCTGAGAGGTGACCTCATTCATGTTGATAAAGATGTGCAGGGTGAGTGCCAAGAGGATGGAGCCAGGCTCTGCTGGGTGATGCCCAATGACAGCACAAGGGGCAATGGTGGAAGCTGAGGCAGAGGAAGTTTCACATAAATATGAAGAAAAATGTTTCCCTGTGAGGGTGACAGAAGACTGGAACAGGCTGCCCAGGGGGGTTGTGGAGTCTCCCTCTCTGGAGATACTTAAAACCCTCCTGGATGTGTTCTTGTGTAATCTGGTGTATGTGATCCTGCTCTGGCAGGGGGGGTGGACTAGAAGATCTTTTGAGATCCCTTCCAGCCCCTTAAATTCTGTGATTTTATGAACTGCAGGCATAGTTCCTGCAGTGCTCTGGGGTCACAGAGTTTGCAGTAATGGAGCTGTATGTAAGTATGAACAAGGAGAGCTGGGGAAAAGTGAGGAAGTCAATTTAGTTTTTTGCATTTCAGAGAAGCAATATTCTGGCTAATTACAGCAGACTGGTGCCTCAGTTGGTTGCATGGAATAACTATGCTGGGGAGTTACAGCCGGGCAAAGCTAATTAAGGAATGCATTTTAAAGGTCTCCCTTGCCTAAGAGTGGAATGATGGGCCTTAACATTTTTGTTTCTCTTACCCTCTCTCAGCCCTTGCTGGCTTGCAGAACTACCAAAACTGTGAAGCAAATCAGACCTCACTGTGTGTGTGAGCAGTTTCTGAAGAGGTACTTTTGTTGTTACCAACTTCACCTGTGGTAACAGGGACAGCTCTGCAGAGGTTAACTGAGGTTGTGTGCTGTGGGGTGTGCAGTCGTGTAATGTCTTGGCAACTTGGTGGACTGAATCAACCCTTTCTGGAGTTGTCTCTGCAGTGATGCTGACACAGCTGTGCCATCTCCACTTCTGGAGCTAGGCCTGTGTAGATGTAATGGGTTGGGGCAGACCCCCTCCCCACCACGCGCAAAAAATAATGACTCAGACAAACAGATTGCAAAAGTGATGGAAAGTTTAAATAGAACAGTGAGTGCGTGCAGAGAACTAGAGATACAGTGACGAGAGAAAAGAACCCAAAACAGACCCAGAGAAACCCATCCCTACCTGGGGGTACACCCGAGACCCCCAGGGCTCCCTCTTCCCCCTCCCATTGCTAGGCTAGTCTCAGCTGGCCAGATCTGAGACTGCCCATCCCCCCGTGGCCTTGGGCCTAGCAAGGCCCAAGGCCAGGAGATCTCTCCCCCATGTTACCAACTGACGGAGGAGGAAGAAAAGAGGAAGTGCCAGACCCCGCCACAAAACTTATAGTGGTGCAAGGGATCATGGTAGGAAATAACCTAATTTCCTGTGTCCACCCACTGGGCTGGACTTCTGGACACAGGAAGCACCCTGTAGCAGAGGGCACCCAGCCCAAACTACGACAGTAGACAACCCTGCTGCGCAGTGCTGCCATGTTCATGAGTGAGTGGAGTGAAATCTGGCACAAAAATAGAAGGCAACCAAAGCAGGACTGTGAGATCAAAACCAAAAATACCCCAGTGCCTTTAATGATTCCATTAATTACAGTGGAAAGCACCACTGAAGAAGCAGTGCTTGTAAATGCTGGCTTGCCAGGAGTGGCTGCAAGCAGCAAGTGCAGGAGGGTTGGTTCCTGCTGGGATGGAGCTGCAGGTACAGCAGTGTCAGCCTGCGCAAACACCAGGTGGGCTCCAGCCTTCCTGCGAGGTGGCTGATGCCTGGGCTTAGCTTTTCCTGTGAGGAGGAAGGTATGCATTTGGAAAGCTCTTCAGGCTGTTTTTATGAACCCACTGCCTGGGTTGTTTTCTGAAGTGTGAGACGTGATGTAAAGCACAAAAGGCACCTGGCTGAGTTGGCTGATAGAGGATTTCAGGGCTGCAGATGAGCAGTATTTTATCTTGATGCTCATTCCATCTTGGGCTATAATTGTGTGACAGCTTGTGGTAGTTTTAGGCTATGCCTTTAAAAATTTACCACAGCTCTTGAACAGAAAGTAGCAAAAAAATGTAAACAAATCACTATTGGGTGTAAAAAGGAAAACAATGATGATTCTAAACAATCCCATTGGAGAGATAAGGGACTAAAACTAGTTGTACCAAAACAACCTCCCTCTTCTCCTTTGCTCTGGGAGAGGTACTCACTTGCTTCTGCTTGACCTTGGCTGCACTGCTTTTGTGGTGACTGATATTAATTTCTCTGCTTCTGTCTCTTCTTTTGTACATGGGGTCAAGGGGAAGGCAAAGAGGGAGAAGGTAGTAGCTTCCCCTGGTCTTTGACCAGGGGGGATTCTTGTGCTGTTTATTAATTGTAAATACCTGTAACTAGTGTATATTTGTACATATTCATTGCATTCCATTGTAGCTTGTAGTTTTACTTGTAAATACAGCTTTCATCTGCTTCCAGCTGAGCTGGTCTGGCAAATTTAAAGTTGGGGGGGGTGGAAATTTCAGCTCAGCACACAGCTGAAAATCCATACCTGTTGAAGGCTCCTTACCTTATCTAAAATGGATCTCCTCTTCTACCAGAATGCCTTTCAGCTTGGAAATAGCTTGCACAGAAAGTCACTGCTGCAAAGATAGGAAGTGAGCTAAATCTGTGAGAATTGCTTGGTCCTTGCTCAGTCTTGGGGCATCAGCAGTGTAAAATTAATTATTTCCTTTCACTTGTGCTAGTTAATGATTTATTTAGGGAAAGGTGAACTCTTCCAAGGGGAGAATCTGCATAAATTTCTGGCCCCATGGTGTGCTTGCTACTGTTCAGGGTTGCAAGTGCCCCACTCCACAGGAGCTTGTTCAAAGCTGTAGCAATCAGTGTGAAGTCTTGGACAGGTTTGAAATGATTTCACATTGCCAATGGCATCCTGGCCTGCATCAGGAACAGTGTGGCCAGCAGGAGCAGGGAGGTCATTCTGCCCCTCTACACTGCACTGGTTAGGCCACACCTCGAGTCCTGTGTCCAGTTCTGGGCCCCTCAGTTTAGGAGGGATGTTGACTTGCTGGAGCATGTCCAGAGAAGGGCAACAAAGTTGGTGAGGGGTTTGGAACACAAGCCCTATGAGGAGAGGCTGAGGGAGCTGGGGCTGCTTAGCCTGGAGAAGAGGAGGCTCAGGGGTGACCTTATTGCTCTCTATAACTACCTTAAGGGAGGTTGTAGACAGGCAGATGATGGTCTCTTCTCCCAGGCAACCAGCACCAGAACAAGAGGACACAGTCTCAAGCTGTGCCAGGGGAGGTTTGGGCTGGAGGTTAGGAAGAAGTTCTACACAGAGAGAGTGATTGCCCATTGGAATGGGCTGCCCAGGGAGGTGGTGGAGTCACCATCATTGGAGGTATTCAGGAGGAGACTTGATGGGGTGCTTGGTTGCATGGTTTAGTTGATTAGGTGGTGTTGGACACGATGATCTTGAAGGTCTCTTCCAACCTGGTCTGATCTGGTCTGGTCTATTCTATTCTATCCTATCCTATCCTATCCTATCCTATTATGATCAGGAGCCCAAGTTAATGATCAGGAGCCCAAGTTAATGATGTTACCAGTAGGCTGCCTAAACTGGTACAGCCCTCTGACTACTACCCCTTAATAGTTATGCAGTTAGGGAATGATGATGTTGCAACCAGAACTCCCAGGGCTATCAAAGATGACTTCAGGGCCCTGGGAGACCTGGTTGAGGGGTCAGGGGCACAAATAATTTTTTCATCAATACCCTTAACTGCAGGAGGGAATACAGTAAGGAACAGGTCAGCAGCTATAGTTAACAAGTGGCTTAGAGGCTGGTGCAGTCAAAAGAATTTTGGGTTTTTTGATATTGGGAAACTTTCCACTGCACCAGGCCAGCTGGCAACAGATAGAGTACATCTGTCCCAGAGAAGGGGAAAGATCACTGTATATGAGAACGGCCTGTCCCCCAAAGATAAAAAGATCCTGGGTAGGGAACTGGCGGGTCTCATCGACAGGGCTTTAAACTAGTTTCGAAGGGGGAAGGGGCTGAAGAGAGTCCTCTCAGACAAGAGTCTGGGGGCGACAAGCTAGAGTCAGAGGTGAAACCAGCAGCCCAGCTGAAGTGCATGTGCACTAATGCACGAAGCATGGGTAACAAACAGGAGGAGCTGGAAGCCTTGATGCAGCAGGAAAATTATGATATAGTTGCCATCACAGAGACGTGGTGGGATGACTCACACGACTGGAGCGCTGCAATTGACGGTTACAAGCTCTTCAGGAGAGACAGGCGAGGAAGAAGGGGTGGAGGGGTGGCCCTTTACATCAGGAAGGCACTAGATGCCATTGAGTTGGAGACTAGGGACGATCAGGTTGAATGCTTGTGGATAAGAATTAGAGGGAAGACCAGCAGGGCAGACACCCTGGTTGGAGTCTGTTATAGACCACCCAACCAGGAGGAAGATGTTGACGAAGCATTCTATAGGCAGCTTAGGGCTGTCTCAAGATCTCCGGACCTTGTTCTCGTGGGTGACTTCAACCTGCCTGACATCTGCTGGGAACTCAACACGGCAGAGAGGAGACAGTCTAGAAGGTTTTTAGAATGCTTGGAGGACAGCTTCTTATCCCAGGTGCTGCGAGAGCCTACCAGAGGCAAGGCTATGCTTGACCTCCTCTTCACCAACAGGGAAGGGCTGGTGGGCGATGTGGTGGTTGGAGGGTGTTTGGGGTCCAGTGACCACGAGATAATTGAATTCTCGGTTTTTGGTCAAGCCAAGAGGGGCGGCAAGAAGACCTCCACTCTGGACTTCCGGAGGGCAGACTTTGGGTTACTCAAGGAACTAATTCAGAGGGTTCCTTGGGATAAAGCCCTTAAAAACAAAGGGGTCCAGGAGAGCTGGACCTACTTCAATGAAGAATTGTTGAAGGCTCAGGGACAGGCTGTGCCAATGTGCCAGAAGATGAGCCGCCGGGGCAGACGGCCAGCCTGGATGGTTCATGAACTTTTAATGGAACTGAGGGAAAAAAAGAGGGTGTATCACCTTTGGAAGCGAGGGGAGGCAACCCACAGAATGTTTAAGGATGTTGCTAGGTCTTGTAGGAAGAGAATTAGGGAGGCAAAAGCACACTTGGAGCTTAAACTGGCCTCTACTGTGAAGGACAACAAAAAGTCCATCTATAAATACATTAATAGTAAGAGGAAGGGGAAGGAAAACCTCCACTCCTTGGTGGATACGGAGGGGAACATTGTAACCAAGGATAAGGAAAAGGCAGAGATACTTAACACCTTCTTTGCCTCAATTTTTACTAGAAGGGCAGAACGTCTTCCTGACAGCTGGCCTGCAGAGCTAGCAGAAGGAGCCAGGGAGCTGCACAGTTTCCCTATGTTCCATGAGGCGGTGGTTGGAACTCTCCTTAGCAGCCTGGATCCCCACAAGTCCATGGGACCAGATGGGATTCATCCTAGGGTGCTGAGAGAGCTGTCAGATGAGCTGGCCAAGCCACTCTCCATAATTTTCCAGCAGTCCTGGCTCACTGGCGAGGTCCCAGAGGACTGGAAGCTGGCCAACGTGGTGCCCATCCATAAGAAGGGCCGGTTGGATGAGCCAGGGAATTACAGGCCTGTCAGCCTGACCTCAGTGCCAGGCAAGATCATGGAACAGGTCATCCTGAGTTCAATAACACAACACTTACAGGATGGCCAAGGGATCAGGCCTAGCCAGCATGGATTTAGGAAGGGCAGGTCCTGCCTGACCAACCTGATCTCCTTCTATGATCAGGTGACCCGCCTGGTGGATGTGGGGAGGCCTGTTGATGTAGTCTACCTGGACCTCAGCAAGGCCTTTGACACCGTCCCCCATAGCAAACTGCTGGCCAAGCTGTCAGCCCATGGCTTGGACGGGAGCACACTGCGATGGGTTAGGAACTGGCTGGAGGCTGAGCCCAGAGAGTGGTGGTGAATGGTGCCACATCCAGCTGGCAGCCAGTCACTAGTGGTGTGCCCCAAGGATCAGTGCTGGGCCCTGTGCTCTTTAACATCTTTGTTGATGATCTGGATGAGGGCATTGAGTCCATCATCAGTAAATTTGCTGACGACACCAAGCTGGGGGCAAGAGTTGATCTGCTGGAGGGTAGAGAGGCTCTGCAGAGAGACCTTGACAGGCTGGACAGATGGGCAGAGTCCAACGGCATGAGATTGAACACATCCAAGTGCCGGGTTCTGCACATTGGCCACAACAACCCCATGCAGTGCTACAGGCTGGGGTCAGAGTGGCTAGAGAGCAGCCAGGCAGAGAGGGACCTGGGGGTGCTGGTTGATGGTAGGCTGAACATGAGCCTGCAGTGTGCCCAGGCAGCCAAGAGGGCCAATGGCATCCTGGCCTGCATCAAGAACACTGTGGCCAGCAGGAGCAGGGAGGTCATTCTGCCCCTGTACACTGCACTGGTTAGGCCACACCTCGAGTACTGTGTCCAGTTCTGGGCCCCTCAGTTTAGGAAGGATGTTGACTTGCTGGAACGAGTCCAGAGAAGAGCAACAAAGTTGGTGAGGGGTTTGGAACACAAGCCCTATGAGGAGAGGCTGAGGGAGCTGGGGCTGCTTAGCCTGGAGAAGAGGAGACTCAGGGGTGACCTTATCACTCTCTACAACTACCTGAAGGGAGGTTGTAGACAGGCTGATGATGGTCTCTTCTCCCAGGCACCCAGTACCAGAACAAGAGGACACAGTCTCAGGCTGCACCAGGGGAGGTTCAGGTTGGATGTTAGGAAGAAGTTCTATACAGAAAGAGTGATTGCCCATTGGAATGGGCTGCCCGGGGAGGTGGTGGAGTCGCCGTCATTGAAGGTGTTCAGAAGGAGACTTGACAGGGTGCTTGGTGCCATGGGTTAGCTGTTTGGGTGGGTTGGATTGGTTGATGGGTTGGACATGATGATCTTGAAGGTCTCTTCCAACCTGGTTTGGTTTATTCTAATAAAGGTTTATTCTATTTCTGCTACAGCTGTGCTGTAAATATCCATAGGAGCTACTTAGTTGTGCCAGGAGTCAGCAAGAAATACAAAGGGAGCAAATCCAGCAGAAATAATGCACACCTTTGTCACGACAAAGCTGTAATTTGAAAACTGTTATCAATTAAATCTAGAAGTAGTCTTGGTCTTTCAGATGTTTACTGGTTTGATGGGCAATTTCACCTGAATCAGTGGAACCTGGAGATTCTGGCTGTAATGTAGGCACAACAACATCTTTGCATCCCTGTGTTGTTGGCTCAGTCTCATGGCAGTTGTCCCATCTGCAGTGTGGGCTGCGGAGGTCCTCTGCACAGGGCTGGGAAAGGGAGTTGCACAGGAGCTCCAGCTGCGTGTCAGCAGTTGATATTGTCACTTGCCTATCCCATTTAGAAAATCCAAGTGCATAAACAGAAGGAAATTAAAGGCTTTATTTCCTACTAACTGCCTACAAGGTGTCTATTCACTCCAGTACTGAGAGCTCTGAACTTATGCATCCCTTTGGCTCCAGCTGGGATCTGCAGAGTTTTAAAGCTCCTGTAGCAGCAGCCACTCATCCTGCCTGAGGACATACATTACCTTACCTTCCAGCTGCAAAGGAGTCAGTGGAGTCAGTTTAAAGATTCAAAAAAGATTCAAAACCCCCAAACAACAGACTTTTTTGGGTTTTTTTAATCTGCTTTATATCACAGGATCACAGGATGTTAGGGGTTGGAAGGGACCTCTGGAGATCTTCAAGTCCAACCTCCCCCTGCCAGAGCAGGAGCATAGAAAGCACGGGTTGCACAGGAATGCATCCAAACAGGGATGGAAAGCCTCCAAAGAAACAGACTCCACAACCTCTCTGGGGAGTCTGTCACCTAAGACAAAGGCAGAGAAGAGGTGGTATTTCATTGCTTGTGCCAGAATCAACAGACAGCTGAATATAAGCCAGCAGTGTGCCCAGGTGGCCAAGAAAGCCAATGGTGTCCTGGGTTAGATCAGAATTGCTGTGTCCAGCAGGATCAGGGAGGTGATTTTCCCCTTGTACTCAGCTCTGGGGAGGCCACACCTCGAGTATTGTGTCCAGTTTTGGGCATCTCAATCCAAGAGAGATGTGGAGGTGCTGGAGCCAGTGCAGAGGAGGGCAAGGAAGCTGGGGAAGGGCCTGGAGAATAAATCTGATGAAGAGCAACTGAAGGAGCTGAGGCTGCTTAGTTTGGAAAAGAGGAGGCTGAGGGGAGACCTCATGGCTCTCTACAACTACCTGAAAGGACATTGTGGAGAGGTTGGTGCTGGTCTCTTCTCACAGGTAATTAATGATAGAACAAGAGGGAACAGCCTCAAGCAGCAACTTGGTAGGTTTAAACTGGACATTGGGAAGAATTTTTTCCCAGCAAGAGTGGTCAGGCATTGGAATGTGCTGCCCAGGGAGGTGGTGGAGTTCCCAATCCTGGATGTATTTAAAGGTGGTTTGGGTGTGGTGCTTGGGGATCTGGTTTAGGGGTGAACCTTGTAGAGTAGGGTTGTGGATTGGACTTGGTGATCCTGAGGGTCTTTTCCAACCTGAATGTTTCTGTGAATCTGTGCAGTGTGACACTTTTTCCTTTTTTTTTTAACCCTTCAGCTGTAGTTTGTGTTTGAGGATCATCCAGTTCCAACCCCACTGCCATGGGCAGGGACACCTCACACTACATCAGGCTGCTCAGAGCCACATCCAGCCTGGCCTTAAAAACCTCCAGGGATGAAGCTTCCACCACTTCCCTGGGCCACCTGTTCCAGTGTCTCACCACCCTCATGAGGAAGAACTTCTTCCTAACATCCAATCTGAATCTACCCATTTCTAGTTTTTTTCCATTTCCCCAAGTCCTATCACTCCCTGACACCCTAAAAAGTCCCTCCCCAGCTTTCTCGTAGCCCCCTTCAGACACTGGAAGACCACAGTAAGATCTCCTTGGAGCCTTCTCTTCCCCACACTGAACAACCCCAACTCCCTCAGTCTGTCCTCAAAGGAGAGGTGCTCCAGCCCTCTGCTCACCCTCGTGGCCCTTGTCTGAACATGTTCCAGCATGTTTCTTATAGTAGTGGCTCCAGAACTGGGCACAGTACTCCAGGTGGGGTCCCACCAGAGTGGAGTAGAGGGGGAGAATCACATCCCTCAATGTGCTGGCTGTGCTGCTCTAACTAATCTGGAACTGTTAGTAGGAAATTTGAGAATAATTTTTCACTTCTCACCTGTCTTCTTCTTTATGGATATAAATACCAAAGATCACAAAGATGTAATTGCCCTTCTGCCACTGGTGAGTCATGTGTGTTCTGCTCAATAAAGTACTTATTCAAACCAGCCTCACCAGGGACGATGCTGAATGAGTTTTGCAGTCCTGGTTGATTGAGTCTCAGTTTTGTCAGTGAAAAGATTCCCAAGTCCTGTTAATTTTAAGATCTCCTCTGTTAAGTTCTTGATTAATAACAAGGAGAGTGTTAATTTGGCAGCGTGGCAAGATTTGAGAGATTCCTCCAGCCGGTGTCTTTGTTCAGAAAATGTGGGCTAGGGATACTTTGTTTTTTCCCAGAGGGGCTCTTGCACAGACTCAGGTTTGGAACTGGAGACCACCAGAAGCACTGCAGTAGATTGTCCCCCTGTGAGGTGCAATCAGGAATGATCTCCCCACCTGCATGGCCTTCCCTTCATCCAGAGGATGTACAGTGCCTGTGCATCTGTGAGCAAGGGACAGGGTTTGCAGGGGTGAAACCCATGCTGGCAGCAGCGATTACATCCTGCTTCCGAAGCCGCAGGAATGAGGAGTTCTCAGGTTTTGCACTTCACAGCACAGTTTGCACTTTGAAGCAGGACTTGCAATTTGAAGCTGTTTCCAGCAGGGACTTAGGACTGTAGAGAAGCTTTCTTCCAGATAATGTCAGGTTTGTGTGTTCCGAGCAAAGAAGTGAATACCTGCTGGGTGGCTTGAGGCGTTGCTTCCTTGCTCCGGCGTCCCAGAGCATCGCTCAGCTCTTGCAGGTTGCTGCCAAATCCTATGCATTTAACACCGCTTTTATAACTGACCTCTTCATTCACTGTGGGTAGTGAATGGAAGAGAAAATTGTCTCTCTTTGTTTTATTGAGTAGTGAAAGAGGAAAATGCACTGCTCCTACCATACAACCCTTGCCAGAAATAACACCTGACTATATTTTTCTCCGGCTCTTTTTATTTTACTATATTAAACACAATCCCTTTTCTTTTCTTCCTCCTTTGGATTTCTTTCCATCTTTGTGCCCTGAAGCTTCAAGCACCAAATTTTGTGAGTCACATAAATGTTCTGAGACCTCAAATTAAGTAGAAAGCGGAGAATGAGTTCTCAAAAGGTTGTGAATGCTGCTGACGTCAATCTCAGATTGAAACAAGAAAGCAGATACAGCTGGCAGATCCTGTGAGCAAGGATGTAAGGGCACTTATGCTAATTCTGTTGTTGGAGAAGAAATTGTGTTTTTATAAATGAAGGCAATAGTCCCAACTGAAGATGTAAGAGGCATTCATCTCAGTAACTAGATGATCCTGAGCTTTCATACTTTGCACTGAAATTTGCCTTCAGCAGATGAAACCGAAATTGCTTTGGAAGCGATGGAAATGAATGGCAGCTCACTCCCAGCCTGTTCAACTTCTCATGCTCAGCTTTCCAGCTCTGCTTTTGCAGAACTCCTTCTCCAGGGCAGCACTGTAAGGTTTATGGGGTTTACAATGAAAGACAACTGTGGACCTGTTTAGAGATCTTTGATTGTTTGTGGGAGAGAGATGAATTTTGAAAGGAGCAAGAAGTCGTGGAAGTCCATATGTCTTAAGAATGATTTTGACAACATGAAACATTTCTCTCTTAGGAAGCAGTAATACTGTTTTGAAGTTCAGTGCATGCAGATGGTGTATCTGTAGTGATGGTGCTCCTGAAACTTCCTATAGGTGTAGTAAGAAGAGAGCAAAAAGTTCCTAAACAAAGGGAAATAATTTGCTGTTAGCTTACCAGTGCAGAACACTGCTCTGGGAATGAGTGTTGTGGCTTTAACAAACAGGGCAGTTCAGAGCTGACAGGTAACTGGGGCACTTGTTGACTGTCTGATCCTGCCTCCACTCAGCTCACTGGGCTCCTGCACTAGTTGTTAATTAATAGTGCTGCAGTGATCACTCGCTGGAGATGTGTTTTGCCTGAAAGTTTCCAGTGGCGTTAAAGAAATTGAAGATGTTGATCCCTTTGTAAAGTCAAACTCTGGTCTGCAGAACATCTTAGAGCAGCAGATACAAGAGTGTGAAGTTCAGAGAGAGCAAAGTGAATTGAATCGAACCCAGGGGTACTGAGGGAGCAAGGTGATGTGATTGCTGGGTAACTAGATCAGGACAGCAAAGTGAATGCCTCCATCCCTTTCTCTGTACTGCTGTGCTCAGGAGCCTTTCTGACTCTGAAGGAGGCCTTTTAAGAGAGTTCTGTGGAAAGTCCATTTACAGATTGGTGGCATAGCATGTCCCAGTGCATGGAATCTTGTAGTCAAGGCTAGTATGAAAATAAACAAGAAACATCACAAGTTATGCATGGGTCAGCAATGTGCCCTTGGGGTCTTGAAGGTCAATGGGATCCTGGGGTGCATTAAGGGGAGTGTGTCCAGCAGATCCAGGGAGGTTCTCCTCCCCCTCTACTCTGCCCTAGTGAGACCTCACCTGGAATATTGCATCCAGTTCTGGGCTCCCCAGTTCAAGAGGGACAGGGACTTGCTAGAGAGAGTCCATTGGAGGGCTACAAGGATGAGTGAAGGACTGGAGCACTGCTCGATGATTAGAGGCTGAGAGCCCTGGGGCTGTTTAGTCTGGAGAAGACCTAGAGGGGATTTAATAAATACCTGAGGGCTGGGTGTCAAGAGGGAGGGGACAGCCTCTGCTCACTTGCACCCTGGGATAGGACAAAGGGCAATGGATGTGAACTGCAGCACAGGAAGTTCCATCTCAACATGAGGACAAACTTCTTTACTGTGAGGGTCACAGAGCACTGGAACAGGCTGCCCAGAGAGCTTGTGGAGTCTCCTTCTCTGGACACTTTCAAGCCCCATTTAGATGTGTTCCTGTGTGACCTGTGCTGGATTCTATGGTCTTGCTCTGGCTGGAGTCTTGGACTTGATAATCTCTGGAGGTCCCTTCAACCCTCTAACATCCTGTGATCCTGTGATCACTTCAAATTTCTTGATGAAATACAGGCTGGCTTTATCTGCAGGCAGCCAGTAGGAACTTGATAGTACATCAGGACTGACTACTCTGTGCAAAACGTATTTGTGCTTGGAAGCTGAGAAGAGTGCTATGGAAGCAGTTCTGGCTCTTGAAACTAGTGTTCTGTGAATAGAAACACCAAAGAAAAGCTTTCTTGTGAGCTGGCCTTCCTGTCAGCTGCAGGGGACACCAGAGTGAGCCCATCCCAGGGCTCGGTGTATATCCACAGGCTGCTTCTAGGAGCACGGGCAAACCTCATCAATTTCCAGCCCTCCTTCTGTCATAACTTCCTGGTCACCATTACAGAAGAGACCCAGGCAGTGATGATAGATAATGTGACTGAAAATTTATCGTCAAGTGGGCTGTAAGAGAATTTGCCTGATGCATGTAATGACAGTGGCTTTCTGAAGTTTCCAACTGAGAATGATCACCTTGCAGTCACAGCAGACACTTTTACCAGGGAGGGAAGGACCTGTGAGAGGTGAGGTCCTTTATAATGCACCTATAGGGTTAAGAAAAAGTTTTAAACTGAAAGCATCCTGTCCCAAAAAGAGTCTGTGGAGTTCTTCTGCATGTTTGGCCATACAGGCTAGAGGGGAGGAGGAGGAGAGGTTTCAGTGTTTCAGGTATACATGAAACAGTATCAAAAAGGAGGTCCACCACAGCCTGGTTCATGGAATGTAGGAAGATGTTTCCCCTCTTGGAAAAGATTGACAGAATTGTACATGACAGCAATTTTGTGTCTGGTTTGTTTGGGTAGCCGTTTGCATCTGCAGCTTGTACTGTTTAGCCCAGATGCTGAAGCACACTGCTGGTCTGAGGCGGCCTGGTGATTCCTCTGCCCCATGGTGAATGAGCACAGGGGCAGAGCAGCATTTCTGTTCCCTGAAGCCCTCTGTTTCTGTGCTTAACTAGCATAAAAATGAGGGTCTGCTGAATTGGTGTTTATCAGAATTCTTAAACAACTCTTCTGCCTCTGGCAGTGACACTCGATTATGTTTCTCATTCCTAAGCTTCTTAGAGGTTTAGCATTTATGAATCTCTTCTAATACCATTTGCCTGACACATTTAGTTAGGCATATGACAGTGATTGGTTGAGAGAAAAACAAGTCTCACTGAGCACAAATTCAGACTTCTAGTGAGGAGAGTGGAGAGGCAAGCAAAGGTTTCCTGCTATTTGAAATGAAGTTGGACCAGGGCCGTTAAAATAACTGACACAGGTTTGATGTAAAAGCTTGGCTCCAGGTCTGTCCACTTCCCAGCCAGCTTCACTCTGCCCTGCAGCTGCTTTGGTTAGCTCTTGGCTGAGGGCTGAATGGACCACAGGGTAGCTTGGCTCTCACCTGGTCCCTTGGGATGTGTGAGATGCAGTCTCACCTTGGTGTCGATTCTGTAGCTAAATGTGGGATGAAATCAAAGGGGGATCTGCAAGGAGCTGTCTACTCGGTGCCTGCCATGAATGCAGGGCAGACAGCCTTGTATGGAGGAGGCAACTCCAGTGCTGAGTGGGGTGGTGGCTCCTGCAGCCCCGTGGCTGTCAGAGCTTGCTGCTGAGCCTCCTGGCCACATGCAACTCCAGGCTGGAGGAGGTGCTGCATAGCCATTCTGAGTTACCTTCCACTGTGGCTTCAGGCCAAAAGGTCCTAAGGGCTCTTGTAACAGCAGTGATGGTCAGAAGCAGTTGGCACAGTGAGCAGATGTACTCTGGCTCTGCAAACCTTGACAGTTTGACAGCAGCCAGATGTTTAACTAGGCAGAGTAAATAATGGCTCTAAATGCTATCATAGAACTGTTGCTGAGACTCCAAATACACATGGTGAATTGTGATTTCTCAGGGGTCCTGTTGGATCAGAAGGTAAGCTTTTGTCTTTGACCCTTGATTGGGCCCAGCCAAGACAGCACATAAGGGTCAGTAAGGACTGGTGTCAGCAAGTCAGCTAACTGCTCCTTTGGAGCTGCACAAGGCTGGTTGAAAGTGGTTATACAGAGATTTTTCTGACTAATTGAATGGAAGTGACTGGCTTGAGAGCATCCCTGAAGAAAAGAACTTGGGGGTGCTGGTGGATGAGAAGCTCAACGTGAGCCAGCAGTGTGCACTTGCAGCCCAGAGAGCCAACCAGAGCCTGGGCTGCATCAAGAGAAGCATAGCCAGCAGGTCGAGGGAGGTGACTCTCCCCCTCTACTCCACTGTGGTGAGACCCCACCTGGAGCACTGTGTCCAGTTCTGGAGCCCCTATTACAGGAAGGATCTGGATGTGCTGGAACATGTCCAGAGAAGGGCCATGGGGGTGGTCAGAGGGATGGAGCTCCTCTCCTATAAGGACAGACTGAGAGAGCTAGGACTATTCAGTCTGGAAAAGAGAAGGCTCCAAGGAGACCTTGTTGTAGCCTTCCAGTATCTGAAGGGGCCTACCAGAAAGCTGGGGAGGGACTTTTTAGGGTGTCAGATAGTGCCAGAACTAGGGGGAATGGAACAAAACTAGAAATGGGTAGATTTAGATTGAATGTTAGGAAGAAGTTCTTCCCCATGAGGGTGGTGAGACACTGGCACAGGTTGCCCAGGGAGGTGATGGAAGCCTCTTCCCTGGAGGTTTTTAAAGCCAGGCTGGATGTGGCTGTGAGCAACCTGCTGTAGTGTGAGGCGTCCCTGCCCATGCAGGGGGGTTGGAACTGGATGATCAATTCTGTAATTCTATGATTCCATGAAATTAACCCAACATTGGTGTTGGGTGTAGCTGCAGAAAGAGGCTTTTGACAGCAGCAGTCTCTTCCTTCAGTGTGCATTTCAGCCAGCACATGGTACACACTTTAACTGAGCACATGGAGAAATAATTTGATCTAAGTTGATTGATTTTGATTACTGACATGAGGATATGCTAACAAGAACCAATCCATCATGTCTGAAAGACTGTTTCAGTTTCTAGCACAGCTGACATAGCGCTTGTGTGAAATGCATGGAAAGGACAAGGGAAAAAAGTGTTGGACTGTTTTGAAGGTTTTTCTCTGTGGTTTCTCCTTGATGAACAGGAGGAGAGGCATCCTTCTGATTGCAGCTTGGCAACACATTGTCTGTACAAATGAAGAATGTCGAATGTATCCTAGCTAGGATAGACAGATAGATGTTTATTGCCTCAGGAAATGGTTAATACTGCTAGTTGTAATAAAAGCCCAACACCCCATAAGCACCAAACAACACCCAACCAGCCAAAGCCCCCTGCTAGCCTGGCAGTGGTGTGGAGTGTGGGAACTCACAGCTTTGCGCCTCCATGTTCAGGTGTGTGAAAGCCTCCAGCTGCTGGACAGCTGCAGCCTTCTGCAGCTGCACTTTGTGGTGGAACAGGGTAACCCAATACTGTTCCACAGCAAAATGTCTGCCTGTGGGTCAGCAGGACCTGTTGAAAGAGAGGTGTCAAAGAGCCTCTGCTATGCAAGAAGTTTCAGCAGGAGGTGATTCAAATGCAGCAGTAACCTCCCACTAATGATATGTGAAGTCTAGGCACACAGCTCACACCCATGTCTTTGACACTGGTCCTTTACTTGTTAATGTCCTGTGAGGACAGGCTGAGAGATTTGAGATTGTTCAGTTTGGGGAAGAGAAAGCTTCGAGGGGACCTTCTTCTGGACTTCCAGTATCTGAAGTGGGCCTGCAAGAAAGCTGGGGAGGGACTTTTTAGGGTGTCAGGTAATGGTAGGACTAGGGGGAAAGGAACAAAACTAGAAGTGGCTAGATTCAGATTGGATGTTAGGAAGAAGTTCTTCCTCATGAGGGTGGTGAGACACTGGAACAGGTTGCCCAGGGAGGTTATGGAAGCCTCATCCCTGGAGGTTTTTAAGGCCAGACTGGATGTGGCTCTGAGCAACCTGATGGAGTGTGAGGTGTCCCTGCCCATGGCACAGAGTTGGAACTGGATGATCCTTGAGATCCTTTCCAACCCTGATAATTCTGTGATTCTGTGTAATTTACTGGAGCATGTTCATTTTGGATGTTTGTGTACCTGCTGTGTAGGAAGAAAAAGGATAATATCATAGTGGGGAATTTTAAGAGAAAGCAGATTGTTGGATACAGCATCTCAGACCTGGGGCTGAAAAATTTTTTCTTGTGAGCTTTCATTTATAGGTAGGAAGCCTTCCTGTTGTACTGTGCAAGTGTAAATCAGCCAAAGTATGAAGTGCTGTTCTTTGTAAAGCAACTACAAGTGATCAGTCATGTCTTGGTGTAGCTATTCCTTCTGTGCTCCCAAAATGTCACCTCAGCTTATCTGGGTTGTGATCCTGCAGATGCTTTATACACCTGTGCTGCCCTAAATACAGAAGGTGCAACACCCTGCTCCACTGTTCTTGCCTCAGGAGCACACAACTGAAACAAAAAAGTTTCTGAATGACCAGTTACTCCTGTTCTAGCAAGTCAGCTTCTCTCCTTAGTGGAGACTTGCCTGGTATCTAGGCCCTGAAGTGTTTTCCACCCCTTGCCAAATACTGATTTTGTCAAGGAGGTGAAACCCTTATTTGTTCAGAGACATGAAGTGATAACCCACCACACATCATTAACTGCAACTGACCTGAGTGCCTTAGGCAGATAATCACTATAGACACAGCTGCTGCAGGAGGAGCAAGAGGGAGCTCTTTTACAGCTCTCTCTGCCAGGTTTCTGAGTGATCACACTGCCTGTGCTACCAAGGTGAGCCATACAGGTGGTGATTAAGTAGACAAGGGTCTCCTGTATTGAGCCTGAGAAGGAGGAGGTGAGCTCTGCTGCTTTTTTCCCTTCCCATGATCCCTTCGAGTGGTCAGGGTTTGTGCTTGGACAGGAAACTATCCCCCATGGAGAAGAAACTCACGGCTAAAGGAAGCTGGTGAGTGCCTACAGATGGCAGAGCTGCAGCTGCTGCCTTCTGGGGCAGCTCCAAGGCAAGCACAGTGCTTGTTGTGCTGATAGCAGTGCCAGTGAGGCTGCTTTTGGGGCTCTGGAGTTGAAAAGGAGGTTGTGGAGAAATTGGTGCTGGTCTCTTCTCACAGGTCATTAGTGATAGAACAAGAGGGAATGGCCTCAAGCTGTGACTGGGTAGGTTTAGACTGGACACTAGGAAACATTTTTCCCAGCAAGAGTGGTCAGGCATTGGAATGTGCTGCCCAGGGAGGTGGTTGAGTCACCAACCCTCGATGATTTAAAGGTGGTATGGATATGGTGCTTGAGGCTATGTTTTAGGGGTGAACCTTGTAGAGTAGGGTTGTGGATTGGACTTGAGGGTCTTTTCCAACCTGAATGTTGCTGTGATTCTGTGAAGTAATCAGTGGAGGCAGGAAGGTGTAGTTGGGAGGGCAAGTTAAAGGTCAATGCAGAGTCCTCACCCCAGCTCAGCAGAATCCTAGAAGGTGCTGGCCATGAGCTCTGTTCTCCCTTACACTCACACTGCCTGCCACACTCTCCTCTCCTTCTCTATGCTGCCTCTCTGGTGCTGTCCATCCCAGGTGACAGGAGCATGCTTTGGAGCTGACAGCAAGTGAATCAAGCCTGGATCAGCTGCTGCTCAGCTGAGATCAGACAAACCTGGGAAGCTGCAGCTTCTACTGCACCAAGCCCAAGAGCAGAATCTGCTTTGGAGACTTGGTCTGAAGTTACTTTGGAAAAGTGCTGCCACAAATTGTTTTGCTTTCACAGTGTAATGAATTATGAATAACAAAGTGGTGGCTCCTGTGACCAGAGAAACAGTCCAAAAAACGCTGTGCTGGTTCCTGCAGCTTCCCAGAGAAAAGGATGAATGAGTTCCCAGTGGAGAAGTACAGCTCTGTGTTTGTTGCCTTTAAAGCATTCTGTTTTGTGTTGAAAGCATGAAGCTGGCAGGAACAATGGTGCCATGGTAACTTGTGTTCTTTTTAATCTTTATGACAAGATTTTCAGCCTGTTTCCCATGGCAATACCAAGCCAGTGCAGCACATTCTGCCTGAGTTTTCTTGTTTTCCCTTTCATTCTAATCACAGAATGGTTTGGGTTGGAGAAGACCTTCAGGATAACAGTGGAGTGGAGAATACAGAATACAGACTTAACCTGCTTGGAAAAGACCTTGGAGATCATCAAGCCCAACCTATCTCCCAGCACCATCTAATCAACTAAACCATGGCACCAAGTGCCTCATCCAGTCTTGTTGTAAACACTTCCAGTGGTGATGACTCCACCACCTCCCTGGGCAGCCCATTCCAATGGCCAATCTCTCTTTCTGTGAAGAATTTCTTCCTCACATCCAGCCCAAACCTCCCCTGGCACAGCTTGAGACTGTGTCCTCTTGTTCTGGTACTGGTTGCCTGGGAGAAGAGACCGACCCCCACCTGTCTACAACCTCCCTTCAGGTAGTTGTAAGCAGCAGTAAGGTCTCCTCTTCTCCAGGGCAAAGAGCCCCAGCTCCCTCAGCGTCTCCTCACAGGGCTGTACTCCAAACCCTTCCCCAGCCTTGTTGCCCTTCTCTGGACACATTCCAGAAAGTCAACATCTTTCTTAAACTGAGGAGCCCAGAACTGCACACAGGACTCAAGGTGTGGCCTAACCAGTGCTGAGCACAGGGCAGAATGACTTCCCTGCTCCTGCTGGCCACACTATTCCTGATGCAGGCCAGGATGCCATTGGCCTTCTTGGCCACTTGGGCTCATGTTCAGCTGCTGTCAACCATTACCCCCAGGTCCCTCTCTGCCTGGCTGCTCTCCAGCCACTCTGACCCCAGCCTGTAGCACTGCATGGGGTTGTTGTGGCCAATGTGCAGAACCCGGCACTTGGATGTGTTCAATCTCCTGCCCTTGGACTCTGCCCATCTGTCCGGCCTGTTAAGGTCCCTCTGGCATACACTGCTGTTGAATTGCTGTTGGCAATACCTTCAGCCAGAGAAAGATGCTAATTATGAGCATTTTTATTACTAAGCCTGCTTGATTTTTTTTTTTTCTCCTTCACATGTTAATTATTTTTTGTTTTAACAATCCTATCAACACCTCAGCATTCTGACCTAAGCACAGCCCAATTGAGACACAATGTGAAGCCTGTAATTGAGTTTCTGTTTTCATCAGATATTTTCATTAATTATATTTCCATCATTGGCTCCTGAAACTTGAGAATGATGCCTGAGAATCATCTTTTCTGTAACCACATGGATGTAAAGGTGGTGAGAACTCTGCTTCTCCAGAGTGTGCTGTTCACTCTCGGTGCAGTGTGTGCACTAATCTGTTACCAGGCTATGAAATTGGGTAACCTTCAGACCATGTCACAAGCTGTCAAAATGGAAAAGCTCCGAGAGGATGCTGCTGCATGCTCCCAAGCATATGTCACAAGGCATCAAATCCTGACCTGAGTCTCTGTGGTGCAGACAGAGCATGAACAAAATGCATCTTCAACTCCGAATGTCTTAAGCTTTACCAGATTTCTTCACAACCCTGTGAGTGCTGAGTTTGGCCAAATGCCCTGCAGGTGACAGCAGAAACTCTACACAAAGATTTATACAACAAAAAAAAACCCAAAAGAAAATCCCAACAATCAGTAAAACCCCTGGCCAGCAGAAACAGAGGGTTGTGATAGCCAAACAAAAGAACAGATTTAAGGATTTTTCTCCTCCACTGAAAATGTAGTGAAATAGGTCCAGAGCAGGGCCATGAAAATGATCAGGGGGTTGGAGCACCTCTGTTGCAAGGACAGGGTGAGGGAGCTGGGGGTGTTCAGCCTGGAGAAGAGAAGGCTCTGGGGACACCTAATAGCAGCCTGCCAGTAGCTGAAGGGGGCTACAAGGAGGCTGCAGAGAGACTGTTTGCAAAGGCCTGCAGTGACAGGACAAGGGGCAATATCTTCAAACTAGAGCAGAGCAGATTGAGATTGGATGTTAGGAACAAGTTCTTTACCATGAGGGTAGTGAAACGCTGGAACAGGTTGCCCAGGGAGGTGTTTGGGGCCCCTTCCCTAGAGACACTCAAGGTGAGGCTCAACAGGCCTCTGGGCAACCTGATCTAGTTGAGGATGTCCCTTCTTGCTGCAGATGGTGTTGGACTAGACGACCTTTGGAAGTCCCTTCCAACCCAGACCATTCTGCCGTTCTGTAAGTCCTGTGATATCAACAGCAGTTCTTGCAGCTTACTGACTCTGACAAAGGTAGTGTCACTTTATCATCTTTAGTTCCTGATGCTCCTGGGGAGCTGCAGAAGCAGAGCAGCGTTCAAGCTGGAAGGACTGCCTGAAGACCTGCTGGCGTACCTGAAGAAGCTCACTCCCTGCCCTGGCAGATCTGCTTGTCTTGCTCTTGCCAAAACAAGCCTTGTAACACCCCAGGATGATCATTGTTACTTAGCTCATCCTAACACAGCTCACCTTTCCAATGTTTTTGTTTCCCACTGGGCCACCTCTCCCATCATCTTTTTTTGATGTTCTTTTGCCTTGTTTCAGTTTGTCCCTTTTTCCTCCACCACAATGGGTCATGAGATTTCTGCTTCCCAGTAGTTCAATCTCTGCAGCAGATGTCCCAGTGTATCTGTAGTATTGTCTCTCCCATTTTCATTCCTGGGCACAAAGATGAACCTCTGTTTGACAGATGTACCTTTACTACCTGCTGATTTTCTGTCTGCACAAAAATGCAGCCTCTTGCATTTTCAGAGTGGTGGAGCAATGGACATAGCATCAAAGGGAGCCTACAAGAGAGCTGGGGAGGGACTTTTTAGGGTGTCAGGTAGTGATAGGACCAGGGGGAATGAAGCAAAGCTAGAGGAGGGCAGATTTAGATTAGACATTAGGAAGAAGTTCTTCACCATGAGAGTGGTGAGATGCTGGAACAGGTTGCCCAGGGAAGTGGTGGTAAGCCCCATCCCTCAATGTTTTTAGAGGCAGGCTGGATGTGGCTCTGTGCAACCTGATCTAGTGTGAGGTGTCCCTGCCCAGGGGGGGTTGGAACTAGATGATCCTTGAGGTCCCTTCCAACCCTGACAATTCTGTGATTCATTTCTGTGAAGAAAGTGTGGATGAAATGTTGTTCTGGCAGCTGTCCTTGTACCGGCTGCTATAAAAGATAGGACATATGTGGAGGTCACTTATGTTTACATCTCATTTCATGAGATAGACTGCAGCTTGTCTGTTCATTAATTAACAGAAAGTAAACACGCAGCAGAATGTTGCCTGTTCTTATCTAAGAGATTTAACAGGACTTTTGCTGTCTGTTGATGGAACTGGCCTAGTGAATGCAGGGCTGACCTGCTGTGATATCAGCAGTGATATGGAAGGACACTCTGAGATTAGAGCAGTGACACGGAAGGACACTCTGAGATTAGAGCACTGCATGTTCTTTAGCATCTAAGGCTTCTTGTCTGAGTGTTTGGCTCAGGAAGTGGCTTTCATGCTGGATGAAATATTGCAATGTATTTATTTACACTGTACTGGATGAGGATAACTAGAACCAAGTCACCAAGTATCAGGAGGGCTAGCACAAAACACCACTCAGCTGTGGTAAAGACTATGTGGAGGATTGATATTACAGTTCCCTTTCCCTGGAAGTGTTCAAGCCGGGGCTTTGGGCAGCCTGGTCTTGCTAGAATGGTGACTTGTGGTAGGAGTATCCCAGGGAAACCAACCATTTCCTGGACTAGAAATCATTCTGTTCTGCAGCAGCTGTCACTGCCTGACAGCATAAAGCACTGGAGTCTTTGCCCCTTATACAAGTGCACATCGTAGCCTACTAGCAAGCTGAGTTGGAAATGATGTGTTGGGTTTATGTCTCACTGTTGTAGTTTGAGGCTGATGCTTTAGCCTAGTGTCTTGATTGTAAACAACAATAGGAAAACTCCAGAGACTTCCAGTATCTAAGCAGAAAACAGTAAAAGGTAAAGGATACAGAGGAGTAATAATGATATGTCTGTATCATTCCATTGGGTTGCTGATCAGGGTGAAGTTTCCTGCATGGATTGTTTTCTCTCCTTTTCACCTCTTCCCTCTGCAGTACTGCTTTGCATTGCTCCCTTACCTCTTTCCTGACCTTCTGCTGGCTGAACTGACTTGAGCTGTGTCTCTGAAGGCACCAGGGAAGGGAGAGGGGAGGAGGTTGCTAACAGCCCTTTGAGCTGTCCAGGGTGGGTGTGGAACAACCCAAGGAGGTCCTTGTATTGTTTTTTCCCTCTGAACTGTAAATATGTGCAAATACATTTTGTACACAGTCATTGCATTTTATACTTTTGGATTTGAGTTTACCTTTTGTCAATATAACTTCCATTTTACTTCTGAGTTTGGGGATTTGGGGGATTTTACTCTGAGGGGTAATCTCCAATTAATTGGGGGGGTAATCTCAACCCACCACACTCCCATTGCTCGATAAATCACTAGAAATATGATGCGAGTCCTCCACCCATGGTTTGGTCGGTGCTCATTCTTTACACTGGTTGACTTCAGCTGCACAAGATGCACTCTGGTGCAGTCATCCATTAGTGCTCATTTTCCAGCAGATTGTACTCAAAGGCAATGCAAAGTGGGCCCAGCAGCACCTGTCCTGAATTTGGGCCAGAATTTCTCACTGAAATCCTGCTCATCTGAAGTCCTGACATGATACTCTCAGTAGTATTGGACTTACAAACCAGCTTGCAGAACATGCTATGGTTGAGCCCTCTACTATGATTTTCCCCCATGCTATGATTCTCCCCCTCTAGTCCATTCTGGGGAGACCCCACCTGGAGCACTGTGCCCAGTTCTAGAACCCCTATTACAAGAAGGATCTGGGTGTGTTGGAAGGTGTCCAGAGAAGGGCCACGAGGATGATCAGAGGGCTGGAGCTCCTCTCCTATGGAGACAGACTGAGAGAGTTGGGGCTGTTCAGTCTGGAGAAGAGAAGGCTCCAAGGAGACCTCATTGTGGCCTTCCAGTGTCTGAAGTGGGCTACAAGAAAGCTGGGGAGGGAGTTTTTAGGGTGTCAGGGAGTGACAGGACTGGGGGCAATGGGAAAAAATATAGAAGTGAGTAGATTCAGATTGGATGTTAGGAAGAAGTTCTTCCCCATGAGGGTGGTGAGGCACTGGCACAGGTTGCCCAGGGAGGAGGTGGAAGCCTCATCCCTGGAGGTTTTTAAGGCCAGGCTGTGTAGGAGAGGTCCTAACACCACGAAACCCGTAGGCAATGTGCAATCACAGGGACCTCACAGCTGCTCACTGAACTGCCTCAGGAGTGCAGTAGAGCCATCTGCAGCTGCTACACAATAACATTTCTGGATTTAGCATCAGGATTGTGTGGTTATAAGAGAAAATATTGCAGTAAATGGTAACAGGTTATTTTCTTTGTTTTGTGTTATGACTGAGCGTCATCCTGCAGGTCCTGTTGGGGTTGACAAAAAAACTTCAGCTCCAAGTCTCTATTTTAAGGTGCTTATGACTATTCCAAAATAGTTGTCCTTTAGCTGAAAGTCTTCCTTTCTATTCTCAGCAGAGATGTGGGTTTACTTGGAAAATTTCACATTCCATTTGACTGTTGGGTTTGGGTTTTGTTTTTCACATTGTTGTGAATTTAAACAAAAGCTCCATCATGTTCCAGTGCAGGCTGGTATCAGATGGATTTACTGCATGACTTTTCACTGTGCACATCTCTGTCAAATAACAGCCTTGTAATGTACAGAAATCTCTGTTACTGCTAATCCCAGTATTGGGGAAAGGTATTTCAAGCTCTGCTGCAGGGAGATAGGATAGAGTGGAGTGGAATGGAATAGAATGGAATGGAATTAACCATGTTGGAAAAGACCTTTGAGATCATCGAGTCCAACAACTTGTTAGTTTCCTTTTTATTTACCTTCTGATTGATGAGCTTCAGTTTGTTCCTAGGTTTTGTTGGGTTTCAGCTTCTGTTATACCTTCTTAAGTGATGGAACTTTACATGTCTTTATATTTTTGTTTAAAGCTCACCTGAAGTTAGAGTAGAATAGAATAGAATAGAATAGCCCAGACCAGGTTGGAAGAGACCTTTGAGATCATCGCGTCCAACCTATCAACCAATCCAACCCACCTAAACAACTTACTCATGGCACCAAGCACCCCATCAAGTCTCCTCCTGAACACCTCCAATGATGGTGACTCCACCACCTCCCCAGGCAGCCCATTCCAATGGGCAATCACTCTCTCTGTAGAGAACTTCTTCCTAACATCCAGCTAAACCTCCCCTGGTGCAGCCTGAGACTGTGTCCTCTTGTTCTGGTACTGGCTGCCTGGGAGAAGAGACCAACATCCACCTGTCTACAACCTCCTTTCAGGTAGTTGTAGAGAGCAATAAAGTCACCCCTGAGTCTCCTCTTCTCCAGGCTAAGCAGCCCCAGCTCCCTCAGCCTCTCCTCATAGGGCTTATGTTCCAAACCCCTCACCAACTTTGTTGCCCTTCTCTGGACACATTCCAGCAAGTCAACCTCCTTCCTAAACTGAGGGGCCCAGAACTGGACACAGGACTCGAGGTGTGGCCTAACCAGTGCAGTGTACAGGGGCAGAATGACCTCCCTGCTCCTGCTGGCCACACTGTTCTTGATGCAGGCCAGGATGCCATTGGCCCTCTTGGCTGCCTGGGCACACTGCAGGCTCATGTTCAGCCTACCATCGACCAGTACTCCCGGGTCCCTCTCTACCTGGCCGCTCTCCAGCAACTCCTAACTCCAGTTAGCAGTGACACTTTTTTCCCTCTTCACAAGATGATAAGTTGGCAGTTGCTTGATCAACTCTTAAATCCTGTCAAATTGTGAATAATTACACCTTACTTTAATTGGCATGTGGTTCTTAGTATAGATTATGTTTGGTTGATTTCTTTGTGTCTTGTAGCTGCACTTCAATTTACAAGGTGTGTTTGCCTCCTGGTTATAGTTTGATTTGGTATTTTAATCTTAGAAATATCTTAGAAACACCTTCCCTGAATTTCTGATCACTCTTATCATAGCATGGCCTCCTTGACAAGTATCACAAGGGGGTTTATGGGATGGATGAGGCTCAAGATAGGGATGTGCTGCAACATGTCCAGAGAAGGGCCACGAGGATGATCAGAGGGCTGGAGCTCCTCTGCTATGGAGACAGACTGAGCGCTGGGGCTGTTCAGTCTGGAGAAGAGAATGCTCTGAGGAGACCTTCTTGTGGCCTTCCAGTATCTGAAGGGGGCTACAAGAAAGCTGGGGAGGGACTTTTTAGCGTGTTGGGTAGTGAAAGGACTGAGGGAATGGGAAAAAAACTAGAAATGGGTAGATTGAGATTGGATGTCAGGAAGATGGTCTTCACCATGAAGGTAGTGAGACTCTGGAACAGGTTGCCCAGGGAGGTGGTGGAAGCCTCATGCCCGGAGGTTTTTGAGGCCAGGCTGGATGTGGCTCTGAGCAGTCTGATGTAGTGTGAGGTGTCCCTGCCCATGGCAGGGGGGTTTGAACTGGATGATCCTTGAGGTCCCTGCCAAACCTGACAATTCACTACTAAATAAACTGAAATCCTCCCTTGATGAGAGCAAGCCCTAAGAGTGATGCTCGTAGCAGAGGACTACATTTTCATGCAACACACAAAGTCACTGAGCTCCATGACCCCCTCCAGAGTGACCTGCAGGCCTGGCCTGCAGCCATGCAGCCAGGCAAGGGCTGACCAGCCTCGGGCAGAGCCCGGGAGGCATGGAGCTGAGGAGCCCCTCTGTCGGCTGGCTCCCTTGCTGGTTGCCATGACATTTGATCACCTAGAAATAGGTTCTGGGAAGTCTGGGTCTTGTTCTGCAGCTCTGGAGCTGGATTTGCTCTGTTTTGCTTATGGACCTTTGAGGTGGGGGAGGAGGAGGAAGAGGAGAAGGAGGAGTGGGCTGGTAGCACTCTACTGCTAAGTCCCTCAACCTGTCCTTGTTCCTTTCCAGATCAAAGACCCAGGCTACTGAATGCAGACAGATTTGTACCACAGATCTTTTATCTTCCTCCTCATGCATTTTGCATCTGTGGGGTTTTTTTTGCAGCTGATTCATAACATTCTGAGGTTTTCCTTTCTGCTGCACACCTGCAGGGGCTGTCAGGATGCTGTGCTGACCCACATGGCGGTACTGGACCCATCTCTAGCACATCTCTGCGCTGCAGGACTGTGGCAGGGTGCCTGTGCTTGCTCACCCATGAGAGTACAGTGCTTTTTCTTTAGTGCTGTGCCTGAGATTAATTAATCTGCTTCTCAGCAACCTTAGCTAATTAATAATGCTTGTGTATTTCCCATAAGAGAGTCCTTTCTCCGCTCTGCAAAGCCCATCGACACGGAGTGGAGATGCTTGCTGTGCCTTGGCTCTGCCGAAGCAGGTGCTAGGAGATAAATCACAACCCCAGCACACTGCCAGCTCAAGCAGCAGCAGTTTATATCAAGTACAAATAACAAAGACATTGCACCTGATTGCTTACATCAGTTACCTAATTCATTATACTGCTCCATCAATTACCTAATCCACTATACTGTTACCTAATTCATTATGCTAAGGTGGATCCTACATTTGCATTTAAACTTTCCCACCATAGCTTATGTAGGAGCCACCTGGATGTATTGATCTTTGTCCAAATCTCTCTCTGGTTTATGGAAAGAAGCCATAATGAGGCATCCTCTACAGAGGTTGACAAAATTTTACTACCTTTCTCTACTTGTCTTAATTACTGTCTTGTTTCTGATTGTTTTAACCTTTGAGTTTCTTCTGGCCTTTGCTGTTACAGTCCTTCCATTCTTGTTATTCTGGTTTCAGACCAGTTCATTATAGGCTTATTCAACCTAAAAGTTTTTTATTTTATCCTTCTGAGATCACTTATAGTGGCTAACATTGCTCAGAAGTCTGTGCATTATACAGCTCTTCTTTCAGTGGTTGAGTGCTAGAATTAAAGGATATCCCTGATCATGGCATAGGGAATAGAATAGAATAGAATAGAATAGAATAGAATAGAATAGAATAGAATAGAATAGAACAGAACCAGACCAGGTTGGAAGAGAGCCTCAAGATCATGTCCAACCCATCATCCAACACCATCTAATCAACTAAACCATGGCACCAAGCACCCCATCAATCTCCTCCTAAACACCACCAGTGATGGCGACTCTACCACCTCCCCAGGCAGCCCATTCCAATGGGCAATCACTCTCTCTATGAAGGATTTCTTCCTAACATCTAGTCTAAACCTCCCCTGGTGCAGCTTGAGACTGTCCCCTCTTGTTCTGGTGCTGTCTGCCTGGGAGAAGAGATCAGGCCCCACCTATCTACAACCTCTCTTCAGGTAGTTGTAGAGAGCAATAAGGTCTCCCCTGAGCCTCCTCTTCTCCAGGCTAAGCAACCCCAGCTCCCTCAGCTTCTCCTAGGGCTTGTGCTCCAAACCCCTCCCCAGCTTTGTTGCCCTTCTCTGGACACCTTCCAGCAAGTCAACATCTTTGCTAAACTGAGGGGCCCAGAACTGGACACAGGACTCAAGGTGTGGCCTAACCAGTGGTGAGCACAGGGCACAATGACATCCCTGCTCCTGCTGGCCACACTATTGCTGATGCAGGCCAGGATGTCATTGGCCTTCTTGGCCACCTGGGCACACTGCTGGCTCCCGTTCAGCTGCTGTCAACCATTACCCCCAGGTCCCTTTCTGCCTGGCTGCTCTCCAGCCACTCTGTCCCCAGCCTGCAGCACTGCATGGGGTTGTTGTGGCCAGTGTGTAGAACCTGGCACTTAGATATGTTCAATCTCCTGCTGTTGGACTCTGCCCATCTGTCCAGCCTGTCGAGGTCCCTCTGCAGAGCTCTCCTACCCTCTAACAGATCAACACCTGTCCCCAGCTTGGTGTTGTCTGCAAATTTACTGATGATGTTCTCAATGCCCTCATCCAGATCATCAATAAAGATATTGAACAGGATGGGGCCCAACACTGATCCCTGGGGGACACCACTAGTGACTGGCCGCCAGCTGGATGTGGCACCATTCACCACCACTCTGGTGGTGGACTAGATGACCTTTAGAGATCCCTTCCAACCCAAACTATTCTGTGATACCTGTGGGACAATGTGATGGTTTAGAGACTAGGTGCCTTTAAGAACCACAAAGTTACAGACCTCCAAGAGGTCCCAATGTCCAGGAGGTGGACCAGAAAAGTGTATTTCATTCCCGTAAGTCCTGCATCCCTATAAAACTGGCTGCAGTTTCACTTTTCTTCCCTTTTCCCTCCCTCTCTGCTCCTGGGAGGACATGCAGGCTGTTATCTCCTTGTGGGGGTGCTGAGGCCTGGAGTTTGGCCTTGGCAATACTGCCAATTAGGCCAGGACCTGGAGCTGCCAAGCTGCAGTTTACGCTGTGTCACATTGGTTTGGTCTAGGGGATGCAGAGAGGCCTCGTAGTGGGGGGGCATGAAGGCTTGGGTTTGTTGGCCTGGTTTAAAGGGAGGTTTCTGAAGGCTTTGGCTTAATGAGCCTCTGTGTTAAGCCCAAAGTATGGATTTTAGTGTATTTTATATGCTGTGGGCTGTTTTGTGTAGCTGTGAATAGCAGTTCCATTTAAACCTCCCGATCCTCTCCAATCCTTTGTGCGAGCCTTTTTCTTTTGCCCCTTCTGGAAGAGGCAAAATAACAAATCTGTCTTACTCTAAATTAAGACAGACAACCAGACAGAGTAGAAAAACTGGCAAAAGTGACTAAAATGCTTCTGATTGTAGGATCTCAGCCTCTGAAATCTGTCTTTAATTTTCTTTTTTTTCATCTTTATGGTAGCATTGCTGATTTCATCACTCCCCCACAGTGGATGGCCTTTCAGATGCATTATACCTCTTGAACATTGCTGTTTATTTGCAGGCAGGGAAATGGAAGCTGAAAGGAGGATGCCACATGGTTTTATTACTGCAATTTCTGTATTTTTCTGTCGAGGTAACTGGATCAGGGGGAGTCAAAACATATCAGACTGATCTTCATGTTAATTCGAAGTCATGAAAAAGGAGCCTTTTCATTTCTGTGAGAGTTAAGAAATGTTCACAGTGAATGTAGTATTCTTGGGTATGCCTTCATGTAATTTCATTTTTGTGGCCAAAGTCTTTTAGATACCCTGTCAGAGAAGTTCAGCCTACTAAAAGATCAGATCACAGAAACATTCAGGTTGGAAAAGACTCTCAGGATCACCAAGTCCAATCCAGAACCCTACTCTACAAGGTAGAGTAAACCATAGCCCCTAAACCATAGCCCCAAGCACCACATCCAAACCACCCTTAAACACATACAGGGTTGGTGACTCCACCACCTCCCTGGGCAGAACATTCCAATGCCTGACCACTCTTGCTGGGAAAAAAGTCTTCCTAATGTCCAGTCTAAATCTACCCAAGTCATAGCTTGAGGCCATTCCCTCTTGTTCTATCACTAATGACCTGTGAGAAGAGACCAGCACCAACCTCTCTACAACCTCCTTTCAGGTAGTTGTAGAGAGCCATGAGGTCTCCCCTCAGCCTCCTCTTTTTCAAACTAAGCAGCCTCAGCTCCTTCAGTTGCTCTTCATCAGATTTATTGTCCAGGCCCTTCCCCAGCTTCCTTGCCCTCCTCTGCACTGGCTCCAGCACCTCCACATCTCTCTTGGATTGAGGTGCCCCAAAATGGACACAATACTTGAGGTGTGGCCTCCCCAGAGCTGAGTACAAGGGGACAATCACCTCCCTGCTCCTGCTGGACACAGCATTTCTAATGCCAGCCAGGATGCCTTTGGCTTTCTTGGCCACTTGGGCACACTGCTGGCTCATATTCACTTGCTTGTCCATTAGAACCCCCAGGTCCCTTTCTGCCAGGCAGCTTTCCAGCCACACTGCCCCAAGCCTGTAGCATTGCTTGGGGCTGTTGTGACCCAAGTGCAGGACCTGGCACTTGGCCTTGTTGAAGCTCATCCTGTTAATGCTGGCCATGGATCCAATCTGTCCAAGTCCCTCTGTAGAGCCTCCCTGCCCTCATGGAGAAGATGAGAAGAGCAGGTAATGTTCATAAGCAAGCAGCTCTTTTTCAGTCCTCCTTACCATTTGACAGATCAGGAAGGGCAGCTGCTGCTAATCTTCACTGCAACCTCAAGGCACCTGGGGAAATGGAAATCATTTATTTTAACGTCTTAGCAGGTCATGGGCCGTGGTGTGAATCACAGTACCTTGGCCTGATTCCAGCTTGAAAGTTACATTTTGCTGAGCAAATGCACCCCATGGCATTTTCAGTGATTCACTTTTTTTGTCTTAACATGGTTTGGAGTTGCTGAGCAAAGTTAAAAAGCTGGGGGCTTCCCAACTACCAGAAAGATCTTAGTGTTGTCGGAGCTGAACTGATGCTAACTTTCCCTGCTTGTCCAAAAGCTTCATCATAGCATCACAGGATGTTAGGGGTTGGAAGGGACCTCTGAAGATCATCAAACCCAACCCCTCTGCCAGAGCAGGACCACAAAATCCAGCACAGGTCACACAGAAACACAGCCAGGTGGGGCTTGAAAGCCTCCAGAGAAGGAGACTCCGCAAGCTCTCTGGGCAGCCTGTTCCAGTGCTCTGGGACCCTCACAGTGAAGAAGTTCCCTCTCATGCTGAGGTAGAACCTCCTGTACTGTAGTTCCTATCCATTGCCCCTTGTCCTATCGCAGAGTGCAAGTGAGCAGAGCCTGTCCCCCACTTCTTGACCCCCTGTCCTCAGGTATTTATAGACATTGATTAAATCCCCTCTCAGTCTTCTCCTCTCCAGACTAAACAGCCCCAGGGCTCTCAGCCTCTCCTCATCAGGCATCCAGTCCCTTCAGCATCCTCTTAGCCCTCCATTGGGTTCTCTTCAGCAGATCCCTGTCCCTCTTGAACAGAGGAGCCCAGAACTGGATGTGATATTCCAGGTGTGGCCTCACTAGGGCAGAGTAGAGGGGGAGGAGAACCTCCCTGGATCTGCTGGACACACTCCTCTTAATGCACCCCAGGATCCCATTGGCCTTCTTGGCCACAAGGGCACATTGCTGTCCCATGCAGAACTTGTTGTCCACCAGGACTCCCAGGTCCTTCTCCACAGGGCTGCTCTCCAGTGCCTTACCTGAAGGCACACTCAGCCACTGAATTTCAGGGGACAGCTTCAAAAGCATGTGTGTATTGAGAAAGGCTGAGCCCTCTGGTGCCTGCCCAGACACTGGTGAGCTTGTGTAGGCTGTGCATGTATTAAATGTCTCTTAATTTCCAGCTCCTTGGTGGGAACAGTAGTGTGGAAATGTTAGAGAAAACAGGGTGGTAGAAGCTTCCATACAGGGTATGCAAAATAGAATGGGAAAAGTGAAGCTTCTGCAATTAGTGGTTGTGAAATTATCCAAGGCTTCTGGTTTTACTACCTTAAAAGAGCTGAAGTGAAGCTAGTGAGACTGGGGAAATATTTAAAGAACACTTTGCAAGGACAGAACCTTTTATCAATAAAGGCAGGGGGGGGTTGTGTTGTGGTGGTTTGTTTCTTTCACAACAGCAATGTTTTGCTGCACAGTGCTAATGCTGCTCAAATGGAACTGCCTCTCAAGGCATCTAAATGTGTCTGAGTAGGTTCCTGTGGCTCTCAGGCAACGGGAGCACTCAATAACATGAGATAAAAAGATAAAAAACATGCTTAATATGATCTGTTGAACTGGAGCATTTTAATCAGAGCTGAGCTCTGAAGGAGCCAGGTGTTATTTTGCTCCTGGCAGCAACTGAAACTTCACAGGCTTTTCATGACATCACGTCTTTGCCATGTCTCAAGCAGTGACTCATCTTGCTTGCCTGTTTGTTCCTATTTCTAGCTGCCAGAAGGAGCAGTAAGCTCGATGTCATCATTCTCCTGTTAATGACACACACTTGTCTGCCCAAGGCCATTGTCTTTGCACACCTTTTTGGTTCTTGGTGGGTTGTTTCTCTTCCCCTTCCTCTTTGTCAAGGTGGCTTTTGTTTAGCTGATTTCTTTGTGGCTTCCACTCAGAATTTTGTCTGCTTTTGCAAAGGAACCGTTTGTGTGTGTGCATTACTGTAACATCCAGCAGCTCCAGCTGCAGAGCAGAGCCCTTCTGCACTGAGCAAACACATAGAATCATAGAATTGTCAGGTTTGGAATGGACCTCAAGGATCATTCCGTTCCAACTCCCCTGACATGGGCAGGGACATCTCACACTGTTACTCAGAGCCACATCCAGCCTCCAGGGATGAAGCTTCCACCACCTCCCTGGGCAACCTCTTCCAGTGTCTCACCACTCTCATGGTGAAAAACTTCTTCCTAACATCCAATCTGAATCTACCCATTTCTTGTTTTGCTGCATCCCCCCCCTCCCCGACCTATCACTACCTGACACCCTAAAAAGTCCCTCCCCATCCCTTCTTGAACACCTCCAGGGATGGTGACTCCACCACCTCCCTGGGCACCCTATTCCAACAGCTAATTACTCTCTCAGTGAAGAACTTTCTCCTCGCCTCCAGCCTAAACTTCCCCTGGCACAGCTTGAGACTGTGTCCTCTTGTTCTGGAATAGTCCTAGCTCTCTCAGTCTGTTCTCATAAGAGAGGAGCTCCAGCCCTCTGACTACCCCCATGGCCCTTCTCTGGACATGTTCCAGCATGTCCAGATCCTTCTTGTAATAGGGCCTCCAGAACTGGACACAGTACTCCAGGTGGGGTCTCACCAGAGCAGAGGGGGAGAATCCCTCCCTCGCCCTGCTGACTATGCTTCTCTTGATGCAGCCCAGGCTCTGGTTGGCTTTCTGGGCTGCAAGTGCACACTGCTGGCTCACGTTGAGCTTCTCGTCCCCCAGCACCCCCAAGTCCTTTTCTTCAGGGCTTCTCTCAAGCCAGTCCCTGCTCAGCCTGTATTGGTGCTTGGGATTGCCCTGATCCAGATGCAGGACCTTGCACTTGGTCTTGTTGAATCTCATGAGGTTGGCTAAAGAAGTCTCAGCACCAGAGTCTGTAATGCATATCCTGACATAACAGTAGTGGGATGGGAGCACATCTAGAACTTCTAGAGGTCAGGAGAAATTTAACCCTCCACATTGCAACAGTCAGCAAGGTAAGGAAGTGCATCTCTGAGCAGCTAGCTACAAGTCTTGGGCATGAAGAGGTGAATCATAGGATCACAGAATGGTCCGGGCTGGAAGGGACCTCTAAAGGTCATCCAGTCTGACCTCCCTGCAGTCAGCAGGGACATCCCCAACTAGATCAGGTTGCCCAGGGCCTTGTTGAGCATCACCTCGAATATCTCCAGGGATGGAGCCTCAACCACCTCCCTGAGCAACCTTTTCCAGTGTTCCACCACCCTCATAGTAAAGAACTTGTTCCTAACATCCAATCTAAATCTTCCCTTCTCTAGTTTGAAGCCATTGCCCCTCAACCTGTCACTGCAGGCCTTTGCAAACAGTCTCTCTGCAGCCTTCCTGTAGGCTCCCCCTCAGGTACTGGCAGGCTGCTATTAGGTCTCCCTGGAGCTTCTTCTCCAGGCTGAACACTCCCATCTCCCTCAGCCTGTCCTCATAGTAGAGGTGCTCCTACCCCCTGATCATTTTTGTGGCCCTCCGCTGGACCCTCTCCATCAGGTCCATGTCCCTCCTATCTTGAGGGCTCCAGACCTGGATACAGTACTCCAGGTGAGGTCTCACCAGAGCAGTGTCAGAATCACCTCTCTGGATCTGGATCTGCTGGCAAAGACATCTTTTGATGCAGTCCAGGCTGCCATTTGCCTTCTGTGGTGCAAGCTCACACTGCCTGTTCGTGTTCAGCTTCTCATCCATCAACACCCCCAAATCCTTTTCCTCAGGGCTACTTTCTAGCACCTCATCCCCTGGTCTGAGCCCCAGGCTGGTCTGCAACAGAACAACAGAAAAAACAGTTTCTCTCTGCCTTCAGCATATGCGTTTATTTCTGCTTACCCAGATTGTCTGTCAGGCAGAGAAGAGGAGCTGAGATGGCTAGTGTAAGAACTGAGCAGTGTGTGCAGGGATTCAGATCTTCCCTGACACTTGGGTATTTAACAGCTTGCTGCCCCCATAACCATGGGGCCCTGAAGTCCGTTATCCTGTCTGCAAGGCTGACCAAACTCTGATCCAGGAGCAAAATACCTGTCCCAGAGGTGTCAGCATAGGGAAGGAGAGACCTCTCATTCACCAGCAGTCTGGGCAACAGGTGACTCTTACCCTTACATAATATTCCTTTCAAAACAAACACCACCAAACCCAAGCAACAAACTCAAACCGCAATCCTTTCAGCAGCCCGCCAGGCTTATCGCTCCGTTTGTCACATAGGCTGCTAAAGCTGCTGCGCTACTGAGGGGATTAAATCTGGTGCAGATGAGAAGTTTCTGTGACATTTTATTTGGAACAAAGAGCTTGTGGCTGGGAAAATCTTCCCTAGAAGAAGGATGGTTCAGAGTCAGGGGCTCTTATTTTTCAGACCTGCAGCAGTGAGCGTTTGGAGTGATTTAAACCCCACAAATATATTCATTTCCTGTGAAAGGGCCTCGCTGTTTCTGCTGGCAGCCAAGTAAGTTCACAATAGGAGCACAAACAGCTTTTCTTAAATGCTTGGGTGATAGATCTTGTAAGTAGAGGGCAACCTGCACATGATGCAAATGCACTTAGGCCTTTTGTCTTCTCTGATAAACACTGAATTTCGATTGCTCATTAACGTGAAAGCTTAACGTTGTTTTGTTTCAAGCTACCAACTTATGGTCTGGTGGAGGTTTCTAATAGTTTCTGTCAAGGACAGGCACATAGGTAAGCTGCAGAAGAACAGGATTCTTAGTACCTTACTGTAAATATATCTCACAGGGACCCTTCCGTGCCTGGTTGCAACAAACCTCTCTGGTTCTTCGCTGGAGATGGCTAAGCAGGCTTCAGGATGCTGAAGACTCAGACTGCTCTTCCTAGGCATTTGGCTAGACTGCTAATTAGAGCTTCTGCTCATCCCTGCCTGTGCCTCAGCTACTTTGCCTTCTAATGAGTTTGTGGTCTACCTGAAAATCTTGCCAAGAACTTGGGGGGTGAGGAGGGAGCAGTCTGCATCGGTTGCTTTCTCCTTCATTAGATAATCATCTTGCACATCACCCCCTGAAATGCCCAATTACCCACGGTTTGTGGTGCTTTAAACAATTCAAAGGCAGCTACTGTAAACACTGAAGAAGCTGAGCTTAGATTTCTGCACTTTGTTTTATTTATGCCGAAGTATCTGAGGGGGAGGGCTGTTCACTTGGAAGGTAGCATAATAGGTGGTGTGAGCCGAGAAAATTAAGCCAGTTTATAGCTCTCTAAGAAGCTAACATAGCCTGAGGAAAAAAAAATCACTTCAGGGCGATATTACAAAGCTCCAAATGGATTTGGAGAAAGGCAACTAAAGCCCTTTAAGGGGAGATGACATGCTCTTTACCTGCACATAAAAACCGAGCCAGGAATCCAGCAGTGACTCACCTCAAGATGAATCACATCTCTGCCTTGTAGCACAGGCTACGAGGGAAAGGTTATGAATAAACTTTACATACCATGAAATATAGAGTGCCTTTTCCTGCACACACTCCCTTTGGTAACCTGAGAAGGCTTCCGTGCGATGAATATGCAAATCACCTTCCTAATGAGGTAAGTGCATTGTCCACCGAGAGCAGCAAAAGCACACAGCCCCTGGGATTCTGTTTCCTGCAGACACATCCCTGCCTCTTGCGAACTAATCAATCAGGGCTCGCCCCCACACCGGGGTTCGCAGGCGAAATACTGAGAGCAGCAAGCCTGAACTACTGAATTTCAGAGCTTTCAGGCAACAGCACAGTTTGCTAACTCTGTGGACTGACTCCAGTTCCTCACTAAGCTGCTATGAGGACAGGGTTTGGAAGGCACCCTGAGAGACTTTTGAGGCTCTTTATCCAGGGCAGCCTGGCTGTGCATCCATAAAGCTATTTGCTCCTAGACATGGAGAGGCTGAGGGAGCTGGGAGTGTATAGCCTGAAGAAGAGGAGGCTCAGGGGAGACGTTATTGCTCTCTACAGCTACCTGAAGCGAGGTTGTAGCCAGTTGGGGGTTGGTCTCTTCTCCCAGGCAACCAGTGGCAGAATAAGAGGACACAGTCTCAAGCTGTGCCAGGGGAAGTTTAGACTTGAGGTTAGGAGAAAGTTCTTCACAGAAAGAGAGATTGGCCATTGGAATGTGCTGCCCAGGGAGGTGGTGGAGTCACCATCCCTGGAGGTGTTCAAAAAAGGATTGGATGTGGCACTTGAAGCCATGGTTTAATTGTCATGAGGTGTTAGGTAGTAGGTAATAGGTTGGACTTAATGATCTCTGAGGTCTTTTCCAACCTGGTTGATTCTATGTTTCTTTCCAAATCATTCTGTGTGTAGCTAAGCAATGTTCCTTGCAGCTGCTTACTACCTGCTCAACAGCCTCATGCCCAAAGCCAAAATGAATCCTAGTTAAATGCAGAGCACAAAATAGGAGGTGAGATTTGGGAGACAAAAGAAGCTGGGAATGCAGATAGGAAAGAGTAACAGAGAGCATGAGCAAGGAAGAAGCCTGACCTCCTTTACATTTGTTTCCTTTTATTGGTTGCAGAATGTGAGATGTTACTAATTTAGGTCTTTCTCCTAATGAGGCATGAAGTAAGTCTCTCTCGTTGGGTTTCTTGGATGCTGGAAAGAGATAAGCATTGCACTTAAGCTTTTTTTCCCCTTCCCCAGCTAAAGTATGCTCAAGGTCTATCTCTTTTCACCTTACTGACTGTATTGGTGACACCTGTAGGAATGCAGCTTTGGGTGGTGGGTGGGTGTTTCCCCTCAGTCCAATCTGACCCTAAGTCAGAAGAGTTACCATGAGCACACACACCTGTGGAGGCTGATGATTTGATAAGCCTCCTGTCCATATGAAATCAGGTTAAAATGAAGCAACTCTCACAGTCCTCTGACTAAAGAGAAGAATCCATTGCTGCTGAGATCTTCCCCACCTGGAGAAGTGCAGGTGGGCTGCAGTGTGTTCAGCAGCTGAACTGGGCTGTGGTGTCAGTGAATACCAGAGTGCTCTGTGATGCATTTATCAGTGCTAGGAGAGGAACTGGTTGCTCAGCCCACTTGGTGTGGTCCAGCTCATTCTGCTCCTTTTTGTCAGGAGAGAACAGGAAGGCTGTTTCTCAGTCAGTGTACAGTGCCTACTGTGATCAGCCAATGGACTGCCCTGACTTGAAATAAATGCACAAATATCAAGGAAAAAATCATAGAATTGTAGAATTGTCAGGGTTGGAAGGGACCTCAGGGATCATCTAGTTCCAACCCATTCAATCCCTTCTTTTTCATTGGGATTGGTGCAGAAACAGCAAGATTCCTGCTGCATGGTCTCTGTCCTAGGAAACTGGCAGTGTGTTACAGCTGTGGGTAGTCTCATGGTAGTGCAGTAGGCAGAACCTTTTAAGAAAGCTGCAGGGAGCTTATTTTCCAGATCTGTCCTCCTACAGAGAGCCTCTGTGAGATTCTGGTGCAGAACAACAGGGGATCATTGATGTTTTCCCCTCTCACAGACTGGCTAGCATGTCTTCAGGAAGGGCCAACACTGTCTCATGCAAGCAGCAATAACAAGGCTGCTTGCATGGCAATGACGGACAGGAGGGTTTTAAAGCTGAGCCGTTTTCCACCCACTGCACCTTATGGGTTTTTTTCTGGGGTTGTGGTGATGTGCTGTTTCTGATCAGAAACTGGGTCTGTACTCCTGAAAGAGTGCTCTACGTGGATTTATTTCACTCTTGCAACTAGCTGTAGGGTTGAGAAGTCCTTTTTTTTTCCCCCCTCTGGAGACGAGAAACTTTATGATCACATTTGAGACCAGGGGCAGTACTGTGAGTACTGTGTCAAGTTCTGGGCCCCTCAGTTTAAGAAGGACATTGAGATGCTTGAATGTGTCCAGAGAAGGGCATTGAGGCTGGGGAGAGGTCTCAAGCACAGCCCTGTGAGGGGAGGTTGAGGGAGCTGGGGGTGTTTAGCCTGGAGAAGAGGAGGCTCTGGGGAGACCTTCTTGCTCTCTACAACTACCTGAAAGGAGGTTGTAGCCAGATGGGGGTTGGTCTCTTCTCCCAGGCAACCAGTGGCAGAACAAGAGGACACAGTCTGAAGCTGCACCAGGGGAAGTTTAGGCTCAAGGTAAGGAGAAAGTTCTTCACAGAAAGAGAGATTGGCCATTGGAATGTGCTGCCCAGGGAGGTGGTGGAGTCTCCCTCCCTGGAGGTGTTCAAAGGGGACTGGATGTGGCACTTGGAGCCATGGTTTAGTTGTCATAAGGTGTTAGGTATTAGGTGATAGGTTGGACTTGATGATCTCTGAGGTCTTTTCCAACCTGGTTGATTCTATGATTCTATTCTAAATGCTCTCTTAAGTGTGGGGTTTGGAGGACTATAGGACCATTCATTTCAGAACTGCTAACTCCTAAGAGTAACTGGCAGTCAACACTTTATGCTGGACCTGTGCTTTAAAAGAGAAGGTCTTTTTGCCTCCCTGCAGCTGTTTCAGAGTTGTCATTTGCCAAAAGCTGGATGAAATGTGCTTGTTCAAGTGACAGAGACCTCCCCAATTAAAGATACACCAAGCACATGACTTCTCTCCTGGGTTCAGATGACAGTCCAGAGGGAATGGATTGGCTGCAGGACTGCTGATTTAACGTAGAAGTGTTGCTCAGTGCAAGAGCAGACATCCAAAAAGGGGAAGCATAAATGCTGTTGAAGCTGACTTGTTTTCTAGCTGTCACAAGTCTTTCAAAATCCTTCTCTTGTATATGCCAGAGTTTCACCTTTGTGCTGCCAGGCTGAGCACAGAAATGACAGCTGGGGGTTAGCACTCTGGAGGTGAAAGAAAAATAATTAGGCTGAACAAGCAGAAAAAGAATTAGTAAATCCCAAATCCCAGCATCACAGCTGGGATATTCTGCAATAAATACAGTTTGCAGAGCAATTGCCATTGCATCAAATGGTTAATTGTTGTCTTTAAGCTCAGGGTAAGAGTGGAGCCACCTGCAGCATCTCTTTCAAGGTGGTTTTCCTGACTGTGACATGAAATTGCAACATGTAATGTCTTTTGCCTAGTAGCCCTGCACCACTTTCTTGTTGCCTCTGCTTTGAAGTGCCAGCTTCCAGTGAACTCTGCTAACATTTCATTATTGCACTGAGGCTGAGGCAGAGAAGAACAATTAAAGGGTTGACATCTTTGGTATTTTTGTAATAGTACATGTGTCAAACTGCATTGAACAAGTCAGAGTTGATGCAAAAGCCCAATCAATGCCAAAATGCAAGTAGAGTTTATTTCAGTTGGGAGCAAATGAGAATTTTGTAGTGTATTACAAAAAAACCTGTTTGCCTTGGTTTAGATATAGCACCTCATTCTGGAGGTCATCTCTAGGCACTTGGAAGAGAAGAAGATGATCAAGAGCAGTCAGCAGGGATTTACCAAGGGGAAGTCATGCTTGACTAATCTGATAGCATTCTGTGGTGCCCTAACTGAATGGGCAGATGCAGGGAAAGCAGTGGGTGTAGTCTACCTTGACCTTAGCAAGGCTTTTGACACTGTCTCCTATAACATCCTTGTGAGCAAGCTCAGGAAGTGTGGGATGGAAGAACAGAGAGTGAGAGGGATTAGGAGCTGGTTATAAAATAGAGTCCAAAGAGTGGTGGTCATTGGTGCCAAGTCCAGCTGGAGAGCTGTGACTAGTGGAGTCCCCCAGGGATCAGTGCTGGGTCCAGTCCTGTTCAACATCTTGAGCAATGACATTGATGATGGGACAGACAGACAGAGTCTGCTCAGCAAGTTTGATGATACCAAACTGGAAGGCTTGGCTGAGACACCTGAAGGCTGTGCAGCCATTCAGTGGGACTTGGACAGACTGAGAGTTGGACAAAGAGGAACCTAATGAGGTTCTACAAAGCTAAGTGCAGAGTCCTGCAGCTGGGAAGGAAGAATAAACTGCAGCAGTACAGGTTAGGAGGTGATCTGCTGGAGAGCAGCCCTGTGGAGAAGGACCTGGGAGTGCTGAGTGACAAGTTCTGCATGGGACAGCAATGTGCCCTTGTGGCCAAGAAGGCTAATGGGATCCTGGGGTGCATTCAGAGGAGTGTGTCCAGGAGATCCAGGGAGGTTCTCCTCCCCATCTACTCTGCCCTAGTGAGGCCCCATCAAGAGTACTGCATCCAGTTCTGGGTTCCCCAGTTCAAGAGGAACAGGGATCTACTCGAGAGAGTTTAAGGGAGGGCTACAAGGATGCTGAAGGTACTGGAGTACTGCCTGATGAGGAGAGGCTGAGAGATCTGGTCTGTTTAGTCTGGAGAGGAGAAGACTGAGAGGGGATTTAATAAATATCTGAGGGCTGGGGGTGAGGAAGGAAGGGACAGCCTCTGCTCACTTGTGCCCTGTGATAGGACAAGGGGCAATGGATGGAAACTACAGCACAGGAGGTTCCACCTCAACATGAGGAGGAAATTCTTCACTATGAGGGTCCCAGAAGACTGGAACAGGCTGCCCAGAGAGATTGTGGAGTCTCCTCTGGAGACTTTACAGCCCCATCTGGATGCATTCTCTGTGACCTGTGCTGGATTCTATGGTCCTGCTCTGGCAGGGGGGTTGGACTTAATGATATCCAGTAGTCCCTTCCAACCCCTGGCATCCTGTGATCCTGTGACTTGTCTACAGCTCCTGCTTCTGAGAACTGAAGTCTTCAAACGCAGGCATTCCTTTCTGTTGCAGGACACAGCTGGACAGGAGAGGTACAGGACCATCACTACAGCCTACTACCGAGGAGCAATGGGCTTCGTCCTGATGTACGACATCACCAGTGAAGACTCCTTCAACGCAGTGCAGGACTGGTAGGAAATATTCTTACTGCTGCCTTCAGCTGGGGGGACTTTGCCAGTTCTCTCCTTAGAGTTGGCTGTGGAGTACCCTGTGGAACCCTAATAGCAACCTTCCAGTACCTGAAGGGGCCTACAAGAAGGATAGAGAGAGACTGTTTGCAAAGGCCTGCAGTGACAGGTTGAGGGGCAATGGCTTTAAGCTGGAGAAGAGCAGATTTACATTGGGTATTAGGAAGAGACTTTTTACTATGAGTGGAATACTGGAGCAGGTTGCCCAGGTAGGTGGTTGAGGCCCCATCCCTGGAGATATTCAAGGTGAGGCTCAACGAGGCCCTGGGCAACCTGATCTAGCTGGGTATGTTCCTGCTGACTGCAGGGAGGTTGGACTGGATGACCTTTGGAGGTCCCTTCCAGCCCAGCCCATTCTATGATTCTGGAGATATTCTATGAACATTGGACATCCCACTCTCCACAGTGCTTTGCATTTCAGTCTGGAGAAGAGAAGGCTCTGAGGTGACCTAATTGTGGCCTTCCAGTATCTGAAGGGGGCCTACAAGAAGGCTGGGGAGGGACTTCTCAGGATATCAGGTAGTGATAGGACTAGGGGGAATGGAATGAAGCTGGAGGTGGGGAGATTCAGGCTGGATGTGAGGAGGAGGTTCTTCCCCATGAGGGTGGTGAAGCCCTGGAATGGGTTGTCCAGGGAGGTGGTTGAGGCCCTGTCCCTGGAGGTGTTTAAGCCCAGGCTGGATGAGGCTCTGGGCAGCCTGATCTAGTGTGGGGTGTCCCTGCCCATGGCAGGGGGGTTGGAACTAGATGATCCTTGTGGTCCCTTCCAACCCTGACTGATACTATGATACTACTATGATACTATTGTCAGATTCTGTCCTCTTCATCTAAACTCTGAGAGAAATAATTTGGCTTTTTAAACTCTCCTTAGAAAAAGTTTTACAGCTTCACTTTAATGATGATTTTCCTATTCAGATGTAGTGGCATACCAGAGCAGTTGTTGCTTTTAAAATGTCTCATTCTTGTAAAGCAATTAGTCCTTTAATGTGGAATTTGGGCTTACAAGGTCTCTGCCTATGCTGCCAAAACAATCCAGTTTAACAGTGGTGGTTTGAGTCAAGTTTCATTAAAAAAACCTCATCAGGCTAAATGTTTCCAAAGTGCCTTAAAAGCTTGGGGGTTATTTTTTAATTATTCTTTTATTGTTGTTGTGGAACCTTCAAGTGTAGAGACAGGGAACAGCATTCAGCTTCCCCAAATTGAGAGAATTAAACATCTGACTTCACCTGTTTGAAACTTGTGGAATTTAAATGAGTTGTAGTTGTAATAGGAGGAGGAAGTTCAAGGTCTAGACAGAAAGCAGACATGTCCTTCAGAAGGGGCCTGTCTGCTACCACTGACTACAGAAAACGTCTGAACAACTTGGTAAGGCAGTGCTCAGGGTGGAGTGGTGGGATGAGGATAAAGGACTTAACCCTTTCCCACCTGGAGGCTCCCCTTGTAGTTCATGCCATAGGAAGAAATGTCCTATCTCACCCCACACTGTGGTCTGCTTTTGGAAGTGGAACTGTGGCCCAGACCTGCTTCCTGCTCTTCTGCCTTCCAGACAAGTGTACAGAGTGGGAAGAGCAGTGGTCCTCCCAGAAGAGCCAGAGCAGGTCGTTGCTGTGGCCATGGACAGTGCCTGCAGCCCCATCAGTGGATCCAGCACAGTGCCTGAGGTGGAGACATCTGAGGTGCTGCAGTGAGGCAGTGACGGCAGGCACAGCACAGACACACAGAGGGCTGGACCCTGTTGCTGGAGCTCACGTTCTGGCATGGCATCCTCCCAAAGGGGTGCCAGACTTGTGCAAGAAAAGCAGGGCTCTATGAGGCTGGGGGGAAGGCCTCAGCAGAGGTACCCTTTTGGAAAGCATGCACGGACTCCCTTGTTGGTGAGGCAGGAATCGTTTATTGGTACCGAACAAGCAGCTTATATAGGAAAAATCCAGCAGGGTAAGCAATTCCCTGACATTCTTGCACCACTGCTGCTAATTGGGTTTTCTCCTTTGATATGCAGCTGTCCATTGTTATCTTCATCCCATATGAGGTTGATCTTCTCCAGCATGGAGGCAAGTATCCTCTTGTCTGGCACGTCAGGTTGTTTACCACGGTCAGCTCTTCTTTATCATCAAGCCATCCTTCCAGTATCAGTGGCCTGTTGTTCTTGTCCTGAAACATTCCATAGATACTTTCTGCTTTCCTACAGTACCCCTCTCCCTGCCCTCAGATTTCTTGCAGTCATTTCTCCTTCTCACCCTGGTGCCGTGTCCTGAAGACAGGGATTGTCAGCATGCAAAGCAAGGCAGTGCAGTGGTTAATGTAGTCTCCCAAGCCTGACAGATTGATTTGCTATGATCTCAGTGACCTCCTGAAAGCATGTGACATGTGCTGGCCATGGAACTGGTTCTTAGCATCCAGCTCAGTCTGGCTTTTTGTTGAACATTATTCTATACCCTCTAATCTAGGCTGTGACTCCAAGCCACAGCAACCTGGTTTGCTGTTTCTGGTGATTTGGCCTTCATCCAAGGCTGCTCACTGTTTGTTCTTGCTGTCCACTGAAGCAGTTGGCCATGATCATCACATCTAAAGGTGTAGTCTCCACTTTCACCCCATCTCCACTATGATCACCCCATGCTGCAGAAGGTGAATTGCAACACTTGCCTTGAGCTGTCCTTCAGCACCTGATAGAGGAATATATGTTTTCTTTGCTGGAAACAAAGACCCAGAGGCTTTGCCAAAAGGCTCCCCAGGGCAGCACACCCTCCCCAAGCTCAGGTGAAGCTGTTTCTGCAGATATCTGCACACCAGGCATGTGATCTAGGGCCATATCTTTCACTAAACTGTAAATGTTTTCAGCTTGATTCTTTGATAAAACAAAGCATAGTATGATCAATTCATCTGTCTGTTGGCTCCTCTCCAATCAGTTTTACTTAGCAGCCTTAACCAAAAAATACCAAATCTCAATATATGAGCTGCCACTGGGAGCAGCTACTGTTTTAAAGTTTTAACAGGTGAAGTTCAACCTGAAGCTTAGTATTGGAGATGTTCTAGCATCAAAGGCAATGGTGCCAGGGTGCAAGAATTAGGAAAGGTCAGATTTGTGTATCTGTGGGAGTTGGACTAGATGACCTTTAAAGGTCCCTTCCAACCTAGAACATTCTGTGACTTCACATCTCCCCGTGCTACAGGGGCTTCATGAGTATTTCTGCTAAGAGCACCTTGTCAGCCAAAGGACAGAGGTGACTCATCGCGGTTGGTCTCTGTGCCAGGAATCTTTCCAGCCGTCGGTGCTGCCGTGCCAGGCCGGGGCCGTGCAGCGCGGCAGGTGCGGCCGGCCCGCGGGAGCGGCGATGGAGCTGCGGCTGGGCAGCATCGCTGGGCCAGCAGAGCCCTCTAGTGGCGGCGGCGCGAACAGGCGGCTGCGGGATTGCTTCCTAACCTTCCGCGGGGAAGGACCGTGGAAAGGGTCGTTTGTCCGGGGCTGCTGTGGCAGCTTCTGACAGGTGCCAGCACAGCAAGTACCTAGATTGATTGGTTTAGTTTAGTTTGGTTTGGATTGGATTGGTTTAGTTTGCCTTGGTTTGGTTTAGTATGGTTTGGCTTGGTTTGGCTTGTCTTGTCTTGGTTTGGTTTTTCATCATGGTGGGTGATATGCTTTAAAAAAGGCCCCACAACATTACACTGGATCTGGTCTTCAGTCAGGGACTGTTTTCCATGGAAAGTTAAGGTGTCTATCAATTGAGCTTCTCTAGCTCAGAGTTTTTGTCTATGTGAGTCAAGTGCAAGACAGCAACAGCATGCCTAATGGTACGAACAGAGCCCTAGCAGTCCTGAAGTGCTTCTGTGCAGTGCTGGTGAAAGGATGGAGTGGCAGCACTTGGGAAGCTGCACAGGCTGCACAGCCAGTAGTAGGCCTCTGCTGCTCAGCCCTGCCTTGTCTCATCCATCACACGTGGATGGGACAAACCTTCCTGCTCTGCCTGCTGTGCCCACAAGGAGCGAGTGGGCTCAGAATGTTTGGGATATGGGATATGGGGTGGGAGAACAAATGCCTGAACCACCTCTTCTTCTCCATGAATGAAGCTGCTACCCTCAGTAGTGTTGCTCCTAGATTCCCAGGAAATGGCCAAGCTGCAAGCTGCTTTTTACCATGCAAGAAAGGAGTGCAGCCTGACACGTGAGGTGCCTCTCTGCTTGCAAAGGTTTAGGTGAGGCTACAATAAGCCACACTAGTCCTAAGAGCTTACTTCAACCCTCACTGAAATTAAATGCAGCATCTGCCTAGAGTATATGCAAAAACTAACAGCAGAGCCCATCCCAGGTCATCTTACATCCTGCAGGCTGTGAGGAATTACCACCATCAATCCCACACATCCTTTCTTTCAAGTGTTCTGTTGTCCTAGCTGGCTAGCTATGCATTCTTCAGTGTCCAGCTACACCAGCTGTGTATAGCTGAATAGTTTGTTTTAAATGCAGTGATGTAAAAGAGTAGCTGAGCTTGGCCTCTTAGACTTTGAGAATAAAGCAGCAGTACTCAGGTAATGTGAATTAAATCCAGTAAGAAACTTGTTCACCTTCCCTGCTGCATCTAAAATGCCATGTGTGGATGGAGTTTGAGAGTTTCTCTGGCATAAAAAGATGAGTAAGGCATCTGCCACATGATCCTGGGACTGGATTCACATAGCAGAATCAAGCTTTATGTCTCAAGAATACCTCAAGGAAATCATCAGCAAATTAATTATGAAGTGATGCCCTTTTGGCTGCTTTCCATTCTGTTATTGTCTGGCAAGAATTTCCCCCACAGACATAATTCCTGGATCCAAGAGTTGTACCCATTCACAAAACCTTGGAATGGGTCAAGCTGTGTGCAGTGGTCATCTGTGTGTTCTACAGGAGGACAGTCTAAGTCTTGCCAAGTCTTGTTCCTTCTTGCTGGTCCCCTCTCTAATGTGTTTAGTGACTCGAATGTTTAAAGATGCCCTGTAAGCAGGCTGCCAATGTGAATCTCAGCCCACCTCACTGCTTCCTCCTGCACCATCTCTTCCTGCAGAGTTCCCTACAGGAAACAAGCCAAAAGCAGAGATCTAGCACTTCAAGTAAGCTCTTGTCCATGACAAGCTCTTCTGTTGGTCTCATAGAGGTGTGCATAGACCTCAAAATTCCCCTTGTGCAAAGTCAGCTCACCATTGGAGAAAAGTCTTTTCCCTTCTGTACATCTCCAGCATCCTCCCTCTAGCTGAGGAATTGCCACAGCAGGTTGTGCTCTCTGGCCTCATTATTCCCCAGGCCTTTTCATGAAGCTCCACCATCATCTAAAACTGCCTCCCACTGTGTAAAGTGCAGCTGACTTCTCTCTGGCTCACTGGCATGTGGCTGTTTCAACAGCCTCCTGACCTGGCCTTGCCTGGCCACGAGGGAAATGAGAATACAGAATTAACCAGGTTGGAAAAGAGCTTCAAGATCATCAAGTCCAATCCATCACCCAGCAGCATCTAATCAACTAAACCATGGCACTAAGTGCCTCACCCAGTCTTATTTTAAACACTTCCAGTGGTGGTTTAGGGGTGAACCTTGTAGAGTAGGGTTGTGGATTGGACTTGGTGATCCTGAGGGTCTTTTCCAACCTGAATGTTGCTGTGATTCTGTGAAGTAATCAATGGAGGCAGGAAGGTGTAGTTGGGAGGGCAAGTTAAAGGTCAATGCAGAGTCCTCACCCCAGCTCAGCAGAATCCTAGAAGGTGCTGGCCATGAGCTCTGTTCTCCCTTACACTCACACTGCCTGCCACACTCTCTTCTCCCTCTCTAAGCTGCCTCTCTGGTGCTGTCCATCCCAGGTGACAGGAGCATGCTTTGGAGCTGACAGCAAGTGAATCAAGCCTGGATCAGCTGCTGCTCAGCTGAGATCAGACAAACCTGGGAAGCTGCAGCTTCTACCGCACCAAGCCCAAGAGCAGAATCTGCTTTGGAGACTTGGTCTGAAGTTACTTTGGAGAAGTGCTGCCACAAATTGTTTTGCTTTCACAGTGTAATGAATTATGAATAACAAAGTGGTGGCTCCTGTGACCAAAGAAACAGTCCAAAAAACCCTGTGCTGGTTCCTGCAGCTTCCCAGAGAAAAGGATGAATGAGTTCCCAGTGGAGGAAGTACAGCTCTGTGTTTGTTGCCTTTAAAGCATTCTGTTTTGTGTTGAAAGCATGAAGCTGGCAGGAACAATGGTGCCATGGTAACTTGTGTTCTTTTTAATCTTTATGACAAGATTTTCAGCCTGTTTCCCATGGCAATACCAAGCCAGTGCAGCACATTCTGCCTGAGATTTCTTGTTTTCCCTTTCATTCTAATCACAGAATGGTTTGGGTTGGAGAAGACCTTCAGGATAACAGTGGAGTGGAGAATACAGAATACAGACTTAACCTGCTTGGAAAAGACCTTGGAGATCATCAAGTCAAACCTATCTCCCAGCACCATCTAATCAACTAAACCATGGCACTGAGTGCCTCATCCAGTCTTGTTGTAAACACTTCCAGTGGTGATGACTCCACCACCTCCCTGGGCAGCCCATTCCAATGGCCAATCTCTCTTTCTGGGAAGAATTTCTTCCTCACATCCAGCCCAAACCTCCCCTGGCACAGCTTGAGACTGTGTCGTCTTGTTCTGGTACTGGTTTCCTGGGAGAAGAGACTGACCCCCTCCTGGCTACAACCTCCCTTCAGGTAGTTGTAGACATCAGTAAGGTCTCCCCTGAGCCCCCTCTTTTTCAGGCTTAACACCCCCAGCTCCCTCAGCCTCTCCTCACAGGGCTGTGCTCCAGACCCCTCCCCAGCCTTGTTGCCCTTCTCTGGACATGTTGCAGCATCTCAACATCTTTCTTAAACTGAGGGGCCCAGAACTGGACACAGGACTCAAGGTGTGGCCTATCCAGTGGTGAGCACAGGGCAGAATGACCTCCCTGCTCCTGCTGGCCACACTATTCCTAATACAGGCCAGCATGCCATTGGCCTTCTTGGCCACCTGGGCACACTGCTGGCTTGTGTTCAGCTGCTGTCAACCAGTACCCCCAGGTCCCTTTCTGCCTGGCTGCTCTCTAGCCGCTCTGTCCCCATCCTCTAGCACTGCATGGAGTTGTCTCTGCCAGTCTGCTCTGTAATTTCTTCCTTGGGTGATCTTTTTACTGCACTCTTCTTACGGATGGATGTTCTATAAAAAGGCTTGTGTCCCTCTAGAAATACTTCTCCTAACCCAAGTAAAGGCTCTTTCTCTTGGCCATGGCTCCATTCAGACAAGCTTTCAAGGTAGCATGTGAATGTTAGGTACAGCCTTTCCTTCCTTCATGTGAATCACCCTGATTGATGGCAATCATCTTAAAGCAGCTGAGAAAGAGTAAGATAGAGAATTAGAATGCATTTGGGAATATCTTGGACATGTTCTCTTGTTCCTTCCCTGGGAAAGGTACAGAAGATTGTATGAGATGCCTTAAGAGAGCAAGCCTGAGTAATTTTTCCTTGCTGCAGTGTGGCAAGAGTGCAGTCAGGTTCTCTTAGAAGAAAAAGCATCAATTGGTAAAAGCAAAGCTGGATTTTACTGGGTATTTGAAAGTAACTGATTCTTTTGTTTGAAGGAGAAGCTGTGTTTCCTGCAGGGTAAGTGAAAGGGTTAAATGAGCTTCCACAGCTTTCAGCTCAGTGTCTAGGTTTGGGGATTTTTTTGGCAGGCTCCTGTGACAGTTAATATTTGACATGGGCTTGGCAGTTCTGCATGTAGATAAATCAGTGGTTTATACCTCATTGGACACAAACCTGAGACTAGAATCTGCTCAGCATTTGATAACTGTAAAGTAAAAAGAAAATAACATGGAAACTCTGCTTTGGTCAGTCTAGGTAATTTCATAGAAGGGGAGAAGAAATTGGTTAAATTTAACATAGATTTAAGAGACAGCTGGGTTCACAAATCATCAGCTTCCTTTATCTTTCAGACTGGTCTCCAAATTAGGCTGCTGACACATCCATGTACCGGTGAACCCGAGACTGTTCTCCTTCCAAGTGTGAGACATAAACCCATCCTTATTGTTAATTTGGGGAGCTGAGCTCAAATAAAGCACAGCATTGTTGTTGTGGCTCAGAGGTCTGCTTTTCTGGGTATGTGTGCTGGACTGCTGAGAGCTGTTGAGACACCTTCATTTCTGCACAAGCCTGTTCATTTATTTAACTACCTGCCTTTCCAGAAGCTTCTGAAAATTCACTGTCTTGTCTTTTCTTCTTTTTTCTTCCCCCCCAGCCTGTGAGGCTCAGGGCTTCTTTTAGCCATTCTCCTTTATATGGTTGGTGGGTTGGTGGGTTTTCTTATTCCTGATAAATCTAAGTGTCAGTGTTCTGTGAGGGAGAATTTTCTCTAACTTGTACAAAATCACAGAATTGTTAGGGCTGAAAGGGACCTCAAGGATCAGCCAGTTGCAACCCCCCTGCCATGGGCAGGGACACCTCACACTACAGCAGGCTGCTCACAGCCACATCCAGCCTGGCCTTTAAAAACCTCCAGGGATGAGGCTTCCACCACCTCCCTGGGCAACCTGTGCCAGCGTCTCACCACCCTCATGGTGAAGAACTTCTTCCTAACATCCAATCTGAATCTACCCACTTCTAGTTTTGCTCCATTTCTCCCTAGTCCTATTACTATCTGATTCCTCCCCAGCTTTCTTGTAGCCTCCTTCAGATACTGGAAGGCCACAATAAGGTCTCCTCAGAGTCTTCTCCTTTCCAGACTGAACAGCCCCAACTCCTTCAGTCTGTCCTCACAGGAGAGGAGCTCCAGCCCTCTGATCATCCTCGTGGCCCTTCTCTGGACATGTTCCAGCATGTCCATATCCTTCTTGAGAAGGATGAGTTACTGTGGACAGATCCTTCATCATGCTCATTTCATCTTTCTCATTTGTTAAGTAATTCTGCTTAAACAGCTAAGATTTGGCAGTGTGTCCCTGCATGACCCTTCAGGGGCTGAAATTAATCCTGAGAGAGGCCTGGTAGGTTAGAAGGAAAGCCTGGTTAAAAGGTGTTTGAAATTGAACCTGGAAAGGCTTTGTTTCTCTCTATTGTTTATGGAGGGAGACAGGGGAGATTGAGCCTTCCTGGGTTTTGGTCCATTTCTGGGATGACTTTGAGAAGCCCGAAGGACCACATAAACTCCTCAAGACTCTGTGAGCTCTCACAGGGCTTGCACTCAGAAGGGAGCAAGTGGAGGAGCCAAAGCTGGGACTGGAGGAGTGCCTGTCCAGGAGGACACTGAGTCAGAAGGTTCACTGCATGCACAAAGCCCATGGTTATTTGCAGTGTGGGTCGGGGCTTATGCCATGGGCTTCATTTTGGTGTTTGTTTTCCAGAGCTGTCCAAACAAACTGCTGCTTAAAGGCAAGTGGCACAGCAAAGTGACTCCTTTGTCACAGACAGCTGTGGTGTAATGTGACTGGCTGCTTTCCTTGGAAAAAGCAAGCAGGCTACTCCCACTAACTAAGAATTTTCTTCATTAGATCAGAGCTGGAGGCTGCTGTTCATTCAAAAGAGAAGGAACCAAGTGCTTTTGAAGGGAGCTCAAGCAGATGAAACAGAAGTGAAAATCTGAGGGCTGTCTTGGCTCTCCTGGGAAATGGCAGATTTGTCTGGAACTGCAGTGTCCTGTGTGGAGGGGTGGTGAGTAGGGACAAAGTGTGGGAGGATGAGTTAGGGGCTGGAGGAGGAACGGAGTAGTTAGGGAATGTGTTGCTTCTGGCAGAGCAGCCTAATTACCTTTGGGAAGGAGGGAGTCTTAGAAGATATAACTAGGTTGGTGAAGATAAAATAGCTTGGGCCTGTCTGAAAAAAAATTGATGCAAGTTAATGCTGCCAAGTGAATACTGTTCTGCTGCTGGCTCTGGGGCACCTCACCAAGGAGGATGGGAAAGTACTGGCCCCTCAGCATAAACAGGAAAAAACCCATAATTAATGGTTTTGTCAAAGAAAAAATATAAAGAGGCTAAATGTAAAGTCAGGCCCCTGAGATCCACAGGTAGCTCCATTCCAGTTCCATCCAGCACATGAGCCATAGAAGGTTTTAGGGACTGTGAGTTCATCCCAGTTCTCTTGCTTAAGCCTCCCTGTACCTGATCCCTTTGTCACTGGAGTTAGCATTTGTCTGATACACGCCGTCTGTCCTTGCAGCTGCTGCTTCCTGCTTTAGGTATCTCTTAATCTGGATGGGTTCAAATATTAGCTCTCAGAGCCTTACCTTGATCCCACATCTTCTCAGTCTGGTGAATTTCTCCTTCTCTTCCACGTTTCTATGCAGTTTTCAGTCTCTGTGAACCCCTTTTCCTGTTCCAGGAAAGATGACTTGATGCTTCCATCTGCTTGACTCTCAAAACACAGGGATTTTTTTGTGGTGTTACTAAAACACAGCACAGCAAATGTGCTGCAGCAAATGAGCATCTCTTTTGTTTGCTCTGAATTGTTGTTGTGCTGTGCTTTACAAGAAGTTGTAAATCTAGCATGATGTGTGTGTCTGTTGTATGGCTTTCTCTGTAGGGATAATATCCTTAAGAGGTGTGATTGGTTATTGGGCAGATGGCAGTTGAAGGAGAATAAGCCTGAGAAAAATGCTTTTCTGTCCTTAGACTTCAAAAATGATTCATTTTTTGTCCAGGTGTCACCATCTTTAGAACACTTGCAAAGCCTTAACAGAAAAGCTTAATTGTAACACAGAGTTAAGGAGTAGTAAACTAGAGCAGTGCTATACCTCCCAGTCTGCACTCTTGCTTTGTGTGTCAGCCTGGTCAGAGACCAAGGAGAGGAGAGACTGAGGGAGCTGGGGCTCTTTAGCTTGGACAGGAGGAGACTGAGAGGTGACCTCCTTCATGTTGGCAAGTGCCAAGAGGATGGAGCCAGGCTCTGCTGGGTGATGCCCAATGACAGCACAAGGGGCCATGGTGGAAGCTGAGGCATAGGAAGTTCCATGGATACAGGAGGAAAACTTTTTCCCTGTGAGCATGACAGAACACTGGAACAGGCTGTCCAGGGGGGTTGTGGAGTCTCCCTCTCTGGAGATACTCAAAACCTGCCTGGATGTGTTCCTGTGTGACCTGCTCTAGGTGATCCTGCTCTGGCAGGGGGGTTGGACTGGATGAGCTTTTGAGGGCCCTTCCAGCCTCTAACATTCTGTGACTCTGTAATTTGTCTGAAGACCATCACACTCTTTAGAGATGCTGATGCTGTTACCAGTGGTGCTTGTTTTCACAAGTGATACATGATTGTGTTGTGCCATAGCTGATGGAAGCTAATAATCGTTTTCTGACCTGCTGTAGGGCCACACAAATCAAGACTTACTCCTGGGACAATGCACAAGTGATCCTGGTTGGAAACAAATGTGACATGGAGGATGAAAGAATTGTTCCTGTGGAGAAAGGGAAACATCTGGCAGATCAGTTAGGTACATGCCAAAGCTTTTCTTTCTACTCTTTCTCTTGTGTTTCTTTATACCATGTTCCTTTTAATTTGTACCACAAAAAGTCCTGCAAGCAGTAATACCTCAATCATGGGGTCACAAGTAAGAAGCATAACATATTCTAGGTCCATATTTTACTTGCTTTGTGCTGAATGCTACCTTATGGTCTGCAAAACCAGTTACAGGCTCCCTTTTTGCTTTTGAAATATAACTGTGAATAAACTCAGTTCCTGGCTTACAAACCTGTTGTGAATACCTGTGCCCTCAGATGCTGCTGTAGTTGAAAATGTGTCCAGAACCATGTAAATGTAAAAAGTGAGTTTTACTGGAACTCCCATTCCTGTTTGGACTTCTAATGTTCTGAGGGCTTTCCTCCCCTCAAAATTCATCTGTTTGTTTAAATACAAACTTGGCATCTAGAATCTGAATCCTTTCTGTATGGGACCTTTAAAGCACACAGAATTTCCATAGCAACTGATTCCTTCAGTAGGGAACTGTTCTGCTGAAGAATTCCCAGTCCTGCCCCAGACCTGTCCTGTATGTGCCCAGCTCACCCTGGAGAAACATGCCCCAGTGCAAAGCAGAGCAAAAGGCAACTGTGCCTGTGGAAAGTGCTGTCTCAGTCTTCCTCTTCTGTAGCCTCCCAAAACACTACCTGCTCATTTTAAAAAGGGCAAAAAACATAGCTAGTTTTTATCACTCAGCTTCATATCCTTCTTGTAACAGGGGTTCCAGAGCTGGACACAGTACTCCAGGTAGGGTCTCACCAGAGTGGAGTAGAGGGGGAGAATCACCTCCCTTGCCCTGCTGGCCACACTTTTCTTGATACAGCCCAGGATGTGGTTGGCTCTCTGGGCTGCAAGTGCACACTGGTGGCTCATGTTGAGCTTCTCCTCCACCAGCACCCCCAAGGCCTTTTCTTCAGGGCTGCTCTCAAGCCAGACCCTGCCCAGCCTACATGGATTGTCCCAACCCAGATGCAGGACCTTGCACTTAGTTTTGTTGAACCTCATGAGATTAGCTTGGGCTCACCTCTCCAGCCTGTCAAGGTCCCTCTGGGTGGCATCCCTTCCCTCCAGCATGTCTGAAATGACTTTGTGTGTGAGGTGGTTGAAATGTCTTTCATTGACTATTGACTGCCCAAAGTGCTAGCTTTTAACATAATGATCACAGGAAGGTTGTCTTTCAGCATGTTTGTCCAAGCTGATATAGTAACATTAACATCACTGAAATAATTTCCTAATCAGACCAAGAAATTGTTAATGGCCTGAACACAAACTAAGTCAAACCAGATTTGGCCACAGCAAAGGCTGAGCCAATGTTGGACTGAGAAATACCACGAGGATGATTCAGGGAGTGGAACATCTTCTGTACAAAGAGAGAGTGAGGGAGCTGATGGTTCTTTAGTTTAGAGGAGCCTGAGAAGTGACCTCGTTCCTGTTTATGGAGATGTGCAGGGTGAGTCCCGAGAGGATGGAGCCAGGCTCTGCTGGGTGATGCCCAATGACAGCACAAGGGGCAATGGGTGGAAGATGAAGCACAGGAAGTTTCATGTAAATATGAGGAAAAATGTTTTCCCTGTGAGGGTGACAGAACACTGGGACAGGCTGCCCAGAGGGGTTGTGGATTCTCCTTCTTTGGAGATATTCAAAACTTGCCTGGATGTGTTCCTGTGTGACCTGGTGTAGGTGCTCCTGCTCTGGCAGGGGGGTTGGACTGGATGAGTTTTCGAGGTCCCTTCCAGCCCCTGAAATTCTGTGATTCACAGAATTTATTGTGCATTCTACATGCATTCCTAGTCACCACCAAAGAGCAAATGGGGCAGACAGGGCCCTTGTCAGATGCAGGGCAGCCATCCTTACTTAGTACTGCAGTGAACATCTCCAGTACCACTACACCTACTGCTCCATGGTTTTTAGAGTGCTGGGTTGGGCTGGCTACCTGCTTGTCATCTTGCACATCACCCCTGGGGACTCAGTCCACCAGCAGTGATAGACAGACACATCAGGTAAGATGACTTCTCTTGCTTTGTGGCAGAATCAAAGTAAACTGATGCAATGCAGAATGCACCCCCCCAAAAAAAACAAAGCAAAACAAACACAACAGAATGAAGCTTACTGCAAAATGAACTCTCTGTGGTGCTGGAGCTCTTGCTGTTGGCAGTATAATAACCTGGCAGAACAGAAGCAACAGCCATTGTAAGTGATGGTTGGCCTTTGAGGTCCCTGGGGTTAGAAAGATAAAAGAAATGCTTCACACTTGAGTGCATTCCTGCTGGCTGAGGCAGGGTTCAGGCTCGTCTGTCAGCAGGTTGGGTCTCCTGTATCACAGGGTGTCACTGGAGGCAGCAGGAAGAGCTGTCTCTGCCACCCCCACCTTGCCACAACTCCAGCCTTGATGGTTCTGTTTTTTTTAATCAGAAAGGGTTGGTGTTGGAGAATATTTACTCATCAGTGCAGCCAAGAGCTGGTGAGTGGACACTAGTAGGAGGCACTCAACATAATTTGTAATTCAGCAGTGCTGAATAGCCCTTGTTAGGGTGCTCTGCTCATGACATGAGCTATACAAGTATTAATTACCCTGAAGGGCTTTCTGTCTAATCAGATAGGGAATGGGAAAAACAGGGCCAAAATTATGGAGTGTTTTGCTCATGAGGGCAGAAGTTAGTTAGCAGAAGAAATACAGCCACATTCATGCTTCTCTTTCTGGTCTCCTTCTGCCAGGCTGCTGTAGTGGTTCAGGCTAAGCCTGGAGCTGTCATGCAGGTGTGCACAGAGCCCGTCTGAACATTACCAGTTGATGATACTGGGAGAATTTGACTCCCTCAACCTGGGCTTGTCCAGGTCTGGATCTTTGTCAGATGTGTTTACTAGGGCCATGGTAGAGATCCATTTTTGCATTTGACTTTTACTGATGCTTGATAGATTTTAGAAGTATTTCTGCTCAGTTTTCTGAGCCTGTGGGAATCAGCTGAGCTGAGAATTATCTGATGTCTTGTTCTCTTCAGGTGACTTCTGACAGTCATGGTCCTGTATTCAGCACTGGTTAGGCCACACCTTGAGTCCTGTGTCCAGTTCTGGGCCCCTCAATTCAAGAAAGATGTTGAGATGCTGGAACGTGCCCAGAGAAGGGCAACAAGGCTGGGGAGGGGTCTGGAGCCCAAACCCTGTGAGGAGATGCTGAGGGAGCTGGGGTTGTTTAGCCTGGAGAAGAGGAGGCTCAGGGGAGACCTCATTGCTCTGTACAATTACCTGAAGGCAGGTTGTAGCCAGGCGGGGGTTGGTCTCTTCTCCCGGGAAACAGTGACAGAAGGAGAGGACTCAGTCTCAAGCTGTGCAGGGGGAAGTTTAGGCTTGATCTTAGCAAGAAGTTCTTCACAGAAAGAGAGATTGGCCGTTGGAATGGGCTGCCCAGGGAGGTGGTGGAGTCAATGTCCCTGGAAGTGTTTAAAATAAGCCTGGATGAGGCACTTAGTGCCATGGCCTGGTTGATTAGATAGGGTTGGGTGATCGGTTGGACTTGACGATCTCTGAAGTCTCTTCCAACCTGGTCGGTGCTGTGATTCTGTGGTCAGGATGTGACAAACCATTGCCATTGCTGTCAGCCTCTATTGATCTCTTTGGGGTCTTTTTCCGCTTCTTCCTCGCAGGTTTTGACTATTTTGAAGCTAGTGCCAAAGAAAACATCAACGTAAGGCAGGTGTTTGAGCGCCTGGTGGACATCATCTGCGAGAAGATGTCGGAGAGCATAGAGTCAGACCCTGGCAGGGGCACCTCTGGCAGGGGCATGCGGCTGACAGACAACCCCCCGCCAGCACAGCACAACTGCTCCTGCTAGAGACCTTGCTCCCCGGGGAAACAGCCTCCTGCTTTCGTCTCTCCATTTGTGGTGATGCATTGTCATGTAGCCCAAAAGGCAGAAGCCTCTGTTGTAGGAAACTGGTATGTTTGTGGAATGTGCTGGAGTGTTGATGTTCTGTATCTCCTCATCCAATCAACAAACCAACACCCCAAAAATCTGAATAAATATTGTGAGTGCACCTGGTGGTAATCTTACACTGAAGAAGAGTTCTGTATCTGGGCAGAGAGGAACCTAATGAGGTTCAACAAGGATAAGGGCAGAGTCCTGCACCTGGGAAGGAGGAATAAACTGCAGTAGTACAGGCTGGGAGGTGATCTGCTGGAGAGCAGCCCTGTGGAGAAGCATCTGGGACTGCTGGTGCACAACATGTTCTGCATGAGACAGCAATGTGCCCTTGTGGCCAGGAAGGCCAGTGGGATCCTGGGGTGCATTAAGAGGAGTGTGTCCAGCAGATCCAGGGAGGTTCTTCTCCCCCTCTGTTCTGCCCTAGTGAGATCTCACCTGGAATATTGCATCCAGTTCTGGGCTCCCCAGTTCAGAAGGGACAGGGATCTGCTGGAGAGAGTCCAATGGAGAGCTACAAGGATGATGAAGGGACTGGAGCACTGCCTGGTGAGGAGAGGCTGAGAGCCCTGGGGCTGTTTAGTCAGGAGAGGAGAGGACTGAGGGGGGATTTAATAAATGTTTATAAATATCTGAGGGCTGGGTGTCAAGAGGGAGGGGACAGGCTCTGCTCAGTTGCACCCTGTGATAGGACAAGGGGCAGTGGATATGAACTACAGCACAGGAGGTTCCACCTCAACCTGAGGAGGAATTTCTTCACTGTGAGGGTCACAGAGCACTGGAACAGGCTCCCCAGAGAGGTTGTGGAGTCTCCTTCTCTGGAGACTTTCCAGCCCCATCTGGATGCATTCCTCTGTGACCTGTGCTAGATTCTATGGTCCTGCTCTGCAGGGGGGGTTGTACTCGATGATCCCTGGAGGTCTCTTCCAACTTCTAACATCCTGTGATCCTGTGTGATCCTGTGACTGGTTTCAGGCTGAAGGAGAGGAGGAACTGGCTACTGTGTGCTTAGTTGGAAGCAAAATCTGCCCTGTAAGACTTGGACAGCACTGTCTCAGAAAGATAAAAGTATCAGGAACACCGAAATGTGAGTGTTGGCCAATGTTAGTGCCAGTATAAACAGATATTTTTTTTCCCCCTCTGCATTTTGTGTTGATTTAGATTTTATCTGTTGTGCTGGGTGGTGTGTGGGGAGTTTTTTCCCTGGTTTTGGATTCAACCACAAAGTATGATTCAAAATAAAAGGAAGATTGATTACAGAAAGTCACCTGCCAAAAATGGTAAAGATGTCCTGCTGAGAGTTACTTTGTAGGGCATCGTTCTTTGGAGGGAGGAAAAATTTTTAATGCCTGACATCTGATGTATTCTGATACTTCCCACAGCTCTAAAATGACAAATACCTTTCCATCTCTGTCCAGAACCCTGTGCACTGTCCCCAGGCAGAGCTGTGGGTAGAGGAGGGAACTACTTTGGTGAGTCTGTGACCTTGCCTACTACACTGTGTACCTTTGTGAGCACGCACTTTTTGCATCCCTGCTCCACGTGGTGGCTGCAAACTATGTCTGCCAGTGTAAACCAGGTGGAAATGCAGAGTTTGCTGTGCCAAGGTGGAAATTCTGACAAGTTGTATGGCTTTACCTTAGGCCTGGGAGCTTCTCTGACTGAGGAGACTTTCTGGTGTCGGTATCTGCCCCCTGCACTGAGATTTGCTGGATCAGGACACTAGCAATTGCCTTTGTAACTTTGCTCTGTTGCTTCTGGCAGTGTAATAGTTCTAAGAGAACAGGCACAATATTCTGGAGGAAAATGCAACTCCACTGGTGTGGTTTGAGCTCCTTGTGCTAAAGGCTCTGTCTCTTTGTATGCTGCTTTCAGAAATCTTTCCTGTGACGTGTTTTGGGCGTGTGTGATCCACTACTGGAAGAGTGATTTGTGCAGTGCTAGGAATGTGGTTCCTGTATCTCTACAGCTCTGAAACTGCAAAATAAAGAGAAATGTAGCCACTGAGTGTGACCAGAGAGCTTGTGTGAGCTGCATTGCTAGCATCAGGCAGTGATGTGCTTCTACAAAGGTTTCTTTAATGCTTTTAAAACGCATCACCAGACTACATCCATGTTTTTCAACAGGGAGACAATCCTTGATCCCAGCGATCAGCAGTCACCCTGCAGATTTAAAAGAGAGTGAAGAGAAGGCTTATTTGGCCAATAAACGTGCAGTGTATTGTTCTAAGTGTAACAGAAGCAGGTTTGAGGGCAGCAGAAAGAAAGCAAAGCTTTCCCAGCAGGGAGTAATGACTTTGAGTTGTGCAGATATAATGAAGTGCATCAGTGCAAATAATGATTTTTCAGCTCAGCAACCCAATGGTTGAAAGAGAATGGATTCAGCAGAAATGGAGTTCCTTTTATTTTCTTTTAAGCTGTCCTTTTTTTATTATTTTTTTTCCCTAGCAAAGAAGATCCTTCCTTTTTCTACTCAATATATCATTGTGTTTCACTGTGTTCCAGTCAAGCCACAAGTATGTTCCAGGCCCATCAAGCTAGGATGGGCAGAATTGTTTTTCTCAGCACAAGCCAGCAAGTATAGTCTGAAGAGCTGGAGAAGATGGTTATGAATTAGACCTTGCCCTGCACTGCATGCACCCATAAATCCCTGCAGAGTTTATTTCAAGTAAGAAATCAAATCCTGACACACAACTGATACATAAAATACATATTAATGGAGAGATGTGTCTCACCAGCTTACATTTGCATCAAAATCTGTGAAAATACAGAGAAAACCTTTTGCCTTGAGTGCCATGCAGCTGATTTTTCAGTGCCACTAGTGAGTCAGTTGTTACTTGTATGAACTCCTAATGGCAAAGTGCAAGACAGTAATTTGTCAGGGCAAGGGGAAAAACTGGACAAACCTGAAATTCTCCATGAGGTCTTTTACAGAGCATTGCACTTGGCTGGCAGTGGCCTGGGAGTGGCAGTGCTCACGGAGCGGTATGGTTACAAGATGAGTAAAGGGTACTACAAAGTACCAGGGTGACTGCTCTGCGGCTTGCGTAACACAGCACCGCATGTAAGCCGTACCGGAGGCTCTGGGCTAGAGATGGGCCTTGGCTTCCATCTGGTGGACAAACAAAGCACTAAAGCATTAGTTAGCTGACCAGCCTGAATTCCTTTCCTAGCCCTCCAGTGTCAACGTCACCCCTGTCTCTCAGACAGCCCCCCCTCTCATCCCTTAACTTTGCTTTCATCATCTCTTTTTTGTTTTGCAGTCGACATGGACTTACACACATGCAATAGCTGAACAGCACTGGTGTTAAGGAACAGTGCAAAAAAGGATGTGACAAAGGCAATGGCAAGCGTCATAACAGCTCTCCTGGCATTACAAGAAGGATCTTGGTGCCAGGTGTCAGCTTCAAAGATATTTAAGCCAAGAGGAAAAAACGGTGCTCCTATTGCCAGGGTTTGAAATCACTGCATCAGCACTGCAGCCTCATCATGGGGAGCTGGGGAATGCTTGAAAGCATGTGGCCAAGGCTCGGCCACGACAGAGCAGACAGGTGGTTGTCGCATGTACAAACTCTCGGCCATTACGGCTACCCTTAGGGGAAGAAAGATTCCAATCAGTAATCAGCAGCAGGCACGCACTGGATGTCTCCGAAGGCGGCGGTACTGGTGGCTGAAACGACTGCGAGCTGCGCGTAGCTCCCTTACGCGCGGGAAAAAGCCAGGTGGAAGCAGTTGTGCGGAGAGCTCTGATTTGGTGTGCGCTCCATAGTGCTTGGCTGTGCCAACCACCGCCGAGGGAGGCCGATGACTACGAGCCCCCTTCTTCTTGACAAGTTTTGGTCTTGAGTTCAGCACCTTTGGCTCTACCCAACCAGGGGACTTAGCCGGTCTGGGCAGCTGGGGTCGACAGACAGACTCCTGCCCGCGTACGGCACCGGCTCGTCCGCCGGAGCGAGAGGCACACGCCTGAGCTGCGCCTCCTCCACTACCGCCGCACTCTACGCTGAGAGGCGTGCGCGAGCGGATTGGTCCTGTCACGAGTGAGCGACAGCTAATTGGACCAATAGTCGAAGGAAAGAGGAGGGGGCTGGCCCCCTCGGCCCGGTAGTTGGACTATTACAATGTAAGAGCAAGGGGGCATTAATACCGGAGTGGCAGGACACAGAGAGGATTTCCCGGGCTCGGGCTCTGCTCTTCCGGGCTTTCCTTTCTGCCATTGAGTTCTCTGTTCTCCCGGCCTGACTGATGCAAGGAGCTGCCTTTCTCTCCATCTATATCCCCATCTGCGGGTTCCTCCACCCCGACCATGCCGCCAGCCTTCTCTCCGCCAATCAGAGCCATTTCCTGACCAAGTGAGGGCCTGGGATTGGTCGATTTTCTCCACCTGGCGCGGCAGCGGGTGCTGACTGGTGCGGGCCTGGAGCCGTCGTTGTCGTCACAGTTACTTCCTCGTGCGGCGGAAGCTGACCGGCTGGCGGCGGGGCGAGGGCGGCCGCCGGCGGCGGCGCATGCGTAGTGTGGCGGCCGCCTTCGCACGGAGCGGCCGAGCGGTGCGGGCGGCGGCCCGCGGCCTGGCGGTGCGCGGCCAGCTGCTGCGTGCCGTTGCCCACCCACGGTGGTGCGGTGCAACCGCCGTCATGCCCGGTAGGAACAAGGCGACGTCCAGCTACAGCCGCCCGGAGCTGGCGGTGGGGCAGCAGGCCGGAGAGGGCAGTCGCGACGCCAGAGGCCGCTCGCCTCATGGAGAAGAGGAGGACCGCGGGGACGTCGGTCCCGGCACCAATCTCGGCGACCCTGACATCGTCAAGTCTCCTAGTGACCCTAAGCAGTACAGGTGAGGGCTGGCGGTGCCGAGACTCGTTCTAGCGGCACGGGAAGGCTTACGGCGGGGGGGAACACGACAACGTGACACAGCCCCTGGCCGCTCTCTGGGGTAGGCTGGGGCGGCCTCTCCACGCCTGCCCATGGGGAACCGGACCCGGCCGGCGGGAGGGGCTGGGTGCCAGCCTGCCCCGTGTCCCCAGCACTCTGGCAGAGCTGTAACCTCAGGTGCTTGACGCCGGGTTCCTTGATCACAGGATCACAGGCTCTTCTCGCTTGCTCCCTGTGATAGGGCAAGGAGCAGTGGATGTAAGCTGCAGCACAGGAGCTTCCACCTCAGCACAAGGGGGAACTTCCTTACTCTATGGGTCCCAGAGCACTGGAACAGGCCATGTGGTTTGTGTACGGTGATGGGGCTAGGCTTGCACAGAAAGGAAAAATCATGACTTATTTAAAGGCTGTGTTGAGGCACTACGTGTCCAGGGCACAGCAGTACTGAATCGTTAGTTTGCAGCCCTTGTTCAGGCAGCTCTGATCTCTGAGTGTTAAGCTGAAGTGCAAAATGCAGGTGAAGTATTGTAGAGGAGATGCCGACTTTGAAAAAGTCTGTTGATCTGCCTGGTTTGGGTGAGCTGCCAGTTTGTAATAAATATGCCTGTGGCTTGAGACAAAAATTACTTTTGTGCTGCCATTTTGCTTGTGTTTTCACTTTATGTTTCTAAGTAACACCCCCTAGAATTGCTAAAATGATCACCTTCACCCTTCCTGCGGGTGGCCTCTGTGGCCCTCCCGCAGCGAGGGACTCGGCTGGGAACACGAGTGGGGGCTGAGCCGTTCAGTCATTCTTGAAGGAATGCTCTTGTGACTTCTTTTTGCTGGGCAGGAGATTATTCAGCCCTTGTTAGAGATGGTTTGTTTTTCCAATCTTTATTCTCTTGATGTCTGATCTGTGCAGCCAGTTGAGAATCTGCCGAAGCCTGGAACTGAATTTTGGGTTTGCAGTGACGCTGTCTGACAGTGGAATTCCCTGCTGGCTGTGTGAAGACCGTGCTCATTGGCGTAGGGAGGAACTTGCTCCCTCCTTTCTTGCCCTACTTCCTTGCTACTTCCTCTGGATCTCTGCCTGCCTCTCTGTGGCATTCTTACTCATCCCCTGCTTTGCAGGAGGCTTGTCTTTCTGCACACTCCAGAGTTACAGATGCTGTCAGCTTAGGAAACTTCTGCTTTTGCTCTCTGAAGCAGCACAGTGATGAAGCTTGGGAAAATCCACTGAAGACTGCCACTGGCTCTCTGTCTATTTGGAGGCTCAGGAGCCTTCTCTGCATGTAGAGAATGGGAGAGTACATTTGCTTATAGTGTAAGACAAACTTACACCAAAATCTTCCCCAGCCCCTGCTGCATATTCTTAACAGGTGGAGGTCAGAGCTGCATCTTTCCAGCTTGATTTCTGTGTGGGGAAGTGAGCCTTGCACGGGGCAGATTGTGTCTGCATTGTAATAATGATGATGTGGTAGCATCAGCATGGTGGAAAGCAAAGCAGACCTGTGTCCACAGCTATCCACCAGGCCTCCTAAGTGAAGGTGATGATGGCTGATTGGAAGATGCACCTAGCACTTCTCTCTTCATGCATGCAGTTCAGTCCCAGCAAGCTTCATGTGTCCATCTGGTGACATGAATCTTAATGCAGAAGTTTGTATTCTGTCTTCTCAGATATAGTGAGCACAAATCAAAAGAGTTCTGACAGGGATTGCAGAGCCTGTCTTCAAAAGTGAATTTGTTGGGTTAAAAATAATTGTCACAATGCAAGTTGTTCATTAGAGCTGTGAGTGGGTAGTTACCTTTACCAAAATGGATGCTGTGTTTGAATTGCTCCATGTAGGGAATTCCATGGGCTTGCACTGCTTGCTTTGGGTAGCTTGGAAAATTAAAATGCTTCTCTCAGTGCAGACTGTGCATCAGTGTGTGTTTCAGTATTTACTGAACTGCTAAAAACCCCTCACAGAATAGAACTGTGGAATGGTCCACGAAGGGACCTCCAAAGGCCATCCAGTCAGCAGTCAGCAGGGACTTCCCCAACTAGATCTGGCTGCCCAGGGCCTTCTTGAGCCTCACCTTGAATATCTCCAGGGAAGGGGCCTCAACCACCTCCCTGGGCAACCTAAAGAACTTGTTCCTCAGGTCCAATCTAAATCTGCTCTGCTCTAGCTTGAGGCCATTGCCTCTTGTCTTGTCAGTGCAGGTCTTTGCAAACAGTCTCTCTGCAGCCTTCCTGTAGCCCCCTTCAGGCACTGGCAGGCTGCTTTTAGGTCTCCCTGGAGCCTCCTTTTCTCCAGGCTGAACACCCCCAGCTCCCTCAGCCTGTCCTTGCAGCAGAGGTGCTTCAACCCCTTGATCATTTTTGTGGCTCTCCTCTGGTCCTGCTCCATCAGATCCATGTCCTTCCTATCTTGAGGACTTCAGACCTGGACACAGTACTCCAGGTGAGGTCTCCCCAGAGAGGAGCGAAGTGTCAGAATCACCTCTCTGGATCAGCCGGCAATGCCTCTTCTGATGCGTTCTTGTGTCATCATTGATCCAACAAAACCCTTGGTGCTAGCCAATCCTGTTTAAACTTGTCCAAGATGTTTAAACAGTACCTTGAAAAACGTGGATTCTGCATTTCATTTTTCTCTGTATCAGTGCTTCTGCAGCTCTGCAGAAGAGCAGCTGGGCTGTGCTTGCTTTTTGGTCTGTATTTTGCACACTAGCTGATGCTCCTGTATTGCTTACACTTGTCCTTTTCCACTGGACTGAAACATGGAAAAAGTAAAGAGCACCCATGCCAGAGTTGCTGCCTCTGCTCAGTATGACCTAAACTGTTCTAGATTCTGCTGGAGTGCAATCTGATAGCTTCCAGCAGTGGTTTGCTTCAATTGTTGCCTTGCTGCCGTGTGTTTTCTGTCCCAGTGTGTAACACCCATGACACTGGAGGTGAGTAATGTAAAATTACTGTGATCTGCTGCATTAGTGGAGTTACTTGGGAAGGATCAACAGGAGCTCCAGGATAATAGAATCACAGAAAACATCCAGTTGGAAGAGACCTCCCAAGCTCATCTAGCCCAATCTTCGACCCAGTTTAGGGTCATTCCTAAACCATGTCCCTAAGTGCCAGGCCCACACACTGCTTCAACACCCCCAGGGATAGTGACTCCAGCACTGTCCTGGGCAGACTATTCCAATGTCTGAGAACCCTCTCTGGGAAGAAATATTTCCTAGCATCCAGCCTGAACCTCCCCTGACACATCTTGGAACCGTTCTCTCTGGTCTTGTTGCTTGCCACCACAGAGGAGAGGCTGCCCCCTCCTCACTCCAGCCTCCCTTCAGGGAGTTGTAGAGAGCAATGAGGTCCCACCTCAGCCTCCTCTTCTCCACCCTGAACACCCCCAGATCGATCAGCCCCTCTTTGTAGCCCAGGTGCTCCAGGCCCTTTTCTGGACACACTCTGTCCCCTCAGTATCCTTCCTGTAGTGAGTGGCACAGAACCGAACACAACACTCAAGGTGTGGCCTCACCAGTGCTGGGCACAGGGGAATGATCCCCTCCCTGTTCCTGCTGGCCTCCCTCTTTTTAACCCCAGCCAGGATGCCATTGGCTTTCTTGGCCACCTGGGCACTGCTGGCTCATATTTAATCGACTGTCAGCCAGAACCCCCAGGGCCCTCTCTGAGTCACAGCTTTCCAAGCACACATCCCCAAGTCTGTAGCTTACCATGGGGTTGTTGTGACCTAGGTGCAGGACCTGGCACTTGGCCTTGTTAAACTTCATGCAGTTAGCCTTGGCCCATTGGTCTAACCTGTTGAGGCCCCACTGCAAAGCCTCCCTACCCTGCTCTGCTACAGACTTGCTTTGATACCCTGATTTTTCTGGGGGTGTGGGATGTGAGCATGGGTTTGGTTTATGCTAGCATCTTTGGGGGTTTTGCTGGATCAGATACAACCTGTCCACATCACGCTGGTTCTTTGGTTGGGTCAAGTATTTTCTGGATCTAGCATTCCTTCCTTTCCACAGCTGATGTGCTAGCCAGTGTGAGCTCCAGGAGAGGAGCTCTGGCTAGCTGGACAAACTGTGACTGTCTAGTCCTGATCTGATGTGGGTCTGATGCTGCTGAGAGATCTTGCATTAAGGGACTGGAGCACTGCCTGGAGAGGAGAGGCTGAGAGCCCTGGGACTGTTTAGACTGGAGAAGACTGAGAAGGGGCTTTAATAAATGTTTATCAATATCTGAGGGCTGGGTGTCAAGAAGGAGGGGACAGCCTCTGCTCACTTGTACCCTGTGATAGGACAAGGGGCAATGAATATAAACTACAGCACAGGAGGTTCCACCTCAACACTGAGGGTCCCAGAGCACTGGAACAGACCCCTCAGAGAGGTTGTGGAGTCTCCTTCTCTGGAGACTTTCAAGACCCATCTGGATGTGTTCCTGTGCGACCTGAGCTAGATTCTATGTTCCTGCTCTGGCAGGGGGGTTGGACTCAATGATCTCCAGAGGTCCTTTCCAACCTCTGACATCCTGAGGTCCTTACAGTGCAGAGCATTGGTGCCTGCATTCCTCAGCCTGAAAAGTTGTAGAATGGTGCTGAACAGGAGGCTTGTGGGTCTTTTTTACCCCTGTGTGCACACAGATCCATAGGAACCTGTATGTGTGAATGTACACACAGACACAAGTCTATCCTGCTGCTTGGTAGCAACCCAACCAACCCACTGGGGCTTATTTTATGAAGTCTGCAGTGGAGATCTCTCCTTTCTGACACATGCCTGCAGTGTCTGTGGGCCTCATTTAATGGGAAGCATTGATAAAATCAAATCCAGTGAAGTCTCTGGGGCCTATTTGGAGGCAAAGACTAAGATCTTAATTGTGTCACATCCTAATGTTTCCCAGAGCCTGACAAGCATAACAGGCTGTGGAAGTTTGGGTTTGCATGTTCTGAGGACATGAGTCTATTTCTCAGGGGGTGTTAGTAGCTTAAAGATTTCACAGAGAGAGAAATTAAAGCCCAAATCTACCTCCCTGACCTTGTGGGGAGAAGGGCTTCTGCTGTTACCTCAAAATGCATCTTTCTTCATGTAGCTATTGAGTAGCAGAAGAACTGTTGGAGAAAGTACAGACACTTGATCAGTTCTGAAAGTGGAGGCTTGGGAAATGAGCAGAGTCTCTGCCAATGCTCCTTCTTTCAGGTACATCAAGCTGCAGAATGGCTTATCTGCACTTTTAATTTCGGATTTGAATTACTTGGATCTTGCCCCAGCGGCCTCGTCTGAGGGGGAGGAAGACTCTGATGGGTCTGAAGAGGAAAGCAATGAAGGTGAGGACTCTGGATCCGAGACTGAAGATGATAGAGAAGGCTTTGATGAGGACTGTGATGAGGAGGATGAGGACAAGGATGGAGATTTCAGTGATGACAGTGAATTAGAAGAGTTAGCTGAAGAAGCAAGAAAGAGAGGCTCTACAGAAAAGCAGGTGAGTGCTTAAAGCTGTAGGGTGAAAAGATAGGTGGGGAACTTTCTTGTTGTTTGAAACCTTGTGACTGGGCCTTCAGACTAGAGTTTTGTATTGTGCATGCCCTGACTGATTTATCTTCTGCTTCTGTCATTTGCCTGGAGTGTTTCTTGAAGCATTCTTTCTGACTGTGTTTTATTTTCTCTAGTCTGCAGCAGCCCTTGCCATTGGTGTTGGCAGCTTCTCTGATCCTGAAGACCTGCCTGGATTAGCACACTTCCTGGAACACAGTATGTGTTTGCTCCTCTTTTATCTGCTCCAGCTTCAGTGCAAAATAACTGCTGTCTAGGTGTGATTTTCTGTAGTCTCTTAGTATGATATCAGCTACCTTATCATCTGTTTTCATTAGTTAAATACATGTATACTGATTTGTAAGAAACTCTTACTGTGGGAGAAGGTGCCCCATACTCCCTGTCAGGCTGTGTCTTCAGGTGCTCTTTGCTGTTCAGAAGGTGCCCCATACTCCCTGGCAGGCTGTGTCTTCAGGTGCTCTTTGCTGTTCAGAAGGTGCCCCATACTCCCTGCCAGGCTGTGTCTTCAGGTGCTCTTTGCTGTTCAGAAGGTGCCCCATACTCCCTGCCAGGCTGTGTCTTCAGGTGCTCTTTGCTGTTCAGAAGGTGCCCCATACTCCCTGCCAGGCTGTGTCTTCAGGTACCCTTTGCTGTTCAGAAGGTGCCCCATACTCCCTGCCAGGCTGTGTCTTCAGGTGCTCTTTGCTGTTCAGAAGGTGCCCCATACTCCCTGCCAGGCTGTGTCTTCAGGTGCTCTTTGCTGTTCAGAAGGTGCCCCATACTCCCTGCCAGGCTGTGTCTTCAGGTGCTCTTTGCTGTTCAGAAGGTGCCCTATACTCCCTGGCAGGCTGTGTCTTCAGGTGCCCTTTGCTGTTTTCAGCAAGACTTGGACAGACTGAGAGCTGGGCAGAGAGGAACCTAATAAGGTTCAACAAGGTTAAGTGCAGAGTCCTGCAGCTGGGAAGGAAGCATAAACTGCAGCAGTACAGGTTAGGAGGTGATCTGCTGGAGAGCAGCCCTGTGGAGAAGGACCTGGGAGTGCTGGTGGACAAGAAGTTCTGCACGGGACAGCAATGTGCCCTTGTGGCCAAGAAGGCCAATGGGATCCTGGGGTGGATTAAGAGGAGTGTGTCCAGCAGATGCAGGGGGGTTCTCCTCCCCCTCTGTTCTGCCCTAGTGAGACCCCACCTGGAAGAAGAGAAGGTGCCTCTCACTCCGTCAGGTTGTGTCCTCGGGTACACTTTACTGTTCTTTGTGCAATGTGCACGTGACCAGTGGCTTTATGAACTAGGCTGCTGCTGCACACCTTTGTCCCTAGCAAAGGCTCAGATGTAAGACAAGCAGGGCCAGGAACCACATGAAATTTCTGTCTAGACCTCTCTAAAAATACAAGTCTTGACTTAGGGAAGCCAAGCATGCCTAGAAAGGCAGTGCTGTCTGCAGTCTCTTTAAGCCCCCTGCTGAAGGCAGATCACGGCAGTCGTGCACAGTCTATTGCTGTTTAGTAGTTAACCTCTGCTTGTGAGCTGTGAGTCAATTGTTGGTAGCACTGTGCTGAGGAAGGATAACTGTAGCTGCCAGTTGGAACAGCAAATTATTGTCATTTTGGTAATCTTGCTGCTTTTCTTCCCCCCCCCCAGTGGTTTTTATGGGCAGCTTGAAGTACCCAGATGAGAATGGGTTTGATGTGTTCCTGAAGAAGCATGGGGGCAGTGACAACGCTTCGACCGACTGCGAGCGGACAGTCTTCCAGTTTGATGTGCAGAGGAAGTACTTCAAAGAAGCACTGGATAGGTAACTTCACAGGAATGGTGACTAGGTGTGCAGAAATGTTTGTGTGCCTCAGGAGCTTGGGTGTAGCTCTTCTTCATTTTGGGATGAAGGGTGTTGCTCAATGCCCGTAGGTACTCGCCCTACAACAGTGGCTCTTGGATCCAAGGAAAGACTACTTCCCTTTGGGCAGGTTAATGTCTGTGAGGCAGAGCCAGTGCAGTTGGGTGTCTAGGATCCATGTCTAAGTCTTCATGCTTTTGGATTTGTGTTTTTTTAAGTAGCATTGGTGGCAGGATAAATCTTAAGCAGCGTGACAGCTGTTTAGGGGGAAGTAGCCAGGACAGTCCTCACTATCAATAGAGACTGGGGGATGAGATGTTAGAAAGCAGCCCTGTGGAAAAGGACTTGGGGGACTGATGGATGAGAAGCTGGACATGAGTAGGCAGTGTGAGCTTGCAGCACAGAAAGCAAATCACAGCCTGGGCTGCACCAAAAGATGTGTGGCCAGCAGATCCAGAGAGGTGATTCTGCCACTTTGCTCTTCTCTGGTGAGACCTTACCTGGAGTACTGTGTCCAGGTCTGGAGTCCTCAAGATAGGAAGGACATGGACCTGATGGAGAGGGTCCAGAGGAGGGCTATGAAAATGATCAGAGGTTTGGAGCACCTCTGCTATGAGGACAGGCTGAGGGAGCTGGGGGTGTTCAGAACGGAGAAGAGGAGGAGGCTCCAGGGAGACCTAATAGCAGCCTGCCAGTGTCTGAAGGGGGCTACAGGAAGGCTGCAGGGAGACTGCTTGCAAAGGCCTGCAGTGACAGAATGAAGGGCAATGGCTTCAAACTAGAGAAGAGCAGATTTAGATTGGACGTGAGGAACAAGTTCTTTACTATGAGGGTGGTGGAACACTGCAACAGGTTGCTCAGGGAGGTGGCTGAGGCTTCTTCCCTGGAAGTATTCAAGGTGAGGCTCGACAAGGCCCTGGGCAACCTGATCTCAACTGGGGATATCCCTGCTGACTGTGGGGAGGTTGGACTGGATGACCATTGGAGATCCCTTATTACCAGACCATTCTATGATTTTGTGGTCTCAGAGTCCCATGGACTCATCCTCTGAAATACCTGTCCTGAGAGAGCGAGTGGTTGTTTTCCAAGTTTCTTTGTTCCTGAGTGTAAGCCCTCATGGCGGGTGGGAGGGCAGCCTTGAGAGTTGCAGTACAGAATGTGCTTCAAAAGGATGCTGTGCTCATGATACAGGTTAGTCAGTTAGGTGCATATCTCTTGCCAAAAAGTATTAGATATGTTGGTCTGTGCTGTGGGATATTCTGGGACAACAGAGGTCCAGCTTTTGGCATGGTTTCCTCAAGGGAAAGGAGATTAGAATAAACCTTTATTAGAATAAACCAAACCAGGTTGGAAGAGACCTTCAAGATCATCGTGTCCAACCCATCAACCAATCCAACCCACCCAAACAGCTAACCCATGGCACCAAGCACCCCATCAAGTCTCCTCCTGAACACCTTCAATGACGGCGACTCCACCACCTCCCCGGGCAACCCATTCCAATGGGCAATCACTCTTTCTGTATAGAACTTCTTCCTAACATCCAACCTGAACCTCCCCTGGCGCAGCCTGAGACTGTGTCCTCTTGTTCTGGTACTGGGTGCCTGGGAGAAGAGACCATCATCAGCCTGTCTACAACCTCCCTTCAGGTAGTTGTAGAGAGCAATAAGGTCACCCCTGAGTCTCCTCTTCTCCAGGCTAAGCAGCCCCAGCTCCCTCAGCCTCTCCTCGTAGGGCTTGTGTTCCAAACCCCTCACCAACTTTGTTGCTCTTCTCTGGACTCGTTCCAGCAAGTCAACCTCCTTCCTAAACTGAGGGGCCCAGAACTGGACACAGTACTCGAGGTGTGGCCTAACCAGTGCAGTGTACAGGGGCAGAATGACCTCCCTGCTCCTTCTGGCCACACTGTTCTTGATGCAGGCCAGGATGCCATTGGCCCTCTTGGCTGCCTGGGCACACTGCAGGCTCATGTTAAGCCTACCATCAACCATTACCCCCAGGTCCCTCTCTGCCTGGCTGCTCTCCAGCCACTCTGACCCCAGCCTGTAGCACTGCATGGGGTTGTTGTGGCCAATGTGCAGAACCCGGCATTTGGATGTGTTCAATCTCCTGCCCTTGGACTCTGCCCGTCTGTCCAGCCTGTCGAGGTCTCTCTGCAGAGCCTCTCTACCCTCCAGCAGATCAACTCTTGCCCCCAGCTTGGTGTCGTCAGCAAATTTACTGATGATGGACTCAATGCCCTCATCCAGATCATCAATAAAGATGTTAAAGAGCACAGGGCCCAGCACTGATCCTTGGGGCACACCACTAGTGACTGGCTGCCAGCTGGATGTGGCACCATTCACCACATTCACTCGGCCCTCCAGCCAGTTCCTAACCCATCGCAGTGTGCTCCCGTCCAAGCCAGGGGCTGACAGCTTGGCCAGCAGTTTGCTATGGGGGACGGTGTCAAAGGCCTTGCTGAGGTCCAGGTAGACTACATCAACAGGCCTCCCCACATCCACCAGGCGGGTCACCTGATCATAGAAGGAGATCAGGTTGGTCAGGCAGGACCTGCCCTTCCTAAATCCATGCTGGCTGGGCCTGATCCCTTGGCCATCCTCTAAGTGCTGTGTTATTGCACTCAGGATGATCTGTTCCATGAACTCACTCATGGGGGCATGGCAGCCGAGTATCCTTGTGGGACAGCAGCCTCCACTGCCAATTGACTTGCACAAACCAGATTCCTGCAGTGACACCAAGAGCAAGTGTTTGCACATTTTACCATGTATTGCCTAAATCTTACTTCACTGGGCCAAATTCAGTTTGCATTTGCACTTTAATCTAACTTTTTTAGATGTTTGGAAGTGTGAAAGAAGAAGGAAAAAAATTACTTCCAACCTGTCACAGCAGCTCCCTTGGTGGAGGGGAAAGACAGAAAGGAGGAGTCCTGTAGAGCAACATCTCATAAAAAGCCTAAATGAATGGTGCTGGTGATTTCTGGTCATTCAAGCACTTGGGGATCTGAAGAGGTTGGAAGACATCACCTTACAGTAGTCTTGAGCTTAGGGAGTCCTGTATCTGTGGAACTGCCAGCCATAAAAGAGACTGGATGAGGCACTTGGTGCCTCATCAACTAAACTAAAGTTGATGGTGTTGGGTGATAGGTTGGACTTGATCTCCAAGGTCTTTTCCAACCTGGTTAATTCTGTATTCTGTATTACTGTTAACCTCATGCTTCAGTCAGTTCAATGCATCAGTAAATTAAACACATCCTAGATCAGAAATTAAACACATCCTAGATTTTCTGTCAGCCTTCTGCAGAGTTTTCACTGTAGATCTGTCCCTTTCCCTTGCTCTGCTCTCTATGTGTACAGGAGAGGAGATGAATCCAGATGGCAACACTGACTTTTATAGTAGACAGTAAAATTGTATTGGATATTAAAAAAACTACATTTCAGGACATAATAATTTTTTGCCTGCAGTTAGGAAGGAACATTCCTTAGGGCTGTATTACCCTATCAGGAGAGGCTGAGGGAGCTGGGGGTGTTTAGCATGGAGAAGAGGAGGCTCAGGGGAGACCTTATTGCTCTTTACAGCTACCTGAAAGGAGGTTGTAGCCAGGTGGGGGTTGGTCTCTTTTCCCAGGCAACCAGTGGCAGAATAAGAGGACACAGTCTCAAGCTGTACAGGGGGAAGTTTAGGCTTGATCTTAGCAAGTTCTTCACAGAAAGAGAGATTTGCCATTGGAATGTGCTGCCCAGGGAGGTGGTGGAGTCACCATCCCTGGAGGTGTTCAAAAAAGGATTGGATGTGGCACTTGGAGCCATGGTTTAGTTGTCATGAGATGTTAGGTATTAGGTTGGACTTGATGATCTCTGAGGTCTTTTCCAACCTGGTTGATTCTGTGATTCTATGATTGTTCCTAATGAACAGCTGAGGATTTCATCTGAAGCATCTGATACTGGTCCCTGTCAGAACCAGGAACCAGACTAGGTCTTGTCTTGACCTGGTATGATCATTCTTGGGTTGTAAGTGCAGGCAGTCCTGCACCCGTGAATGTCATGCCCTGCTGTGCCCAACCAGTTCGTTGCCATTTGGTGTGCAGGGAACCCTTGCCCCTTGGTTTCAGCTAGTGTCGCACAACTGGCACTTAGTCTTCCTCAAGACACTATAGTCCAGGGTTACATCATTTGTAGTCAGACAAGCAACATTGTAAACTGAAATAGCAGATGCTGGGTTTAATCACTGGGGTTTTACCCTATTTCAGTAGACACTGAAGAGAAATGTGTGATTCTTTTGTTTCCTAGGTGGGCACAGTTCTTTATTCACCCACTAATGATCAGGGATGCAATCGACCGAGAAGTCGAGGCTGTAGACAGTGGTAAGTAAAAGTACCTTTTCCTTTATGTTGAGCTCATATTCCTTAACCTGTTTGGTGACACTGGTCATGGGGTTCCATTCTGAGCTTCAGTCAAGTTCACCTAACTTGACAGAGAGCTAGCTTTTCAGTTTAAGTTCAACAGATATCAGTGGCCGTTAGATGAGAGAGACTGAATGTGAGGCCATCACTGCAGAAGTTTATCCTCTCATTTCTTGAATTAGAAGTTAAGAGTTTTAAGTGGTTTGGCAGTAACTGGTGGGGCAGTTACTTGAACATGTGGATGTCCTTCAGTGAACTACATCCCTATAGCCCCAGTGCTCTTTTCAGTCCTATGTGGAGTTGATGCAATGAATTGAGGTGCTTGTACTTGTCTCTAACACCTTACTGCACAACTGCTTCACAGATAAGAAATTGAACCAGGTGTAGAAGTGAGTGGAGTGTTCACTCTTTTTCCCCAAGATGTAACAAATACCCTCAGACTACCTATAAAAATACACAGGTTTAGAAGAAGCCCTGCTGTTGGCAGATACACCAAGTGGTTCAAATATCTACTCCAAGACCTCCTCTTCTGGCAAGGGAAAAAGAGCAACTTGATCTTAGTGATTCAGTGTCAATGTAGGCAAGGGCCTGTCAATTAAGGTGTGGTTCTTCAACAGCTTAAGCCAGTCTATGCCTTCACTTGCCCTGCCTTGGTCATGCAAATCTTCTCCTTCCCTTGTACTGACACTATAGTAATGAGCTGCCCAGTAAATTGTCAGCTTGATTAGCTGGCTGCAGCATAACCCAGCCAAAAGAGCTCTTCTCTGCACCTCTCTTAATACCAGCAGAAACAGGAACAAGAAAATGCAGCTCAAGAAGGTAAAATTTTGGCAGAGCACCCAAACTGGTGTAAACTGATTGCAGAGCTTCATTTTTTTAGAGTACCTTGTTAAGCTTTCCATTTCTTATTTTGTTGCTAGGCCAGAAGTTTTTCTGTGTGATGTACAGGGGCAGCAGGTTTGTAATTTGTTCTCTGTCCCTTTCTGCAAGGCCTGACCCTGTAGAATGTCAATAGCCTTTGGTTCCCATCAAACTGAACAGATGGAGAGTGTCCAAACAGGGCAGGTTGGGGCTTTACATGCTTCCCCTCCTTATCCTTATCTTCACTTCTCAGCAAGGAGCTGTGCTTTTCCCCTTCTCTGGACTGAAGCTCACTTGTTAGCAAGTCCTGCTTCTTACCCCGTTTCCCCACTCCATCCTACATGAAAGCACATCGCAGGTCACATCTGGTGTGTCTGCTTCTCAGTTTGGTTGAGGTTTGTGCTTTGCTTTGTTCTGTGAGAACATGACCTCAAATTTCCATGCATGCCACTGAAAATTGTTTCCATTGGCAGAGTATCAGCTAGCAAGACCCTCTGATGCAAACAGAAAGGAGATGCTCTTTGGGAGTCTTGCCAAGCCTGGACATCCGATGAAGAAGTTTTTTTGGGGTGAGTTCTGAATTGATGTTATCAAGCAGCGATAAACTTTTCACCACTTAAAAGGTGCACTATCTTATCATGAGCTATCTTATCACAGCAAACACTAACCTTTCTCAGAAGTATTAAAGTGGCTACTCATTTTACAGCACAGTGCTTGAGAACAAAAGCAGCTGTCTGCTGTGTAAGGTGCTTTTCATTCCGGCACTGCTTTTTGCTGCTAGCTTGCCCTAGAGGTGAAATCCTGTAACTTGATGTTAATGTAGAGGTGGTGCCCTCTGAGTCATCTCTGTCTTGCTTAAGCTTGCTTTTTTTTTTTTTTGCTATTAAAATTTCCTGGGTGGGGGGGAAAAAATGTTTCTTGGTTTGTGCCTAAGGAAGCTTCTCAAAGTCAGGAATTCACTGTTGGACTTGCAGAAGTACACAGCTGTGCGACGGGAGCAGAAAGCAAGTTGGTTCTTTACATCCTGGACAGCAGAGAGCTCCCTCACCATCATGGTGCTGGGGAGCATCATGTAATGTGGTGCAGAGTTAGCTGAGATTTTTCATACATGTCTCTAGTGACCTGTACTGTACAGCATACTTTTTTTCCCTCTCTCTTTCCCTCCCTGGTTCTGCAAGTTCCATTGGTGAGGGAAGAGCTTGCAACATGCAGTGAGCTGTGCAGTGCATGGTACAGGTGACCAGTAGTGCAGGAGGGGCTCTGTCCTCCCTTCTCATAGGAACTAGAGACTGGGAGATGCTAAATCTCAGTCCACATTCCTTTAACTCCAGAGTTCTGTCAGGTATTTTTAACATGTGACTGTGACCATGTTCAATACAAGGGCAGGAAAGAAGATCCTTGGTATACGTGGCCTTACAGTAACTAGGGTCTAGGTACTGGGCCAATCACAGCCTGGGCTGTATCCAGAGATGTGTTGCCAGCAGATCTGGAGAGGTGATTCTGACACTGTGCTCTGGAGTCCTCAAGATAGGAAGGACATGGACCTGATGGAGAGGGTCCAGAGGAGGGCCACGAAAATGATCAGGGGCTTGGAGCACCTCTGCTATGAGGACAGGCTGAGGGAGCTGGGGGTGTTCAGCCTGGAGAAGAGGAGGCTTCAGGGAGACATAATAGCAGCCTGCCAGTAAGTGAAGGCTACAGGAATGCTGGAGAGAGACTATTTGCAAAGGTCTGCAGTGACAGAACAAGGGTCAAACTAGAGAAGGGCAGATTGAGATTGGATGTTAGGAACAGGTTCTTTACTATGAGGGTGGTGGAACAGTGGAACAGGTTGCCCAGGGAGGTGGCTGAGGCCCTATCCCTGGAGATATTCAAGGTGATGCTTGACAAGGCCCTGGGCAACCTGATCTAGTTGGGGATGTCCCTGCTGACTGCAGAGAGGTCAGACTGGATGACCTTTGGAGGTCCCTTTTGGCCTGGAGCATTGTGTGATTTCTGCCCGCAGGTAACGCGGAGACGCTCAAGCACGAGCCCATAAGGAACAACATTGACACCTACACCAGGCTGAGGGACTTCTGGCAGCGCCATTACTCTGCTCACTACATGACTTTGGTTGTGCAATCTAAAGGTAACTTTGTCTGTTCCTTCCTGATTTGCAAGTGACACAAGCCTTGACCAGTTGTGCTGTGTTACTGTCAGCCTGCCTCTGGAGAAACTTCTGACTGGAGCTGTTGAATCCGTTCCAGATTAACACGGGAGGTTAAACGTCCAAGATCTGTTTCAAACAGAATCTTGTTGGAATGCAGAGTCAGACTACTTAAACAACTTCATGGTACTGCCATCAACTGTGAACCTCCACAGATCATGATGGGGAACCTGACAGGGGTTCTCCCAGTTGCCCTGTTTGGCAAGAGCTGTTAAAACACATTTCTCTAGGAAGGGTACAGGTGGAAGGGCTTTGGGCTTTTTCCCCACCATAGCCTGAAAAATTCTTTGCAAGTGGATTGAGTTTCATGTCAGCAGACTTCTGCCCTCTGGGTTGCTGCTGCTGAGAAGACATGTCTTAGAAGTGATGCATGCAGTAGAGACCTGTGCTGGAAATAAATAGCTGTGTGTGTATCCAAGTTATGGATGTGCTTGGGGGTTTTCTTGAGTGCTCAAACTGATTGCAGTTCCCATCTGTAAAGTGGAAATGGGAATAACAGAGGTGGTAATTCTTTCCTTCTGTGCTTTTTCTTTTCTGTCTAGACTGTAAAGTGCCTGTTGAATAGTAATTTACATGGTGATGTTTCTTCTGGTGACTAGGAACATCATGTAGCTGATGGGCAGCCAGGCCAACTTTGTATTTCTGTCTGTTAATACAGAAGAAACCATGATTTTCCCCCTCCTCTTGGTTGCTGTTTAACATGTGTCTGCTCATTAAGTTTGCTGATAATACCAAAGTGGGAGGCTTGGCTGAGATGCCTGAAGGCTGTGTGGCCATTCAGTGAGACTTGGACAGACTGATAGCTGGGCAGAGAGGAAGCTAATGAGGTTCAACAAGGGTAAGTGCAGAGTCCTGCAGCTGGGAAAGAAGAATAAACTGCAGCAGTACAGGTTAGGAGGTGATCTGCTGGAGAGCAGCCCTGTGGAGAAGGATCTGGGAGTGCTGGTGGACAACAAGTTCTGCATGGGACAGCAATGTGCCCTTGTGGCCAAGAAGGCCAATGGGATCCTGGGGTTCATTAAGAGGAGTGTGTCCAGTAGATCCAGGGAGGTTCTCCTCCCCCTCTACTCTGCCCTGGTGAGACCTCACCTGGAATATTGCATCCAGTTCAGGGCTCCCCAGTTCAAGAGGGACAGGGATCTGCTGGAGAGAGTCCAATGGAGAGCTACAAGAATGATGGACTGGAGCACTGCCTGATGAGGAAAGGCTGAGAGCCCTGGGGCTGTGTAGTCTGGAGAAGATTGAGAGGGAATTTGATCAATGTCTATAAATATGAGGGCTGGGTGTCAAGAGGGAGGGGACAGGCTCTGCTCACTTGCACCCTGTGATAGGACAAGGGGCAATGGAGATAAACTACAGCACAGGAGGTTCCACCTCAACATGAGCAGAAACTTCTTCACTGTGAGGGTCACAGAGCACTGGAACAGGCTGCCCCAGAGAGGTTGTGGAGTCTCCTTCTCTGGAGACTTTCCAGCCCTGTCAGGATATGTTCTTGTGTGAGCTGTGCTAAATTCTATGGTCCTGCCCTGGCAGCGGGGGGGTTGGACTCTATGATCTCCTCAGGTCCCTTCCAAACCCTAACATCCTCTGATCCTATGATGTACAGCATCACTCGAGAGTTCAGAGCACTTGCTTAAACAAGCAGTTTCCAATTGGTCACCTGTAAAACCCTGGAACTTCTGTTCCCTGATAATTTCTTTCCTTAAAGAGGATGAGGAAAATGAATTCTTAGCAGTGCAAGACTGCACTTGGGTGTGAACATTCCTCTGTGTGTGCTCTGGACACAGTGATGGAATGAGTCTTTCAACTACTGGTGATCCAGTAGATCCTGAGGTCAGCAATTCATTTTCACACCAGATGCTGCTGGACTTTACATCCCTTTTCAATCAGCCTAAGAGTTCAGCACTAGGTACAGAACCAGAGCTGTGGCCCAAGTCCGGTGGCAATTACAAACAGGCTGAAGCCAGCAGGTTTGTAGCTTTTGATTTAGAACTTTGGAATTTTAAGATGGACTGACTGGCAGCCTCTCTGAACCAACACCTGGTGAGAAAAGATAAAAGGCCTTGTGGTGGATCTTCAGGAAATTGCATTGCTGGCTTTCTGTGTTTTCTTTCTCTCTCCTCATTAGAAACACTGGATACATTGGAAAAGTGGGTGACAGAGATCTTCTCCAAGATCCCAAATAAGTAAGAGGTTTTTGATGGATAAAGGCATTACAAAGTATGAAATGACCTATTCTCAATGATGGCTTTGAGTGGGGGGTGGGGGGAAAATCCCTTAATGGAGAAACTAAGGAAATGAGGATTTGTTCATTAACTTCCCTGTGCAGAAAGGAGGGGAATGAAAGACTGGAATTCATTTTTTTTGGCTTTCAGAAAGGCTTTGTTTATGCTTCACAATTATTCAGCCTGCAAGCTGTCTGGTGCTAACTTGCAGCAGCATTTGCTTAATCTCTGCTGATGCCTGGATTTTTATGAAAATCACTCAAACCTAGGTGGTTATTTTTGCTCTGTGTCAAAAACAATCAAGAAAGTAAATGAACATCCTATCTTAGGGTGGCAGCTGCTCAGAACTTGGCCCCTTTTGTTCACAGTTCATTCCAATGTGAATGTTGACTGACTTGAAAAGCATTTTACTTCCCCTTCATTTTCTGCTTTATGCAAGGTGTGTGTTTGTGTTGCATGGAAATGTGCTTGTGAAGCTTAATGCCATCCCAGAGATGTCCTTGTTGTTCCTCCTTCCCCACAAGGCAATCCATCAGGGTTTTGTGATCCAGGGCCAACACAGGGAGTTGTTTGCTATGCTTGTCTTTCCCTTCCCCAGTAATGAAGGCAAGCTTTTTGCTGTTACTGCCTTGGAAAGGAGGAGAGGGAGGAGTTGGTGGGGGTATCCTAGTCTTGGGCTGCTGCTCTGTGCAGGCAGAAGGCAAGTGCCAGGCTGCTTTCCAGTTTGGGCTGGGTCTGGATCCTGGCTGCTCTCCTGGAGGGCCATGTTCTGCTTGTCTGCTCTACTGCCTCTGTCAAGCCAGAGCTATGGGTGCTTTCTGGTGATTATCTCAGTGAAGCCTGAATCCTTGCCAGTAACCTCATACTCTCAATTTTGCTTTGAAGTGGTTTACCCAAACCCAGCTTTGCCCACCTGACTCAGCCATTTGACACACCAGAATTCCACAGGCTTTACAGGGGTAAGTAGAAAGTGAATGCTTTCCATGCCTTCTAAGCTGTGTGATGTGAATTCTTTGTAGAAGAGCTCTCTGTGGTTCTGAATCCTGTAACAATCCTCATCTCTGCCTAAGTCATTAACACTCATCAATGTCTTTGTGTTCAGTTGTTCCCATCAGGAAGGTTCATTCACTGAGTATCACTTGGGCACTTCCACCACAGCAACAGTATTACAGGTACAGTGGTGCTGCATTTCCTTACTGGTTCATGTACTGAGTAGTGTGGGCTTGCCACCACGTGGTGAGAAAGATAGTGATCCTGCTGCAGCTGGTTCCCCCATGGTGAATTAAAATACAGACTGACAGACCAGTGGTGAGGAGGTCACCCCTGACTGCAGGGAGGGTGAAGTGGCCCAGACCTGCAGAGCCAGTGGCTATTTAGAATCATAGCATTGTTAGGGTGGGAAGGGACCTCAAGGATCATCTAGTTCCAATCCCCTGCCATGGGCAGGGACACCTCACAGTACAGCAGGTTGCTCAGAGCCACATCCAGCCTGGCCTTGAAAACCTCCAGGGATGAGGCTTCCACCACCTCCCTGGGCAACCTGTGCCAGTGTCTCACCACCCTCACAGTGAAGAATTTCTTCCAAAGGGCTAGTCTAAATCTCCCCTCCTCTAGCCTGGATCCATTCACATCACTTTGCTTCAGCTAGGAGAGCACTTTTAAAAATGAACTGATGCAGATATGGTTCCTGTTACAAATGGAGTGGAGCTGGGGCACAGCTGATGAATGTCACTCCTCACTGACTCACATCAGTCGTTGTGTTCTCAGCTCCCACGTTTTTAGCTTATTATCCTAATGCTGCCTCCATGCAAAACTTGGCTTGAAGGAATAGGCAGTGCTTATTTTAGTCATTTCTAGTGATTGAGTTCTTTCTGTGAAATACTACTGCTGATGTTTCATCTCCTTCACATTTTCTTTTAGGGTGAAGCCTCTCCATTATATTTCCTGGTTGGTGGGACACGAAGGCAAAGGCAGTGTTCTGTCTCTTCTTAGGAAAAAGTACGTGGTTTGGGTTTTTATAAGGATAATCAATCATTGAATCATAGAATGGTCCAGGCTGGAAGGGACCTCCCAGGGTCATCCAGTCCAACCTCCCTGCAGTCAGCAGGGACATCCCCAACTAGACCAGGTTGCCCAGGGCCTCATTGAGCCTCACGTTGAATATCTCCAGGCATGGGGCCTCGACCACCTCCCTGGGCAGCCTGTTCCAGTGTTCCACCACCCTCATACTAAAGAACTTGTTCTTAATATCCTATCTACATCTACTCTTCTCCAATTTGAAGCCATTGCCCCTTGTCCTGTCACTGCAGGCCTTTGCAAACAGTCTCTCCCCATCCTTCCTGTAGCCTTCAGCTACTGGCAGGCTGCTATTAGGTCTCCCTGGAGCCTCCTCCTCTTCTCCAGATTGAACACCCCCAGCTCCCTCAGCCTGTCCTCATAGCAGAGGTGCTCCAAACCCCTTGATCATTTTCATGGCCCTCCTCTGGTCCTGCTCCATCAGGTCCATGTCCTTCCTATATTGAGTGCTCCAGACCTGGACACAGTACTCCAGGTGAGGTCTCACCAGAGCAAAGTGCTTTGCTGTGATTCAAAGAAAGGCAAACTCTCTCCTGTGTCTCTCTTTATTCTAGGTGTGTAGAAGCAGACTGGGCCTGCTTTTTTGTCACAGCATTTTTAAGTGACATTTAAATTGATGATAGACCCAACTAAGAAATAAGTTGGTTTCTGGTTTGTGATCAGCAGTATCTGTGACTGATTTTTAAGAGGTGTCCCAGAGATAACTTAGCTGTTTTTGTTTTGCTTTGTTTTTAACTGTTGTTCTTAAATTCTGTATCCTGAGATTCACCTCTTCATGTGGGAAAAGCTTTGTGTAAGCTATAAACAGGTGGAAGGCCACTGGAGTTAAGCTCTGATAATGCTAATTGCAACAAAGCTCACCTAGAGCTAAAATGGGTCATTAATAAGTGCATTTAGAACCATAGAAGAGCATTGTTAGGGTTGGAAGGGACCTCAAGGATGGGACCTCAAGGATCATATAGTTCCAACCCCCCTGCCATGGGCAGGGACACCTCACACTACATCAGGGTGCTCAGAGCCACATCCAGCCTGGCCTTAAAATGCTCCCAGGGTGAGGCTTCTACCACCTCCTTATGCAACCTATTCCAGTGTCTCACCACCCTCACGGTGAAGAATTCCTTCCTAACATCCACCTGAATCTACCCATCTCTGGTTTTGCTCCATTTCCCCTAGTCTTACCATTACCTGACACCCTAAAAAGTCCCTCCCCAGCTTTCTTGTAGGCCCTCTTCAGATATTGGAAGGCCACAATAAGGTTTCTTTGGAGCCTTCTCTTCTCCAGACTGAGTAGCCCCAACTCTCTCAGTCTGTCTCCATAGCAGAGGTGCTCCAGCCCTCTGATCATCCTTGTTGCCCTTCTCTGGACACGTTCCAGCATGTCCAGATCCTTCTTGTAATGGGGGCTCCAAAACTGGATGCAGTACTCCAGGTGGGGTCTCAGCAGAGAGGAGTATTTCCATCAACTTCCAGCTCACAGAGTCCTTCCTCCCAGAGGAACCTCCTCACTCTAACACCCCCTCCCCAGCTCAACAGCATCCAACTGCTTCTCTAACTCCATCCATAGATGCTGGGCTCTTGCATTGTATGGAGGAAATGGTGAGACTGGCTTTGAACAGAACTCCACTTACTCAATCTTCAGCATCTCTGTGACTTTGACTGATGAAGGTTACAAGCACTTCTACGAGGTATGTCTTGCTGCAAGTTGATTTTGCCTGCTGCTTGCCTGGTGTTTGGAGGAGTTAATCTGTCCCTTACTGTCTGCAGGTGGCCCACATTGTGTTTCAGTATGTGAAGATGCTGCAGAACAGAGGGCCAGATAAAAGGTAAGTGTTTGCCTCTGCATCAGCTCTTTGGAAGGTGGTCCCTTCCCCGTTGCTCTTTTTCTTGTGGCATTAATGGGGGAGCCAGCAGCAAGGCTGCTCTGAGTGGAGTGTCAGTTCCATTTGTTAACTGTTTGTGTGTGGTGGTTTTAGGCTGTACCTTTAAAAACTTTTCACAGATCCTGAACAGAAAGAGGTAAAATGTAAATCAATCTCTCTTGTTGTGCAGCCTCTTTTAGTTTGATTTATGGTGATCAGGTTTCTGACAGTAATGAGCTGAACTAGTGTGGGTGTAAGGTGCAGTTCTGCCTGTAGTTTAAACACATTTGTTGAGCCACATCTCTGGCAGTCAGGACTGCAGTGTTCTGAGCTTAGTCTTCAGGTTAATTTTGTATCAAGTTTTTACTCCTTGGAGCTAAGTATTCCTTGCTGGGAAACAGCAGGGAGAGATTTATTGAAGTTCAGCAAGGGCAAGTGTAGAGTCTTGCACCTGGGAAAGAACAACCCCATGGAGCGGTGTAGGTTGGGGACTGACCTGCTGGAGGGGAAAAGGACCTGAGGGTCCTAGTGGATGGGAGGTTGACCATGAGCCAACAACGTGCTCTTGTGGCCAGGAAGGCCAATGGCATTCTGGGCTATGGTTAGCAGGTCAAGAGGTTCTCCTCCCTCTTTACTCTGCTCTGGTGAGGCTGTATCTGGAGTATTGTGTTCAGTTCTGGGCCCCTCAGTTCAGGAAGGACCTCAGGGAACTGCTTGAAAGAGTCTAGCATGGAGCCACAGAAATTGTTAATGGAGAGGAACATCTTCCTTATGAGGAGAGCCTGAGGGAGCTGAGGGCTCTTAGCTTGGAGAGTAGGAGCCTGAGGGGTGACCTCATTCATGTTGATAAAGATGTGCAGGGTGAGTGCCAAGAGGCTGGAGCCAGGCTCTGCTGGGTGATGCCCAATGACAGCACAAGGGGCAATGGTGGAAGTTGAGGCAGAGGAAATTCCATGGAAATAGGAGGAAAAATTTTTGTGCTGTGAGGGTGACAGAACAGTGGAACAGGCTGCCCAGGGGAGATTGTGGAGTCTCCCTCTCTGGAGATACTCAACACCTGCCTGGATGAGTTGCTGTGTGATCTGCTCTAGGTGATCCTGTTCTGGCCGGAGGTTGGACTGGATGATCTCTTCAGGTCCCTTCCAGCCCCTGACATTCTGTGGTTCTCTGTCAGTTAAGAAGATGGAAGGGCAGTGTATATAATGCTGGCCTCTGTGTCCTGTACCTGAATGAGTCACTGAGCTCCCCATTGATGCCTTTCAGAATCTTCATGAATGTTATGGAATAATGAAGGAAATGCACTTTTATTCTCTTCTCCCTGCTTTACAGGATATGGGAAGAAATCCAGAAGATTGAGGATAATGAATTTCACTACCAGGAACAGGTATTCAGCCACTCTTTTGTGTTGATTATAGGTAAACTGTGTAAAGGCTTTAGGTTGGAAAGCACCTTAGAGATAATCTACTCCAACCTCTCTGATGGACAGGGACTCCTCACACCAGACCAGGTTGCTCAGGGCCTCATCCAGCCTAGCCTTGAATGGCTTGGTGCAGTGTGGCTGGAGAGCTGCCTGAAAGGAAGGGACCTGAGGGTTCTAAAGGACAAGCAACTGAATAGGAGCCAGCAGTGTGTTCAGGTGGCCGAGAAAGCCAAAGGCATCCTGGCTGGGATTAGAAATGCTGTGTCCAGCAGGAGCAGGGAGGGGATTGTCCCCTTGTGCTCAGCTCTGGGGAGGCCACACCTTGAGTGTTGTGTCCAGTTTTGGGCACCTCAATCCAAGAGAGATGTGGAGGTGCTGGAGGCAGTGCAGGGGAGGGCAAGGAAGCTGGGGAAGGGCCTGGAGAATAAATCTGATGAAGAGAAACTGAAGGAGCTGGGGATGGTTAGTTTGAAAAAGAAGAGGCTGAGGGGAGACCTCATGGCTCCCTACAACTACCTGAAAGGAGGTTGTGGAGAGGCTGGTGCTGGTCTCTTCTCACAGGTCATTAGTGATAAACAAGAGGGAATGGCTTCAACCTATGACTGGGGAGGTTTAGACTGCACAGTAGGAAGATTTTTTTTTTCCTGGCAAGAGTGGTCAGGCATTGGAATGTGCTGCCCAGGGAGGTGGTGGAGTCACCAACCCTGGATGTGTTTAAAGGTGGTTTGGATGTGGTGCTTGGGCTATGGTTTAGGGGTGAGCCTTGTAGAGTAGGGTTCTGGGTTGGACTTGGTGATCCTGAGGGTCTTTTCCAACCTGAATGTTTCTGTGGTTCTGTGACCTCCAGGGAGGGAGAAGGTCTTTTGCCAGTACTTGTGTGCACCCAGGTGATGTGAAAGCAAACCTCCTAGGAGTATTAGCTGATGATTTGAATTCACTTTTATTTTGCTAGCCTTAGAACAAGGCTGACAAATCTGTTTGTCATACTCTGAACTTTCACTGTGTTTAATCACTTGTCCTCTGTGAGTGTGTCTCTCTCTCTCCTCCCTGCCCTCCTCTTTTCAGTTCTGAAACACATTTTCAAAGTTCCATTCAAGCAGAAACAGATTTTGCACTTCATGAGGCTGTATTTTGCTGAAAAGAATTGTATTTCAGGCAGAGTAATGGAGTGACTTGGACAGAATACAACAGGAGCTTTTTCATTGCCTAGTAGGTAGAGAATCATGGGGCTCTGTGCCCATTAGTGGTGCAGATTGGAGCCTTCCAGTAGTTTTTGCTTGATTTCACTTTTTTTCAAGTGTTCTAGCACTGCTCATTTAGGGGAATGGAAAAGCACTGCTGGGTGAGCTGTGTGGCTTGCTGCTGGTGCCCTGGAGTGAAAGGGGGGGGGGGGGGGGGAAAGGAGATGTTGGATCACAGGATGTTAGGGGTTGGAAGGAGCCTATGGAGATCTTCAATTCAAACCCCCCTGCCAGAGCATAGAATGTAGCACAGGTTGCACAGGAATGCATCCAGACAGGGCTTGAAAGTCTCCAGAGAAGGAGACTGCACAACCTCTCTGGGCAGCCTGTTCCAGTGCTCTGGGACCCCCACAGTGAAGAAGTTCCTCCTCATGTTGAGGTTGAATCTTCTGTGCTGTAGTTTACATCCATTGCCCCTTGTCCTATCCCAGGGTGCAAGTGAGCAGAGGCTGTCCCCTCCCTCCTGACCCCCAGCCCTCAGGTATTTATAGACATTTATTGAATCCCCTCTTAGTCTTCTCTTCTCCAGACTACACAGCTGCAGGGCTCTCAGCCTCTCCTCATCAGGCAGTGCTCCAGTCCCTTCAGCATCTTTGTAGCCCTCCCTTGGACTCTCTCAAGTAGATTCCTGTCCCTCTTGAACTGGGGAGCCCAGAACTGGATGGAGTATTCCAGGTGGGGCCTCACTAGGGCAGAGTAGAGGGGAAGCAGAACCTCCCTGGATCTGCGCTTGGAAGTGGAGGGATTTTTCTTCCCAGATGCTCTTAAGACCTGCCAGTCTGCTGTGAGCATCAAGATGTTAGAAATGTCATTTTTAGTAATCCTTGCATCTGTAGCTCTGCCTTCAAAATAGCATATGGAGGATCTGGAGTGTTTTGAGTGGCCTTTGAATAACAGAAGTGATCGTGGCAAGTGCTGCAGGGAGCAGGAACTGCTGCCAGCAGACCCCAGTGTGAGATGGGAGCGGTAGATTCCTTTGGTATGAAGTTCATCCTGATGGACAGGTGCCTTCTAACATGGCATGTGGTGGGGTTTTTAGTGGAGCACAGCTGCTACAAAATTACCACAGACTGTCTTCTCCTAGCCAAAGCTTTCCTCAGAACAGTGGAGAAGAGCTATGACTCCATGAAGGCAGGCTGCTGGATGCAGCAGGAGTTGAGGATCTGTTGCCCTGCGTACAATTGTTACATTCTGTCTTCAGGCCCAGCAGAGTTGTCCAGGTTGACTTTTTCATCAAAATTAAGCTATTTAATCCTGAAAGGGTCTTTTAAGTCTTCCTGGTTCTTTTAGTCCTCTCAGACAGAGTTTTCTGTCCCCCAGAACCCTACCTGCTCTGACAGGCTCCGCAGCTGGCAGCATCAGGTTGGGGCAGAGCAGAAAACACCTGAGTTCCCTTGGGGAAATCCCTGCTCTTGACAGCCCTGGCTGCTTGGCCAGTTGATTGTGAGTTGTCATGAAGAGAATAGAATAGAATAAACCAGGTTGGAAGAGACCTTCAAGATCATCGTGTCCAACCTATCATCTAACACCACCTAATCAACTAACTCATGTAACCAAGCACCCTATCAAGTCTCCTCCTGAACACCTCTAGTGACGGCGACTCCACCACCTCCCTGGGCAGCACATTCCAATGGGCAGTCACTCTCTGTGTAGAACTTCCTCCTAACCTCCAGGCTAAGATTACAGACATTTAACTTGCAGAGCAAGGATCTGAGAGGTGTGTGTGTGTGCTTTGGTGACAGGGTTGTGCATCTTAGGGACAGGCAAAGGACTTGGTTGTGGCGTGCTGGGCTTCTGGTGGATGGAAGGAGCTGGTATGTGGCCACCCTAACATGGTCACGGAGGCATATGTTTGGATAAGCAGTTAGGTGCTTCCAGGAGTGGTTTCATGTTTCCTCTGATATGCAGTGTCTTTAGAAAGTCTTGTAAACATTGTGTAAAACATGAGCAAGATGCAGATGCACCAGGCTGGCCTCTTCTCAGGCAAACTGATCTGTATGGCTCAAAAAGCACTTAGCCAATAGCTCTCCACTAGGCAGTCCTAAACAGTTAAAAGGCAACCCCTACAGAATCACAGAATCAACCAGGTTGGAAGGGATCTCCAAGATCATCACATCCAACCAATCACCCAACCCTAACTAGACCATGGCACTAAGTGCCTCATCCAGGCTTTTCTTAAACACCTCCAGGGACATCAACCCCACCAGCTCCCTGGGCAGCCCATTCCAATGGCCAGTCTCTCTTTCTGTGAAGAACTTCTTGCTAAGGTCAAGCCTAAGCTTCCCCCTGCACAGCTTGAGACTGAGTCCTCTTGTTCTGGTGCTGGCTGCCTGGGAGAAGAGACCAACCCCTACCTGGCTACAACTTCCCTTCAGGTAGTTGTAGACAGCCATAAGGTCTCCCCTGAGCCTCCTCTTCTCCAGGCTAAACACCCCCAGGTCCCTCAGCCTCTCCTCACAGGGCTGTGCTCCAGACCCCTCCTCAGCCTTTTTTCCCTTCTCTGGGCATGTTCCAGCAACTTGTATGTCCAAGTAGGAGGAGCTCTTCCTGTACATCTTGGCAGAAAATTTGGGTCAGGAGCAGAATCAGAGGTGCTCCTGTAGCAGCAGCAGTTCTTCAGCTTGCTCTTTCCAGCTTCCATATCACTTTAAACCTTGCATGGTGTGACTCTGCTGGTGTTCCCTGGGGCCAAGGAGTGCATTCCACTGGGTCTTTAACCTCGTAGGTGTAATGACAGCAAGTGTGTGCTCAAGGCCCTTTCTTCTGTAAAGCTGATGTCTGATACTTGGGGATTCTCAGAGGAGTCCTGACCATTAAGTATGCTTATGAAACCCATTTAAGTTTAATAACAAAAACTGAAGGCTGTAACAAGCAGAGTGTGCAACTCATGCTCAACAAACCTGGCCAGCCAGGCTCTTCTCAGATGTGTTGTGTTTGGTGGTGATGTGAAAATTAGCTTTACCTATTTGCCTACAGACAGATCCAGTTGACTATGTGGAAAGTCTTTGTGAGAACATGCAGCTGTTTCAGAAGGAGGACTTTCTGACAGGAGACCAGCTCTTGTTTGAATACAAGCCTGAGGTAAATGTTCTTGGAACTCTTGAGTACATGTTTGGATGTAGAGAAGACCCAGGCATCCTATATGATGTAGGCATGATGTTAAGCATCATACAGGGTTTGTGTTAATTAAGTCACTCTCTTCTCATGCTGTGGTGGGTTGAAATTTCCCCTCCCCAACATTAAATTTGCCTGACCAGCTCAGTTGGAAGCAAATGAAGGCTGTATTTACAAGCAAAACTGCACTCTACAATGGAAAGCAATGAATGTGTACAACCATACAGGATTTACACTAGTTACAGATAGTTACAATTGACAGACAGCACAAGAACCCCCCTGGCCAAAGACCAGGGGAAGCTACTAGCTTCTTCCTCTCTGCTCCCCCTTATCCCCCTGTACAGAAGGGAAAAGAGACAGGAGCAGAGGAATGTTAGACTTAACAGAAACAGTGCAGCCAAGATCAAGCAGAAGCAAGTTAGTATCCCTCCCAGAGCGAAGAAGCAAGAAGAGAGATTGTTTTGGTACAACCAGTCTTAGTCCTTTATCTCTCCACTGGGATTGTTTAGAATTATCTTTATTTTCCTTTTCATGCCCAGTAGTGATTTATTTACATTTTTACTACTATCTGTTGGAGATCTGTGAACAATGTTAAAGGCATAGCCTAAAGCTGCCACACGTGCTCAGAAAGCAAATCTCCTCTTTTTGTAGACTCTTTGTGTCTTGTTCTTCATGTGATCAGAGCAAGAAGTGTGCCAGACTTGTACTGAACTGAAATACTGTCTTGACCTTGTAGATCATTGCTGATGCCCTTAACCAGCTCAGTCCTCAGAGAGCCAACCTGGTTTTGCTGTCTGCTGCCAACGAAGGCCAATGCCAGCTGAAGGAGAGGTGGTTTGGAACGCAGTACAGCGTGGAAGGTAAACAGCAGCAGCAACTTGGAGAACTCTGGGTCCTGCTTTAGAGAGAGTAAAAGGTGACAACACTAAACAGTACCATATGGAAGAAGGGCAATGAGCCCTCAGTGCTTTACTGCCCTGTCAGCACTCAGATGTTGTCCTTTGTTTGCTATCAGTTGATTCCCACTCTCTAATCGAGTGTGGTTTTAGGACGTGGGGATCCCAGCCAGCCCTCATCTTGGCTGCCATTCAAGCCTTGGACAGGCAGAAGAACACAGACAGTGAAGGCCAGGGCATGTTGGGAGCTGGATTACTATGCAGGCAGGCTTGATTTACTTTGTAATAGAACTGCTCCAGTCCTGCTCCAGGGGAGTGTTTGGGAAAGGATTTAGCAGTCACAATGACCAAGGTGATGTAGATCTTCATGGAGACAGCTGGAAGATGAGAGGAGTGGCCTAGGAAAGGGGGTAGCATCACCTGCCTGCTGGACTAAATGTGTTTTATGGTTCTTAATAGATATTGACAAGTACTGGAGTGATTTGTGGGCCAGTGACTTCGAGTTAAATCAGGATTTGCACCTTCCAGAAGAAAACAAATACATAGGTAAGGCACTTGAGCATGGATGAAATGTTCCAGTCATTCACTTGATCATTTTCTGTGGTGTAGAAGCAAGCTTAATTTTTGTCTGAACATCAGCCTGCTTTTGCACCCTGAAGATTAAACCAAAACACCCCTCAACAAACAAAACCCCCTCTGTTCATTTGACTTTTAGTTAATGTTCTTTTATTTATGAGCTTGGGAACTGTTTGGTTTGGGGTTTTGAGGTGTAAAAGTGCAGCTCACATAGCCATAGCAGGCCTCAGTCAGAGTTACTACAGAGCTCCAGGCACTCTAGAAGAGCAATTTTTATTTGCTTGATCCTGCTGGGTTTGCAGACATCTAAATACCATCTGGCTTTGTTGCCCAAACAAATGGGAAGAAAGCATTATTGCCTTATCATCTGGCAAACTGGGAGAGGGAAAGTGTGTGGTGGTGGTGGTGATTTGGAAGGCCTCCATGAATGTAGCCTGGCTGTAGCTGTAAAGCCTGCTAACTTTTTGCTTGTGTGTTGTTTGTTGTTGTCTTGTTTTTTATAGCCACTGACTTTGCTTTGAAAGTTGCTGACTGCCCTGAAACAGAATACCCAGTCAAAACAGTCAGCACCCAACAGGGCTGCCTCTGGTACAGGAAGGATGATAAATTCAAAATCCCCAAAGGTAAATGCCTGAGGGCCTGTGAAGAACAGGGCGTTCCCTCTGCTTTGTGTGAAGGCAAATAACCCTGGAGGGGAGGAGGGTGCTGCAGAGGGACCTGGCCAGGCTGGGTCAATGGCCTGAGGCCAATGGTACAAGATTCAACAAGGCCAAGTGCTGGGTCCTGCAGTCTGGCTACAATAACCTCATGCAGGCCACAGGCTGGGGATGAGTGGCTGGAGAGCAGCCTGGCAGAGAGGGACCTGGCAGTGCTGGGTCACAGCAGCTGGACATGAGCCAGCAATGTGCCCAGGGGGCATGGAAGGCCAATGGCAACTTGACCTGGATCAGGAACAGTGTGGCCAGCAGGACTAGGGATGGAATTCTGCCCTGTGCTCAGCACTGCTGAGGCCTCACCTCGAGCACTGTCTGCAGCTCTGGGCCCCTCACTTCAGAAAGGATATTGAGGTGCTGGAGCAGGTCCAGAGGAGAGCAACCAAACTGGGGAAGGGACTGGAGGGAAAGTCTGATGAGGAGAGGCTGAGGGTGCTGGGGGTGTTCAGCCTGGAGAAGAGGAGACGCAGAGGGGACCTTATCACTCTCTACAACTACCTCAAAGGAAGTTGCAGTCAGGTGGGGGTCAGGCTCTTCTCCCAGGCAACTTGTGACAGGACAAGAGGGCATGGCCTGAGGCTGTGCCAGGAGAGGTTTAGGTCGGATATTAGGCAGCACTTCCTGACAGAAAGGCTGATTAGGCACTGGGATGGACTGCCCAGGGAGGTGGTGGAGTCACCATCACTGGAGGTCATTAAGAAAAGCTTGGATCTGGCCACTTGGTGGCCTGGTTTAGCTGCTGTGGTGGTGTTAGGTCCTAGGCTGGACTTGATGATCTCAGAGGTCTTTTGCAGCCTCAGTAATTCTGTGATTCTGTGAACCCCTGACAGTGCTCTCCATTTAAACACCGTGTTTGCTGTCAGCTCTTTCCCATTCCTTTTGGTATGCTTGTCAGCTGCAGCAAAAAAAGCAGTTCAACTACCTCTCAGCAAAGAAAACCTACCTCAGGTTCAAAAGTGGAATCCCTGGGATTTGCTGACTGCTGGACTGTGGGCAGGCAGAGTCCAACACTGAGACAAGGGCTTGAGGACCAAGGAACACATTAACTAGTAGTGACTGCAAACAGAGAGAATGATCTGAGACTAATGTGGGGAAAACATTGCTGCTTTTGAGCAGATTGCCACATTTTTAGTGTCTGTTAAACACATGTCCTGTGGAGTGTGTGTTTGTGTTAGCCACACCTCCTGAGTTAGTACTCTGCAAAGCACAGCTTTGTGCTGTCTCCCGTTTGGGAAATGTGAAGGGAAGGCTTGGGAGCGAGAGGGAGATGTGTGATGGTGACTTAACGTCAGCAAGAATCTGTTCTCAAGCTGAATAACCTTTTTGGTTAGACTCAGACTGTGACCAAAGAACAGCCTGATGGAAATCCATTTGATGAGTTCAGAGGCTGTCCCTTTTGATACAGTTGCTCACTGGAGTTTCCTTTCCCCCCCACCCCAGGTTACGTTCGATTCCATCTGATCTCGCCGCTGATCCAGCAGTCTGCAGAGAAGTGAGGATTGTGTTACTGCTGCTTGCCTTGCAGAGTCACTCATTTACCCCATGCCTAGAGAGGAACCATGGAGAGAGAGGAATTTAAAGCCAGAACAGAAGAAGGCCTCCTTTTCTCATGTTCTTAGTTTTGCTCCTGGGTTTATTTGTGGTTGTGTAGGGTGGTTCTGCAGCAGGTCCTTACTGGAGCACACAGCTGCTTGGAGTGATTGGCCATTGGGATGGGCTGCCCAGGGAGGTGGTGGAGTCACCATCCCTGGAAGTGTTTAAAAACAGCCTGGATAAGGCACTTGGTGCCGTGGTTTAGTTGATTAGATGGTGCTGGGTGGTAGGTTGGACTTGATGCTCTCTGAGGTCTTTTCCACCCTGGTTAATTCTGTATTCTTCTGTATTAATCAGTGTGTTGAGTATTAGCACATTACCAGGTGCATTCCTACCTTGAAGAAACCTTAAGTTGTGGGAAGCTCAAATCTGATTCATTGCTAAGGATATTTGAATGGCCAAAGAATGCTGAAGTAGTGTCAGGAGCAAAAGGAAACTTCCTCTCTGCCTTCTCAGGCTTATTGGCAGGTTCTTTCTGAGTCTGGTTGTGGTCAAGTATTAATTTCTGCTGGAGAACTTAAGTGTGAAGCACTGAGCATATTGGGGTTTGGTGTTTAACTTTATTTCACGCTGCTTGTCTCACTCTGCCCTTTTCCCCCCTCCAGCATAGTTTTGTTTGATACGTTTGTAAACATCCTGTCCCACAACCTGGGTGAGCCAGCCTACGAGGCAGACGTGGCTCAGCTGGAGTACAAGCTGGTGGCTGGGGAGCACGGCTTGGTCATAAGAGTGAAAGGATTCAACCACAAACTACCTGTAAGTGCTGCTGAGCAGCTCTGCCTGTGCTGCTCCTCACCTCAGGAGCCTGTGCTCCTGGCACTGGAGCCTGGCTGGCTTTTGAGATGGGCTACTGAAAACTGGAGGAGAGGGGAATGCAGCAGATGCTTTCTGCTGTGCTGACTGTATAAAGAGGTGGTTTGTTAACTCTCACAAGCTCCAGTGACTGACCTTAAGCTGACTTAAGAGAAATCTTCCTCTAATTAATAACTGTATCTCCACTAAGGCTTCAACTGCTGTTCCTTGAAAGGAGCTGTGTGTCTCCCACGGAGTGTTAGAGCCTCTCCATCTACAAGCCAAGGCTATTTAGAGCCACAAGGATGGTCAGGGGACTTAAGCATCTCCCCTGTAAAGAGAGACTGAGAGACCTGGGGCTGTTTAGTCTGGAGAAGAATCTGATCAATGTCTATCAATATCTGAGGGGTGGGTGTCAGCTGGAGGGGGCCAAGCTCTTTTCAGTGGTGTGCAGTAGTAAGACAAGGAACAATGGATACAAACTTGAACACAGAAGGTTTCACCTCAACATGAGAAACTTCTTCCCAGTGAGGGTGACAGAGCCCTGGAGCAGGCTGCCCAGAGTGGTTTTGGAGTCTCCTTCTCTGGAGACTGTCCAAACCCACCTGGATGCATCCTTGTGCAGCCTGCCCTGGGTGATCCTGCTTTGGCAGGGGGGTGGGACTCGATCTCTGGAGCTCCCTTCCAACCTCTAACATTCTGTGATCTGCACACTGTCTGGAGAAGTGTCTGGAAAGGGGTTTGGTCACAACTTGACTTTGGAGGTACAGCTTCTGAATATACTTGGGGTGTAGTTTTCCTTTGTTGGGCTGCTAAGAGCTGACTTTCTGAGCACTGGGTGTGTCTCTGATGTTAACCAAGCAATGATGGTATTTGTTATTATTACATTAGCACTAACTTTGAATTGTCTCTTAACAAACAAACCCACACCAAAACCTCTTGACTTAAAACTGTTTCTTTTACAGCTTCTATTTCAGCTCATCATTGATTACTTGTCTGACTTCAGCTTTACTCCAGCAGTTTTTGAAATGATAACAGAGCAGCTGAAGAAAACTTACTTCAACATCCTCATCAAACCTGAGACTCTGTCCAAGTAAGTTTTGGGGGAGGGCAAAAAGTGACTGCAGAGTGAGTGCTGAGCTTCAGCTGCAGAGCTCAGGAACTGCTGCTCTGTGCTGGTAGAGACTTGTTCCAGAGTTTGTTTGTAGCTTAGCTCAAGCAGCTCTGCAACCAGCACATCAGGTGTGTGGATTAGATTGGACATGGGAGATGGACAGAGTCTAGTTGGAGGCCTGTATCTAGTGCAGTCCCTCAGGGGTCAATACTGGGACCAGTTCTGTTCAATATATTCATCAGTGACCTGGATGAGGGCACAGAGGGCACTGCCAGCAGGTTTGCTGATGACACCAAACTGGGAGGAGTGGCTGACACAGGAGGGTTGTGCTGCCATTCAGCCAGACTTAGGCTGGAGAGCTGCGCAGAGAGAAACTGAATGAAATTCAACAAGGGCAAGTGTAGAGTCTTGCATGTGTGAAAGAGCAACCCCATGGAGCAAGATAGGTTGGGGACTGACCTGCTGGAGAGCAGTGAAGGGGAATGACCTGGGGGTCCTAGTGGATGGGAGGTTGACCACGAGCCAGCAATGTGCTCTTGTGGCCAAGAAGGTCAATACCATTCTGGGGTGGATTAGAAGGGCTGTGGTTAGTAGGTCAGAGAGGTTCTCCTCCCCTTCTGCTCTGGTGAAGCTCCATCTGGAGTATTGTGTCCAGTTCTGGGCCCCTCAGTTCAGGGAGGATCTCAGAAAACTGCTTGAAAGGGTCCAGTGCAGAGCCATGAAAATAATGGAGGCAGTGGAACATCTTCCTTATGAGAAGAGCCTGAGGGAGCTGAGGGCTCTTTAGCTTAGAGAGGAGGAGGCTGACCTCATTCATGGTTATCAGGATGTGCAGGGTGAGTGCCAAGAGGCTGGAGCCAGGCTCTGCTCAGTGATGCTCAACAACAGCACAAGGGGCAATGGTGGAAGTTGAGGCAGAGGAAGTTCCATGGAAACAGGAGGAAGATTTTTTTCCCCTGTTAGGGTGACAGAACACTGGAACAGGCTGCCCAGGGGGGCTGTCTCCTCCTCTAGAGATATTCAGAACCCACCTGGATGTGCTCCTGTGTGATCTGCTCTGGCAGGGGGTTTGGACTGGATGATCTTTGGAAGTCTTCCAGCCCCTAACATTCTGTGATTCTGAAGCAACCTGTAGTCAACAGCAGATGTGGAGGGAGGGCAGAGTTAGCCCACAGCAATGCTCCTGGGGACCATCTCCCTGTCCCCAGTATGACCCTGAGTCAGAAATGGGATCTCTTCCTTTAAAAGCAGTTGATGGGCTGTGGTTGTGCTTTGCCTCTTGCGTGGCAGGGATGTGCGCCTGCTGATCCTGGAGCACGGCAGGTGGTCCATGACAGACAAATACCAGGCCCTGCTGAAAGGCCTCTCCGTGGAGTCGCTGGCCTCCTTCGTCAAGGCGTTCAAGTCACAGCTCTTCGTAGAGGGTCTGGTGCAAGGAAACTTCACCAGCAGGGTAAGTGCAGCTGCAGCACTCCAGAGGCCTGGAGCCCCTCTCCTCTGAGGACAGACTGAGGGAGTTGGGGCTGTTCAGTCTGGAGAAGAGAAGGCTCCGAGGTGACCTAATTGTGGCCTTCCAGTATCTGAAGGGGGCTACAAGAAAGCTGGGGAGGGACTTTTTAGGGTGTCAGGGAGTGACAGGACTGGGGAAAATAAACAAAACTAGAAATGGGTAGATTCAGACTGGATGTTAGGAAGAAGTTCTTCCACGTGAGGGTGGTGAGACACTGGCACAGGTTGCCCAGGGAGGTGGTGGAAGCCTCATCCCTGGAGGTTTTCAAGGCCAGGCTGGATGTGGCTGTGAGCAACCTGCTGTAGTGTGAGGTGTCCCTGCCCATGGCAGGGGGTTGGAACTGGATGATCCTTGAGGGCCCTTCCAACCCTGACAATTCTGTGATGTGATTCTTCAGATGTGCTTGAACTTGATTGCCAGAACTCCCAACGCTCACCTGGAGGCTTCACCTCTTAACAGCTCAGCACTGCTGGTCCGGAGAAGCCTCTGGGCACTCCATGGGTGCCAGTGTGAGCAGAAGTTTCCAGGAGTTTAGATTTAAGCTGCAGAGTGGGACATGCATAGTAGAAATCCACCTGTGGGCTGCTTCCCCAGCTGGCACTGGTTTTGTGGTGTTTGCTGTGTTGCTGTATTTGATAATGAGACATTGCCACAGCTGTGCCCACACTGGGAAGCTCCCCTCCCAGTGCAGCTAACCTGGAAACTGGACTGCTTGCATGGTTTGATCAAACCTTCCTGAGGGCCAATCATCCTCAGTCCTGTCAAACACCTGCAGTGTTCATCAGACAACTGTGCTGGGACCGGGTCACACCTAACTCCTGTTGGGCTTTTGAAAAGAGGCTTAGCTCCATGTACCCAGTGCCATGGAGTGCCTGTGTGGGGCATGGGAGAGAAACCTTCTGCAATGAGGGCTTGTGCCAGGATGTTTGTCTTAGGCAGTGGTTTGTCCTTAAACTCTTTAAATCCTCCAAAAGAAAAGGTGCAGAGTAGTGTAATGTCAGCTGTGGAAGAGCACCTGAGGATCTTCACTCAAAATGCACCTCTGACCTAAGCTCCTTTTGCAGTGTGGCACACACCCCCCTCCAACTCCCACATCAGTTTTACTGTGTTCCTTCCTCACATTTCTTCCACTGAAGCCCAAGAAATTCCTTCCCTGAGCTCCAAGTTCTTGCCCAAGAAGGGCCACACCTCATGCTGTGTCCGCCCTGTGTTGTTGTGGTGTCTGATGCTGTTTCTCTGTGTGCTCCTGCTGGAGCAGCTGCAGTGCAAGAAACTGCCTGGAGCTTGTTTTGCTTTGCAGTGCGGTGCAGAGGTGTCCCAGGGAGTGGAACAGGGCAAGGGGGCAGGGATCTGTGTGGGTGAGAGCTCAGCTGGGCCCTGCTGGGGTCACTTTCTCCAGCAGGACACTGGGTGCAGGCAGTGAGCTGGGGTAATAATTCCCTTACAAATAAAGCTCCTTTGTGCTTTCCTAGGAAGCCAAGGATTTTCTCAAGTGTGTCATTGGGTGAGTATCTCTTGGCTCTTGCATGGTTCATGATGTGGAACTACCAAGGTAAGATCCGTTTCTGGAGAAGTGGGCCAGGCTGGGAGCAATTCAGAAGTTCCCTTCACCCCTCCTGGGTGTTTGTGGGAGGTGGCCACTCCTCGTGGCAGTTCAAGCAGGACAGTGCTGGGCTTTAGGGAATGGGGAGGGAAAGGTCAGACCAAGGGCATCACAGCCTAGGCCTGTTACTGGTTTTGGCTAAGATGTGAGCAAGGGTTTGATGCTTTGCTGTTTGTGCTCCCTTCAGAAAGCTCCAGTTTGCTCCCCTGGCCCATCCCTGCCCTGTTCAGTTCCGGGTGGTGGACTTGCCAAGCACACACCTGCTCTGCAAGGTGAAAACGCTCAACAGAGGCGATGCCAACTCGGAGGTGACCGTCTACTACCAGGTACCAGCAGCTCTTTGGGCCTGCTCCCTCTGCTGCTGCCCCAGCACTGAGAGCATTCCCTGGACAGGAGTGTTAAGAGTGCACCAAAGCCTCCTGTGAGTGCATGCCCTTGGCCTAAGAGGCCAAACCCAGCTGGGCTCTCACAGCTCTGTGGTTCCTTGAAACTGGCACCTTCCCCTCCCTGCCTGTGCTAGACCTGGGTTGGTGATTTTCTGGTGTCCTTACCACTGATGTCATGATCCTGGGCTCAGCCCTCTCTCCTGAAGGCCATTATTGAGGCCTCTGCAGAAACCAAGAACTTCCCATCTGTCCTTGCTGAGAATTGTGCTGCAGCTGTCTCCTTAGCTTGACCTGCAGCATTGACCTCCATGGAATCAGCCTAAATTCTCCCTTTTCTCTCCAGTCAGGTGCCAGGAACCTAAGAGAATATACCCTCATGGAGCTGCTTGTGGTATGTCAGTTTCTCTTGTAACTCATCCAGGTGTCTGCCCTGGAAACAGTGCATGGGGGAAATGGTACAAGAGGGACAGCCGGGAGCTGTTGCTCACTGATGAGAGCGTTGGGGACAGGATCCCCACAGTGCTCCAGTGACAGACAGTATGGAAGACCATAGCCTTAGCTACCAACCCAGGTGACTCGGATCTCTGAATTCAGTGGGCAGGGCCACGCTTCAGTGGTGCTCACCCTGTGCTGATGTTTGTGCCTGCAGAGGAGCATCACTTCTGCTGTAACACATCTCTGCTGTGTTTCAGATGCACATGGAAGAGCCATGCTTTGACTTCCTGAGAACCAAGCAGACCCTGGGGTGAGTTCACTGTGGAGGTCCTCTGTACCTGCTCTTGCTGTTCCCTCTGGACAGGGGCAAATTCCTGCATTAGTGTAATGCAGACCACAGCATGACCTCATCAAAGCCACGAGCAGACCCCGTGCAAGCTGCAGCCGAGCTGCTTGCACGTCCTCTTGAGATCTGCATTTATTACCAGAGTGTTAAGGTGGAATTATTCAGCACCAGGTGCTTCCTCCCCTTCCCAAATCAGCTCCCAGTTCCTCACAGCTGCTTTCACAGTGGCTCTGTAGGGTGCAGCAGCCTCCCTCAGAGCCACCCTTCTACCTCAGGGAACTGGAGCAAGCTTTTCATGGCCCTAGGTGTGTCACTGCTGAACTGGTTTGTGGCAGCACAAACACAAATTCTCTGCCAAGCTTAAAAGCCTTTCCTGCAAATGAGAAAAGCTGAGGTGCAGAGATGCAGGAGGTGCAGGAAGCCTGCTGGGAACTGACAGGGCAGGTTCTCCTTTCTGAAGTGCCAGCACTTCAAACTTGCAGCACGAGGCTGCTGTAAATGGAACTGTAATTGTGCTTGTGGAGGGGCTGCTTTGGCAACTCCCTTTCCTGTTTTGTTTTCTCTTGAAGCTACCACGTGTACCCTACCTGCAGGAACACCTCTGGGATTCTTGGCTTCTCAGTCACAGTAGCAACCCAGGCAACTAAATACAAGTAAGTGCTCCTCTGTGGTTAATGTTGGTCACCACTCCCATGGCACAAGTGTGGGAGTGGCCCCTGAGCTGCCAGTGCCCATTTCTGGTGACCCTTCTGCACTGTGTCCACCACATCCTCCTGACTGCTGCAGACCTGCTCTACTCCACAAGGTGTTGCATGGGTCTGACAGCCTGGGACTCCAGTCAGCTGGGTGTTCCTTGCTGGTTTGCAGCACAGAGCACCTCTGGGACAGCAGGGGCTGCTTCTGTCAGCTCAGTAAGGACTTCAGCACCTTATGGCAGCTGGTTTTAGAGAAGTGAAGCTTATACAAGATGCCCAGTGGCCCTTGCACGTTCAGGCACTGGACATGGGAGCCTCCTGGGGTCTAGTGAGGTATGCAGCCAGCTCTGGGCCCATGTTTCTGCTGTAAGTTGGGTATTTACACAGCAGGCAGCTGGAGGGACAGCAGACCTCCCCTTAGTCTTTGCTTGCTCTGTTTGATTAGGTCACAGCTGATACCAGTTTGCTCTTGCTTGAGCTTTTCTGTGCACCTGCCCTCATTAAGAGGTCACACCTATTTCAACCCATGGAGAGGGTTTTTTTGTTCTCTGAGCCCAAAGGGAATGTCACTAGAGTCACCCTGGCTTTGGCTTGTGAGGCTGCTGCAACTTGCATGATAGTGACTGAAAACCACCCTCTAAATAAAGCCTTAAGCTTCTTAACACTGCAGCAGGCCTGACTTGAACAGGGAGAAGTAATCCAAAGAGGAGGTAAAACATTACACAGAAGGTCTGAGGAGCCTCTGCCAGAAGAACACAAGCTGTCACCAAGGCCATCCTGCAGAGCAGGCAGAACCCTTGTGTGGGTTTGTTCCAAGCTGGGGCCAGCTGCAGGTATCTGACCTGCCAGACTGGAAGGTTCTGTGAAGAACAACTGTTGACAACTGCTGCTGAGGTGCTGAGAGCTTAATTAGCACAGGCCACTGCTGCCTCTAGTTGTTAACATTTGGATGGCACTTCCAGTAGTGAGGGCTGCATCCTCTGAAGGGTTTAGAAACCTCACAGTGCATACAGAACATTTTTCTTTGTCTTAGTCCAACAGAGCAGAGCTGGGCATGTGCAGGGCTCAGGCCTGACAGAGCAGTCTGACACCTGCTGCTGTTGGGTGTATCACCACCCACCCCCTGCTTAGCTGGAGCCCTTGTGCTTTAACAGTGCTGAATACAGCTCAAAGTCAGCACTGGTTCTTTTCCTCAACACCAGGAGGAGGAGGAAGGTTAGCGTTGAGTGCTGGGGGGAAAGCAAGCCTGTCTTAAACAGTCCTTCATCAGTGGAGGGCTGTTCTGCTGCTTTACCCTGCAGTATTGCTTTTGGGATTGGTTTGATTTTGTTCCCTTTTTTCCTACCTGATGTAATTATTGAACTCTCTTTTTAGTTCTGAATTGGTTGACAAGAAAATAGAAGAGTTTCTTTCTTGCTTTGAAGAGAAAATCAAGCATTTAACTGAAGAGGCTTTTAGCACCCAGGTAAAACTCCTCTTGACAAGCTCTTCCTTGCACTGCTAAGTGACAGGCAGACTGGAGGCGGCTTCAGTTACACCTCTGGTGTGTTTCTGAGATTTATCTGCACACAGGACTCTCTGAAGCCTGCCACTAAGCCTGCTCTGCAGTCATTCTCTGGTCACTTAACACTGAGGGCTGAAAGCAATGAACCACCTTGTGAATGGCACTGGGGGGGTCTTTCACTGTAACTGTCAGTGTCAAAAGGTTTAAAATGCCTCCATTTCCTAATGGCCTTTTTCAAATGCAGGTTACAGCACTGATCAAACTTAAGGAATGTGAGGACTCCCATCTGGGAGAAGAAGTAGACAGGAACTGGAATGAAGTTGTGACACAGCAGTATCTCTTTGACAGGCTTGCCCGGGAGGTTGGTGGTCTCTTGTTGGGTTTCGGTGATGGCACATGGAACACTCACAGGTTCCCTTTTGCAGCAGCTCTAAAAGCAAAGCTTAAAAAGAGAGATTCATGCTGCTACTAAAAACTCCACCCTAGACTAAAAAGGGGAGTGGAGCATCTCCCTTACAAGGAGAGCCTGAAGGAGCTGGGGCCTCATTCATGTTTATAAACAAATCTATATATCTTTATAAGGAGTGAGTGCTGACAGTGCCACTGGCTAGAGCATATTTCAAAGATTAGATGAAGATGTTTTCTGCACTGTCTAGAAAAATTTACTCTGTTCTATATGTAAAGAGTGAGGGCTGAGAGGATGGAGCCAGGCTCTGCTGGGTGATGCCCAGTGACAGCACAAGGGGCAATGGTGGAAGCTGAGGCATAGGAAGTTCCCTGGAAACAGGAGGGAAAAAAATTCCACTGTGAGGGTGACAGAACACTGGAACAGGCTGCCCAGGAGGGTTGTGGAGTCTCCCTCTTGAGATACTCAAACCCCACCTGGATGTGTTCCTGCGTGATCTGCTCTAGGTGACCCTGCTCGGGCAGGGGGGTTGGACTGGAGGAGCTGTCAAGGTCCTTCCTAGGCCCCTAATGTTCTTTGATTCTGTGAAGGTGCTTTTGTCTCATGGGAGAGGTGGTGGAGAGTCATCCCTGTGCTACTTAAACCTCCTTCCTTTGGGTTTCAGATTGAAGCTCTGAAGTCTGTTACCAAATCAGACCTGGTCAGCTGGTTCCAAGCTCACAGGACCAGCAAGAGGAAAGTGCTCAGCGTCCACGTGAGTCATTGTCGCCTTCTGCAACGCCAAACTTGCTGAGCCCAGGAGGGTGGGGCCAGAAGAGCTCTAAACTTAAGTCTGCACTGTGTGCTGTTCACAGTTCTTCCATTGCTCATTCCTGTTGCTATGTCAGGTGTGTCTGTTGTGGCTGGGGCAGGTGAACACCACTTTGGTCACTCTCTTTGCAGGTGGTCGGGTATGGCAAGCACGAAGGGGACTCAGAGATCACAGCTGTCCCAGGAGTACAGAACTCTTCATCTGGTGAAATACCTCATCTTGTTTTCTTGCCCCCATCTTCTTTGACTAATGTTACTTCCATCAAGGACATCAAAGCTTACATATCAACTCTCAATGTTCTCCCTTACCATAAGATACTCAAATAAAACTGAGGTGGTGCCCTGCAGTGCTGTGTAGTGCAGCTGCTTTCTGCAACACCAACCATTACAAACCTGTGTCTGGTAGAACAGGGCTGCAGCTGGAGGTGGCCATTTGGATCCTGAGGAAGCTTTCCTCAAGCAAGCCTCCAGCCACCCTTTCCCATTCATCTCCTGGGCTCATTAAGAACACCACAGCCCCCACTTCTGTCTGGAGCAAAGGGAGAGTTCCTCCACCACCACCACTACCACAAAGATTCCACATTCTCCCCTCCAGCTCTCGGTAGGGTTGGGCTGCACCTTTTTGTTCAGACTGTCCTGAGCATCACTCCTGCAGAGCTGGACCAGTTGCAGCTCCTCAAAGAAAATGCTCCACAGTTCTCCTAGAGGAAAGAGTGTGGGTGGGAGAGGAAAAAATCCCTGAGGCTTCTCTCTCACCACCTTCTTTTCCCCCCCCTCCTCAGTTTTTCTGTATGTGCAAGACAGGCAAAACTGAGATGAAATCAAATAAAAGCCAGCTAGAACGGGGGGAAGATAAAGAGTTTGAGTGATTCATGCAGGCACTTAGGTGACCAGTGCTGAACCTCAGGCTAAAGCAGAGAAATGCAAAGATTCCTAAAGCACAGGGAGCTCCTCAGCTGAAGCAAGGCTTGGCTGTAGAGCCCAGGAGACTTACCCTGGGGGTGCTGCAAGTTCTGCTGCTTTTGCTACTTCGGGAAGTGGGTTTAGCTGCAAGGCTTCCAGTCAGGAAACACTGCCCCCTTCCACATGAAACAAACAATGGATGGTCACTCAGCTGGAAACAGTCTTGCTGCAAAGGTTTATTATGAAATAAATAAAATGTCCATAAGAGAAGTTTGAAAAATCTATTTTATGAAGCTTTAAGATGAACTGAGTAGAATGATCTATGGGTACATTTTCATCTCAAGATAACAAAAGTTACTTTGGGCAAGACACGGAGATGCCAGAAGGTCTGATTATCATACAGGTGGGAAGGTAACAGTTAGGTAGCAGTGTCTAACCACTGTCCCTTGAAGGACTCCTCCTATGTACAGATGGCAAACAGTAGCTAGGTTTAAATGATGTCTTGCAGCTTGCTTCTTGGTGTTTAAATACGGAGGACCCAGGAATATTCTGCAACTGATACCGAGGCCGTGGCCTTCACAGTGGTTATACAGAGTGTCTATGCTTTACTGTCCTGATTCTCCATGCTTTAGAGCAGCAGTAACGGGGCTCCAGGAGCCTGCCTTTGCACTACCAACAGAGCACAGTCCAGTCTGAATTACTGTACAGCCAATTTAATTGCTTATCTGCATCAGTAAGTCCAGTATCCCTGAGATAGGAACCACTGTAGTGGGAGGGGGTCAGGCTCTCCAGAGGGTACGTACGTGAACTGGTGCCTCTCGGGTGTCAGCTGTAAACTCGGCAGAGCCAAGGCTCCCCTGCTGGCTGGCTTGAACCCACTTAGTGTTTGCTGGCAGCCAGGCGCTTCAGCAGTGGCTCGTCGTACACCCAGCACTCCCCATCCTCATGGAAGAGCTAGAAACAAGGCAACACGCAGCTGTGAGGCCCTGCTGGCAGCTGCCAGAGGGAAGAGGGCATGTACACTGTGCCACTAAAGCTCACCCTTGTTTCCCATGACGTCTCCTTCTCCTTCCTGGCTCTGGCTTCAGCTCTCTGCCTCTCCTCCAGCGCGTGCTTCGCCGCCGTGGCTGCATCGATGTCTCGGATTTTTAAGTTGTAGGTAACATCCTTCCATAAGCTTGTAAGAGAAGGTGGAACAGAGACTGCTTTAGAGGAGCAAAGTGCTGCCAGACTGGAAACACACACTTGTGGCCAGTAGCTGGGTTGAATTAAGGGTGGTCTCACTTTATCAACACCCCCAATATCTATTAACTCAGAGCTTCATCCAACACACACACACACGCACACTCCCCCCTGTATCTATTAAACCACAGCTCCACAGTCCAGTGCCAGCACTGAGGCCATAGCAAAGTGCTGCAGCCCTCCCTGGAACATGTGGCGGCCACAAGGATGTGACCAAGAATTACAGGTCTCCTGTTCCCCCTTAAACTTCCAGCCTGCTTTTGTACCTCAGCTGTGCCCTGCGGTGCAGGCTCATGAAGAGCACAGGTGACCAAGCAGTGCATGGATTAAGGGTAGCATGAGCCAGACTCTACTACACACTTGAGCCTTAACTAAAAAAAGTCTTCATTTGTGCATTTAACTGAAGTCCTTACCAGCGAGACTCAAAGTCATCTTGGTCCTCTAGTTTCCTCACCTTCTTCTTAATTATAGGCATCTTCTTGGTATCGATGAAGACAGTATTCTCCTAGAGAGAGTAAGAATCAGTTGTTTAGCTAGGCTTAAAATGTATATCCACCCACACTCTGGTACACTGGTGGTCAGGAAACACAAAACCCAACAGCACTCTGCCTTCTCTTCCTGCTGTAACAGTCAGGTGGCCTTAAGAATAAATCACCAAAGAAACTTCAGGACTCTGGTCCTGAATTCAGGATCTCAGGAGCTCTTTTGGGCAACTTCACAGGAAGGGTTCAACTCTTAATGCTTGTTTGAACAACAAAAACAACACAAAAAGTACCACCCCCACCCCACCCCCCCCCCAAACTTATCCTCCATTTCTGATGCAAAGGAGAAGCAGCTGCGTTACCCCCGTGGTGTACTTTGCGTACATGACGCCGTTCCATTCGCCTTCGATGGAGCAGAAGGGCTTCTTGTCATTGGGGGAACTGAAGAGGAAGAAACAGGCACTGCTCAGCAACTGAAGACCCTCAAGGATCCAAATTTCATCCTAGCTGCTGTACAGACTGGTTTAATCAGCCCTCAACGTGTCCATGGCTTGTAAAGAAAGGAGGAGTTTTGCACTGGCTGCTCTGAGTGGCTCACCCTCAGTGCATAGTGCTGGTGCAGGGTAAGGCAGGGATTGCCCTAGGGCACTTGGAGTTTAAGCTTGGAGTTTAGGAAGCTTGTTACAAGCTTTGGAGACAGATTTATAGAGTGGTCATCTTAGAAAAGGTTTCACAAACTCAAAGCTGTTTCCCCACAGGCTCTTGGGAAGCACAGACACTCTGGTTCACAAATGACATCCACCAGTGTGTCCAGAAGGGATTTAGACCCCACCTCTGACCCTCATTCTGTCAGTCCCGTTTGGTTACATTACAGCAGAACAGGAGTGAGGGCATCTGCAGCAGAGGTGCAATGACACGCTGCAAACAGCAGCCTTACAAGGCTTGCTTCAGTGGTTTTAAGAGAAACAATGATGAAGAAATTTCAAGTAATTCAGGAATGAAAGTGTAAATTCCTTTTGGTGAAGCGCTGAGAACACTCTAGAGCAGGACAGGGCAGGATGCAGGCCTGTGCAGATCCCCTGACAAAGCTTGGCTATAAAGTGGCATCCCCTGCCAGGTACCCATCAGATAAATGACTGGGTGCAGCTGTTGCAGTATTTCACACTCCTGCCTGTCAGCAATTAAAGTGAAGAACAAGTGAGAGGAACTGAGGGAAGCTGCTTACAAAATTTCAGCTGTAATTCTGTGTTTCTTCCCTCCATAAAATGGTTTTGTGTGGAAGACGATGGAAGCATTGTAGCCAGTCTTGGAGCAATTAATGCTGCACTCTCCTCCCAGTTCTATCCATGGCACAGTGAGAATAGACCTGCAGTTACAGAGAGGCAGATGATGTGTGTGTCACCCTTTAAACAATGAGTACTAAGCATTAAATATTGCAAGGCATTACAAATGGAAATGCCAAACACTGCATTTACTCACCTTCCATAACCATTAGGGAAGGTCAAAATGTAGTGCTCATCATAGTCTAGGCAAGTGACACAGCCTGTCAGAAATAAAAACAGATTCAAGAAACATTAAACAAAACCTTGACAAACTTTCAGTTATGTCCTGAAATTGTTCACTACAAAGAGGTACCATAAAAGGGAAGGTGAAGAGCTTGTGTTAGAAGCTGAGAATGCCCAGCAGTGAGAGAGCTTCAACAAGGCTAAGTGCAGAGTCCTGCATCTGGGAAGGAAGAATAAACTGCACCACAAGAGGCTGGGAGGTGATCTGCTGGAGAGCAGCCCTGTGGAGAAGGACCTGGGAGTCCTGGTGGATAACAAGTTCTGCTTGGGACAGCAATGTGCCCTTGTGGCCAAGTAGGCCAATGGGATCCTGGGATGCATTAGGAGGAATATGTCCAGCAGATCCTCCCCCTCTACTCTGCGCTGGTGAGGCCCCACCTGGAATACTGCATCCAGTTCTGCATCCCCAGGTCAGGAGGGACTTAAGTCCAACAGAAGGCTACAAGGATGTAACTGGAGCACTGCCTTGTGAGGAGAGGCTGAGAGACTTGGGACTGTTTAGTCTGGAGAGGAGAAGACAGAGAGGATCTGATCAATGTCTATCATTATCTGAGGGCTGGGTGTCAGGAAGGAAGGGACAGCCTCTGCTCACTTGTGCCCTGGGATAGCACACGGGATGTAAACTACAGCACAGGAGGTTCTACCTCAACAGGAGGAAGAGCTGCTTTACTGTAAAGCTCACAGAGCACTGGAAAGGGCTGCCCAGAGAGGTTGTGGAGACTCTTTCTCTGGAGACTTTCAAGCCCTGTCTGGATGTGCTCCTGTGTGACCCACACTAGATTCTATGGTCCTGCTCTGGCAAGGGGGTTGGACTGGAAGATCTCCAGAGGTCCCTTCCAACCCCTACCATCCTCTGAGGACAGGGAGAGGTGTGTTTATGTGAAGAGTTGGGCCCTAAATGATTTCAGCACACACAGTGTGGAAAAGGCATCACCAACTCGTAGGCAGGCAAGCTCCAGTCACGTCAATTCAAACATCCCCTGCATCTTGTAGGATGACACTGAGTATTTTCTGCCAGCAGGCTGGTGGCAGGGTGTCAGCTCAGTGCAGACACACTCACCTTGCCCGATGTTGTGCACCCCAATGGACATTCCCAAGAACTTGGACTTGGTCCATATGTGAGCATTGAACTGGATCCTCTTGTTAAAGCACTCTGCATAAAACGCTGAAACTGCAGGAAGAGGCATTAAAGAGAGCAGCACAAGTCATTAATGCTACTACTGCCAAATTCACTCCTCAAAAGCATCTCTAAATGCCTCCCACTGAGGCTCATGCAACTGAGCCTGCAATTTTTCTCTCACAAAAGCAATCTCTAGAGGAAAAAACTTTTCAGCATTTAAATTTGGAGAGCAAATGTAAATCCAAAATGTCAGCCAGGAGCTGACCTCACTGTGGCTCCTATCCAGATGCCATCTCTACCAGCAAAGCTACTGACAACTTACTTGGAGGATGGTGAGAGACCTGCTCTGCCACAAATGTTACATTGCTTTTGCTGACCCAGGGGACTGGTCCTTCTGAAACTGGTTCCTGCATGAGAGGAGAAAGGATTTGCATCAGTGACAGTGCTTAGGGGACACTGGATGCTGCCAAGAGAAGCTGCTTCCATGTCTAAAGGCTTCCAAAGACAACACTGCAGTGAATCTAACAGTTTTGTCAATTTACTGACCTGGCAGAGAGTAACTCCTGAAACCAGAGTGGCAAATCATGAAAAGCATCAGGTCAGCATTAGAAGCAATGGAAGCACAAATACAGTATCATCCTTATGGCAGCAAATGGGAACCTAAACCCTGATCTGAGGGAAAGATTTGAGCGAACTAATGGGGGGGGAGGTGGATCAAATGGGGGAAAAAAAGTGTATGGTTTGTGTCTGAACAACCATGCTGACATCTGCTGAGGCTGCCTGAGGTATCTCACAACAGCACTTCCCACATCTTCATTTGCAGCTTCCTAGGTGTGAAAATAAAACAACAAAAGCACTTCCTGCAGGCTGCCCTGCAAGTGTTAGAGCTGTTCTCTGCAATCAGTAGTTATGGTTCACGTGCAGAAAAGTCTGATTCATCCTTGAGTCTCACTGAGACCCTGGCAAATAAAAGAGCAGCTCATCCACTGGCAGAGGATTGCAGATTACAAGTGGCACTACTCTCAAGAGCCCTTTCCTTCACCCAACATACCCTGAGAAAACACAAAAGGAAGAGTAGTGGCCTGCCAACTACAATATTACCCAAGCTCTGAGAAGTCTACAAAAAGATCTGTAATTAAATATACTGGAGAAAGTGTCACAGCTTCCTGGGCTGTGAGGAAGAGAAACCCCACTGTTCAAACCACAAGGGGTTAGGGGAATGGGAAAACCATCAATCAGAGCTTTGGAAAGAGAGGAGTTCTCAGTCAGGGCTACAAAGCAGTTCAGGAAAAAGGGAAGCACTGTCAACTTGTCAAATAGTTATTACACTAATAGCTCAACTTTTGTTAGGCAAGGTGTTTTAGACCTCTGTCTAAAGCAAAGGAAGATGGAGAGGGGGAAGTCAGTTAAGACATTGCCACAGATTGTCGATTTTACTGCTTGAACACAGCACGAGCCATTTTGGTCTGGACATTCATCCGTGTTTGGCAATTACTGGGATGGATTCTAGGCAAGGAGAACTACGCCACAGGCAACTCACCACGTCATCTTCACCTTCAGTGCCCGGCAGCACCCAGTGACATCGGAAGATCTCGCCCAGGATGGGGTTGTAAGGCTTCTTAGCGACCGACCCTTTTCTGCCGGCATGGAAGGCTGACAGGTACCATTTCACCACCTGAACCATGCGGTCCTTTGGGTCCTTCTGGTCACTGATGCTACAGGGGCCAAAAGAGAGGAAAGGACAGGCAAAATGAAGTACCAGCAGGTCCTTTAAACCCAGGAAAGCTTTTTGGGTGGTTGGTTGGTTTTGCCACTAGAAGTTTGGTTGCTTTGATGTTTGGCTCAAACCCCCAAGCGATATTCTTCAAAACAGCCAACTTCTGGCAGCCCACAAAGGCCACAAGCAGCACCAGAACCAGTAATGCTCCACTTCAAAACTCAAATACCTGACAAATAGATCTGGATGTGCAAAGAAGTCAGCATACATTTCCAGCAGCGATCTTCGCTCGAGGATGAAAGTTGGGAGCACCACCTGGGTGAAGAAAAACACCACCTGCAGCTGAGACAGGCTAGCATCCTGCAGAGCAGCACCCACAGCTGCTGGAGATAGCACACACAGCACTCAAGGCCTTGGGGGCCTGTAAGCTGATTGTGCTCTCAGACCCACCCCTGAGTTCTGACATGTGCAGGCCTAGTTGGCATCTTCTATAAACCCAAAGATTCAGGAGGAACCATCCCTTGTCCTACTTAGAGCACATCCAGCTACGTGGCTGAGCTTATCAAAAGCTGTTCTTAATTACAGGCACACTGATTAGGTTCATCTATGTACACACTGCCAATTCCTTGTTATAGTCATGGAGTCACCTGCCCTTCAGTGCCCCCTTACTGAGGCAAAGATCTTCCCCAACATCACTTGCAGGGCTCCGTTCTTGTGGACCTGCTACAGACCACTGTTGAGAGCAGTGCTGAGTGCTGCTGCTGGCTTTAAAGGGGTGCAGACAAAATGCATGCTCAAAGTGCTCCTTGGCAGCTTGAGAGGGGCAACTTCCAACTGTCCCAGGAGTTGCCAAAACAGACACACTGGGGATCAATTCCTATTCAGAACTGCCAAGGAACTTCCATAGTTTGCTTGGGAGCTGCTGGATATTTCCCCAGCAAAGCTGAAAGTTTGTTTTCATTGTCTATTTTGAGTTGCAGACTGGACACTTGGTATCAACCACTTCAGGAAAGTATTAACAGGGTTGACCTCTCCCATTTATTTCTTTTTGGTCTAGAATCACTTGCTTGAATTTAACCAAGCTGCCTAGAAAGATCAACACCTTCAGAATGCTGCTCCTTCAGCCTTTAAGACAAACAGCAACATGAATCACATTCACACAAAATCCCAACTCTTTCCTTGCCCAGCTAAGCCAAGCATTCCACTCTCTGCTTCTTTACACCTGCTGGTTTATCTCTATCTTCCTGAGTGTCACCAAACACAGGGATCTTGCAGATCTTTGTTCTAGGAAGCTACAGACAGGACATTGCTACTGCAGGGAGCATTCCTCCTATCCCAGCTTTAGAGGCACTCCAAAGAGGAGCTCAAGGAGGACAAATAGCTACTTTCCACAGCAAACTACTATCCCCAGACTGACTTCAGCAGTTGGATATAGTTATTCTGTATTCATTTTTCACCTGCCAGTAACAACTCCAATTGAAAAAGATCCCATGTTAAAGAGATCCCAGCTTAAGGAGCTCTAGGGAAAAAAAGACAGACACTTTCATTGTTACTTCAACACTGAACTGATTCACACAGAACTCAGGGCTCATGCTCCCTTCCCCATAAGCAACCTGCAGGTTTACCTTTGTTAGATCCATTCCTAACCTAACTTGTGACAGCAGATGCATAATGACACTCTTGTGTTCTTCCACCGACTCTCCTTCCCCATCGTCATCTCGATCGTCAGGAGGATCGAAGAGATCTAAAAAAGAGCAAAGCGCTTTTGTTTTCCTCTAAACCTTCACAGACTGACTGTATTTAATTAGCTATCAAAAAGGGCTTATTTGTAAATGAGGCTTTTCAAATTCCACAGTTAACCAGCTTCCACTGGCAAAGAAACAGCAGGTCAATCGCTCTGCAGCAGTACCTTGTCATGCACACAGCAGCACAGAATTAACCAGGTTGGAAACGACCATCAAGTCCAACCTATCACCCAACACCATCTTATCAACTAAACCATAGCACTGAGTGCCTCATCCAGTATCTTTTCAAACACTTCCAGGGAGGGAGACTCTACCACCTCCCTAGGCAGCCCACTCCAATGGCCAATCTCTCTTTCTGGGAAGAATTTCTTCCTCACATCCAGCTCAAACCTCCCCTGGCACAGCTTGAGACTGTGTTGGCCACCTTCCAGTCATCTAGGACCTCTCCAGTGAGCCAGGACTGTTGAATGATGATGGAGAGCAGTTTGGAGAGCTCATGTACCAGCTCTCTCAGCACCCTAGGGTGGATCCCATCTGGTCCCATGGACTTGTGGGGATCCAAGTGGCTGAGCAGGTCTCAAACTTCTTCCTCCTGGATTACAGCAGAACTACACTGCTCCCTGACTCCATCTGCCAGCTCGGGAGGCCAGTTATCCTGCAGACAACCTATCCTGCTATTGAAGACTGAGGCAAAGAAGGCATTAAGTACTTCTGCCTTTTCCTCATCTTTAGTTACAATATTGCCCTCCATGTCCTTGCCCCTTCTTATGGCATTAATATATTTATAGGATTTTTCTGTTGTCCTTCACAGCAGAGGCCAGTCTAAGCTCTAAGTGAGCTTTTGCCTCTCTAATTTTTTTCCTACACAACCTAGCAACATCCTTAACCATTTCCTGGGTTACCTCACCTTTCTTTCAAAGATGGTACACCCTCTTTTTCCCCCTTAATTCATTCACAAGCTCATTGCCCATCCAGGCTGGCCATCTGCCCCAGCAGCTCATCTTCTGGCACATTGGCACAGCCTATTCCTGCACCTTCAAGAATTCTCTCTTGAAGTAGGTCCAGCCCTCCTGGACCCCTTTGTATTTTGAGTTAGCTCCTTAAGTAATCTGAAGTCCACCCTCTGGAAGTCCAGAGTGGAGGTTTTGTTGCTGCCCCTCTTAGCTGGACTGCATATTGAACACTCAAATATCTCCTGGTCACTGCACCCCAGAGAGCCTCCAACCACCACATCTCCCACCAGCCCTTCTCTACTGGTAAAAAGAAGATCAAGCAAAGCCTCACCCCTGGTAGGCTCACTCAGCAGCTGTGACAAGAAGCTATCCTCCATACACTCTGAGAGCCTTCTAGACTGGCTTCTCTCTGCTGTGTTAAGTTCCCAGCAGGTATCTGGCAGGTTAAAGTTGCCCATAAGAACAAGGTCTGCTGATCTAGAGACAGCCTCCAGCTGCTTATAATTCATCAACCTCTTATTACAGAATACAGAATAAACCAGGTTGGAAAAGACCTTTGAGATCATTAAGTCCAACCTATCACCCAACACTATCTAATCAACTAAACCATGGCACTGAGTGCCTCACCCAGTCTCTTTTTAAACACTCCCAGTGACAGTGACTCCACCACCTCCTTGGGCAGCACATCCCAGTGGCCAATCTCTCTTTCTGAGAAGAATTTCTCCCTCACATCCAGCCTAAACCTCCCTTGGCACAGCTTGAGACTGTGTCCTCTTCATTCTGGTTGGGTGGTCTATAACAGGCTCTAAACAGAATGTCAGCCTTATTGGCTTTCCCTCTTCTCACCCACAGGCGCTCAACCCAATCATCTTTAATCTCTAGTTCAATGGTGTCTAGAGCCTCCCTCCATCCCTTCTCCCTGACTGGTCTCTCCTGAGGAGCCTGTAGCCATCAATTACAGTGTTGCAGTTGTGTGAGTCATCCCACCATGTTTCTGGTGGCTACATCATACCTTTCCTGCTTCACCAAGGTTTCCAGCTCCTCGTTTGTTACCCATACTGTGTGCATTAGTGTACCTGCACTTCAGTCAGGCTGCTGGCTTCACCTCTGACTCTCGCTTACCATCCTCACTCTCCTGTCTGCAGAGACTGGTTTCATCCCCTTTCCCCTTCAAGTCTAGTTTAAGGCCCTGTCAAGGAGACCTGCCAACTCCCTTCCTCAAACCCTTTTCCCCCTGTAGAATAGGCTATTCCCATCAGGTGCCAACAGGCCTGGCCTCTTGTAAGTCAAGCCGTGGTCAACAAACCCAACTCCCTGCTGGTGACACCAGGCTTAGAGCCAGGTATTAATCTGCTAGGATATCCTGCCTAATCCCTCATCATTGCCCACAACTGGAGGGATAGAGGAGAACACAAACTGTGCTCTCAAGCCCTTGACAGATGTCCCAAGGCTCTGAAGTCCTTCTTCATTGTCCTTGGAGGAATTCTTCCTAGTTCATCACTGCCTACTTGGAACAACAAAAGGGAATAATAATCTGAGGGCTGTACTAGGGACTTCATAAAGGGTAAAATGGAGGACCCAGGTAACTATAGCCCATCCCTGGAAAGGTGATGAAGCAACTTATCCTTGGTACTGTCCATAGGCATATCAAGGACAAGAGGGTCATTAGAAGTAGTCAACATGGCTTTACCAAAGGGAAGTCATGTTTGACCAACTTGATAGCCTTTTATGAGAACATAAGCTGGATAGATGATGGTAGAGCAGTGGATGTGGTCTATCTTGATTTCAGCAAGGCATTTGACACTGTCTCACACAGCATCCTTGCAATTAAACTGAGGCAGTGTGATCAGGTAGTGAGGTGGATAGGAACTGGTTGAAGGAAAGTAGTCAGAGAGTCAATGGGATGGAGTCTAGCTGGAGGCCTGTGTCTAATGGAGTCCCTCAGGGGTCAGTACTGGAACCAGTACTGCTCAATATATTCATCAATGACCTGGATGAGGGCACAGAGTGCCCTGTCAGCAAGTTTGCTGAAGACACAAAGCTGGGTGGAGTGGCTGACACACCGGAAGGTCGTGCTGCCATTCAGTGAGACTTGGACAGGCTGGAGAGCTGGGCAGCAAGAATTGGAATGAAATTCAACAAGGGTAAGTGTAGAGTCTTGCACCCCTCCATCCCTTCTCCCTGACTGGTCCCACCCTGCTGCTCCTCCCACCCTGCTGCAGGTGCCTCTGCTGCCAGGAAGCGCCCTGTCTGCCTGAGCAGCAAAGCTGAGTTAGTTTAATCACCACACTGCCAGAGCCGGTCTCGGTGCCGCTGCCTCTCCGGAAGGACGGTCTGAAGCTGGCTTGCCCGGTAACCACAGCAACACACAGGGATATGTGCCCATCCACACACTGACACAGCTTTTACACACACAGAGAGAGCAGCTCCCACTGGAAGTTCATGCAGTCCACTTACCAGCATCATTTGTCCCGCTAGATATGGAAGAGTTGAGGGACTCCGTGGTGTCTGGACGCTTCAGGCTGCTTCCTGTGCTGCTCCGAGTCAGGACTGCAGCAGACCCTGAAGAACTAGAGGAACACATCCTCACAATTCCCAGTGCAGTAATTCAGACCAAATGTTTATAATTGTATTCCCTTGTAATGATTTGCTTGCTTAATTTAAGCAATGTCTATGGAGGAGCCATGCTCTTGTGTTCAGCACGCACCACCTGCTCTCAACTACTTACTCCATGCAGCGCTTTGGGGAAGAACTGCTCTGGTAGAACTCATCAGCATCATAGAACTCATCCTCACTGCTTGAGTAAGAGAAATCTGGGACTGTATTTGGAGACAGGTTGACATGGCTTGGAGAGGTGAGGCTGCTGCTAGGCGCTGACTGCCCACTGCCTATGGAGCATTAAAAACATAAGACTTAAAACAAATCATAAATAATCAACCCTTAAAATAGAAGAGCTGGAGAAAGTACAGCAAACCTCACACACCCCCAACAGCAACTTTTGCCTTAAAGCAGCTGTTGCAGTTTTTAAAGTCCAATGAATGCTGTTATTTAAGGGGGAGAGGAGAGAATCAATGAATTAAAAACTCCAAAGGCTACACCTGATGTATTTGCAGAATCCCAGAAACATTTGGGCTGGAAAGGACCCTCAGGATCACCAAGTCCAACACAGAACCCTGCTCTATAAGGGTCAGCCCTAAACCATAGCCCTAAGCACTACATCAAACCACCTTTAAGCATGCTCAGTGCTGGTGACTCCACCACCTCCCTGGGCAGCACATTCCAATGCCTGGCCACTCTTGCCCTGAAAAAATGCTTCCTAATGTCCAGTCTAAACCTCCCCAGTCACAGCTTGAGGCCATTCCCTCTTGTTCTATCACTAATCACCTGTGAGAAGAGACCAGCACCAGCCTCTCTACAACCTCCTTTCAGGTAGTTGTAGAGAGCCATGAGGTCTCCCCTCAGCCTCCTCTTTTCCAGCAGCATTAACTGCAAAGTTCCTGTGCAAGGTTGCAGTGACTGAGGTAAGAGATGAAGCTGGAGTACTCCTATTGATTCTGAGTACCAGAGGGGGGAGGAAGAACAGAAAGGCTGATTTTAACACAACCATGAAATAACTGTTGATAAAAAGCAAGATGTAAGCTAGTGCCATGTCATCTGAATAGCTAATGACATGAGGTTATAGACAACACATACTGAGGCTTTATTTCTTGTACTTCAGTAGGACAGTTACACACAGCAATACCTGTACTATTTGGTGTTGGAGTCTGATTTCCAAGTGATGCTACTACAGGTCCCACTGGCAGTGATGAGGGTCGCTGCTCCGACTTGCACAGCTGAGCAGGTTCTAGGAGATATTGTAAGATGTTAAACTCAAAAGCCATGTTAAATTAAAGAATGATCCTTGTGTTGGGAAGGAGATTCCACATTATTTCACCTCACCTTCAACAATGAAACCCCTTTCTACAAAAGGCATTCAGAGAGAAAAAGGTTTCTGTCGTTGTTACCCAGCTCTTCTTTATCATCAAGCAAAAAGCATTTAAAACCTGCAGCTCTTCAGCTGGAAAGCATTTCTCTTCTCTGAAAGTTACACTGTTTTTTAAAGAAAGTATATTAGAAATGTAAGCAAGGAAAGTGTATCAGCTTCTCCAAGGAACCACCTGGTGGGAAGCTCCATGCCCTCCACTCCTTTCCCTTCCTTTGCACCACTAAGTGCAGTGTGCACCTGTGCTAACCCGGTCAGTTCCTGGGGTCCAGATGGCCAAGCATTCCTGAATATGCAAACCTGGACGCTTCCTGGGGTCCAGATAAACAGGTAGCACATGTGATTTAACTTTGTGCCACAGCTGTGAACTGTGTGTGTCCCAGGCCTTGTCTGGATATGCCCCATCCTGTAGGTCCAGTTATCAGGGTTCTGTGTTACCAAAGGGCATTAATTGTCTTGGGACAGTACTTAAACCAGCTGAGAAGTTAGGCAACTTGCCTTGCTCTCACCCAGACAGCAACAAGAGCCAAATGCTCCCAGAGTAGCAGCTGAAGAGCTTGTCCTAACAGGTAATGACTACACCCAGGCCTTGCACCAGGACCAAGGCAGAAAGGGGAAAAGCTCCAAGGGAACTGAATCCCAGAAGAGGCTACAGCCCAGCAATGGTGGACACAAGGGGTTTGATGATTAAGATCCAAGAAGGCTCCCCCTTTCCTGCCTCACTCTTTTTTGCCCTCTTGCAATATCATCCCAATTGCCTTGAATCAAAAGTTCAAATATTCTTTGGGAACATAGATCTTAAAGACACCTGAGAAACCCACAACACGCTGTTCATTAAGAAATCCTGCAAGAGATAGCTCTGCCAGTCCGTTCTGAAGGACCAGGCTGAACTCATCCAATCAAGAACCTGCCATACTTGGCCAAGCAAATGAGTTCAGACCATGGGACAACTCATCCAGGCCCCTCTTTCTCTTCTGCTGAGCTGCCAGGAATGGGCCCAGCAACCAGGCACAAGTGGAGACCTTCAGTCCCACTGGAGGTTTCATCCTCAGCAGCAGCGAGGGTTCACTCAGTGCCACATCAATACCAAGTGGTGGCCACCAGAAGGAAATGCCAGCCATGACTCATATTCCTTCCTTTAGGTGTTCAGGAGGAGACTTGACAGGTTGCTTGGTTGCATGGCTTAGTTGGTTGGGTGGTGTTGGACGATAGGTTGGACACGATGATCTTGAAGGTCTCTTCCAACCTGGTCTATTCTATTCTATTCTATTCTATTCTAAGAGGGAGGCCTCCTAGCCCTCTCTGAGCCAAGGACTGCTCAAATTATAGCCACTGCATCTGGGAAGGTAACAGACAGAGGAGCAAGTCCTGAGACCCTAGCTAATCTGCCACAGAATCCCCTTGGTGGGAAAAATCACAGATCATATCACCTGTATTTCCAATTGGAAACGTTAGATCTGTGCTTGAATCATTCAGCTCTCTTTACGTGTGGAGTGTAACACTCACAGCCAAATAGAACCTGTGAATATACTTTGTAAGTAACTCACAGCAGTGTTTGAAGACACCACTGCCCAGGACATTAAGTAGTAAAATATACATTTTATTACAGTGACCCAGAAGCTATCCACCACTGTGCAGCCCCCTCCACCCAGCCTGCAAATGCACCCCATGCTGCTCTTGCTGCACACCATACCTGGAGGTAAGACTGCTTGGGAAGGCATGGTGCTGATCACAGCCTGCTCCAGGGGACTGGGCTGGTACACCGCATCCACTGGGTTGATGGTGCTCTGGGACAGAGAGAAGCACAGCTCACCTCAGTTAAAACCACACCACCAGAGCAGAGAGGAAGAACACTGTGGGCACAAGAGACGCCCGAATACGAGACAGCTAATTCCTGAGAGAGAAAGTCAAACAAACACTGACAGTTGAGGACATGAGAAATACTTTCCAAGTGCTGACGCTTGAAGCTGAACTTGCTACAGGTTGGATTTGTCTTAGCTACAGTTCTTATTTCAGAACTCCTGAAAGAGGGAACTCCTTCTGAGATCCATGAATAAATATTGCATGGAGAGAGTGGGCAGTCAGATGCAAGTTATCCAGCAAGAACTGGGACAGGTAATCTGTATTTTAACCAACTCTTCTTGCAAAATACATTCATTTGTCCAGTAAATCAAGCCACAGATCAAGGCAAGAATCATCAGGATGCTTACAGCCATCAAGTGGCTTTGCTCCCACATCTTTTGTCCAGTGCAAGCTGTTTTCAGCCTGTCTCCAGTACAGGACATTTCCGTCCACTTGGGCACTTCCAGACTGAAGCACCAGCTCAACCCAACACTCCCAAAAGCCACTGACTTCAGGACAAGTTCTTGGCTTTTACACCTCTTGGGAATCTAAACTCCAATGGCTTTGACTCCAACCTCCCCCCACTGGCCTATGGTCTTATCATCTAAGCATTACTTGCAGTGTACATGTACATATGACAGCCTGAACTTCTGCTTTCTCCTGGGCTGCTCATTGGGTAAGAGGCACGTGAATCTCTTTTCCGAACACCTTGCACTTTAAAGCCATTGATCTGCATCAGAACTGTGCAAACCTTTGCCTTCATTTCCAAGAAAATGTCACCACTGTGGTTAATTTGAAGAACATCAAGCACAGGAAGGCCACTCAGTGCAAGTCCTACTTCAAAAAATGTTCTGCTTTTAAAAAGGTAGAGGAGTTTTACCTTCCACTATCCTCTTTTTAGAGCAGGATTTTTAGAAGACAACAGATTGCAACTTGTCTTCCTCCTTTTAGCCTCTAACTTCTATCTGCATATAGACAGAGGGAAATAGGGTCAATTCTGACCTTCTTCCTCCCATTTTCCTACAGGAGGAAGACCTCTTTCTTGCCTCCTCCTGCTGGTTAACTGCAAGTCTGCACTTTATCCTACATTAAAAACCAGTAACATTTTCTATTATTTTTATAGCACAAGATTAACTTAACTGAAACCAAAACTACCCCTGTTTATCTTTTTTCCACCTCTCATTAAAAGAAATGAAAAAGAGGCATTAAAAATTGCTGCCTACGCTTTGTGCTGATGTTACTACCACATAACCCAGGGCTGTTACTCCAGGCTATACCAGCACCAAACCCCGTGTCCCTTACACATTACTTCAGCTGCCTGTGCCAGTATGCATGCAGCACAGCCAAGCCCTTGTCCCACACATCTCACAGCTCAAAACCCCCCATCCCTTTTTCAGAGTTAAGAAACTTTAAACCTCAAGCTGGTCCTATGAAGCACAGATTCCTATTGCTCTCTCTGCTTCTCCTTCTTTTCACATGATACAGAGAACTGCTGTGACAAACCACAAAGCAACTTTGGCTTTGCCTGCAGGACTGTAACCATATCCTTAAGGAATGCTCCACCCTGCAACGTGCACTGGATTTTCCTGTTGGATGTTCTGGGGTATGCCTCCACGGTTTAGAAACAAGTGAAGGCAGACCTACAAGTTTCCTACTCTCAGTTTAACAGCTTAGAAGCAATGACGATGAAATGAGGAGACTATCACCCCACCAAGGGATCAAACACTCACCACATTCTTGCCTAAGGAACCCTGACCTTCAGCCCAAGCTGATGCTGGCCTCTGTAGCATCAAGTCTTCACAATCACTGATGCATCAGTTAATAAGAAATGCTTTTTTTTGTTCCTCCCCAGTGCAAGCCAGCCCACAAATGATGAGAAGAGTGACTAACCAAATTCAGACTGCAGTAAGTTCTAACATCTATACCAAATTTCCAAACACCAGAGCTGTGCATGCCACCTCTGCCTGTGGCAGTGTCTAGCTGCATAACCTCTTTCCCGGGACACAGAACAGTACCTCTCCCATGACACTAAGACCTGAATGATGTGACTATCCACGGGGTAATCATTCATTTCTTTACAGCTAGCATGAAACCAAAACCTGTATGAGCATCATTACTCCAAAGTTCAGAGCAGAAAATCAAACTGCTAAAAGCTGTGTAACGGAAAGGCAAAGCCTGGGAATGGTTGTCAGCTGTAACGAAAACGTAGCACCATTTGGAGTTACGTTTTACCGAAACCAATCTCCTATTAAAAGTATCTGAAATGTACTCAAGTGACAAAAAGAGAAGGGAGAAAGAGAAGTCAGGAGTGACTGAAACCGAAGAGGACAGAAGTTACATTTAAAAAGCAGAAGCTCTACAAAGAAGAAACATTGCTTGAGCAGACAATGCAGCCTGGCATCAAACAAGCAGCACGGCAGAGAGGCAAACTACTTGAAGCACACGGACAGGTGATCTATTTCAGACAGACACTTCAGATGGAACACACAACTACTTCTAGCCCAATCATTTCCCTTTCAGCTGTTCAGAGGGCAGATTTTTTTTGTAAGTGCTCAGTTGTGACACTGCCATTGGATACACTCAGTGTAACACTGATCACTGTTAGATTTTAAAGGCAAGGGTGTTAGCCAACATCAGAAGCTGAAGACCGAACGATCATTTGAGGCATTTTTAACAAGACACTTGAAGCAGTAAATCAGAGAAAGGAAGAGGTACGTTGCAGAGTGAGTGGAAATTCAGGTCTCTGTTCACATGTTCTGCAGAAATAAAGGGAGATAAAGATCAGGTTCAAACTTACTATAAGTCCACCTGCGTGCTTCTCCTCATTATTTTGATCCTTAAGGAAAAAACGTTAAAAATATCAACATAACCATCTTGTATGACTTATCAGTTGTGCTAAGTGAGAACAGCAAGTTTCTCTCAGGAATGTTTTACATTTTCAGCCATAACATGTCCTTCCTCATCTGGTACCATAACTAAATTAGAAGGAAGTTCTGTGCATAGCTCCTGCAGCTCTTGAGGTCAACATTTGCTCAGCTCCTGGCCATACAAGCCTGAAGAAGCTTTCAAATCTCCTTCCTGCACTGCAGAACACAATTAAGCTTTACAGTGTGGGTTCTGCCCAAACAGCCAAGAGCCCCTCAAAACTGCAGCCCCACAGAGTCTCTGCACACCAAAGACAGGAACCTCTCAGTTTCTGAAGAGCTACCATGAGCAGAGAGGTCAAGTTCTCAAAAGCACTTTTTGCTGTTGAAGGGCAGAAGTGCCCTTCAGAAGTTAAATGTTTAACTTCTGCTTTCTGGTATCTACTAGATAATGAAAAAGGGTTTAGATTATTTACAGTCTAGGATTTGGGGGGTTTAGCCTAGAAGCACATGTGAAAAGGCAGGCAGTACAAGGAATAAAGCTGTCATCAGGGGAAATGACCAAGGCCAAGTGAATGCCAGCCCACAGTTAGAAGGGCTCTAACACTTTACCAACAACAGTGTCAAGTTTTCTGGGCACTAAGCCAAATCTCTTCACTTCTGCTGCAAAGTTCCTATTGTCCAGTGCATCAGCCCAGAATCTTGTTCATTCAGTGCAAACCTTAAGACTTTTCTGCAGAGTACTTCCCCCGATTTCCACTTGTGAAAGAGGAACAAGAAAAGACAAAAAGCTGTCAATACCATTAAGATTGTTGGCACTTATTTGGTTTGCTACTTCACACAGTCTCCCTTAGCTTACACAGCTGGCAACAGGCTGCTCACATTTCATCTCTGCTAGCTGGCACTTCTTAAGGAAGCCTTTCCACCACAAAATGACACCAAGGGCAACGGGTTGCAAGCATACAGACAAGGAAGATTTACACTGGAGTCCAAACAGTTTTTTCTCAACATGCACAACTTCCATCTTATGCTATCATCTCCAGGACCTAAGAAACAAACCACAGAGGTGCTGCATTTGCCTCAGTAATGCACAATCAACATCCACAGGTGGGATGCTGTTGAGGCAACAAAGGCAGAAACTCTACAGAACTAGGACTGATGGAGTGAAAAGAGGGAGGCAATGATGTAAAACTAAATACCTAAGTTAAAAAAACTCATTCATGAAGCATGTATTGTGTATTTCCAGGACTGCAGTTCACTAAATCACCACCACAACACATACTGGACAATTACATACACTGGACAACACACCTGGACAGCTGGAAGCTGGACAGCTTCAACTGCCACACGTGCAAAGCGCACAACACGAGCCAAATTCTGCACCTACCCATCCTGCTTGGCTCATTTGGATTGCTTTTTGGCAAGTGCTACATGCACTGGAACATATTCCTAGTTAGCTGCTATTTGCTTTGTTATTTTCATAGACCCATAGATTGGTTTGGGTTGGAGGGCCCCTGAAGATCATCTAGTTCCAACCCCCCTGTTGGCAGGGATGCCAGAAAGAGATCTAAAAATCTGTTTCTCTGTTTGACACACTGAAACAGTGCAGAGCTCAATGGGAATGCTCAAACAGGGTGATGTGCAGTTGAAGGATGGATTGACAATGCCATAAAAGCTGTGCTCACAGGGTAATGACCAGGCTGGCATTTATTGCTGCTGAGCCTTTGTGCTTTTGCCTCGGGACACTTCTGAAAAGGCTTGGGTCATCTCACCTATGAGCACCGTGATTGCATACTTGATTTACCAGTAGGTTTACTGCAAATTTAACTGTCCAAGTCCTAAGATAGGTTGCTTGAACAGCCCACAGAATAGGTCAACACAAAAGTTTAAAACAATAAACAAACAAAACACCACCTCCAAAAAACCTTCAAGCCTGCTAAAAAACCCCAGGTTTGCCCCCAGAGTCCTCCAAATAGCAAAGGGCTGTGTGCTGGAAACAGAGGTGCTCTGAGTGTGTGGAGAAGTGAGCATGATTTTCAAGGTAATTCTGGTCTGTCTGCTAATGAGAAACAAACTGCAGAAGAAAAAAAAAAATGGAGGGCAGAGGTGGCATTAATATGATTTATTTTCAGCAGCCTTACAGCTTTGGGAGGAAAAAAAGCCTTGCAGAACCTCAGAAGGTTCTACAGTGGAGAAAAGAAGGCTGTCAGGCAACACAACACAGCTGAACTTCTTTAATGCTTCACACACATGCAACAAAGAGCTGAAAAAAAAGCCAACAAAACAAACCCCTGTGTTCTTAATTTCCTGCAGCAGTACAAAATCAAGATGCCACCAGCTGACAGAAAGAGGGCAGAGTCTGGTGACAAACAGAAGTGCTATGTAGTCAGCCATGTACTCAACAAGTATAGATGCCTCAGAGAGGAAGAAGACAAAGAGATGAAGCAGAATAAAGGTTACTTTTAAATGGCAGGAAGATTTATAGAGGGTATTTTTCACTGTAAGTGGATCAACTTATCCCAATTAGCTGCATAAACTTAGCTTCAATAGCTGCAAGAGTTTTAGACCAGGTGGTTTAGGCAAATAAAAAAATAGGGCAGCCAAACAAATCCCCTCCAGTCCCCACTAGATGAACCCACCTGTTTACACTGCCATGGAAAGAAGGACTTCAAGGGCTGATTTAGTATTACAGAGTCACAGAATTATTGAGGCTGGAAGAGACCTCTGAGATCATCAAGTCCAACCTACAACCCAACACCACCACACCAACCAGACCATGTCACTAAGTGCCACATCCAATCTTGCCTTAAACACCTCTAGGGACAGTGACTCCACCACCTCCCTGGGCAGTCCATTCCAGTGACTGATTTCCCTTTCCATGAGGAAGTGCTTCCTAACATCCAACCTAAACCTTCCCTGGCACAGCTTCAGGCCAGGTCCTCTCATCTTGTCACAAGTTGCCTGGGAGAAGAGTTTGACCCCCACCTGGCTACAACTTCCCTTCAGGTAGTTGTAGAGTGTGATAAGGTCCCCCTGAATCTCCTCTTCTCCAGGCTGAACACCCCCAGCTCCCTCAGCCTCTCCTCATCAGACTTTCCCTCCAGACCCTCCCCCAGTCTGGTTGCTCTCCTCCAGACCTGCTCCAGCACCTCAATATCCTTCCTGAAGTGAGGGGCCCAGAGCTGCAGACAGTGCTCGAGGTGAGGCCTCAGCAGTGCTGAGCACAGGGCAGAATTCTATCCCTAGTCCTGCTGGCCACACTGTTCCTGATCCAGGCCAAGATGCCATTGGCCTTCCATGCCTCCTGGGAACACTGCTGGCTCATGTCCTGCTGCTGTCACCCAGCACTGCCAGGTCCCCCTCTGCCAGGCTGCTCTCCAGTCACCTGTCCCCCAGCCTGCAGCACTATAGGGGACAGAAACCAAGCCTTAGAATCTTTGGGGGTAGTTGGAGCAGTGAAGCACTGAACCTGCTCAAAAATGACTGCATCTGCCATTGCAAGTTCAGTTTGTCCATACTGAGCAAACCATCTAAACAACATCAGCACAAGAAAAGCAGCCACAGTCATCTCTCCCCCAGTAAACTTACCTGCAGGGGAAATGGAATTTGCTACTCAGTAGAAACAAGGAAGCTAACTCAGACACCCACCACCAGCTTTGATTAAGACTCTGAGAAGCAGATTCTAACTCTGCCCTTTTGGATTTGCTAACTGCATAGCACAGCTTTTGTTTTTTTTTTTACAGAGCAAAAATCCATAGAAACTAAACCTCAGTGAAAAGAGTAACTATTAACTAGATTTCTATAGTAATTAACAAAACCAGAGTAATTTCTTGCACAGTTATCGAGCAGCTGCTTTAGTAGAGCAAGGCACATAGAGCTGTGAGAAAATCAGCAGACTGCCCTCTGATCTGTAGCTGACACCACCAGAGCCCCACAGAAGGACACACACTCTGCTAGTTTCACTGCATCACAGAGTTGTCAGGGCTGGAAGGGACCCCACAGATCATCCAGTTCCAACCCCAAGGCCATGGGCAGGGACACCTCACACTACAGCAGGTTGCTCAGAGCCACATCCAGCCTGCCCTTAAAAACCCTCCAGGAATGAGGCTTTCACCACCTCCCTGGGCAATCTGTTCCAGTGTCTCACCACCCTCATGGGGAAGAGCTTCTTCCTAACATCCAATCTGAATCTATCCATTTCTACTTTTGCTCCATTGCCCCCAGTCCTATCACTACCTGACAGCCTAAAAAGTCCCTCCCCAGCTTTTCTGTAGCCCAATTCAGATACTGAACATCCCCAACTCTCTGTCTGTCTTTACAGGACAGGTGCTCCAGGCCTCACATCATTCTTGTGGCCCTTCTCTGGACACACCCCATCCAGCACATCCAGATCCTTCTTGTAATAGGGGCTCCAGAACTGCACACAGTGCCCCAATCAATTGGAGTATCAAACCAATTCTAAATATACCCAGTACTAAAGAACATCAAATCACCAAACTATTTTAATGCATACTACTACTACCTGTAAAGTACTTTTGGCTTTGTGTAAGCCTGCTAGCTAACAAAGTTTCTTCAGCATTTTAAAGCTATCAATATGAATTCTGAATTTCTGCTCTGCTCTGCCCTGTGAGGCCCCACCTAGAATACTACACCTGGGCACCCCAGGTCAAGAGGGACAGGGATCTACTGGAGGGAGCCCAACAGAGTGCTACAAGGATGGTGAAGGAATTGGAGCACTGCCTGATGAGGAAAGGCTGAGAGCCCTGGGGCTGTTTAGTGTACAGAAGAGAAGACCAAAGGGGAAACTAATAAATGTTTGTGGTGGGTTAACGCCTTTTTCTGAAAACAAAAGAAGAAAGCAGGGGGGAGGGCTTGCGGGTACTTTACCCTCCCTGAAGGGCGTTTCCCCCTGGGAAAGCTGAGTCTGTTCCACTCCCCCCTCCCTGCCCAGCTAGGGTATAAAAAGCAGGACATCATAGCTGTTGGATCTCCTTCTTGGCTCCTGCCTCTGCTGGATGAGAGCTACTGCAGCTGCCCTCCTGCTCCTCAGCCTCGTGGCTGGACCTGATCCTTTTCCCTGCTGCCTCTGCACCTCCCATCCATTCTTGTTCCTTGCCCTTGTGAACCTTTTTTTTCCCTGTTATTGTCATATATATATAATTTGAAGAAAAAATTATTTGCCTCTCTACTTCCAAGCTGACTCCAGATTGTTGCTTAGTGGATTTGCTCCTTACCCTTTTTTTTTCTCCTCTCCCTGTTTGGAGGGAGAAGGGAGGGGGAGTGGGGAAGAGATTCTCAGCCTTTTCCCCATTTGAGCTTTTAACTCTCAGTTAAGGCTCAAACCACTACAATGTTTATAAATATCTGAGGGCTGGGTGTCAAGAGGGGCAGACTCTGCTCAGTTGCACCCTGTGACAGGACAAGGGGCAATGGATATAAACTACAGCACAGGAGGTTCCACCTCAACCTAAGGAGGAGCTTCCAGTCATGAAGCACTGGAATAGGCTCCCCAGAGAGGTTGTGGAGTCATCCTCTCTGGAGACTGTCAAGACCCATCTGGATGTGTTCCTGCATGACCTGTGCTAGATTCTATGGCTCTGGCAGGGGGGTTGGACTCAAAAGATCTCCAGAGGTCCCTTCCAACCCCTACCACCCTGTTATTTCACACAATACACACCAACCCTTCCAGTGAATGCCTTCTTCAATTCTCACTGATCTCAAAATGTTGTGCAATGTATCTAGCAACTCCAGTGGAGACAGAAGAGCACTGTCCTATTTGAAAGTGACAAAAGTTCACCCGGACCACAGGGGAAAAAAGTGAAACTGAAAAGTCTATGCCTATTTCTGAGTAAGTGAGAATGTGTTCTGATGAATCTCAGCCTTAGGTTCAGGAAGCACCACAGATCAGCCTCTTTGCAAAACACTGTCTGTCTTCACTGCGGTTGCAAGACAAAAATCAGCAGCTCGTAATTAACACATCCTACATACAGTACACAAAGGTCTGTTAGAACAGAGCTTGGGAGCTCTGGGTGGGTAGAGGGGGAAGGCAGTAAATCCAAATCACTAAATTTATCAAAGTAACAAAACATTTAGGTGAAAGGTGTTAGTGCATTACCCATATTGCATGCTCAACTCATATGGGTCTTACTTCACCAAGTTCCACCTGCATTACCACCTTCAGTGTTGGCCAAGGCAGTTTAGATTCCTAACCTCATGATCTTCCCTTTTCCTATTTCTTAGTCACATTCTCAAAGGAAGCAGAAAGAAGGGGGTTGTCAAGATTCTATTCTGTCATCCTTCTCTGGCTCAGTCTAACAGCAAACTGCAAAAGAAAGCATCCTTCAAAAGGAAAAGCAATGCCATCAACACGACAGCTACCATCGATGTGACCAGGACTGGCTGCTATGGAACTCAGGATTTCAAACCCTTCATCAAAACTATAGCATAAACAAACTTCTACCAACTTTTATATCCTGAACCATGCAGAAGGCACTTGCAGATTCCAACTGCTTTCACAGAGTATTGCTGTGTAATTAAAATGCAGAATGGTTTACAGGGTACTTACCTTAGCAATCTGTAGCAACACAATGCAGTGTTTTATTGACTCTACCATGCTCTAGGAAAACAAAAAACAACATTAAAAAGCCTTGCATTAGTGCCATGTTTTATATTTACAGCTGTTTTCACAAGTTACACAAATTGTTGACTGAAATACTGGGTGAGAACTAAGTGGGTATTTGCTTCTGTAGAGCCCCTACTTCCCCTTCCCTTTTTACATTTTTTTTCCAGACACAAGAGCAGAGAGGAAGCTAAGTTTCCAACAGCCAGGCACAGCACAGGCTCTCAGGCTGGAGGTCAGCTGCAAACCTGCAGAGCCCAGAGGTAGGCAAACTGTCATGTGAAGATAGGCTGAGAGCTGGGTTTGTTTCATCTGGAGCAGAAAAGGCTCAGTGGGCATCAAGGACTGATTGGGCTAGCAGAACGTGAAGAGCTCAGTGGTGGCCAGTGACAGGACAACAGCAATAGCCACAAACTGAAATACAGGAAATCCATCTTAAATAAAGAAACCATTTTTACTCTAGGGATGATTGGCACTGGGGCATAGAGAGCCTTCACCCTTGGGAGTTAACTCAAACCCAGGTAGATCTGGTCCTGGGCAACCTCCTCTAGCTGACCACACTGACTACAGACCTTTGGAGGTCCCTTACAGTGTCACAGTATCGCCAAGTTTGGAAGAGACCTCAAAGATCATCGAGTCCAACCTGCCACCACAGACCTCATGACTAAACCATAGCACCAAGTGCCACGTCCAATCCCCTCTTGAACACCTCCAGGGATGGGGACTCCACCACCTCCCTGGGCAGCACATTCCAATGACGAATGACTCTCTCAGTGAAGAACTTTCTCCTCACCTCGAGCCTAAACCTCCCCTGGGGCAGCTTGAGACTGTGTCCTCTTGTTCTGGTGCTGGTTGCTAGAGAAGAGACCAACTCCCTCCTGGCTACAACCACCCTTCAGGTAGTTGTAGAGAGCAATAAGGTCACCCCTGAGCCTCCTCTTCTCCAGGATAAACAATCCCAGCTCCCTCAGCCTCTCCTCATAGGGCTTGTGCTCCAAACCCCTCACCAACTTCATTGCCCTTCTCTGGACACATTCAAGTGTCTCAATGTCCTTCTTAAACTGAGAGGTCCAGAACTGGACACAGTACTCAAGGTGTGGCCTAACCAGTGCAGAGTACAGGGGCAGAATGACCTCCCTGCTCCTGCTGGCCACACTGTTCTTGATGCAGGCCAGGATACCATTGGTCTTCTTGGCCACAACCTTGACTACTGTACAACTTATTTTTAGCACCACAGGACCATAAAATCTAAAATAACAGCACCAGAACCAACCAGGCTGCCTCTGCCACCACACTGCAGGACCTCATACAGATTCCCATTTTCCTGTAAAAAGCTTTAAAAACCTTCACAGAGTCAGAGATTGCATCAGGTTGGAAGGGACCCTAAAAGGTTATCTTTGTAGCCCCCTACTGGACCTGCTCCAGCAGGTCCATGCCTCTCCTCTGTTGGGAGTCCTGCAGCTGGACACAGTACTCCAGGTGAGGTCTCACCAGATCAGCACAGAGTGGCAGAATCACCTCCCTGGTTCTGCTGGCCACAAGAAAATAAGGTGAAGTGCAAAATCTACAGACAACAGGCACAAAGTTTAACAAACTTACACTGGTTGTTTCTTTGAGACTTTCAATTTTCTGTAAAGAAAAATCAGAACAGAGTGGTTAAAGGCAGGCTTTCAAGCATCTAGTTTGACCTAAAGACTATACAAACACTAGATTTGATCTTAAATAGGGGAGGGTGGGGGAAAAACAAACTAACATGTTAAAGATATTTCCATATATAGACATACATTTAATTTTGTAATTGACAAGAAAGATATCAAGCTGCTAATTAAAACTTAAGAGATGCCAAGGTTAGGAATTTCTGAGCAGTGGCATTACACATTTCACTGCAGTTTTGCATATCACCAACAAGAAATTTAAATACAGTATGAAGATTCATTTCAAGGTCAGCTTGCATCCTTGCACAGTGTCACAGAAGCACAGAAACTTCAGGTTGGAAATGACCCTCAGGATCAAAAAGTCCAACCCAGAACCCTACTCTACAAAAATCATAGCCCCAAGCACCACATCCAAACCACCTTTAAACACATCCAGGCTTGGGGACTCCACCACCTCCCTGGGCAGCACATTCAAATGCCTGACCACTCTGGCCATGAAAAAATTCTTCCTATTGTCCAGTCTGAACCTACCCAGTCACAGCTTGAGGCCATTCCCTCTTGTTCTATCACTAATCACCTGTGTGAAGAGACCAGCACCAGCCTCTCCACAATGTCCTTTCAGGTAGCTGTACACAGCAATGAGGTCTCCCCTCAGCCTCCTCTTTTTCAAACTAACCATCCCCAGCTCCTTCAGTCACTCTTCACAAGATTTATTCTCCAGGCCTTTCCCCAGCTTCCTTGCCCTCCTCTGCACTGGCTCCAGCACCTCCACATCTCTCTTGGATTGAGGTGCCCAAAACTGGACACAATACTCAAGGTGTGGCCTCCCCAGAGCTGAGTACAAGGGGACCTCCCTGCTCCTGCTGGACACAGCATTTCTAATCCCAGCCAGGATGCCATTGGCTTTCTAGGCCACCTGGGCACACTGCTGGCTCGTGTTTAGCTGCTTGTCCATTAGCACCCCCAGGTCCCTTTCTGCCAGGCAGCTTTCCAGCCACACTGCTCCAAGCCTGTAGTGTTGCTTGGGGTTGTTGTGACCCAAGTGCAGCACCTGGTACTTGGCCTTGTTGAAGCTCGTCATGTTAACATCTGCCATGGATCCAATCTATCCAAGTCCCTTTGTAGAGCCTCCCTACTCTGGTGCAAATCAACACTGCCACCTACCCTGGTGTCATCTGCACACTTACTGCTGACACACTCTGTGTTTTCATTAAGGTCATCAAAAAAGATGTTAAACAGAAGTGGTCTCAACACTGAGCCCTGAGGAACACCACTTGTGCCCAGCCACCAGCTGGATTTCACTCCATTGACTACTGTCATTGCCACGGACAGTGACATGTTTCAACAACCCACAGTACCTGAAATGACCATCATGCAGGTGTAATAAAGATGAGTAGTTAAGCACGGGTAAAAAAAATCAATTGCAAAACACACCAAAGAAATCACTCCCAGTGCACATATGTTCTTGCTCTAAGCATCCAGGAACAGTGCATCTGGAAATCTGCCCACTTCATTTTTTATGAACCAGTGTTTCCAGATAGATTTCCTGCCTGGAATAACACTTGAGGCATGCAAAAGGCATCTGCAAGCCATTTTACACACAAGCAGCATATGCACTCTGTTGATGTCTCTGGGCCTCTCTGCAGAAGGCAAAACCATTACGTTGCACTCAGCACTGCCTCTCCACTCATTCAATTTCAGGACCTCTGTGTTCTGATTGATACAAGTGGCTCATGTGACTTGGGTAACAGTTGACTTCATGCTTGAATAATCAAAGTGTGTGTAAAGGAACTTTCTTCTCCCCACAGAGCACTGCAAGCCCAGTTCTACACTGTGAATTTCTGAAGAGTTATGGGTGTCTCTTGTTCTCTTTGACAATCAAAAACAAAAGAAATGCAGTGACAGCTTCCCAGTCAATACCTGGTAGAATTTATTTCAGTTATGCTCTGTCCTGTATATATAAGGATGCTAAACATTTCATTCATGATTAATTGGCAAGAGCAGACAAACCACACTCAGCCTTTTCCACTTAAAAGACTGAACCATGTTGATGTAGTTAGCAGCATTTCAGGGAGGTTATATAGTATCATAGTATCAGTCAGGGTTGGAAGGGACCACAAGGATCATCTAGTTCTACCCCACACTAGATCACGGTGGACAGAGCCTCATCCAGCCTGGGCTTAAACACCTCCAGGGACGGGGCCTCGACCACCTTCCTGGACAACCCATTCCAGGGCTTCACCACTCTCATGGTGAAGAACCTCCTCCTCACATCTAGCCTGAATCTCCCCACCTCCAGCTTCATTCCATTCCCCCTAGTCCTATCACTACCTGAGATCCTGAGAAGTCCTTCCCCAGCCTTCCTGTAGGCCCCCTTCAGATACTGGAAGGCCACAATTAGGTCACCTCGGAGCCTTCTCTTCTGCAGACTGAACAGCCCCAACTCCTTCAGTCTGCCCTCATAGGAGAGGTGCTCCAGCCCTCTGCTCATCCTTGTGGCCCTTCTCTGGACATGTTCCAGCACCTCCATATCCCTCTTGTAATAGGAGCTCCAGAACTGGACACAGTACTCCAGATGGGGTCTCACCAGGGCTGAGTAGAGGGGGAGGATCACCTCCCTCGACCTGCTGGCCACACTTCTCCTGATGCAGTCCAGGATCTGATGGGCTTTGCGGGCTGCAAGTGCACACTGAGAGCTCATGTTGAGCTTCCTGTCCACCAGCACCCCCAAGTCTCTCTCCTCAGGGCTGCTTTCCAGCCAGTCCCTGCCCAGCCTGTATTTGTGCCTGGGATTGCCTCGACCCAGCTGCAGGACCCTGCACTTGCTCTTATTGAACTTCATGAGGTTGGCTTGTGCCCAACTCTCCAGCCTATCAAGATCCCTCTGGATGGCCTCCCTTCCCTCCAGCGTGTCTGCTGCACCACACAGCTTGGTGTCATCACAAAGTTTTCTTATATTTCCTTCTGCAGCCAGAGATGTGCCAACAGCTAAAAATTCCTTTGTTTTGGTTTGCATTTCATGTCTCTACTACACTTCCAACCCAAATTTTAGCAACACACTGGGGAAAAAAAAACCCAAACATTTTAAATATGACAGCAGTGAAGTTTGGAGCCTTTTAGCAGCAAAACAGAACAGGCAATGTGCAGATCTTGTCAGATGAAAGATCATGCAGTTGAAACCAATCACTGTCAAAGCTTTAGGGCCAGCTGTAGGCAGCCATCAGCAGCTTTGACTATTTGTTAGCTGTTTCACCCCCCCAACATGTTATAGAATATTTACACACCAAACAAACTGGTGTTCCATTCCCCTCATTGATACCATCCTTGCTGGAAATATGAGATGGGAAAAAACCACCCAGACACTTCTCTTCCAAGGCCTGTCAACAAATTACACAACCATAATTTTTTTCTAAATCTCTGTGGAAATGAACTCTCTGTGGAAATGAATTCTCTGTGAGCTGGCCAGGTTTAGCAGCAGCACAAAATCCACTATTTTCCACATTTAAACTACATGGCCACCTTGCACAGCCAACTGGAAAACTGTCTGTTTCATAGCTACCCAAAAATGATGAGAATCACAGAATTGTCAGGGTTAGAAGGGACCTCAAGGATCATCCAGTTACAACCCCCCTGCCATGGGCAGGGACACCTCACACTACAGCAGGTTGCTCACAGCCACAGCCAGCCTGGCCTTAAAAACCTTCAGGGATGAGGCTTCCACCACCTCCCTGGGCAACCTGTGCCAGTGTCTCACCGCCCTCATGGTGAAGAATTTCTTCCTAACATCCAATCTAAATCCACCCATTTCTAGTTCTGTTCCATTCCCCCCAGTCCTCTCACTACCTGACACCCTAAAAAGTCCCTCCCCAGCTTTCAGATACTGGAAGGCCACAATAAGATCTCCTCAGAGCCTTCTCTTTTCCAGACTGAACAGCCCCAACTCTCAGTCTGTCTCCATAGCACAGGAGCATCAGCCCTCTAATCCTCATGGCCCTTCTCTGGACACACTCCAGCATGTCTAGATCCTTCTTGTAATAGGGGCTCCAGAACCTGCATTCCAGAGAAGAATGCATGGGAAGTCAGACACAGTCTTGCCCTGTTCTCTAGGGCAAAGCAAATGCTGATATGGAATTCCCTGGGCTTTCATGGGCAATGTGTTATTCTAGAATGGTGATGTAGACAGGCATCAAATAAAATCTGAATTCCCCCCTGTAAGACCTTGTACGAAGAAACTGTAGACATGAAACGGGGGAGAGAAAAAAACAAGTGGAGAACCACCACAAACCTAACATGCTTACAAGAGTGGCTGGTTTGCAGAAGTTAGGCAGGTGTAGAGAACCAGACTGCTATGCATACACACTGCTGAAGTCCTTTTAACTTCACTCTTAGTATCTTAAACTTGCATTAAAGTAAGTAATCTAAGATCATTTAGAAAGCACTAAAGTGTAAGGGAAGCCAAAGGCCAGTAAAAATAGGTATGTTGAGGATAAAAAACTTCACCAATAAAAGCAAAGAATACAATTTACTACTAGAAGCTACCACCACTTTCTCTCTTTAACCACCCTACTCTCTGAAAACTAATGAAGGTACCATTTTATGAAGCCAGTTTCCCCAGCTTCAGGTTATGTCTACATCTATTTTCAAGTGAAGAATCCATTTCCTGCAGACTTACCCTTGCAGAATGCAGCCATGTGCTCTATGTTTAACCTAACCAAACTGCAAGGTGCTGCTCAAACTACTGCATCTACTTGATGCTTCTGGCCCCTCCTTGACTTCTGACGTTCCATGAAGCCACTGGTGATGAAACAGGTAGCTGATGATCTTTCACTGAGCAGGATTTCTGCCTCATTCAGCTGATACAGCGGAAGGCTGTGCAGCCATTCAGTGAGACTTGGACAGACTGAGAGTTGGGCAAAGAGGAACTTAAAGAGGTTCAACAAAGATAAGTACAGACTCCTGCACCTGGGAAGGAAGAATAAACTGCAGCAGTACAGGCTAGGAGGTGATCTGCTAGAAAGCAGCCCTGTGGAGAAGGACCTGGGAGTGCTGGTGGACAAGAAGACCCCCACAGGACAGCAATGTGCCCTTGTGGCCAAGTAGGCCAGTGGGATCCTGGAGTGCATTAAGAGGAGTGTGTCCAGCAGATCCAGGGAGGTTCTTCTCCCCCTCTACTCTGCCCTGATGAGACCTCACCCAGAATACTGCATCCAGTTCAGGGCTCTCCAGTTCAGAAGGGACAGCGATCTACTGGAGAGAGTCCAATGGAGGGCTACAAGGATGATGAAGGGATTGGAGCACTGCCTGATGAGGAGAGGCTGAGAGCCCTGGGGCTGTTTAGTCTGGAGAGGAGAAGACAGAGAGGGGATCTAATCAATGTCTATCAATATCTGAGGGCTGGGTGTCAGGAAGGAAGGGACAGGCTCTGCTCATTTGTGCCCTGTGATAGGACAAAGGGCAATGGATGTAAACTACAGCACAGGAAGTTCCACCTCAACATGAGGAAGACCTTTTTTACTGTGAGGGTCACAGAGCACTGGAATAGGCTGCCCCAGAGAGGTGGTGGAGTCTCCTTCTCTGGAGACTTTCAAGCCCTGTCTGGACGTGTTCCTGTGTGACCTGTCCTAGATTCTATCGTCCTGCTCTGGCTGATGGTTGGACTTGAAGATCTCCAGAGGTCACTTCCAAGCCCTAACATCCTGTGACCTCTGTGCCTGTAGGGCGATTGGCTCACCCAGCACAGCCACATGGCAGTTATGCAATGGTAGCTGACTCATGGGCAGAACCAGTCAGGTGCACCCTGAATTTGTGCGCTCAGCACTGGATTTACTTCACAAAAAGTACTTCTGGTGAACCAAACAGCTTAAGCAGGCTACACTTGCCTCCAAAAACTTAAGGAATGCCAGCTTTGCTCCAGCCTGCCCAAGTGTGCCTCTTCACCGCTCTGGTGCTTTTGAATGCTTACACTTTTGTGCTCCCTGATCTTTCCAGTCAAGGCAACACCACCAAACTGATCAGGAAAGCTCTCACCTCATTCATGTTGATAAAGATGCGCAGGGTGAGTGCCAAGAGGCTGGAGCCAGGCTCTGCTCAGTGATGCCCAATGACAGCACAAGGGGCAATGGTGGAAGCTGAGGCATAGGAAGTTCCATGGGAATAGAATAGAATTGACCAGACCAGGTTGGAAGAGACCTTCAAGCTCCTTCATTGTGCCCAACCTATTATACTATTAGAAGGAAGAATTTTTTCCCTGTGAGGGTGACAGAACACTGGAACAGGCTGCCCGGGGGGGTTGTGGAGTCTCCCTCTCTAGAGATATTCAAAACTCTCCTGGATGCATTCCTGTGTGGTCTGCTCTAAGTGCTCCTGCCCTGGCAGGGGGGTTGGACTGAATGAGCTTTTGGTGTCCCTTCCTACCCCTAACGTTCTGTGAAAAACAAGAGCTCAGGTTTTAAATGTCTGGCCATGGACAGTGACAGAAACAGCACCCAGCTAGCTGAGAACCACATAACACTGAACAAAATCCTGTTTCCTCAGAGGGGAAAAAAAACTCCCAACGGGCTGAATCTTGCAGGTCCCACTGAGCTCAGTGAACCATACTGCCATAAAGAAACAAGAAAATTGCTAAATACAGGATCAAAAAAACCTCTTAGCTGCTTTAGCACAGGAAGAGACATGACCAGAAAGTGCTTTGCCAAGTCTTTTTCATTTTTAATATGAGAATAATGTGGAATCTATAGTAACAGCAACACTCATCAAGATTTAAAGCCAGAGGATGCTGACCTCTTCTTAACAAGCCTCCTGCTTTCTCTGTAAACTCAATCTGTCTGTTTCATAGATACCTTGCAGAGATAAAGACAGAAATCAGCACGACATGTGGAAAGCCTCTGGGGTTTTGAAACCCTGGCACAGAGAAAAAGGAAGTACTGCCTGATCTGCAAAGTAGCATCTGGAGGGAGGTCAAAATTGAAGGAGAACTCTTCCCAGCAAGATGCACTGAAGGAGAAATACACAGTCTTTAATGTTACTCTTTTGGTCAGTTGTCTACAGATTAAAGTCACCCAGAGAACACTTTAATTCAAAGCCATTTTAAAAGCCTGCACACACAAACAAACTCCAGAAAGACCACTGCTTGTGAACTCCCTAAGACACTACATAACACACCAAACTGTGGGCAACACATGGAAGGTCACAACCATTCTAAATAAGTAAACCAATCACAGAAAGCATAAAACTCTCTTCAAAACTGAAACCAACCACTTGTTCTTCCCAAGTGAAATTTGGGGGAGAGAAGGAAGGAGGATGAAATACACCACTGCTTCCTGGCACTGAAATGTCTGCATTTGCTGAAAATAAAAACACCTCCTCAGTAACAAACCTTTCATAAGCAACTCTTAAATCTCTCCTTCAGAGAATCACAGAATTGTTAGGGTTGGAAGGGATCTCAAGGATTATCTAGTTCCAACCCCCCTGCCATGGGCAGGGACACCTCACACTACAGAGCCACATCCAGCTTGACCTTAAAAACCTCCAGGCATGAGTCTTCTACCACCTCCCTGGGCAACCTGCTCCAGTGTCTCACTACCCTCATGGTGAAGAACTTCTTCCTAACATCCAATCTGAATCTACCCATTTCTACTTTTGCTCCATTGCCCCCAGTCCAATCACTCCCCATACACCAGCATGCTCCTTAATGCCAAACCCACACCACCAAAGGTACATGCTAGGTGAACTCTGGCCTACAGACTTTGAAATGGAACAGGATAGGATGCAAAAAATCCACACAACACTGAAGTGCATCACAACCTTGCCAAAAAAGCACTGCCCCCTACACAGCAAGCTACAGTTTTGCTACCTACTCTCCTAAGCTGAATGAATGTTGGAATTCTCAGACTTCTAATATGGAAAGTAGCCCTGAGGAGAGAGACTTGGGGGTGCTGGTGGACAAAAAGCTCAACATGAGCTCTCAATGTGCACTTGGAGCCCACAAAGCCAATCAGATCCTGGGCTGCATCAGAAGTGTGGCTAGCAGGTCGAGGGAGGTGATCCTCCCCCTCTACTCAGCCCTGGTGAGACCCCACCTGGAGTACTGTGTCCAGTTCTGGAGCCCCTATTACAAGAGGGATGTGGTGGTGCTGGAACGTGTCCAGAGAAGGGCCACAAGGATGATCAGAGGGCTGGAGCACCTCTCCTATGAGGACAGACTGAAGGAGTTGGGGCTGTTCAGTCTGCAGAAGAGAAGGCTTCGAGGTGACCTAATTGTGGCCTTCCAGTATCTGAAGGGGGCCTACAGGAAGGCTGGGGAAGGACTTCTCAAGATCTCAGGTAGTGACAGGACTAGGGGGAATGGAATGAAGCTGGAGGTGGGGAGATTCAGGCTAGATGTGAGGAGGAGGTTCTTCACCATGAGAGTGGTGAAACCCTGGAATGGGTTGTCCAGGGAGGTGGTCGAGGCCCCGTCCCTGGAGGTGTTTAAGAGCAGGCTGGATGAGGCTCTGGCCAGCCTGATCTAGTGTGGGGTGTCCCTGCCCGTGGCAGGGGGGTTGGAACTAGATGATCCTTGTGGTCCCTTCCAACCCTGAATGAAACTATGAAACTATGTGGCATGCTAGTCCCAGAGCCACACAGGATGCAAGCTGATGATGCTAAAGATGTCATTCTCACTACATTATTTTTTCATTCAGAATAGCTTTGTTATGATTACAAACATTAAACACTCACCCTTGTTAAAGATTAAAACCCAAAACATATAAGTTAAAATTGCCTTACATAGATAGACAGCACAGGAGTAATCATTTCCTACAAACTGAAACCTTTTTCAGGGTTATGAGACCCAGCATTACAAAAGCTTCTGTTTGGGGCCTGTTTACAGCACAGCAAACATTATCAGTTACTCAATCTGCTTTCAGTGGTTTTGACAACTTGATGAATTGGAACTGCACTTTAAATTTCTACAGCCTACATTGAGCTGGTGTAAAATAAGCAAATTAATCAATGTTTAAGTGAAATAAGCAATGTTTAAGGCAAAATATACTTGCTTTTCTCTGGTCATCATCTTTGCAGTTCTGGAGTTTGTCATCAAAGAGCTGAAAGACAGAGAGAGTTGTGAAAATACTGAAAGTGTTACTTCTTTCATATCAGATCATGCACAAACACTGGCATTTCAAAACCAAAAGCATTTAATAAGCACTTCATTTTATCACCTTGGTATTACAACCCAAGGCAGTTTTAGTCTAGCATTTCTTTATAGCACTTGTGATAGAACAAATTCGTTACTGATGCCTCACATTATGGCAAGAGACCAAATCTCAGCTCCTAGCTAGTTCCACAGCTCAGTCTGGCATGGTTGTGCTCTGGTTTGGAGGAGGAGGTGAGGTTAAGTGATAAATGTGACAGTCAGCACCTCAAACTGCTTCTCTTTTATTTCAGCAAAGAACTTTGGGGCTTACCAGAATGGCCTCCACACTTACCAACCCCTCCAGGTACCTTGGTATTTAGGTATTCACAGAATCCTTAATTTGCATTCAGATGGAAGTCATGTAAGATCAGTAAGCACACCTTTTGCAAAAATCTACAGAGACTTCCCAGCACTAACTTCCATTTATTTCCTTAGAAGTGGAATATGAGATGCAGCTAAGCAAACTGAAAACAAATTCTCACTGAAAAGCCTGCACCTGTGTTTAACACATGCCGAGCTGAAACAGTTAAAAGTTGCCTCCCAGAGCACACTCAAAGGTGCAGGCACAAATAAATACTAAGTGCAAGCTGTTCAAGGAGTCAAAAAAGACCCCATTAAATATAATGTTCAAAAGTTCACCACATCTCCCCTTGCTCAGAAAAGAGCTTGTCATTTTTCAGTAGGTAAGCTACAGTTCCTCACCCAACTGCCTGCCTAAATCCTGCTCAGGTGTTCATTTTCCCTTGAGGGTCTAAAAAAAGTCTGTAGTCAAATTCACTCTGCTTTCATTATTAACTAAGTCCTGTACCACCCTCCCAGCTGGCCTGAAGCACCAGCCAGGTGGTGTAAAGATGTAAATACCTTCTTTCAGTGAAGTGTACAGGATGGCTGTGGAACAGGAGACAAAGCTGACTCCTGACCAAGTCTTTGCAATTTAGCTTTGAATTTTGTTTGTACTGCTTCTTCCTCCTTCCATTTTCGGGGGGGGGGGGGGGGGGGGGGGAATATGCTTTTCCCCCTCTCTGCCCTCTCCTGCAGCTGAACTTTGCTGAATCTCCCATGTGCAGTAATACTTGCCCATTATATCAGGAGTGAAAAATAATTAAACCAGCAGAACTGAAGCAATCTTAACAGCAATTTTAACCTGCTGAGTCATGGGGAAAGCGTGCCCTGAGCAGCAGCAGAACCTGTTTTTCTCGATAAGGTGAGAACTGAGATATGACCTCATCATTCCTCACCTTCCCACCCACTCTGACAATACATGCAGGTAGTGTAGAAGGACTGTGTTTATACACCACTGCTACAGAACGTTTTCACTCAAGGACAGATTATCTACTGCTGCAAAGTCTGAAAGAACCTGCAGCTGGAGGTACACATGACTTGACTAAGTGTTCTCAAGATAAACTCTAAAATGGTATGAGCAAGACAATGATTCAAAGTTAAACTTAGGTCACCTCTGTCATTTCCATGAAGCCATGTATGCAAGGGATGTTTCAGTAAAATATTCCACATAAAATGAGTTATTCAAATGTTCTAACTTAACACCCTCAAGATTCATTCTGAGAGAAAGCCATTTTCAGCTTCTCTCACCTCTTAGCTGAGCAGAGTTTTTTTATCCTTCTAGGAAGACTTTATTTCAGAAGCAGTTAGATAACATCCTGCATTAGGGATACATTTTCTGCAGGTCACAGGCAGCTCAACCAGAGAGTGCTCTCTGCATCCCACATCCACCAGAACACATACCACGACTCTCTGCTGAGCTCCCTTTCAACCAGACCTTGAAGCAAGACACTGCCAAGCAGACTCCCCATGCAGTAAACACACCAGTTAGTTACCATACCTTCAACTGGTCTATCAAGATCTGTAAGTAAGCATCAGCCTCGGTAAGTTTCTTGTCAAAATCATGAACGCTGGGAACAAATCCTGAATCCACACCCTAGATATACATAAATAAAAAGCAAATATATAATTAGACTTTCAGAGGAGGAAAAGAGGTAACAAAACTATCATTTTGCCTGCCAAGTGGCTGATAAAACGCTGCCCTGCCTCTCCTGCCACGTGCAAACACCAGCAGCCAGCTGAACGCATTTGCCTTCTATTTGCAGCTGAATCACCAACCCTAAATTGCCACACATTTTCAGCTGGGGTATAATCATCACACACCAGAGTATTTCATTACTTGCTATTGAATGAATCCCCTTAAATTACACTAATTAAAATTTCTTTGAAAATATAAAGGAGAACTCAAGGGTTTTTTTTTCCCCCTGAAGGCTGTCTTGTGATGCCATATTCCAGTTAAGAAAGACAAAACCCAACTGAACTGCACTTTTCATTCTGCAGACAGCCTTGCTCAGCTCACAGTTTCTTAGTGAAGACCTGAAGGAATGAGTGCTAAAGCTCTTCTTAAATATGGATATGCCAACAAGGACAAACTAGTGCCATGAAAGTTATTTCTTTCATATTTTCTTGCTTGCAAATATAGAACAGAATAGAACAGACCAGGTTGGAAGAGACCTTCAAGATCATCGCATCCAACCTATCAACCAATCCACCCCACCTAAACAACTAACCCATGGCACCAAGCACCCCATCAAGTATCCTGAACACCTCCAGTGATGGTGACTCCACCACCTCCCCAGGCAGCCCATTCCAATGGGCAATCACTCTCTGTATAGAACTTCTTCCTAACATCCAGCCTAAACCTCCCCTGGCGCAGCCCGAGACTGTGTCCTCTTGTTCTGGTGCTGGCTGCCTAAGAGAAGAGACCAACCTCTGCCTGTCTACAACTTCTCTTCAGGTAGTTGTAGACAGCAATAAGGTCACCCCTGACTCTCCTTTTCTCCAGGCTAAGCAACCCCAGCTCCCTCAGCCTCTCCTCATAGGGCTTGTGTTCCAAACCCCTCACCAACTTTGTTGCTCTTCTCTGGACTCGTTCCAGCAAGTCAACCTCCTTCCTAAACTGAGGGGCCCAGAACTGGACACAGTACTCGAGGTGTGGCCTAACCAGTGCAGTGTACAGGGGCAGAATGACCTCCCTGCTCCTGCTGGCCACACTGTTCTTGATGCAGGCCAGGATGCCATTGGCCCTCTTGGCTCAGGCTGGAAGGGGCCTTAGAGATCACCTACCCCAACTTCCTGGCCATGCACAGGGATAGCTCTCAATTGGGCTCAGCTGCTCAAGGCCTCATCCAACCTGCCTTGAACACCCTCAGGGAGGAGGCATCCACAATCACCCCAGGCAACCTGTTCCAATTTTTTTTTCCCTTGATGTAAGACTCAAAACATATTTCTGCATATAACTAAATCCCCACATTTAAACTGATAAACCACTGTATTTAAAGACCTGAACAAATTCCCACTGGGTCACCACAGCTCTAATTACACAAAAGACAGCAGAGGGTTCTTGAAATTGGTATTTTGCCCTGTATTTGCCAGGCCACACTGGACAAAGGTAGAAATAGTGTTTTGAAACAGGAGAAGGGAGAACAGAAGAAAGCAATGATTTTGCCTCAGCGAGGAAGACAAAAAGCCACTCAAGTGTAACAGGTTACTAAACTAATAGGCAAAAGGGAAAGCCCTCTAAAGCAAGAAAGTTTTGACACTCTCTCAAACTAGTCAAGTGTAAAAATACAATGAAACCAGATCTGAAAAGCTTGAAACATGAGTATTGCCTTCCCTTGCTGCAAATGGAATTGTCTGCACAGCTAGCAGCCAACAGCATCACTGCAGCAAATGGTCCAGGACGCTCAGTCAAACCCTGGAGGTCAGGTTTCATGCATCAAAAGTGTGTGGACCCTACAGAAAGACTCTGCCTAAAGATACTACACAGAGAAAAGCAAGTAACGATGCGAGTTACCTGTATGCTGCATCCAAATGCTGAGTTTTATTCTGGCTATCAGTCTGTGACTACAAATGTGTAACAATCAGGTGCTTCTTGTGGTGACTTAAAGATTAAATGCCATTCTTAAACTTCAGCTGCCCAGGAGTAAGGGAAAAGCTGATTAAAACATTTTGGGTTACAGCTGAGCAGATAACTGTGGCAGATTTAGGCTGATACCTAGGAAATTTAGAGGACAGTCTCAAGCTGTGCCAGGGGAGGTTTAGGCTCAAGGTGAGGAGAAAGTTCTTCTCAGAGAGTAATTGGCCATTGGAATGTGCTGCCCAGGGAGGTGGTGGAGTCACTGCCCGGGAGGTGTTCAAAAAAGGATTGGATGTGGTACTTGGAGCCATGGTTTAGTTGTCAGGAGGTGTTGGGTATTAGATAATAGGTTGGACTTGATGATCTCTGAGGTCTTACCCAACCTGGCTGGATTCTGTGAAATTTTCCACAGATCTCATGTAGCATGTGAATAAATTACCACTGGATGTAAAGGGGAAAGAATTGTAAGTCTAAATAATCCCATAACTAACAAAGTTAGTTGTGAAAACTAACTTTTTCTGGGCTTCTTCACTCTAGCAGATACCAGCTGGTGGCTTTTGCTTGGCTTTGCTGACCTTGGCTACATTCTTATTGTGGCTAAGTACTAACAAGCTACACTCTGCTTTTCTCTTTTCCCTTGTACAGGGGGGAGGAGGCAGAGAGGGGGAAGCTATAGGTAGCCCCCTGGATTTGTCCAGGGGGGGTCCTTGTGTTGTTTATAAACTGTAGATATTGTATATTTTGTACATATTCACATCATTCTGTATTTCTAGGATTTAGTTTTGCTTGTAAATGGAGCTCCACTTGCTTCCATCAACTGAGCTGGTCTGGCCATTTTATTTTGGGGGTAGTTTTCTCCAAAATAGTTGGGGGGTGGGTGGGTAACTTCAACCCACCACAATAACCACATCAAATGGAGCAAGAATTGTGACCTACAAAGTTCTGTTCAGAAGCTAAAACTTCAATCATCATAAAGACAAAGGCATAAAACCAAGTTTAGTGCCCAGTTGACACAGCACAGAGATGAAATGTGAAAAGTCTGGAAAGCCTATGCTAAAAGCTGCAGCACTTCACCAATTTGCTCTTACTGGTCTGTATTATATATGAGATTAGGTTAATAATGGGAAATTCACTCAGTTTTACAATTGAAAGATAATTGGAAAGTTAAGAACACTGCAGGCAGCAATAGCCCAGAAAACACAAAAATCAATCAGTATTTCAAACCCTGCAGTGATCTAGAAAGAGCAGATATACAAAGTGTAGATTTGCATAACAAATCCTTATTTCTTCATTTCCCAGTCACCCAAAGACACAGCAGAGGAAAAAAGGGGTCACTTTTCTTTCCTCCCCCTTTCTTCCTTCCCCTGCCATGTAGGAAATGAGGCCTCAAAAGAAATGGGGGAGCAGTCAAGAGAATAGCATTTAGCAGCTCATTAAAATTGGAAATTAGGCAGCTGCATATCAGAACTACCAACCAAATCTTTATGAGAAACTTGTATTATATGCTGCTCACCTATTCAGAAACCAATAGAAGAGGCTGCCTGCAGGTATTACTGAACCTCCACCCTGAGGGCAGAGCTAAAAACTCAACTAGATTTGACCCTAGGCAACTTGAGCTAGCACAGAAGTTGGGCTCACTATCAGAAGGGGCTTGGACCAGGTGACTTCCCGAGGTCTTCTCCAGCTGAAACTATGCTGTGATCCTAAAATAAGTATCTTCAAATTATGAAAAAGAAATGGAACCCAGAGTGGTTCAGATCTTCAGAAACTGGCTCCTTCCTATTGTCAGTACCAATCCATATTGGTAAGTGCACATTACTCCCCTCACAGAACCACAACTCAGTGTGCAAATAGGTTTTAAGGAATTAGTTACATTATCAGATGCAACAGCTGCAGAAGCAGCTACTTTATGTACCTTCTTATCTGCCCACCACCTCCCACAACAATACATTTGGTATTTGATTCTTCCCCACAAAGAAAAGAGAAGAGGTACCTCAGCATTCTTTCCCTCATTCCTCCCTCCTGCAACATCTCCCAGAAGAAACTTAAGAGATCAGACTCTGTAAGACACATGCCAATCCTCATGTTTATAGGTAGAAAGGGGAAAGCAGGACCCAGCAGCACAGTGACCTACCCAGGTAGCGGTCTCCCAGTGTGACCCTGCATGATACCCAGGAACTTGGAGCAGACACCCTAGGAGAGTGTTCATGTGCTGGTTTGGGGCTGAGTAAAGAACTCTCACACTATGAATCCTGCAAAATTATTCCCTTCACGGAATCACAGAATTGTTTCAGTTGGAAAAGACCTCTAAGATCATCAGATCCAACCCTCTTCTTTAGAGGGAGTAAACAGGAAGGCAACAACAAAATATAATCCAATTAAAAATACTCATTATGAGCCTTGTTTCATTACAGAATTGATGGTATTAAGGGTGCTTCTAAGCTGCTCCCTTGTCCTCCAAATCAGAAGTCACACAGATCACTAATACACTTGCATGCAAAAGTTGTCCAGGCTGAGAAGCAATTCTAGCCTCACCTAAGCCAGTTCTTTCAAACCATAATGAAATTGCCTTAGAGGAAGCATAGCAGAAAACCAAATATATTTCTCAAAGAAAAGCATTACAATAATAACTTCTGTGGACAATGAACAGTAGTGAAGGCAGGGAAAGAAAGAAAAGGGAGGCAAGAGTGAAGACTTGACAAGAGCTGTCCTTACAGAAGAGCTTTCATGGGGGAGGAAAAGAGAAAGCTGTAGAGAGTAAACATCTTTATCTTTCTCAAGATACTGATGCTGTATTCTTCATCTAATTAGGATTCTGAGTCCAAGTTATGTTTAAAGGAGCAAATAAAAGCATTTTCCCCTCCATCTGCCAAAGCTCATCAGAAACATCCCCTGCCTACAGCACATTTGACAGTCAAGCAGGGTATTGCTTGTAAGAACCGCTGACAGAAAACCGAAGAACAACAAATAATCAGCTAGGAAGCCATCAAAGAGTGGCACCTTCTTGTCCTTTTAGATGTGGAAAGACAACTGCATTCTTTTCATCTGATAGCTTTTTAAGCAGCATTTAACGCTCAGGATGCAAATGTCTCCAAAGCAGCTTTAAAACAAGTGCATAAGTCCTGGAAGCCTCCTGAACACTCTGAATATTGCACTTCTTTAGGGAAAAAAAAAAAAAAAAGAAAAGAAAAAGTATTTCTGCTTTGCAAAACACAAAATGCTTTGCAAGACTGTTGCTACAGATATTATCAGGTCTTCTAGGAAAATTAGAGTTCAAAACCCAAAGTATTCACATAGCATCACAGAATGGTCTGGGCCAGAAGGCACCTCCAAAGGTCATCCAGTCCAACCTCTGCGCAGTCAGCAGGGACATCCCCAACTAGATCAGGTTGCCCAGGGCCTCATCAAGCCTTACCTTGAATATCTTGAGGGAAGGAGCCTTAGCCACCTCCCTGGGCAACCTGTTCCAGGATTCCAACACCCTCATAGTAAAGAGCTTGTTCCTCACACCCAGTCTAAATCTGCTCTTCTCTACTTTGAAGCCATTGCCCTTCATTCTGTCACTGCAGGCCTTTGCAAACAGTCTCTCTCCAGCCTTCTTGTAGCCCCCTTCAGGTACTGGAAGGCTGCTATTAGGCCTCCCTGGAGCCTCCTTTTCTCCAGGCTGAACAACCCCAGTTCCCTCAGCCTGTCCTCTTAGCAGAGGTGCTCCAATCCCTTAATTACACTGATGTAAAATTTGTCTCTGAAGCCTAGGCTAAAATTCTGAACTCTTGACAAATACTAAGTATATCCTGCAGTCCCATTTGTTCAGTGCATGCTTTTCCATGGATGTAGATCAAGCACACGTACTGATGTGCTTACTGACCCTCCTAGATGTGACTTTCTCGGTCACATCTGAAGCATGGCAGCAGGCCTGTTAACGCTACACCTTTCCAACACCACATCTACACCAGGTATATTCTCAATGCAAAATAACCTGATCTTAGCTTTATGCAATCATTCACGACTCACACTGGAAAACCAGCAAGGAACAATGTCATGTATGGAAGTTTCAGCTTTTTTCCTTGTTTGCAACTTTAGAAAGATCATCAAAAATGCTGGCTAAGGTGACACTAAGTGGACCATTACTAGCCAGGCAGTTTCACAAACACTTTGGCCCAAGTGAAAGAGAAAGCAATCAGTCACCAGGCTGTTTATTCTCACACTTAGTCTACTCTTTTGAGTCAACACAATGACTTATTTTGTCACTTAATCAACTGTATTACTCCAGAACTAAGCTCAGAAAAGGAGGGCAGCGGGAAAAGAAGTTTTAATTCGGGTCAGTTGTGAATCTGGTTCCAAGTTCAGCTATTCCTGCCACACCACCTCTTCATTTCTGCTAGAAGTGAGACAGGACTGCTTCCAGCAGCAGCACCAGCTCTTCAGAACTGGTGAAGCCACAGGGAAACTCTTAATATTCCAGCCATTTTATCACTCTTCACAGCAACCATTCCAGATCCACGTCTCACCGTTTTCTTGCCCTGTTATTTGTTCCTTCGGAAGTAAACCACTTGTTTGTATTACAGAGGCATCAAGCTACAGAGCGATTTTCAATTCTTCTTTAAATTCCTTTCACTTTGACTGTGGTAGGAAACTGCCCACCTTTGTACTGACAGTAATTTCAGCTTCTTTGTCTCTAGAGTGAAACCACTTAGAGGCTGAAATAGTTTAAAGCATTACCTGAAGGGTTTCCTTAAGTTAAGGTAGGAAATCCTTTGTAGCCTTCTCATATTTAAAGACTCCAATGTGGAGTGACTGTCAGATCTACTCAGAAAGCATGAAAAGACATCTTATTTGTAGAATATGCACATTTCAGCTTTGTCTGTTAATTATTGTTTTGAACATCAAGTTGGTAATTAGTTGCCTTTTCTTGCAATTCTCAACAGCCTCTTTAGCTACCACTTTTAAGTCACCTCTCAAGATGCACTGGCAACATTAGAAGAGCAGAGGAGAAAAGTACAGTGTAAAACAAGGGATTTAAAGCAAGAATGGGTGTGAAAGACTCAGCTAATAGGAGGAAGGAGGAGGAGGAGGGAAGCCTCATGCCTGCAGCTCAGGGTAAGCACGACTCCTACAGATAGGATCCTAACACTACTAGAATAAATGCACACATTCAGGGCTGAATCTTAAAGTTTCTTGAGGCACGAAAAGAGTAAAGTCACTAGCAGGTTTTAGGCAGATTTGTATCTTAGCAGCTGTCTTGCACTTTTCAGATCAAAGAAAGCTACCATGGTCCTAAATGACATGAGTAATCTTCAAGGGAGTTTTACATGGGAGAATTCCAGAACCACACAGTGCCACTTGAATGACACAAGAGGAAAACAAGACACTTAAGCTAAACAAGAAGACTAGAAGCGCTTCATGCCTGAAAGGGATTGCTGCTTTACCAGACACTAGTGAGGAGCAAAAGGAAACTTGATAATTTATCACCCTCCTACCTCTGCCCAGCAAAACAAGAAACTCAAGCCACAATACACTTTCAATCCATGCACAAACTTCCCCTTATCTCTTGTGGGTATAAAGCAACTCGGGTGCTGCCACTGCAAAGCCACTGACCTGCTAATGACAGAACAATGAGGGGTCAGGGAGAAAACACTGAACGGTACTTCCAATACTGTTGCATCATATACTGCTCAAGGAGCTTTCAATAGGCAAAGCTAATACTAGAAAAACTACGAATAGCTTTAGCAATGCCTTTAATATAAGAACATAGAAAAACACAGGAAGCAGAACATCAGACTTATTTCAAAACTCAGAGAAATTAGATCAGAGGTGTACCTGAAATATTTCTTCCCTAATCTAGGTTCTTTTGAGTACAGCTTTGGACAGCTAAGGTTCCTTTCCTCATTCTGTCACTTTATGACTCAGTTCTCCCTGTGTTCCTTGGCTGTGGCTCATTCTTGCAAGTTTAGGGTGTGGGGGAGGAGGTGTGTTTGTTTTTAAGTGGTTCGAAAACACATCCGTTATAAAGACTTAAGGACAACACAGTAAGGCATTTAGGTAACCACGAAATTAGCAAGACTAATCAGACTAGAGAACACCCAGACACCACTTCACCTCTCCACCTCGTATTAATTCCTTATCCTTTCCAAGCCGGTTCACACAACATGAGCACTGCCTAGGCTGCGGTGAACTTTCTCACGTCTAACAGAGGTGTCTGACAAAGAAAACTTCGAGTCTGACTTTCCAAACTTGAATGCTCCAGTACCAGACCAGGGTGACTGAAAGCAGCACGAAAACACACTCAGAAAAGATGTGTATCTCTGGAGAAAAGCAGATGCGTGAAGGTTTTATGTGACTGATAACCACGTTTCCGCCTGCCACTGAAACTAAGACCCTAAGAAAATATCCTCACACAAAATAATCTGCCACGGCACTCAACCCCTCGGCCCTGCCCGCTGAGCCAATAATCCTCCCGAAGAACTCATCTGACTTTAATGTCAAATAAAAAGGAAAGCAAAGGAACATCGAGTGCATGAAGCGGCGCTTTAAATGTTAACCGCGGCCAAGGCGTGTTTGTATACAAGGCACTCTCGTACCGGATGAAAGCATCCCTGCAGGCACGCAGGGCGCACGGAAGCTCGCCGGCGCTCCGGTGAGGAATCCAACCTCTCCCGGAGATTCCGCCAGGCCCCCCGCGCAGGCAGCCCGTGTCCGCGCTCCCAGGGGGCTGCCCAACGCCCACCTCCACCGTCTGTTCCCCGGGACCGCTCCGAGCGACCGCTCGGGCGGGGCAGGGCAGCAGCCAGAGCCGCTCGGCCGCCGCAGGCAGGAGGCAGCGCTTGGCTCCCCGTCAGGGAAAGGGCTGCGGCGGGGAGGGAACCTGCCCCGGAGAAGGACACCCAGCAGCCCTGACACCTGCCCCCCCCTGCCCTCCGTGTACTCACACCGGCCATTCCGCCTCGCGGTGCGGCGAAGGGAAGCGGGGCGTGCGGAGCGGAGGGGCTGGCTGGCCGCCCGCCGGGCCCCAACAGCGCCGCCTCCGGCGCGGGGAGCAGCGCCGGCGGGGCGGAGAGGGAAGCGAAGGGCAGGGTTAGGCCAGGCCCCCGCGGCTCGCATCACGAACAAGGCGGCCACCCATTGGCCAGGGAGCGGAGCGCGGCCGCCCGCCGGAGCATGGCGGTCAGCGGGCGGGGGTCGGGCGGGAGCGGCGGCCCTGCGGAGAGGGCAGCCCGGCCCGCAGGCCACGGGGAGGCAGAGCGGGCTCAGCGCCGCCAGTCCCGGCCCTGACGCAAAAACCATCCTGCAGAGCGGGCGGGACGCCGTGAGAAAAAACCTCTGGCTTGGACAGCGGCAAGCGCGCTTACAATGGCTGTCAGAAGGGAGGCGTTCCTGCTCGGGCAGCCCTGAGCTGGGCCCCGCAGGCACCCCGAGTCACTTCAGCCCGGGCTCCAAGAGCTGTGCGTTCCGCCCGCACGTCCCACTGCTGAGGCAGGAGCGCAGTAACTGGGACGGCCCTCGCTAACTGGGGAGAGAACGGCGTTTTGCAAGGAGGTGCAGTCTTGTTCCCAGCGTTCAACCACTACCCGCTCAATGGCCCCTGTCAAAGGAGCCTCTTGGCAGTTCCCGAGCTGGGTGTGAGTGAACGGCATTCCAGCTAGTTTCAATATAAGGGCTTTGGAAACAAAACCAGGTATGCAACTGACACATGGAAGGGCCTTCAAAATGAAGGTATTAAGAAAAGGACTTGGGGGTGCTGGTGGATGAGAGCTCAACATGAACTGGCAATGTACACTTGCAGCCCAGATAGCCAACTGTATCCCGGGCTGCATCAAGAGAAGTGTGGCCAGCAGGTGGAAAGAGGTGATTCTCCTGCCCCTACACCACTCTGGTGAGACTCCATGGAACGTGTCCAGACAAGTGCCACAAGCATGATCCTCTCCTATGAGGATAGACTGAGAGAGTTGGGGTTGTTCAGTCTGGAGAAGAGAAGGTTTTGAGGAGACCTTATTGTGGCCTTCCACTATCTGAAGGGGGCCTACAAGAAAGCTGGTGAGGGACTTTTTAGGGTGTCAGGTAGTGATAGAACTGGGGGGAATGGAGCAAAACTAGGGATGGGTAGATTCAGATAGGATGTTAGGAGGTTCTTCACCATGAGGGTGGTGAGACATGGGAACAGGCTGCCCAGGGAGGTGGTGAAAGCTCTATCCCTGGAGGTTTTTAAAGCCAGGCTGGATGTGGCTCTGGGCAACCTGGTCTAGTGTGAGGTATCCCTGCCTATGGCAAGGGGGTTGGAACTAGAGGTACTTTCCAACCCTGACAATTCTATGATTTAGCTCAATAGTGAACATACTTAAGAGGGATTGAGGATGTGTTGCTTAGTAATCAGTTCTAAGTTTTTAATTATTCCCTCAAACATCGCTAGCTAATTCACTAACTTAGGCTTTTTCATCTAGTTATGCCTTACCTACTTGAAAATCTGGAATGTGAACAGATTATGTAAAAGGAAACAGTTCCAGCTGTAATCATGAAATCTGTCTGACAACAATTACAATGTCCACAGGGCATGGACATGTACATCTTGCTAAAACCACAGTATATTCTGGTGTTTCATTCATTACTCTTCATCTCCAAGCCATAAAAAGTCTTCTGGACAAAGAAAACTGCACAGATTCCTCATAGTTTCATAGTTTCATTCAGGGTTGGAAGGGACCACAAGGATCATCTAGTTCCAACCCCCCTGCCATGGCAGGGACACCCCACACTAGATCAGGCTGGCCAGAGCCTCATCCAGCCTGCTCTTAAACACCCCCAGGGACGGGGCCTCGACCACCTCCCTGGACAACCCATTCCAGGGCTTCACCACTCTCATGGTGAAGAACCTCCTCCTCACATCCAGCCTGAATCTCCCCACCTCCAGCTTCATTCCATTCCCCCTAGTCCTATCACTACCTGAGATCCTGAGAAGTCCTTCCCCAGCCTTCCTGTAGGCCCCCTTCAGATACTGGAAGGCCACAATTAGGTCACCTCGGAGCCTTCTCTTCTGCAGACTGAACAGCCCCAACTCCTGTTTAATGTCAGACCCTAAACAGGATTCCTCAGTTAACCTATTCACTTTCACCCTCCAGTCTGGGGATGGGGAGAAGGCATGCCCTGGGGAGACAGCTTGGCCCTTCTAAGTCCACATGTGGTTCTCCAGATAAATCTGTCTGCTCACATTCACTGCAGAGCAGAGTTCTCCAGCCTGTGGTCAGATACTGCGTCCAGATGGAGAGATTACTTCTAAAATAACCATGGCATGTTACTAGGGATACAAAGCTGATTGGCAAACTTGAATTTTTATCCAGGGATCTGCTGACCACTAGAAAATTTGCAGTGGTCTTTCCTAAATCAAGAAAGGTTAAAAACTACTGTTCAGCAGGACATGAAGGTAAGTGGACTGAGACAGCATGAATGTCTAAAGGTGCATGGCATAAATTCAAGCTTGTTCTAACTCCTTAGAACAGGCAAATACAATCTAAATCAGTCTCCCTAAGCTTTTTCTCTTTCTCTGGTATTAGGAATCTGACTTTATCTTTCTTCACAGTGTCAGTCATTAAGAGACCTAATTCTCTTGTACCCCAGAAGCATCCCAGACCTTTACTCAACACAAATCATGAATACCAGTTTGAAGATTTCTCCACTGTCGTGAAACACCTTTGTGGTACAAAGTAAGTATGAGAAAATCCCTTTCATGAAGAGTCTGGCTTTCTCTCCAGGGCAAAAATAAAGGTTTAGACATGTTTAGGTCTAGAATAGGTCTGTGGTGACAGGTTGGACTCGATGATCCTCGAGGTCTCTTCCAACCTTAGTGATACTGTGAGACTGTGATAATACACCAGAAACTGATCTCAGATTACCAGTGCTCAGAACCACCTTCAGTCCAACCACCTGTTTTTAGAACCAGGAAGCCACCCAGCTTACACAGTGGATTCAAACCTAAGGTATTTACCATTTTTGTCCTCCAGAAAGAAGTTCAGTGCTGCTGTCTCATTTTAATTTCAGAATTAGCTGCTGCACACACAACAGGCTTGACCAAAAAAAACCAAAAGGACTAACTCCCAGTTTAAGAAAAAAAAAATTGAAATAGCTAAATGTACAACAGTAAGTCTGGAACCATCAGTTAAAAATATGAATTAATAAAGGGAGGTTTTACACTGACTTTTCATGATGGTAAGACATGAGTAAGAGAAAGACTCAAACCTAATCTTGGCTGCCCATACAGATGTCTTACAACATCTGGATGTACAGGTTATAGAATGGCCAGATATAATACAAGATTTGGTTGATATTAGCAGTCATGCCACTGTATTTCATTGCTTTGAAAAGAAAAAGAAAGTAAAGTGGGGTAGAAATGTAAGTGAAACTTGCCTGAAGCTGGAGGGTATGGCGGAGGATGGTGTCCTCTAAAGCATGAATCCACTTCTCTCTCTCATCAGCATCTCGAGCTGAAAAAGTATTCAAAACATATTGTTAAGCTATTTGCAGTCTTACATACTGAAGCAAACCGAAATTAAACTATAGTCTCTTTGTGAAGTCACCAGGGGCATAATTCCACTATTGTCTTAATATCCTGTTCATTATTCTGTGGTTACAGCTCTGTAACATTCTGTTAATCTACTCTGTGGTACTGGAGAGGTGTTTGAAATAACCACACATGCAAAAAGCTTTTATGATTTGCTAGGAATTTTATTTTACCAATGACCTCTGCACCATATATGTAAAAATACATACTGCAAATATAAGAAGAGTGCTGCATTACTGCTATTTGTGGTTATCATAGTATCATAGTATCATTCAGGGTTGGAAGGGACCACAAGGATCATCTAGTTCCAACCCCCCTGCCATGGGCAGGGACACCCCACACTAGATCAGCCTGGCCAGAGCCTCATCCAGCCTGGTCTTAAACACCCCCAGGGACGGGGCCTCAACCACCTCCCTGGACAACCCATTCCAGGGTTTCACCACTCTCATGGTGAAGAACCTCCTCCTCACATCTAGCCTGAATCTCCCCACCTCCAGCTTCATTCCATTCCCCCTAGTCCTATCACTACCTGAGATCCTGAGAAGTCCTTCCCCAGCCTTCCTGTAGGCCCCCTTCAGATACTGGAAGGCCACAATTAGGTCACCTATCTGTCCCTTGTCCATGCATCCTTAGGGGCAAAGACTTGTGAGCAATGAGAGTTTGCACAGACATTCCTCACTTAATTCATAAAGTCATTTTTAAATGTTCTTAGTTATGAGAAGCTGTCCAACCTGTAATACATCACCCAGTAATTGTATTTCAGTATGGCAACAGTTGCTTTAATGAGTTAGCCTTTCAGGTAGGGATTCTTGAGACAAGATAAACACTCTGAACAGGTAACCACTGTGACCTTACAATGAAGCATGAAGAGTAATCTGAAGTATAGAAGAAATGTTTTTTAAACTCAGGACAATCCTGCTCTAAAGCTGAGTAAATCCTGAATCCTGTGTAAACAACACACACACAATGGCACTTTTGTACTTCTGCAACAAGCCACCATATGAGAAGCTGGACATGAGCAGGCAGTGTGAGCTTGCAGCCAAGAAGGCAAATAACATCCTGGGCTGCATCAAAAGATGTGTTGCCAGCAGATCCAGAGAGGTGATTCTAACACTTTGCTGAAACCTCACCTGGAGTACTGTGTACAGGTCTGGAGCCTTCAGTATAGGAAGGACATAGACCTGATGGAGAGGATCCAGAGGAGGGCTACAAAAGTGTAGCACCTCTGCTACAAGGACAGGCTGAGGGAGCTGGGGGTGTTGAACCTGAAGGGGACTACAGGAAGGATGAGAGAGACTGCTTGCAAAGGCCTGCAGTGACAGGACGAGGGGCAAGGGCTTCAAACTGGAGAAGGGCAGATTTAGATTGGGTATCAGGAAGATGTTCTTTACCATGAGGGTAGTGGAACACTGGAACAGGACGTCCAGGGAGGTGGTTGAGGCTCCTTCCCTGGAGATATTCAAGGTGAGGCTCAATGAGGCCCAGGGCAACCTGATCTAGCTGGGGATGTCCCTGTTGACTGCGGAGAGGTTGGACCTTTGGGGGTCTCGTTCAGCCCAGACCATTCTATGATTCTGTGGTTTTAATTAACAATCCAAGTCAGGGTGTGATGATTATGCTTCTCAGTCAAAGATGATGATTGAAGTGATGACTGAAGGAGACAGTGGATGGTGACAAGGAAGAGGAGGGGAGCTTGAGAAAGAAGACGAACAACACATCAAAAGAGACTTAGACCCCAATACTGCTTTCCTACCCCCTGCCCCCACCACCAACACACCATCCCTGCTTTGCTAGTTTGAAGAGTTCGTTGCTGTGCTCTTGAGTGTTTGAAAATCAAAAGCAGACAGAGTCAGTGGACTCCAGGTGAAGAAAGATGATAAAAACTGGCAGGCATTAAATAGGCTGTAAACAAGCTGGCCCCTGTACAGATTTAGAACAGTTATTGACAATTGTTTCTAGTTCCTCATTCAAGTGGAAGGTATTTAAAAGAAACAGGAAGTCTGTTAAAAGCAAGGAAAGCTTAAGTGAGATAGCTCCTATTATGAAAGAGAGAATTAAGATTCCTATCTGACTTACTTGTTATGGAGGTCAGAGGAAATACCTGTAAGTTATTCTTCTGAAATGTACTCTCCAGCCTCAGAAGGCTTTGTTTTCAACGTTCCCTTTCTCATGTTTCCATTGCTTTTATTCTTTGGAATTCTGCAGCTCAAATCCATCAGTATCAAACCCACCACAAGGTCTTTCCAATATGTTAAATACACTCTTCTCTAGGAATTTATTTATTACTTGCTTGCACATTCATTCCTATGAGGAATCTTTCATTGGCCACAGGAAGGGATCACAGGATCACACAGGATGTTAGAAGTTGGAAGTGACCTCTGGAGATTGAGTCCAATCCCCATGCCAGAGCAGGACCATGGAATCTAGCACAGGTCACACAGGAATGCATCCAGATGGGTCTTGAAAGTCTCCAGAAGAGACTCCACAAGCTCTCTGGGCAGCCTGTTCCAATGTTCTGTGACACTCACAGTAAAAAAGCTCTTCCTCATGTTGAGGTGAAACCTCCTGTGCTGTAGTTTCTATCCATTGCCCCTTGTCCTATCACAGGGCACAAGTGAGCAGAGCCTGCCCCATCCCTTCCTTCCTGACACCCAGCCCTCAGATATTTATAAACATTTATTAAATCCCCCCTCAGTCTTCTCTCCTGACTAAACAGCCCCAAGGCTCTCAGCCTCTCCTCACCAGGCAGTGCTTCAGTCCCTTCATCATCCTTGTAGCCCTCCATTGGACTCTCTCCAGTAGATCCCTGTGCCTCTTGAACTGGGGAGTCCAGAACTGGATGCAGTATTCTAGGTGTGGTCTCACTAGGGCAGAGTAGAGGGGGAAGAGAACCTCCCTGCAATCTGCTGGACACAATCCTCTTAATGCACCCCAGCATCCCATTTGCCTTCCTGGCCACAAGGGCACATTGCTGTCCCATGCAGATCTTGTTGTCTACCAGGACTCCCAGGTCCTTCTCCACAGGGCTGCTCCCTAGCAGATCACCGCCTAACCTGTACTGGTGCAGTTTATTCTTCCTTCCCAGGTGCAGGGTGAGGGAAGGAGAATCAGAAATCCACAGAATAATTCCTCTCTAATGTCCCTCAGCCTTTAGGTGGAGGAAGACAGATTTTTCCAGCCTCCCCACACAAAAGCCTATCCATATCAAGATGAGCACTGCACAGTTCACTGCAGCAGATCCACTCTAACTGTGCTGCATTAGCAGAGCCATCAGGAGGGAGATGACAGCTCTGTGTGGATGAGAGATGAGCAAGAATGCTTGCTGCAAGTCTACCTAAGGAGGTGGCCCCATGAAGTAGTGGGGCAAAACCTTCACTGCACACAAGGTAGAAGTTTAAGCCTAGTTTGAAATCTAGTGTTAGCAGTTTGAAGGGGGAACTTTAGCCTAGTCCCTGACCGCAAAGACAAAATAAATTACCATTGGATGAAAAGAATAATAAAGATAAGGTCTACATAATTCATTGGATTGCTAATGGGACATAGGGCAGAGGCATAAACAGCTCTTGCTCTCTTTTTTCTTCTTCTGTCACTTCTGCTTGCAACTTCCCTCCCTCTCTTCCGTGGCTTTGCCAGGGGATCTCTGTTTTGACTACTGTGTGAGGTAACAGGAAGGAGGGAGGGAGTGGGGGAGCAGGTGAAGGGTTCCCTGCATCCATCCAGAGGGGTTCTGAGGAGTTTCTGTGTTGTTTTTACATGGTAAATATCTCTATATTGTACATTTATTGTACATATTCATTTCATATTTCTAGATTGTAGTTTGCCTGTCAATAGAGCTTCATTTGCTTCCATCCCAAACTGAGCTGGGCTGACAATTTTATTTTGGGGGTAGTTTCTCCAAATTAATTAGGGGGTAATTTCAACCCACCATATCTAGCAAGGTTTCCCTTTAATACATATTTTCCCAGATACTCCAAGTCAATCCCTACTCATTGATCATTTAGAACAGTGGAGTGTGATCAATTGCCATAGTCATTCTGGTAAGGATACCATTAACCTGCACAAATCAGACGGACACATCATGGAAAGTGGCTGCCCAAAGTGCTCTCCTATGCACAAAGGAAGTCTGCAGGAAGTTGGGTAATTAAATGTGACTTGGAACAGCAGGTAAATAACTTTCCTGCAGGAGCTGCAGCTGGTATTCAGTAATAGTCTGAAAAATTCATTAGAAATAACTTCTGAGCTTTGCTTAGAAGCAGAGGCTGTTCCCAGTAGTTCTCTGTAACTTAATTGAGAAGCCGAAGCAGGTGCTGAGGACAAGTTTATAATGCAGCGATGGTGGACAGGAGGGAGGGACAGGAACCCTGTGCACTCTGCCCAGGTGGCTGCATTAAGCAAACTCATTCTGCAGTGTGCAGGTCAGACATTTTCACATTAGGTCCAGGCATGCAAATACCTGGGGGTTTTCACAGCACAGCTTACACGTTAACACTAACTTCAATTACTGAATTAGTCAATTACAATCTGGTATCTTCCCCTCTGACAGCAATTTCAGTGCTTATTAGCTTCTCTGCTTCTGCTAGCTCCTTTGCCCAGTCCTGACACACACATTAATCAGGCTTATGCTTCTCAGGTCATGGAACACTGAACATATCACCATTTAACAGACAAAGTATGGAGATGTAGCATATACAGTTCACTCTGTTCATAATCTACCAATACTCAAATACCTAACTGCTTCAACTTCTCAACTGTGTGTTCAAAGTGGCAGTGATTAACATATTTAAATGTGTTAAGGTTTCCTGGGTCTGTTCTCTGGTTTTCTGTGGTCTGTTGTTGTTTTTTAATCAATCACCTCCTAGTATCCAGAAAAAGAAAATCTTGGTGGTCAATGGAGTTAAATCCAGCTGGTGGCTGGGCACAAGTGGTGTTCCTCAGGGCTCAGTGCTGGGACCACTTCTGTTTAACATCTTTCTTGATGACCTTGATGAAGACACAGAGTGTGTCAGCAGTAAGTGTGCAGATGACACCAGGGTAGGTGGAGTGTTGTTCTGCACCAGAGTAGTGAGGCTCTACAAAGGGACTTGGACAGATTGGATCCATGGCCAACATTAACAGGATGAGCTTCAACAAGGCCAAGTGCCAGGTGCTGCACTTGGGTCACAACAGCCCCAAGCAATGCTACAGGCTTGGGGCAGTGTGGCTGGAAAGCTGCCTGGCAGAAAGGGACCTGGGGGTGCTAATGGACAAGCAGCTAAACACGAGCCAGCACTGTGCCCAGGTGGCCAGGAAAGCCAATGGCATCCTGGCTGGCATTAGAAATGCTGTGTCCAGCAGGAGCAGGGAGGTGATTGTGCCCTTGTGCTCAGCTCTGGGGAGGCCACACCTTAAGTATTGCGTCCAGTTTTGGGCACCTCAATCCAAGAGAGATGTGGAGGTGCTGGAGGCAGTGCAGGGGAGGGCAAGGAAGCTGGGGAAGTGCCTGGAGAATAAATCTGATGAAGAGCAACTGAAGGAGCTGGGGATGGTTAGTGTGAAAAAGAGGAGGCTGAGGGGAGACCTCATGGCTCTCTACAACTACCTGAAAGGACCTTGTGGAGAGGCTGGTGCTGGTCTCTTCTCACAGGTCATTAGTGATAGAACAATAGGGAATGGCCTCAACCTATGACTGGGTAGTTGTAGACTGGACATTAGGGAGAATTTTTTCCCAGCATAGTGGTCAGGCATTTGGATGTGGTGCTTGGGGCTATGGTTTAGGGGTGAGCCTTGTAGAGTAGGGTTCTGGGTTGAACTTGGTGATCCTGAGGGTCTTTTCCAACCTGAATGTTTCTGATGCTGTGATCTTACTGGGATACTGGGAGACAAGTTCCTGAAGAGGTAGATGTAATTTGCAGGGTACAAAAGTCCTGAGTTCAATTTTTTTTCCCACTATTATATGAATTTTAAAAAAAGAAGCAATCAAGCTGCAGAGCAGTGAATTAATCCTTGTATTTGCAACAGACTTCTTACGACCTTCCATACTGCCAGCAAAAAGAGGTCACTGTATTGGTTCAACACTGTTCCCAGTGTATAGTAGCCCATTAATGAAGTGTTCAAATGTGTCCAGAGAAGGGCAACAAAGCTGGGGAGAGGTCTGGAGCACAGCCCTGTGAGGAGAGGCTCAGGGAGATGGGGGTGTTTAGCCTGGGGAAGAGGAGGCTCAGGGGAGACCTTATTGCTCTCTCCAGCTCTCTGAAGGGAGGTTGTAGCCAGGTGGGGGTTGGTCTCTTCTCCCACGCAACCAGCAATAGAAGAAGAGGACTCAGTCTCAAACTGTGCAGGGGGAAGCTTAGGCTTGATCTTAGCAAGAAGTTCTTCACAGAAAGAGAGATTGGCCGTTGGAATGGGCTGCCCAGGGAGGTGGTGGGGTCGATGTCTCTGGAGGTGTTTAAGAAAAGCCTGGCTGAGGCACTTAGTGCCATGGTCTAGTTGATTAGATAGGGTTGGGTGAGTGGTTGGAGTTGGTGATATTGGTTCCAATCTGGTTGATTCTGTGATTCTGTCATCACATTGAAGTGTGTAGATGAGCCACTGACAGACCAGAGAAGGCTTGCAGCACCAGAGAAGACCCAGAAACCAACCAGTCAGTACAGATCCAAAACTGATCTGACTTTCCCACGCTCAGAAACAATCTTCTGAAGCTTCTGTTCTGCTAAAAGCTGCTTTACAGGGGGGCTTTTTCTACTCGAGCTCAGCAGAAGGAACAAAGCTGTATTTCTCCCTCATGTGCTAGACTTTGCAAATGTTGGCACAGCATGACCAGTCCTCAGGCAGAACACGTGGATCTCATGAACACACATGGTAAAACAAAGTCTCAGCCACAATAAATCCAGGAGCACTGCAGGGGAAGCCTGCTCTCTGCACAGAAAGACACAGCACTGCAACCTTGTAAGCACTCTGCCCAGGGCTCAGGCCATCTACCATCCACAGCAGATTCCCCTAGCTCTCCTCCACACACTCTTCAGAAAACCATGGAGAGGACAGTAGGATGCAGTTTTGGGTGAAGCAGGGTGTGAGAAAAGTTGTATTAAATCTAATCAAAATGGCTGCTGTGAGATTAGGTGCAAGTAAAAGCTCCCTAATGGTAAAAGCAATTTGGAACTGAACAGCTGCCAAAAGATCACTGGTGGGGAAAAATAAAAGAAAGTAAGATAAATCAATAGCAACATTCAAAAAAAAAAAGAGATTAGCCAATACACTCAGAAACAGTTTATGGGAAAAGGCTGCACACAATGGTCAGGGATCATTATCCACCCACCTGCAGGGGAAGCTAGGTATCCCAAGCTAGTTTTCATTTAAAGAGGGCAGCTTTGGCCAAGGAAAAAGCTCCCAGTATCTGTTAATCTAAAAGCTCTATGATGCACGTGACATCAAATCTGCATCAGCAAATGCTGGAAGCTTTCTTCAGCAGACCGGGGACAAGAACACCTTGTTCATTAGTCCTGTGTCTCAAGTACCCTGGAATCCACTCCAACCTTTTTCACAGTTTGTTCAGACTCCATCTTTAAGTTAATTCCCCCTCCAGTTCCTATGGGGACTGCCAACATATTTGGGGTAAGGCAATTGCTATCTAGTCCAAGGCATTTCTCTACTATCTGTGCTTGTATGAAAACAGAGGAATAATCTCTAGTCCTTCCTGGCTCAAAACTTCTCAAAAGAGAGGAAGGGCAGGGGGCAAGAGAGAGAAGCAAGTTATTTCTTCCTAGGCTGACTCTGGAATATCAGAATCATAGAATTGTTAGGGTTGGAAGGGACCTCAAGGATCAGCTAGTTCCAACCCCCCTGAACAGGCAGGGACACCTCACACTAGATCAGGCTGGCCTAAGCCTCATCCAGCCTGGTCTTAAACACCTCCAGGGATGGGGCCTCAACCACTTCTCTGGGCAACCTGTTCCAGTGTCTCACCACCCTCTCATGGGAAAAATTTCTTCCTAACATCCAATCCATTTGTAGTTTGCTCCATTCCCATTAGTCCTATCACTCCCTGGCACCCTAAAAAGTCCCTCCCCAGCTTTCTTGTAGCCACCTTCAGATACTGGAAGGCCACAATTAGGTCTCCTTGGAGCCTTCTCCTCTCCAGACTGAACAGTCCCAACTCCCTCAGTCTGTCCTCATAGGAGAGGAGCTCCAGCCCTCTGATCATCCTCATGGCCCTTCTCTGGACATGTTCCAGCACATCCAGATCCTTCCTGTAATAGGGGCTCCAGAACTGGACACAGTACACCAGATAAGGTCTCACCAGAGCAGAGTAGAGAGAGAGAATCACCTCCCTTGACCTGCTGACTGTGCTAGAATTCCACAAGACAGGTAAGAAGCAGTGAGACATCTACAAGAGAAACCCCTGCCATGTAAAACCATAAAAGTGTGACTTCAGCTGTTTGTAAGCAATTCCAATTTTGTTTACACTAATTAGAAAAATAAATTAAATAGAGGAGCCCACTACACTACATGAACATTCATTGTGGTTCTCAGGTGTTAATGCAATAGCTACCTTGTCATCTGAAAAATCAGATTGTACTAGAGCATCAGCTATCCACACAAATGCCAACTGTCTGCAGTGGAGAGAACACCAACAGTCCCTGAGCTTTCCTCTAAGAGTCACAGGATCACAGGATGTCAGGGGTTGGAAAGGACACAAAGAGATCATCGATTCCAACCCCCGCTGCCAGAGCAGTACCATGCAATCTAGCTCAGGACACAGAGGAACACATCCAGATGGGCCTTGAAAGTCACCAGAGAAGGAGACTCCACAACCTCTCTGGGTAGCCTATTCCAGTGCTCTGTGAGCCTTCCAGTAAAGAATTTCCCCCTTGTGTTGAGATAGAACCTCCTGTGCTGCAGCTTACATCCATTGCCCCTTGTCCTATCCCAGGGTGCAACTGAGCAGAGCCTGTCCCCTCCCTCTCGACACCCAGCCCTCAGATATTTATAAACATTTATTAAATCCTCTCTAAATCTTCTCTTTTCCAGACTAAACAGCCCCAGGGCCCTCAGCCTCTTCTCATCAGGAAGTGCTCCAGTCCCTTCATCATCCTCAGAGCCCTCTGCTGGATCCTCTCCAGCAGATCCCTGTCCCTCTCAAACTGGGGAACCCCAAACTGAACGCAGTACTCAAGATGAGTTCAAGCAGTGAACATTTGCACATGGAAGCAGCTAAATCCACACAGAGCTATACAATCCCTGCTCTATGCAAGAAAGAGGCCAGGGCCTTTAATGGCTGAAACACTGCAAATGTGCCATGCATATGTCAGTTAAGCTCTTGTTACATTTTCCTAGCAGAATTAGTATTTATGAGCCAGATTGCAGTTTGTTTCCATGCACTTAACCTTTCAGTCTCCAGTGCCTATTGTGCATCCCTCAAGAAGGTGCCTGTGTAATTGACTGTGACACCTCAGGCACGTCTGGGGCGACCACAGGGTACTTAACACAATTACAGTTCCACCCATGACTCGTTAAGAACAGACTCAAGGAGTATGCAGTTACATTACAGTGAGATTGAATGTGCTAATAATATTCTTTAATAGGTGCATGTTTGGTGATGGCTTATTGAGATTATTCAGGAGATTATGCCAACAGCCAGTTTATACTAGGAAAAAGCTTCTCCACTCTTTTCTAGAGGAGGGGAGAAAGGTATCAATTTTAACAAGGAGAAAATGCTAGAAAGAAAACCAAACCCCATTAAAGACAAGAATCATTGCTTCTGCTGAGGAGTTTCTGTAATTCAGAGGAATTCTCTTTCACAGCTGCTGAAGTAGTCACTTATCACAGGATCACAAAGGATCACAGGATGTTAGGGGTTGGAAGGGACCTCCAGAGATCTTCGAGTCCAACCTCCCTACCAGAGCAGGACCAGAGAATCCAGCACAGGTCACACAGGAACACATCCAAATGGGTCTTGAAAGCCTCCAGAGGAGTCTCCACAATCTCACAACTTCTCTGGGTTCCAGAGCCTGTTCCAGTGCTCTGGGGCCCTCACAGGGAAGAAGTTCTTCCTCATGTTGAGATGAAACCTCCTGTGCTGTAGTTTATATCCATTGCCCCTTTTCCTATCACAGGGAGCAAGTCAGCAGAGCCTGTCCCTGTCCCCTCCCTCTTGACCCCCAGCCCTCAGATATTTATAAACATTGATTAAATCCCCTCTCAGTCTTCTCCAGACTAAACAGCCCCAGGGCTCTCAACCTCTCCTCATCAGGCAGTGCTCCAGACCCCTCAGCATCCATTGGACTCTCTCTGGCAGATCCCTGTCCCTCTTGAACTGCAGAGCCCAGAATTTGGTGAAGTATTCCAGGTGAGGTCTCACCAGGGCAGAGTAGAGGGGGAGGAGAACCTCCTTGCATCTGCTGGACACACTCCTTTGAATGCACCCTGTGAATTGCTCAAAGTGCCCAGCCAGCCAGATCCAGCGGCTGGGGGAGATTGTAAAGAGTTCTGTTGGGTGAGAATGAGCAGGCAAATGAAATGCAACACCACCGAATGCTCTCAGCCCCTGTCTATTTCCCAAACGGAGAATACATGTTGTAGTTTTTAGAGTTCCTGTAATATTTACTTTCTTTGGAAGAGATTATATGTGTTTATATAACCTATACCAAATGTTGAAGTACAGCATAAAACAGATTACTTCCCCCCCCCTCCAATCCTAAGCTTGACAGCATCTAAAGATTAGGTACAAACAAGTCTAACAACTCTGCTCCACCATACAGCACCCACCACTAGCATTTCTAGGTCATGCACAAGCAGCCCTGGGAAGACAGAACACACCAAGCTTGTCACCTCAGAATTAGCACACTGCTGCTGCTGTTCTGGTTTGGGGTTTTTTCCCCCCCCTGTCTGTACATCTTACTTGGGCACGAGGCTGAAAGGGAAACCTTGAGAATTAGGGTTTTTAAATCACTACACTGCTTATCACTGCACCACACCGTCACAAAATGAAATGCATCTTCTATTTTCATTCACTGTGACCTAATTGCAGGCAGGACTCAGGAAAAAAACTAAAATCCATTAGGCTCAGAGAGTCAATAGAGTCAATTATGCAGCCTTCACTCTGACAAAATTGCCACTGATTTGTATGCCAAATGCCTGTATTTCCTCAGCCCAGTGCAGAACTAATGCAGTGTCTTTACACACAAGTAACCAGCTGGGAGAGATGAAATTCTGACTGTGTTGAGCTTGATAGGATTTTTGCTACCAGTCTCAGTGGAGGGAGATGGTTATTACAGAGTCACATTATTAATCAGGTTGGAAAAGACCTTTGAGGTCATCAAGTCCAACCTATCACCCTACACCATCTAATCAACTAAACCATGGCACCAAGTGCCTCATCCAGTTTCTTTTTTAAACACTTCCAGGGATGGTGACTCCCTGGGCAGCCCATTCCAATGGCCATTCACTCTGTCTGTGAAGAATTTCTTCCTCACATCCAGCTCAAACTTCCCCTGGTGCAGCTTGAGACTGAGTCCTCTCATTCTGGCACTGTGGCCTGGGAAAAGAGACCAACCCCCACCTGGCTACAGCCTCCCTTCAGATAATTGTAGACAGCAAGAAGGTCTCCCCTGAGCCTCCTTTTCTCCAGGCTAAACACCCCCAGCTCCCTCAGCCTCTCCTCACAGGGCTGTGCCCCAGACCCCTCCCCAGCCTCTGGACACATTCCAGCATCTCCACATCTTTCTTATATGAAGGGACCCAGAACTGGACACAGGATTCAAGATGTGGCCTAATCAGTGCTGAGCACAGTGCACAATGACTCCCCTGCTCCTGCTGGCCACACTATTGCTGATGCAGGCCAGGATGCCATTGGCCTTCTTGGCCACCTGGGCACACTGCTGGCTCGTGTTCAGCTGCTGTTGACCAGTACCCCCAGGTCCCTCTCTGCCTGGCTGCTCTCCAGCCACTCTGTCCCAGCCTGTGGCACTGCATGGGGTTGCTGTGACCAAAGCACTGCCTCATAAAGTGGAAAAGTCACACATAAAAAGGGCTGTCTTGTGGCTAAATAAATGGCTTTTAAACATCACTGAAGGCCTTTCAAACCATAGAAAAATGCAAGATGAAGCAGGGTTTCATCAAAGCCTTCCAAAGCACTGTAGATTCCTTGCTTACAAATACTGTCCTCGCATCTGGCAGCAGGCTGAACACTGTCTCAGTGCCTTACTTCCTCTGTGGCAGAATTCTGGAGTTGTCACAATCATTATTCTCCCTTGTGTTAACCTTCTTCCTGATGCCATTGTCCACCTACACATGTAAATCAATCCTCCTTCTCTTCTGCAGATTTTTGACCTGCCCAATCTCCCTGTGCCTACAGAATACTCTGTGCAGTTACAAGACAGAGAAAAACCTCATCTGGTCCAAAGAGGGAGCATCAAATGGCCTCCTGCATGCACTGTACAAGTGAAATCAAACTGTGATCTTGGGAAAGCAACTTAACTGCTGTTCCATTATTACCTAATCTTTTGTGACAGGCTTTGGAATCAGCCCATAAGCATATCCTCAGGTGGCAACCCATCCAACAAAGGAAGTTCATGATCAAGATGTTATTAGCTGTCTGAGAGGCAAGCTGCAAGTATCTGAGATTTTACTGGAGAATATCTGTATTTCAATATTAACAACAGTAACACTCAATAAAGTTTTATGTACTGTATGCTGTGGAATTGGCTGTCAAGCTATGGTTTGCATTTAAAGGCCACTGGGTAGCTCAGAGACTACTAGGTTCAAGCACAAAATACCTTATGGCTTAAAAATAAAAATCAAAATAGAGGGACAAAACTCTAACTGCTTTCCTTAGCCAGGAACAGAGTCCTCCCCATAACACATCATGCTCATGTTTATTGCTGCTTAGAATTTCCTGTTAAAACAGAAGGAAGAGTGTGGAACTTCTTAGCATCCCTTCCCTCCTTATGGTGAGACCTTTCCCAACCATCTCTCCCCTTCCAAAACAGTTGTCACATATCATGGAATCATAGAATGGTCTGGGTTGGAAGAGACCTCCAAAGGTCATCCAGTCCAACCTCCCCACAGTCAGCAGGGACATCCCCAACTAGATCAGGTTGCCCAGGGCCTCATCGAGCCTCACCTTGAAAATCTTCAGGGAAGGAGCCTCAGGCACCTCCCTGGCAAACCTGTTTGAGTAATCCACCACCCTCACAGTAAAAAAACTTGTTCCTAATATCCAGTCTAAATCTGCTCTTTAGTTTGAAGCCATTGCCCTTCATCCTGTCACTGCAGGCCTTTGCAAACAGTCTCTCTCCAGCCTTCCTGTAGCCCCCTTCAGGTACTGGCAGGCTGCTATTAGGTCTCCCTGGAGCCTCCTCTTCTCCAGGCTGAACACCCCCAGCTCCCTCAGCCTGTCCTCGTAGCAGAGGTGCTCCAAGCCCTGGATCATTTTTGTGGCCCTCTGTTGTGGTGGGAAGCATCGAGCAGGCAATCAATATGATTGGTAATCAGGCTTCAACTTTATTGTTTGAAAACACAGCTTATATAGTATCTTCAGCAACTAAATATGCACAGGTGTCATTATTCTATTAGCTATTAGTCCAGGGTTACATCACATTGTCCATCCTACTTGCTGTTAGGCCTACGAGCAACTCCACAACCTCCTTTCTCAGTAGGTCTTTGTTTCGCATATATGCTTTGTTTCACATACTACTATCTTGTAAGTAACTATTTCACATGCTGCTATCTTATGAGAAACTGCAAGCACAGTCACAGGGCTGTGGTGACCTTGCTACATCAGCATGCCAGCTAAGCTGTGAGCAGTAACCAACAAGATGGAGTCTGGCCTATACACTCTGATCAAACAGCTGTTCCATAGAACCATGTCCCTGCAATTCAAGCCATTCCTCAACAGCCCTCCTCCGGACCTGCTCCATCAGGTCCATGTCCTTCCTATACTGAGCTCTCCAGACCTGGACACAGTACTCCAGGTGAGGTGTCACCAGAGCAAAGTGTCAGAATCACCTCTCCAGATCTGCTGGCAATGCTGCTTTTGATACAGCCCAGGATGTGATTTGCCTTCTGTGCTGCAAGCTCACACTGCCTGCTCATGTCCAGCTTTTCATCCATCACCACCCTCAAGTCCTTTTCCTCAGGGCTGCTTTCTATCACCTTCTCCCCGAGCCTGTATTGATAGTGAGGATTATTCTGGCCCAGATGCAGATCCCTGCACTTGCTCTTGTTGGACCTCATGAGTTTCACCTGGGCCCAGCTCTCCAGCTTGTCCTGGTCCCTCTGGATGCCATCCTGTCCCTCTGGTGTATCAGCAACACCACACAGCTTGGTATTATCAGAATCACCAAGTCACAGAATCACCAAGGTTGGAAGAGACCTCAAAGATCTTCACACTTGCTGATGGTGCCTTCAATCCCCCTGGTCTATATCACTGATAAAAATATTAAAGAGCAGGGTCCCAGTACAGACTCCTGAGGGACACCACTGTCACTGCTCTCCATCTGCACTTCAAGCCATTAAGAACCCCCCTGGATACAACCATCATACACATAGAGTTGAGAGTCTCCATTCCTACTGATGCTAAATGCAGTGAATATTAAATACTGTTTCTTCTAGGGGAAAGGAAAAAACAAAGCCCCTGGACACATCACACATTATTTCAAGGTATTGTTTTCTTCACTACTGTCAAGCTGAATATACATTTTGAAATCTGCTGGTTCAGCCTCAAGAAATGGAAACCCAAGAGGCGTTTCTACACGACCCTAAGACCAGGGTGCACACAGCCTCATTGCAAACAGCATTATAGAATCATGTTAGGGTTGGAAGGGACCTCAAGGATCATCCAGTTCCAACACCCCTGCCATGGGCAGGGACACCTCACACTACAGCAGGTTGCTCACAGCCACATCCAGCCTGGCTGCAAAAACCTCCAGGCATGAAGCTTCCACCACCTCCCTGGGCAACCTGTGCCAGTGTCTCACCACCCTCATGGGGAAGAACTTCTTCCTATCATCCAATCTGAATCTACCCATTTCTATTTTTTTTCCATTCCCCCTAGTCCTGTCATTACCTGACACCCTCATGGAGTGATCAGAAACCATGCCCTGTGCTCTGGTCACAAGTGTCAGCTACTCAAAACAGTAATAGATGAAGGAGAGAGCAAGAGTTCAAGACCATACCACAAAACCTAAATCTACTTCTGTTTCACTGAGAAATGTCCACAGTTTGGTCAGGGAGGAGAGGATGAGATGGAGCCCAGAGCTTTGTGGTCAGTTAACAGGAGGAGGACCAGTAGCTCAGCTCTGATGTAAATGTACAGAGAGGCAAGGCTGGAAGTTCACTCTTAACATAGATGTTCATCCTCCTCTGTGACATCAAAGCACCTCTGGGCATGGCAGAGAGGAGTTCAGCATCACTGGAATCCCCCCCAAGCTGTTCTTGATAATGTATTTTGTCTTGCTGTAATACATCCCTATTCTAAGTGGTCCATAACCTTCAAACACTGTGGGGTTTTTCTCTGTTGGGTTTTTGTTTGTTTTGGGTTTGATTGGGTGCTTTTTTTTCTCCTCTCCACATCTTCCTGTCATCACCTAGCTAGAAGCTCTTTCCATTTGGAAAGTCACTCTTTCTATCCTTCCTATCACTTGGCTGCTCCGTCTGTGGTCACCAGTTACAAACATCACTGAGAAACCCAGCACAGACTGAGATTCCACACCCAGACCTCTTGCTAGGCATTTGCCAATAGCAAGTTAAAAAACCTCTCCAAACTTTCTTTGGGGGGAAAAGGCTGCCACTGTGTAATCTGATAGGCTAAGTGCCTCCCTCTGCCACAAGGGCAATCTGCGTCCTGACATCTAGCTGGTGGACAATGCTAAGGTTTTATAGAGGACCATAAATATTGACTATTTCCCCTTGCAGTGGTGAGATGCAGATCTAAAGCCATTATACTTCATTTTGATACTTAATATAAATATTTAAAATCTCAGTTTCTGATACTGCTCAGCAGCTAAGGCCTTTGGGGACCTCAGTCTATCCTCACTGATGGCTGTGTCCCACAGCCCTGCTTTTACAGCATTAAGACAACCCACTGCTGTGCACATCTCTCTCTTCCTCAGCAGTCACAAATAAAGCTAGAAACTGGGGCAGGATGGGCAAGAAGGAGAAATGCAGCTTCATCAGCTGACAGCATTCATGTTATAGGAGAGCAAGTTGCACAGCAACATCCACAGCTTAATTTCTCCAGTACTTTTGTGGCAGGAATAAGAAAGGAAAGACAAAAGCTAAAGCAAAATCATCTCAGATCAATGCACTGGACTGCTTCCAATATTTCAGTCCTCTGATAACACAAAACAGTGGAGACAAGGCTGACTGGCCTGCCAAGGAACTCTGCTGCAGGTTGTGAAAATAAGAGCTGGGTTTTCAGGGTAGGAGTTGAAAGATCTGAATTCTTGTTTCTGCTTTACAATATGTGTGTTCAGTGAATTATTTCAGTCCAAATAAAAGCCATTACTGCTTCAGGTTAGGCAGCAATTTGAGCATCAAGAAGACAAACAACACCATTGACAGATGAACCTGAACATCATGTTCCCACTCCTGAATTCAAGCCACAAACATCTAGTGAGCAGAAAGAGCAGCTAAGTGATTGGAAGGATAGAAATAGTGATTTTCCAAATGGAAAGAGCTTCTTGCTAGGTGATGACAGGAGGATGGGAAGAGAGAAGAAAACCCAACCAACCAAACCAAACCAACCACCCAAAGAAAAGCCCCACAGTGTTTGAAGGTTATGGACCATTTAGAACAGGGACATGTATTACAGCAAGACAAAATATCTTATCAGGAAGAGCTTCCTGAGAGGAAGGTGCCTTAGACTGTGAGTATTATCCCAAAAGTATTGCAGCAACTCAAATGGATTTTTGCATCTAATCTTAAGAAGCCCATAAGGAAGTGCTTTGAGATCTACCTAATTCAGAAGCCTTAGAATCAAGCCATGAAACTGGGTATACAGTATGACCAAGCAAGGACCAACTGGGAGACAAAATCCATGACTTCGAAACATATTTTCAAATTGCTGTGGAGTTTCTGTCCCTCTCTTCCCCCTCCAGTGTGAACAGGCATCAACAGAATCATATGAAGCAATAAAATAAAGAGGAAAAAATGTCTGCTGGGCACTCTGGCAGAGCTGAAGTTAAGCTGGCAGGAAACCCAAACCATGCTGCTTGTTTTATTGTCCGCATTTATTCAATTCACTTCTTCCCTCTATACCCAGACACTAAGTGCATGGATACCATTTGATGTGTATGCAGTCACCATTCATACCCTGCATCTGCTTTGTATTACAAACATTTTAACTTCTACTGATGTTCAAACAGGGATGGCCTCTAGGAAGCACAGCTGCTGACAGAATAGAGGGAGATTGTCTGAGGCAGAAAAAAAAATGCCAACTACACACTGGGAAGGCTACACAGAATCACACACAGAATGTTAGGGGCTGGGAGAGCCCTCAAAGGATCATCCAGCCCATGACCCCTGCCAGAGCAGGATCACCTAGAGCAGATCACACAGGAATGCATCCAGGAGGGTTTTGAACATCTCTAGAGAAGGAGGCTCTACAACCCCCCTGGGCAGCCTGTTCCAGTGTTCTGTCACCCTCACAGGGAAAAAAAAAATTCCTCGTTTCCATGGAACTTCCTATGCCTCACCTTCTACTCTTGCCCCTTGTGCTGTCATTGGGCATCACCCAGCAGAGCCTGGCTCCATCCCCTTGGCACTCATTCTGCACATCTTTATAAACATGAGTGAGGTAACCCATTAGTCTCCTTTTCTCCAAGCTCAAGAGCCCCAGCTCCCTCAGTTTCTCCTCATAAGGAAGATGTTTGTGGCTCTGTGCTGGAGTCTTTCAAGCAGTTCCCTGAGGTCCTTCCTGAACTGAGTGGCCCACAATATTCCAGATGTGGCCTCACCAGGGCAGAGCAGATGGGGAAGAGAACCTCTCTGACCTACTAACCACAGCCCTTCGAATCCAGCCCAGAACGGCATTGGCCTTCTTGGCCACAAGATCACATTGCTCAGAATTTACCAAGAGCCAGTGACAAGCAAATCTCAGTGGGAGATGCTGGAGATTTACTGCTTTGGAAATTCAGTAACACACACACATGGGAGAAGCTGACCAGGCAACTTGAAATTACTTCTCTGCCCTTCATCTATAGAGTGTTAAGACAAATGTGCAATTTTGAGCAACTGGCAGTAAGAAATAATTAATGAATCCAGTAGGAAGTTTTCCCTTCTTTACTCAATTTCAAATTCTGTCACTGCCTGTCAGCAAAATTTCACTGAGGCAAAAAAAAAAATCAGGTTTTCATTAATCAGTACTTAAAGCCTGAGGGCAAGCTTTGGAGCCTGAAAAATAAACTGCTCCAGTGCAGATGGAACCCTAATTTAGACACATGTCAGCAGATCTTTGAAATCTCTGTATTTTAAAGTTCTATGGTCTTCCCAGCTAGGCTCCAGGTTGTTTGGATCTCTGCTTGCCCTTAAGATTAAAGAGAAGGCAGTAGGAAGGAAGGAAGAAATTACACCTTTAAAAAAGTTGCCATTTCTGCAGCAGTCTTCCCTTTATACAAGGCTTCTCTCATAAAGAGTGAATGCAGTTACAGCTGTGGCTATTGCACAGAACAAAAACTCTGTCTGGATGATGCATCTTGTAGAGAACACTGCAGGTTTTCCTGGGTTATTCTGTATACAGTATTTACATTATCACCCATTCCCCACTCATGGCTGACAGTGACCTGTATTTCCCACCCATTCAAGCCTGTGCAATACTGGATGAATCCAATGAACAAACATTTTCTATTTATGTGACCTAAGGCTTGCATGAAGTGGAGATACATGTACAGTGATCAGAAGAACTACAGATGCAGTGCCACAGAGCTGTTTCATACTGAAATGTCCCAGCATTGGTATCTTCCCTGGCTCTTTACATTTCTGCTTTACAGAGATACACTGCTACTGTTCTTGTATCATTACAATTTTCTGGATACCAAGGATTTTAGCTTCCTAACAGAAAACACCTTAGCTCTCCACTGAAGGAGCATACACAAATCCTGACCTGGTAGGAAATGCACACAGATTGAGATTCTAAAGCATGAGATGTTATCTGACATAGCTGGTGTTCAAAAATTATCACTATTACTTAGAGCATCACACTACTTGTATCAGATACTATCAGTCTTCCTTTCAGGCATCTGACTACTCAAAGGAGAATACAGCTTGTAAGAAATCAGTGCAAGTAACACATCCTTAAAGAGGCTTATCTTAGTAACTAAAGATGAGAGATCTCTAGATTTACCTGTATCAAGTTCTCAGATATTCAGCAGTATTTAGCTTCATAGTATTGAAAGGCTGCCACAGTACAGCTTCCCAGGACTGCATTAGCAATTACCTTGCATTTTATCCTTGGGAACAGCAGATTTAAGTATTGCTGTGTGCTCAGCATTATGAAGGTATGCTTGTTGAGGCTTAATGCAGTGAAAAGCCAGTAAGTGCACAGCAGCAGCATGTAGGAAGAATTGTAGCACAAGGAATACAGATGCCAGTGACAATATGGTGTGCAATTAATATTTATCATCAGCTATATTCTCCCCAACACAGCAGCATGATTAATGGTATTAATGACAAGTCCCTATTTCCAAATCACTGATCACAATACAATACAGGTTACAGAATTCTTCCACTTTACATAAATTAACCTGACTGCTCAAATGCAAACATGCCTCTTGGGTATTTACAGTTTCCTGCTCCATGCAAAGCAATTAAATGACTTAGTCACTGCATTTGGTGCAGAAAAGGCAGAAGGACTAACCAATGGCAGCTGCAAAATATTTTCACCCCATTTCCCTCGGATTTTAACGTTCAGCAAAGTCAGCATTACCACAGCGTGCCGAGCTGCTGCTGCAGAGAAAACAATGTAAGGAGGAAGATAACAATGATAAGAGCACCTTACCCTTTCTACCGGTGAACCATAGCATGCAATGACGGAACATAGCAGTGACAGATGGCATTGGTGTTAGTAAATGTGAATAAAAGGATAGCAGCAGAGAAATGGTGACTGGCAGACAAGACACAGAAATGTAGATGAAATGAACGCAAGCTGGTTAAGTCTTGAAGCAAAGCTCCACCTTTAAGGCAAGTGTTGCCTCTAGTCTCCTCATAATAGAGCATTAAGTTCTATTGGGATACAAATTGCAACCTTCAGACCAGTCTTGATTCTCTTCACAGGGAAGCGCACAATCGCATCTTGATATCGGAGAGCAGAAACAGTTTGTAAGCAAAACCCATCATCAGAAGCCCGTTACTTCCTCCCCTGGAGTGATTTATTCTTTACAGTTTTAATCTCCAAATCCTGCCAGAGCTACAGTCTTTTTCTATCACGTATGTGTCCACTGCAGATGCAAAATCCCTGCCTAACCTGCAGCACTCCTGGATCCAGAACGTTCTCAGCGTGCTCATTCACGCTGTTCTGCTGCCAAACATTTTAAATCATCCATCAAACACAAGTGGAATCTATTATAAGAAGGGGAAAAAAAAAAAACAAAACACCACCAAAACCAACAAACAATCTCTTCTGTCAGCTCACCCTGAAAATGGAAGGTTTTCTGATCAACAGTTATCGTGAAGGTGCTGTCATCCTCATCGTCTATACCAATCACAGCTCCCTGTGAAACAAAGAACAAAATCCTGATAAGGCAAGCAGTGACATCAGCAGCACACACTCTATCACTACAGCCCTGGCACTGAAAAAGCATCGGCAGATGAGAAGCTAACAAGAGCAGAAAGAGCCTCTGTTTAGTCACAGGATGCAAGTCGGTTCTTAAAATGGTATTTTTAGTTGCAGAGGGGGGGGAAAAAAACCAACCCCAAACCACCACCAAACCCAGGAGTTATTTGTGCAGCTGTGATTTTTCCAGCTAATGAAATGCAGCTTTTAGCTGTGCAGTGGAGGTGGCGTTAGGCTACGGCATCACTGAAGCAAGCAGCTTTCCACTACGTTCCACCTTATGCTTCAAAAGGGAGTGAGGAAGCAATATTTGGTACCTGCTCTGCCTGGATAAAACTACTAATTTGTAGATGCTCTGTAAAAAGAAGCTCCTGACCTGATTTTTTTATCTGCCAGTCTGTAAAACATAATAAGAAGTCATCCCAGCAGAATGGATTTGGTGCATCGTGTCATGTCACTGGTACACTGCGTGATCTGAGTCGCAGTCCCTCAGTAAATATCAACAGTAAGGCACCAGGAGATACCAAAAGCTTTGTCTTCTAATTCCTCGTGAATGATGAGAAGGAAATGCAAACAAATTGCAGAGTTAAAGGCCATCTGTGCTTGGCTATTTACAAAGCTATCCACATCTTCACTCCTGCCACCACATGCAATAGGAAAAGACAATACTGAAAAAAGGCTTCTGCCAGCTCCAGCAAATGACAGCATTTACTTCAGAAATCACCACTGGATTTGCTCAGTTTCTCTCCTCCTCTCCAGCAGGCACAGCACCTCTTTTATCCTTCCCTCTCCCACAAAACAGCCAGCCAGCCCCGGGAGGTGCACTTATTTAAACAATAAATTCCACCTTTACTCTCAGAGCAAACAGCAAGTTAACAGCAGAGCATCAGTTCCAACAAGTGCTCCATCCAGCCAAGAGTAACTACAGAGCTGGGGGGCAGGTGTGTATCCAGACTGGCCAAAACATAAGGCTTAGGGGCAGAAGGAGCTGAGTCAGTCTTACTCTTGCACATTCTTCATACCCTCTATGTGAGGTTTCTGGCTCGTGTATAGCTGAGACCTTCTCAGGCACCACAAGACAGGCCAGAAGAAACATGTCCTGTTTCAGAACAGCACCAACCATGTGTAATTCAAGGCTACACAGCAGGAAAGGATAACTCCAAACTAGTTTCCCCTTCCTTCCATTCCTCCAAAAGAGTATCTCTCACATACACTTTTCAAGTACAGCTCTGAATTCAGCAACTGAACACGAGCCAGCAGTGTGCCCAGGTGGCCAAGAAAGCCAATGGCATCCTGGCTGGGATTAGAAATGCTGTGTCCAGCAGGAGCAGAGATGTGATAGTCCCCTTGTATTCAGCTCTGGGGAGGCCACACCTCAAGTATTGTGTCCAGTTTGGGGCACCTCAATCCAAGAGAGATGTGGAGGTGCTGGAGCCGGTGCAGAGGAGGGCAAGGAAGCTGGGGAAGGGCCTGGAGAATAAATCTTGTGAAGAGCAACTGAAGGAGCTGGGGATGGTTAGTTTGGAAAAGAGGAGGCTGAGGGGAGACCTCATGGCTCTCTACAACTACCTGAGAGGACATTGGCACTGGTCTCCTCTCACAGGTCATTAGTGATAAACAAGAGGGGACAGCCTCAATCTGCAGCAGGGTAGGTTTAGGCTGGACATTAGGAAGAATTTTTCCCCAGCAAGAGTGGTCAGGCATTGGAATGTGCTGCCCAGGGAGGTGGTGGAGTCACCAAGCCTGGATGTGTTTAAAGGTGGTTTGGATGTGGAGCTTGAGGCTATGGTTTAGGGGTGAGCCTTGTAGAGTAGGGTTCTGGGTTGGACTTGGTGATCCTGAGGGTCTTTTCCAACCTGCATCTTTCTGGGATTCTGTGATCACTGTATGAGGCACCTACAAAGTGTATCCGAGCCAGTATAATGCTGAATACTTTTATTGCCAAGACACAACAACAACCAGCTGACTAGCCACTGCATTTGGAGATTATATGTAATCATACTAGTGTGCCAGGGATGTGACATTGTGGGTCAGTCATGTTGCCAGAATGAGGGCTTTTTGAATATACCAACAGATAAAAAGTGTCTGGTACTTGCAGTGTATGTTTTGCCATGCAGTAACTCAGAAGATCATTGCAAGTTGTACAATATTGCTCTTGTCGCCAGCTACGAACACTCTGTAAGTCAGACACCAAGAACATGACCAAGGTAATCACTCCAGACAATACAGGTACAACTAACAGAAAGCCAAAAAGGTCAGGGAGGACAGCTAAGTCCCACCTCCAGCCCAAGTGGTGGGAGGAAACTGAGGAGCAGGAAGAGCATCCCCCTGTCTGTGATCTCAGCCCAAAGCTGCATGAAGTGCACACACTCCAGCGGCAATGTTGAGGCAAAGGGTTTGAGCATAAGGACAGGAGATGCTTTTTTGCCATGCATATAATACACATGAACAAGCAAAAAAAATCCCCAAAAACTACATTGTGAAAGTTGAAGTGTATATTGCAGAACGCTTAGGCAGGATTTAAGGCATAGGAGGAAGGAAGAATAAACTGCACCAGTACAGGTTAGGAGGTGATCTGCTAGAGAGTAGCCCTGTGGAGAAAAGTTCCCCATGGGACAGCAATGTGCCCTTGTGGCCAAGAAGGCCAATGGGATGCTGGAGTGCATTAAAAGGAGTGTGTCCAGCAGATCCAGGGAGGTTTTCTTCCCCCTCTACTCTGCTCTAGTAAGACGTCACCTGGAATATTGCATCCAGTTCTGAGCTCCCCAGTTCAAGAGGGACAGGATCAAGAGAGTCCAAGAGAGGGCTACAAGGATGATGAGTGGTCTGGAGCACTGCCTTGTGAGGAGAGGCTGAGAGACCTGGGGCTGTTTAGTTTGAAGAAGAGAAGACTGAGAGGGGATTTAATAAATGTTTATAAATAGCTGAGGGCTGGGTGTCAAGAGGGAGGAGACAGGCTCTGCTCAGTTGCACCCGGTGATAGGACAAGGGACAATGGATGGAATCTACAGCACAGAAAGTTCTACCTCAGCATGAGGAAGAACTTCTTCCCTGTGAAGGTCACAGAGCACTGACACAGGCTGCCCAGAGAGATTGTGGAGTCTCCCTCTCTGAAGATTTTCAAGACCCATCTGGATGCATTCCTGTGAGACCTGTGCTAGATTCTATGGTCCTGGTTTGGCAGGGGGCTTGGACTCGATGATCTCCAGAAGTCTCTTCCAATCCCTAACATCCTGTGGTCCTGTACAGATGACACACAGTCCTCTGTGAACACACCTCCCAAGTACATTATGACAATCAACAAAGGAATTTGAAGATGAAACTTCAGGCCAATGAACTGTGTATCAGGAGCAAAAAGGTGAGGAAAAAGCTTTTAAAAATCCACTCAAGAAAAAAGGGAAGTATTGTAGCCAAGCTGCCTAAATTACATGTTTGTTTATATTCACACCTCCAGTCACCAATCAACAATTGCTCTAAACAGAAAACATCTTGGATATAATTTCAGACTGCAGGAGCCCATCTGCTCAGCTATCAGTATCACTGTCATCTGCCAGAAGAGCTGCTTCACAAAGGCAGGGGAAAAAAAGAAAGAAGAAAGATTCCTTCCTCATAAAAAAAGCCACACATTCAAAGGAAGGATGGGGGAGTCAGCAAAACTCCAAGTTGGGGTGGGAGAGTGGCATAGATGAGGAAAGAGAGAGGAATTGGCTTATGTTAAGTACATATAAAAGTGGACCACGTAATATTGCCCACACGGACAGGCTGAGGCCAGCCTCCACACTGACAGCCTCACGACACTACTAAAAGCAGACATGGGGTTTAACAGAATCACAGGATGTTAGGGGTTGGAAGGGACTTTGAAAGACCATCAAGTCCAACCCCCCTGCCAGAGCAGGATCACCTATACCAGTTCAGGAGAGACAGAGACTTGCTGGAGAGAATCCAACAGAGAGCCACAAGGATGATTAGGGGACTTGAGCACCTCCCCTGTGAAGAGAGACTGAGACCTGGGGCTGTTTAGTCTGGAGAAGACTGAGAAGGCATCTCATCAATGTGTATAAATATCTAAGAAGTGGGTGTCAAGTGGAGGGGGCCAAGCTCTTTTTGGTGTTGCACAGTAATAAGACAAGGAACAACAAGTACATGTTTGAACATAGAAGGTTTCACCTCAACACGAGGAGAAACTTCTTTATAGTGAGAGTGACAGAGCACTGGCACAGGCTGCCCACAGAGGTTGTGGAGTCTCCTTCTCTGCATATATTCAAAACTCACCTGGATACATTCCTGTGCCAGTCTACCCTGGGTGATTCTGCTTTGGCAGGGAAGTTGGACTGGATGATCTCTGGAGGTCCCTTCCAAGCTCAAATGTACCATGATCACACAGGAACTCATCCAGGGAGGTTTTGAATATCTCCAGAGGAGACTCAACAACCCCCCTGGGCAGCCTGTTCCACTGTTCTGTCACCCTCACAGTGAAAAAGCATTTCCTCATGTTTCCATGGAACTTCCTATGCCTCAGCTTCCACCATTGCCCCTTGTGCTGTCATTGGGCATCACCCAGCAGAGCCTGGCTCCATCCCCTTGGCACTCACTCTCCTCACATTTAACAGCAATGCAGGAAACGTCTTCATTGAATCTTTGGGGATGTCATGCTCTAGACAATGATTTGAGTTTACATCACACTTAAAGAAATTCTAAAATAAAGACATCAATATATTAAGCAAAAGAAAGTGCAAAAAAAAGAGTCATCTGGAATTCATATGAATGGAGATTCTCTGTGTGAGTCTCAAAGTGCTATTGGTACCCCTTTATTAGGCCCACAGGAAGACTAGAGAGGAGTAGCAACAGAAGGAAGGAATAACTGGAAAGAACAGAGTTCTGCTGCAACTCATATGGTGTGTCAGACCACAGCTCACCTTCCCTATGCTCCTCTTCCTTTAAGACTCAAAATGCTCCCATTTATACCCATTATCCTCCTGACTCCTTCCCCCTGTTTACATCAGCTCTTCACAAGACTGTTGCATAGTGGAACCACAGATTCTCTAAGGAATGGGGAAAATGCAGGGAAAGAACTTGTGCAGCACTTTGGCATGTGCATGACCAGAAGGTAGAAACTGGACATTTGCAAAGACATCAGAGCATTCCCACCTCACTTTGGCACTGTCATTTTGAGCTACAACAGCAGCACTCAAGGTTAAATATCCTAAGCCAGAGTGTCTCAAACAGGTAACACTCAGCTATCACATCCTGAATGTTCTCACCTCTGTTACCCTAATTTGTTCCCTCTCCAGTTGTTACTTCAAAACCTTTGCCTGCTGTCTTCTTCCTTCCTTTTCCAGTCCTCCTTTGTTTCACTAAAGATCAAGCACAGCTTAAGTGGCAGGCCCAAAGAGTGTCCAAACTGGCAGAACAGAGGCCACAGTGAGAGAAAAAGGCTAAGTCAGGACAAGAGTAAGCAGCTCTGCAATGAATCCTGCAGGTAGAGAGCACAGGTGTGTATATTCCTGTGTGGTAGTTTTAGGCTATGCTTTTACAATTTTTTCAGTTCTTGAATAGAAAGCAGTAAAAATGTAAATAAATCACTATGGGGTGTAAAAAGGAAAATAATGATAATCCTAGACAATCCCATTGGAGAGATAAGGGACTAAAACTAGTTGTGCCAAAACAATCTCTCTCCTCTTCTTGCTTCTTCGCTCTGGGAAAGATATTAACTTGCTTCTGCTTGACCTTGGCTGCATTGTTTTGGTTAGCCTAACTTCTCTGCTCCTTTGTCTTCTTGTTTTGTACAGGGGTGTAAGGGGGAGGCAGAGAGGGAGAAGCTAGTAGCTTCCCCTGGTCTTTGGCCAGGGGAATCCTTGTGCTGTTTAGTAATTGTCAATACCTGTAACTATTGCAAATGCTGTATATGTTTGTACGTATTCATTGCATTCCATTGTAGCTTGTAGTTTTGCTTGTAAATACAGCTTTCATTTGCTTCCAGCTGAGCTGGTCTGGCAAATTCAGTGTTGGGGGGGAGGAATTTTCAGCCCACCACATCCTTTATCTCCACACACAGAAATGAGAGTGGCAAACAGCAGCTTCCTCATAGCTCCTACTAACCCATCCTGCCCTGTTGGATAATGCTTCCTTGCACCAGGTAGAAAATTATAGAATGTCATTAGCATAGCATGTCACTTGGCCTCTCACATTTTCTTTCCTTCAATACTTCCACTATTTCAGTATTTTGCAGAGCCAGGAAGAGAGCCCAAACCTCAGAAGCCTCTTTGCAGCCCTCCCATCTTATAGACAGTGAGTCACAAATTCAACAGCACTTACCCTGAGTCTAACGCACCCTCGGCGTGATCCTCTCATCATTTTGTCTTTTGACTGAAAGAGAAAAAAGAGAGGAAAAAAAGAAGATCACTGGGTTAACACATACTGTAAGAAGTGCAAGGAGAGAATAAGCCACTGAAAGGAGCTGAGAAAACAAAAAAGCTGTCTGGACTGATCGACTGCGATGCGACTCCTGTTACCAAATAGGTTAGCTCTTGCCCAGCAGAAAACACACCTCCATGGAATGACAAGGGAATCCTGCAAGAGCTGCCCTGTGCAGGACCTGGGAGTCCTGGTGGACAACAAGTTCTGCATGGGACAGCAATGTGCCCTTGTGGCCAAGAGGGCCAGTGGGATCCTGGGGTACATTATGAAGAGTGTGTCCAGCAGATCCAGGGAGGTTCTCTTCCCCCTCTACTCTGCATGGGTGAGACCTCACCTGGAATACTGCATCCAGTTCTGGGCTCCCCAGTTCATGCAGGACAGGGATCTACTTGAAAGAGTCCAATGGAGGGCTACAAGGATGATGAAGGGACTGCCTTATGAGGAGAGTCTGAGAGACCTAGGGCTGTTTAGTTTGAAAAAGAGAAGACTGAGAGGGGATTTAATAAATGTTTATAAATAGCTGAGGGCTGGGGGTCAAGAGGTAGGGGACAGGCTCTGCTCAGTTGCACCCTGGGATAGGACAAGGGGCAATGGATACAAACTACAGCACAGGAGGTTCCACCTCAACATGAGGAGGAAGTTCTTCCCTGTGAATGTCACAGTGCACTGGAACAGGCTGCCCAGAGGCTGTGGAAACTCCTTCTCTGGAGACTTTCAAGACCCAACTGGATGCATTCCTGTTTGACCTGCTCTAAATTCTATGGCCCTGCTCTGGCAGGTGGGTTAGACTCGATCTCTGGAGGTCCCTTCCAACCCCTAACATTCTGTGATCCTGTGACCCTGCTTCAAGATGTTTTGCAGACACTTGAATAAATACTTAGAGGGTGCATTCCACACCTTTACAGAAAGTAAAACAAGAAGTGAAGAAGAAAGGAATTTGGAAATGTCAAAACTTTGGCAGTGTGTTGATTGACATCTTCCTCCTTCCTTCTCTTACTCTGAGAATAGTGTCCACTTTGCAAAATCCAGCTGTGCAGGCACAATTGTGCAAAGGAAATGATATCTGTTTCCAGATTCCCAGCCCTTTTCAGAGAGATGTCATGTTTAGACAGGTGTCTGTGCCTGCTTTCCTTAGCACAGTTAGAAAAGTTACATTTACAGCCAGTGGAGCAATAAGAGACCAGCTCAGGATTGCTCTGTGTATAACCAGTGCTCAGACCTGCAGCCTAGCCTACCTGGCAGACAGATACTGAACCTCATCTCTAGCATCTGCTTGAAGCACTGACAAGCAAATTCCAGGGGAAAAAAGCCTCAACAAACAGGCAATTGTACACAGCTAACTTGCTGCCAGTTGAAACTGTGATACCTTCAACTCTCAGCTGTTGCCTGCACTGGCTCAGGCAGACCTGTCAGTAACTTTTTGCTGTGCTACTGAACAGTGGTGGCAAGCCCAAGGAGCAAGCACACAAACTCTTTAACATTAAGAAAGAAAAAAAAAAGAAAACATCTTTCCAACAGAATGAACCAGGTTGGAAAAGACCTTTGAGATCATCAAGTCCAACCTATCACCCAACACCATCTAACCAACTAAACCATGGCACTAAGTGCATCATCCAGTCTCTTCCTAAACACCTCCAGTAATGGTGACTCCACCACCTCTCATGCCCTTGATTTCTGCCCATCTGCCCAGCCTGTCGAGGTCCCTCTGCTGATCCCTCTTCAATACTCAGCTTTCTGACAGATGCAAGAACATCTTCTGGTTTTTAACTCCACACACTTTCTGGGGGTTCAATGAGATGAACCAAAGTGAATTGAGATGAATTATCTGCTGTTGTAGCCTTCCCTGCAAAGGCAATCCTGTCTAATGTGAACCCTTCTCTCTTACTGTCCTAATATTCCAGCTACATTCTTTCAGGTCACAAAAACACAGCTATCACTGATGCCTCATGAACAGATTCTCTTGCTGTTAGCTTCAGGAACACCAACTTATTTACATCAGTATCTTAGCAGTTCCATCTAGGCGTGTGATTGTGATGTGATTATGACCTGCCCTGTTTTCACCAAAGCCATCAGACAGTGCAATCTTATTGCTATCTGTTGCAGCCACTGTTCTGAGGGCAGCTGCTGGAGGTGTGCAGAGCGCATGGGAATGCAAAATACTCTCTAGCTGACCTGAAGTATAGCGTCCAGTTCTGGAGCCCTTATTACAAGAAGGATCTGGAGGTGCTGGAAGGTGTCCAGAGAAGGGCCACAAGGATGAGCAGAGGGCTGGAGCTCCTCTCCAGACAGACTGAGAGAGTTGGGGTTTTTCAGTCTGGAGAAGGGAAGATCCTGAGGAGACCTTATTGTGGCCTTCCAGTATCTGAAGGGGGCTACAAGAAAGCTGGAGAGGGACTTTTTAGGGTGTCAGGTAGTGATAGCACTAGGAGGCAGTGGAGAAAAAATAGAAATGGGCAGATTCAGATTGGATGTTGGGAAAAAGTCTTCCCCATGAGGGTGGTGAGACACTGGCACAGGTTGCCCAGGGAGGTGGTAGAAGCCTCATCCCTGGAGGTTTTTAAGGCCAGGCTGGATGTGGCTGTGAGCAACCTGATGTAGTGTGAGGTGTCCCTGCCCATGGCAGGGGGGTTGGAACTGGATGATCCTTGGGGTGCCTTCCAACCCTAACAATTCTATGGTTCTATGATTCTAATTGCACACAGAAGAGCAAAACAATCACATTCCCTGTGTGCCAAGAGCAACAGCCTCACATTGGCACCCTTGGATTGGAACATGCTGCAGAAGCCACCTACTTGATACACTGGCACCTCTCATTGGAAGAATGCATTTAGCTTATCTATGTGGTTGGCTTTTACTGGTTAAGTGCTTGATAAGAAAGAGAATTTAAGCAGCTATTCAGAGCAAAACTGGAGATTGGGGGGGGGTGTTTAGGGATTCTCTAGGGACTTCTACACAGCTAGGGAAATACTGCTAGGGACATGCTCAGGACTTCTGTTACCTGCTTCTTCTGTTAAGGGCTCTGGGATTTCTTCTAAGGACACTCTGTGACTCTGTAATGCTAGGGATTCTACAATGCTATAATAGGACTTCTGAGAAGATGTCTGAGATTCTCTACTCTGCATTCTGGAAATCTGCTTGCAGCAGTGGCAGGGCTCTTCCCCCACCATTTGTCACATCAAAGGGCATCTGGGACTACATTCAGCTGCCCCAGGAGAGGGGAGCAATACTATCACTGGAAAACCAAGAAGAAAACAAACAAACAAAAAGATGGGAATAACAATCATCAATTTTAACAGTAACAAGTTATTATTCATCTGCTATGCATTGATGTAGCAACAAGGAAAGCATGAAGCAGTCACAGCAAACTCACTAAAGATAACTTAAAAATACAGCAAGAGGCTTTGATAGGATTAAGGTGGGTAGTGTCTTTACAAAGTGAAGGATTGGCTAAGAGGGAGTTGAAATTACCAAGAATGAACCAGGCAGTTCACTTTATCTATGTGTATGTAAATCACAAATAGCCTCTGCTAAGGGCCTCATCTGGGGTCTTGCTGGAAATCAGTAGAGGGGCTGTCTGAAGACAACAGACACTGAACACGGCCTGAACTGCTGAACTTTCAGGACAGAGCACAGGCTTAATAGACTACTAAATATTAACTTCTCCACCCAGAGAAGTGAAGAGCCTAATTTAAATGAACATGCATTGTATGATGAGAGCTCGGCACCACCGGCAGCTTGTGGCTCCCCCTGGCGGTCTGAGCAGGAACATCAGCATCACCTTAGCAGAAGGAGTCCGCTCTGAGGATGTCTCTCCAGCAGCCTGAAGAGCCCTGCAGGGTCTGCCCGCCCGGCTCAAGCTGTCCAGGCACAGCTCACGGCACCGAGCGCGGTGGGGGGGAAGGGGGACGGACATCAAACCAGGCAAAGAGCAAAGGGAACAGAAGAGACTTTTGGTTCGGTTTAGATCCCCTCAAGCAGCTACGTGCAGAGGAGACAAGAAGCAGTCCTAGTTGCAAGGGAGGGCAGGATCCCTACGACCCCAGTTTCCACGGTGCACATTAACTGTCCACACAGCTCCCAGAGATGCTGTGAAAGCCTTCCTTTTGCTTTGTAATGCAGTGGAAGCTAAGTTTAAACATTATCATGTTGTCATCTGCAAAAAGGTTCATAAGATAAATGACAGGTTCAGAGCATGGGCCTATAGCATGGTCCTATATAGATAAACCCCAGGTCCAGAGCATGACCATCTTCAGACAGCTTTAACTGGTTAATGCCACTAATAACGGAAGTGCAACCCAGCTTCATTCTCCCTCAGCAGAACACAGCACCAAACGTTCCAGGACCTGAGCTCCCTCTGCATCAAAGCGTGCAGCCACCTTCCCAGAGTCCTGTTGCTGCAGTACTTTAAAACAGAGCTCAGCTGACATCTTAGATTTGCTCTGCCCTCTAAAAGTAAGATTTTTATTAAGAATGCATTTCAAGCAGTGACAGCTTTCCCTCAGAGAATCATAGAATCATAGAGTCAGTCAGGGTTGGAAGGGACCACAAGGATCATCGAGTTCCAACCCCTCTGCCATGGGCAGGGACACCCCACACTAGATCAGGCTGGCCAGAGCCTCATCCAGCCTGGTCTTAACCACCTCCAGGGACAGGGCCTCAACCACCTCCCTGGACAACCCATTCCAGGGCTTCACCACTCTCAGGGTGAAGAACCTCCTCCTCACATCCAGCCTGAATCTCCCCACCTCCAGCTTCATTCCATTCCCCCTACTCCTATCACTACCTGAGATCCTGAGAAGTCCTTCCCCAGCCTTCTTGTAGGCCCCCTTCAGATACTGGAAGGCCACAATGAGGTCACCTCGGAGCCTTCTCTTCTCTAGACTGAACAGCCCCAACTCCTTCAGTCTGTCCTCATAGGAGAGGTGCTCCAGCCCTCTGATCATCCTCGTGCAGAGCATTATGTTTTACCCTTGAGTTGAAATTAGGCATGGACACCCTCTGTGTCCTATATGTGGTTAAGCAGCTCAGATAAATAAAGCCAACTCATAACTGTTTTGAGGAATGGTTCTATTTCACTGAACAAAAGCTCACCTAGCAGAAAGACCTCTTTGAATGGCTAATAAAGTCACATTTTACTTTCTTTTGACATTTAAAGTTTTCACATGCAGCTATTTGTGTGCGTGTGATCAGTTTTATACCCAGACAAAATGACATTTCCAATAAACTTCCAGTAGACTGCATACTGATATTGATGATAATGGAACTTGAACAGGTCACAAGCAGACAGCAACAGGAGATAAATTTCAGCTGAAACTCAGAGAACAGTTTGCAAATTGAAAAAAGCTATGCAGTATTACTGCAGAGGGAACATGGGTATCTCCCCCCAAAAGCATGGCCTCTTGCTGTTTGAACAGGGAACTTCAGCCTAGTCCCTGACTGCAAAGACTGAAAGTAAAATAAAATACTATTGGATGTAAAAGAAAAATAATGGTAAGGTCTATATAATTCATTGGCTTGATAATGGGGATATAGAACAGAGACATAAACAGTTCTTGCTCTCTTTTCTTCTCCTGTCACTTCTGCTTGCAACTTCTCTCCCTCTTCCATAGCCTTGCCAGGGGATCTCTGTTTTGAGTGCTCTGGGAGGTCGAGGAAGGGGGGAGGGAGTGGGGGAGGAGGTGAACAGGTCCTCTGGAGCCATCCAGGGGGGGGATTGAGGAGTTTCTGTGTTGTTTATAAATTGTATATATATATATTGTACATATATTGTATATTTTGTCCCTATTCATTGCATTTAGTATTTCTAGATTCTAGTTTGCTTGGAAATGGAGCTTCATTTGCTTCCATAACCTTCTGAGCTAGTCTGGCGATTTTATTTTGGGGAGTAGTTCTCTCAAATTAGTTGGGGGGGTACTTTCAACCCACCCCATGGCCTTTGTGGGTTTGCCTTTTCTATGTCCACACAGGGGAATCTATCAAATGCAGAACTGATCTAACATAAGGCATTTCAGGCAGCCCACAGCTTCTTAGAGAAATTAAAATAATGCCATTGCCTATTAAAAAGAAAAAGGGGAAAAAACCAAACCAAACCAAACCAAAATTTATATCCTAAGCCCTCAAAGGCCCACAGCCCTCTTTAGCACTACTACTATTTCATATGAGTTTTAGCTGTTGCAAGGGAAGTTTCAGACACCAGTACAAAAGCCAGCTGCTGTCTCTGCCTTCCCAGGCACCAGTTCTGCTTGTGCAGAAGTGCTCAGAACTTGAAGAGCTACATTTTCAACTCACACAATTCTGTCAGGGTAATCTCTAGCATAAATACACAGATGAGCAAAACCACTTATGACATTTATTTCCCATTAGGGATGAAGAACCAAGCTCTATTTATAAAGAGTGATATTTGCAGTTGAGCTACATCTGCAGAAGCAGCTTTAGTTGGGATCACTTGCCCTCCGAGTCATTGTTCTCATCAAACACTAAGGCAGCAGAAATAAACCCCAACAAATCAAAAATCTCACATGCTGTTCCCAGCCCACCATTCCTCTAGCTCCCTTGCGAGGTACACTGCAGTCTCAGAGGAGGACCTCCTTGAGCACAGGGACAGCACTGAACAGCCATGTTGCTTCTGCAGCTAAAGCTCTGACTTTGGAGGATGCAGTCACAAAGCAGGAGCCACAAGACTGCAGCAGTAACTGAGGATACCACTGGGGCTCATTTAACCCCAGTGGATGCCATCTATAGCTGAAAAAAGTTACAGTGACAATTTACAGTCCCTGACACGGGAAAGCACTACAGTGCTTATAAAACACTATAAGAAATTAATGCATGGGAGATCTTAACTAGATCAAGTTATAAAAGACACAGCACAACGTTAGGAGTCTGCCTTCAGCCTCCTCCCCAGGCAGCAGCTGTGTCTGCAGCAGGAGTGGGTATCTGATCACCAGGTTGATCTTTACAAATTTCTAACTGTTACTAAAAGTTCATACATTAAATTAAAATGAAAGGTCAGTCATTAAATCCTCTCTTACCTGACAATTCATTAGCTCATTAGACTCAGCTTAACTGCTTCATTCCCAACCTGCATCAACAAAAGACTTAAATAGTGAGAAACCTTAAAACTAAATTGTAATCTAGCAACAGAAACTGATCCTCTAGATTGCTACTGGTTTTATTTTGCACACCTCACAAAGTAAATATCAAAATCTTCCAACAGGGTCTCCTCCCCCCCCCCCCCCCTACTCTGCCCTAGTAAGGCCCTGTCTGGAATACTGCACCCAGTTCTGGCTCCCCAGTTCAGGAGGGACAGGGATCTCCTTGAGAGAGTCCAGTGGAGAGCTACAAGAATGATGAAGGGACTGGAGCACTGCCTGATGAGGAGAGGCTGAGAGCCCTGGGGCTTAGTTTGAGGAAGAGAAGACTTGGGAGAGGATTTAATAAATGTTTATCAATATCTGAGGGGACAGGCTCTGCTCAGTTGTACCCTGGATATAAACCACAGCACAGGAGGTTCCACCTCAACATGAGGAGGAACTTCTTCACTGTGAGGGTCCCAGTGCAGTGAAACAGACTCCCCAGAGAGGCTGTGGAGTCTCCCTCTCCGGAGACTTTCAAGACCCATCTGGATGTGTTTCTGTGTGACCTGTCCTGGATTCTATGGTCCTGCTCTGGCAGGGGGGTTGGGCTCAAAGACCAAACATTACCCATCTTGATCCAGATCCTAGAGGAGCACCCTGTTCATCAAATTAATGGAGCAGACAGTATGGCTGGCTTTGAGAGGACTGATGACACACAGTTCAGACTGGCAGTACAAAATTAACCCATCAGATATTTTTGAACAAATCTGAACAGGAACAACAAGTTTCTACTGGATGAGGATCACCAACGGCATGCATTTCTAAGTGATAATCAGCTATTGGGAGGTCTAAAACCAGACCCAAAGCCCGACTCTGAAGAGGAGTTAACCACCTCAACTATAATCCTGCAGCAATTTATTCAGTGCATCAAAGCCTGTGGTACAAATTTAAAACTACACACAAAAGTCAATTTAGTGCTGCCTAATAGCCATCAATATTTTTTATCCTGTGTCCATACATTCAGAATTCTATTTCTCACTGTACCTACTTGGCTTATAGTTTTGTTTGTTAGTGTTAGATTCACTGAGCTGTCTGCAGTGCCTGTGAGGGATCACATTAGCACAGGAAAAAGTGTCACCTCAGCTGAGAATGGAAAGCAGAGACTGCAAAGGGAATCACAGAATGTTAGGGCCTGGAAGGGACCTCAAAAGATCATCCAGTCCAGCCCCCCTGCCAGAGCACTATCAGGTCACACAGGAACATATCCAGGTGGGTTTTGAGTATCTCCAGAGAGGGAGACTCCACAACCCCCCTGGGCAGCCTGTTACAGTGTTTTGTCACCCTCGCAGGGAAAACATTTTTCCTCCTGTTTCCATGGAACTTCCTCTGCCTCACCATTGCCCCTTGTGCTGTCATTGGGCATCACCCAGCAGAGGGTGGCTCCATCCTCTTGGCCCTCACCCTGCACATCTTGATAAACATGAACAAGGACACCTGTCAGTGTCCTCCTCTCCAGCTCCCTCAGTCTCTCCTCATAAGGAAGATGTTCCACCCCCCTAATCATCTTTGTGGTTCTGCGCTGGACTCTTTCAAGCAGTTCCCTGAGGTCCTTCCCAAACTGAGGGGCCTAGAACTGGACACAACACTCCACATGCAGTCTCATGAGAGCAAAGTAGAGGGGGAGGAGAATCTCTCTTGACCTACTAACCACAGCCCTTCTAACACACCCCAGAATGGCTCTAATACATCCCAGAATGTTTGTGCAGACTTCCCCCCCACCCCCCTTTTCTTGGGAATTTTTTCACACAGCTGTTGACTGAGAAATTGTATTTGGAAAAAAACAGGAAAATGCATTCACCTGGAAGTCTCTACCATAGGGGCACTGAGCCATGACTCCCGCTTCAGAAGCATCATTTGAAATCAGGTTAAGAAGATTTGCTCTCAGTTCACCATTAAAGGTTCGTCAAACCACTGCCGAAGTTCAGGCCCTCTCTTCGGTATCTGGACTCCACAGACCACAAGCAGATCTTCAGCACAGTACAACCAGTATGCAAGTTGCAAACCAGTCTTCAAAAAGGAAGAGGGGGAAAAATATTTTTACCCCCCACAACTACTTCATCCCAGTGATGCTTCAAGAATTACAGTGGTGTTGTGCACAACTGTTTTTCCTTCCAGCCTCACTTGCTGTGCAGGGCAGCTGCTTGACTCCAGGACATTCTGAACAGCTCTCCTTTCAATGCCACCACATGGCAAATATCCACAACCTTAGGAAGTATCTTCAGGAACTGACCACCTTTCCTGTCTGCTGGCCCTGGCATTATCATTGCTTCCACAGCTGTGCCAGTTGTGCTTTCGATTTACAACACACGTAAACCAAGAACTGTCATCAGAATTGTGACCTTGAGGGGTTCTGTGGATTCTTTCTACACAAAAGCTGGGGAGGGACTGTTTAGGGTGTCAGGGGGTGATAGGACTGGGGGGAATGGAGCAAAAATAGAAATGGATAGGTTCAGACTGGATGTCAGGAAGAAGCTCTTCCCCATGAGAGGGTGGTGAGACACTGGAATAGGTTGCCCAGGGAGGTGGTGGTAGCCTCATCTCTGGAGGTTTTGAAGGCCAGGCTGCATGTGGCTGTGAGAAACCTGCTGTAGTGTGAGGTGTCCCTGTCCATGGCAGGGGGGGTTGGAACTGGATGATCCTTGAAGTCCCTTCCAACCCTGACGATTCTATGGTTCCCAAGGGTAATCAAGGCTATAGCTGATGAGTATTTAAGACAGCACTTCTACCAGGAAACATAAACAAAGAGCAAATTGCTTTCAACTCCCTCTTCCTCCCTAGCCACTTCTTTCTCTTCATGTTATTTTTTTCAGTATTTGTTTATATTGAAATGAAGGAAACAAATGACAGGACAAATTCAGCTGAAAAAAATACATCAGCATGATGGGATTAAAAAGTAACCAGTGTCTTTACAAAGGAAGAATTGTCTAAGAGAGGAGGTTGGAAGAGGAAGGGGGAAACCAGACAGTTCCCCTTATCTATGTGCATAAACAACAAAGGGGCAGCTGCAAAGTACCTTATCTTAAATTCACTGTGGATCAGTGGGAGTCTGTCTGAGGATGACAAGACACTGAACACAGCCTAAACTTCTGAACTTTCAGGCCAGAGTGCAGGCTGAACAGACTACTAAATATTAACTTCTCCACCCAGAGAAGTGAAGAACCTAATTTAAATGAACAAATGATATATGATGCGGGGGAGGTTGCATGTGAAGGGGGTCACGTAGTAGGCGTTTCGGGAAAGACTGTAAATCCTGAGTACCTGAGCTGATGGGGAAAGGGAGTGGGAAATTTGTGTCTGGGAACTTAGGATAAAAGGGGAGCCATGTCTCCCAGCAAGTTGAGAGACCCCACAAGTAATTGTATCACAGTATAGTATCAGTCAGTTGGAAGGGACCACAAGGATCATCTAGTTCCAGCCCCCCTGCCATGGGCAGGGACACCTCACACTAGATCAGGCTGGCCAGAGCCTCATCCAGCCTGGGCTTAAACACCTCCAGGGATGGGGCCTCAACCACCTCCCTGGACAACCCATTCCAAGGCTTCACCACTCTGATGGTGAAGAACTTCCTCCTCACAGCCAGCCTGAATCTCCCCACCTCCAGCTTCATTCCATTCCCCCTAGTCCTATCACTACCTGATATTCTGAGAAGTCCTTCCCCAGCCTTCCTGTAGCCCCCTTCAGATACTGGAAGGCCACAATGAGGTCACCTCGGAGCCTTCTCCTCTCCAGACTGAACAGCCCCAACTCCTTCAGTCTGTCCTCATAGGAGAGGAGCTCCAGCCCTCTGATCATCCTCGTGGCCCTTCTCTGGACATGTTCCAGCATGTCCATATCCTTCCTGTACTAGGGGCTCCAGAACTGGACACAGTACTCCAGGTGGGGTCTCACCAGAGTGGAGTAAAGGGGAAGAATCACCTCCCTTGACCTGCTGGCCACACTTCTCCTGATGCAGCCCAGGATCTGATTGGCTTTCCTGTGGACTCTCCCTTTATTCCAATCAAGTTTTACTGAACTCCTCTGTCTCCGTTGCGAACAGGAACTTACAAATCGAGAGATTTTTTTCCTTCCAAGCAGAAAGCTATTTTCCAGCTGGAATCCAGCACACAGAACAACTTTACAGCTCTTGTGCCAGCAGAAGGCAGAAAGAAGCCGCTTTTGAGATTCTCCTGTTAAATGTTGTCAGTGCAGCCAACCACACAATGAAAACCCCACAATGCTTCAACAGACTTGTATTTGCTATAGCCTCAAGAGAAGACGTTGCTGGAGTCCCCAGTCAAAGAATATTGAGGAGGGAAAAGAAGTAATTTGTCAAACCACTGGTCAAAATGATCCAAAATGGCATATGGTCATTTAGTATCATAGTATCATAGTATCAGTCAGGGTTGGAAGGGACCACAAGGATCATCTAGTTCCAACCCCCCTGCCATGGGCAGGGACACCCCACACTAGATCAGGCTGGACAGAGCCTCGTCCAGCCTGGGCTTAAACACCTCCAGGGACAGGGCCTCGACCACCTCCCTGGACAACCCATTCCAGGGTTTCACCACTCTCATGGTGAAGAACCTCCTCCTCACATCTAGCCTGAATCTCCCCACCTCCAGCTTCATTCCATTTCCCCTAGTCCTATCACTATCTGAGATCCTGAGAAGTCCTTCCCCAGCCTTCCTGTAGCCCCCTTCAGATACTGGAAGGCCACAATGAGGTCACCTCAGAGCCTTCTCTTCTGCAGACTGAACAGCCCCAACTCCTTCAGTCTGTCCTCATGGGAGAGGAGCTCCAGCCCTCTGATCATCCTTGTGGCCCTTCCCTGGACATGTTCCAGCATGTCCAGATCCCTCTTGTAATAGGGGCTCCAGAACTGGAGGCAGTACTGCAGGTGGGGTCTCACCAGGGCTGAGTAGAGGGGGAGGATCACCTCCCTCGACCTGCTGGCCACACTTCTCCTGATGCAGCCCAGGATCTGATTGGCTTTGCAGGCTGCAAGTGCACACTGAGAGCTCATGTTGAGCTTCTTGTCCACCAGCACCCCCAAGTCTCTCTCCTCTGGGCTGCTTTCCAGCCAGTCACTGCCCAGCCTGTATTTGTGCCTGGGATTGCCTCGACCCAGATGCAGGACCCTGCACTTGCTCTTGTTGAACCTCATGAGGTTGGCTTGTGCCCACCTCTCCAGCCTGTCAAGGTCCCTCTGGATGGCCTCCCTTCCCTCCAGCTCCTTATTAAAAAGAAAATAAATATTGATACCAGAAAACCATTTGCCCAATTAGTGTCATCCACGGCATTTGCATGACAAGCCCAGACAATACTCTCTGCAATAGAGCTCAGAAATAAATAAAGGTAAATACAGGGGGAAATGTGAGGATGGAAACACAAGTAAGTGTGAACATTAACGTTTTAATCTTTTGTTTTTTCTTCCTGGCTCAGACCTGATGTAAAATCTTTTTGCCTTGCTCCTTGAAAGTCCTGATCATGTCAGAAATGTAGTAATTGAAATAACTGGCTTTTGATGTATGTTTCCAAAGCATATTTAGGTTAACATCTATTCATTTTACCAAAAGGCAAAGCCTGCTAATTTAGGTGCCTTTTTTATTTTCTCCACAGGTGCAATACTATTGTCTACTACTTGTGTTTGAATGTTTAATCCACACTAAGGGCAAACTTTTCTGCAATCTCTTTTAAGTTACTCCCAATGACAACTAACTACAACAGCGCAGGAACACATCTCTGAAGAGCAGGTTTCTGGATGCAGCTTGGATGGAAAGTTCAGCTGCATAAGAAGTTACTACCCTGCTGTTTTCCACAGTTCCTCTGCCAAAGGTTACTTGGTTACTAGATCTGCTGGAGAAAGTGTAGCTTTCTGGACTGCAATGCACTAAGGCCATGAGCAGGTAAATGCTGATCAGTTAATTGTAATCTCTCCTATCAGCAAAACTGTTGCCAGAATCCAGGTCTATAAAGCCAGGCTGAAGCAGCCTCAGCCTACCCCACCCATGCATTGCGCTCCTAGGGAAGGGCTGGTTTCAGGCTCAAAAATCATTGTAACACGCAGGCACAGCAAAGCAACTCTATGGTTTCAGACTGAAATTGGCTCCAAACACACAGAGCATGCTGGTCTGCATGCATTGGAAAGCCTTAAATCAAAACACAAGTCACAGGATCAGAGAGTGTTAGGGGTTGGAAGGGACCTCTGGAGTCCAACCCCCCTGCCAGAGCAGGACCATAGAATCCAGCACCGGTTGCACAGGAACACATCCAGACAGGACTGGAAAGTCTCCAGAGAAGGAGACTCCACAACCTTTCTGGGCAGCCTGTTCCAGTGCTCTGTGACCCTTACAGTAAAGTTCTTCCTCACGTTGAGGTGGAACTTCCTGTGCTGTAGTTTCCATCCATTTCCCCTTGTCCTATCACAGGGCACAAGTGAGCAGAGGTTGTTCCCTTCCCTGTTGACCCCCAGCCCTCAGATGTTGATAGACATTGATTAGATTCCCTCTCAGTCTTCTCCTCACCAGACTACACAGCCCCAGGTCTGTCAGCCTCTCCTCATCAGGCAGTGCTCCAGTCCCTTCATCATCCTCATAGCCCTCCATTGGACTCTCTCAATTAGCTCCTTGTCTCTCTTGAAGTGGGGAGCCCAGAACTGGATGCAATATTCCAGGTGTGGTCTCACCAAGGCAGAGTGGTCTGCATGTACAGAATCACAACAGGGCCTTTTTCCCACATAAATAATGCCCCCAAATGTGCTGACATTCCAGGTGTATGTTGCTTACTTATCACAGCCTTATAAACTACTGTTCAGGAGTTAGGACTCTAAAACTAGAGGTAGAGCTGAAAGAAACATCCCACTGACTTCTCAATACTAATATTAGCACTTGAAAGGCTTGTGGTCAGCTGGCACTGGATTTGAATTACCTTTCAAACTCATGCTGCAGCTGACCCTGCAGCCGTGTGGGCAGCCATGTCAGCAGACACGAAGAAGCCTGTGTGCTGAAGGGTCAGCTCCTTTGGTAGCTGGTACCCTCAGGTACAAGAATGAATGCAAATGTCTAGAGAATAGCACAACATGTACTTCACAGACATGTGCAGAACAGGCAGAACAAGCATAAGGAAAGCACTCTCAAGTAAATGTTAACTACAGACAAAGTGGCAAAGGCACACAAAGCAGAGAACATGATTTGATTTCTTGTACCCAACTTGAATTTTTTTGGGACAGGTAGGTAAGGGGGGAAAAAATGTGAATTATAAGTCATTATAATAACAAAGAACATAATAGAATCATATAATTGTTAGGATTGGAAGGGACCTCAGGGGTCATCTAGTTCCAACCCCCCTGACATGGGCAGGCACACCTCACACTACAGCAGGGTGCTCAGAGCCACATCCAGCCTGGCCTTCAAAACCTACAAGGATGAGGCTTACACCACCACCCTGTGCAAACTGTTCCAGTGTCTCACCACCCTCTCATGGGGAAGAACTTCTTCCTAACATCCAATCTGAAGCTACCCATTTCTATTTTGCTCCATCCCCCCTCAGTCCTATCACTACCTGACACCCTAAAAAGTCCCTCCCCAGCTTTCTTGTAGACCCCCTTCACATACTGGAAGGGCACAACAAGGTCTCCTCAGAGCCTTCTCCAGACTGAATAGCCCCAACTCTCTGTCTGTCTTCAATCTGTCTTCATAAATTACAACAAAGTGTAATAATATGTAGGGATACCCAGTGACAGGAAACCATGAAGTACAAGAATTGAGTTTTATTGAGCAGGTGAAGACCACAGAAGGAAAGCCATTGCCATAGCCAGAATGATTACTGTATGCATCAGTCACCAGCCAGCGCTGCTGTTTCTGTAGGTGGAGCATTAAATGACTTTGCACCTTGGATCCCTACTTACCTAGACTACAGTCACTAAAATTCATCTCAGTCAAACAGTTGACATTTGAACAGCCAGTAAAATACGACTATAAACTTTTATTTCTTCATCCCTATTCCAGGTGAGAGATTTTCAACCCGCACGAACCAAAACTGTTTTGAGAGTCTGTAACTGGTTTACGCTGAGAGCCTCATAAACTGCTATGTCTGGCAAGGCAAACTCTCTCCCGGTAGGGCTGCAAATCCAGGTTTAGAGGGGAATATTTTATTCTATGCAATACTTCTGTATGAAGATGCATTCGCAGGCAACCTGATATTACTACTCCAAGCGAAGTGATTTGCTGGAAATCTGTTGCAGTTTACTACAGGTTAAATGTTTGTGTTTTATCCAGACTGACACACACGCTAAACAAAACTCAGTGGTGCATGCAGGTGGCTCAGCCAGTTCACCTTCTCAAGTAAGGGAATTAAAAAAAAATAATAGTCATCTGTACTCTTGAACTATTTGTCAATGAATTCGGATTTTTATAGAAGCAGTTGAACCAGCTAGAAAGTCAGGATCTGCCAGTGGTTACACAAAAAGCCCCAAGGTGGCAAGGAGAACATCGCTGTCTCCTTAACAGGCTGCACTTCAAAAGTTGGAGCTTGCAAGTAGGAAGCGCTGACGGGAAGTCTCAGGCGCGGCGGCGACCCGCGGCTGAGGCAGCGAGCTCGGCTGTAACGCGCCCGGGCGCTCGGCAAGGGGTGACCGGGGACGCCTGCTCCGCGCAGACGTTTCTGAGCCAGCCGCCCGGGAAGGCGACACAGTCACCGGACGAATGAGGACAAGTTCCGCTGGACAGACAGGGGAACGCTGGGGCGGTAGGAGCCGGGAGCCCGAGGCCATTACCGAGCGAGACACTGCACCACCCAGAGGGAGCGGGCTGGCCCCGCTCCCCCGGGGCAGTGGGGTCGTCACCCGCCCAGGGGCGGGTGTGAAGCCCCAGGAGCCACCCACTCTTAAGAGACTCCAGAAGCGGCTCTGGATCCACCGCCCGGAGCGCACTCCCTGCGCCAGGGAAACTGCCACTGCCCGCCAACGGCCACTGCCCGCCAACGACCCCGCCCCGGAGCCGCCCCCTCCCCCCGCGCCGGCCGCCAACAATAACAGCGCCGCTCGCCCCCACGGCGCGATCTCCCCGCAGGGCCACCCCATTGGCTGCTCCCGCCGCCTCCTCCTTCCCCATTGGCCACCCCAGCGCTCACACCGCCCCGAGTCCCCTCCCCGCCCCCACCCTGCGCTCCAGCCGCTCTCCGGGCTCTTCGCCCGCCCGGCCCGCCGCTACCCCTCACCGTGTAGTAGGAGAGGAGCCCGGCGTTGTAGTCCAGCACGAACCAGCGGTACTGCCAGCCCTTCATGACATTGGTCCATTTGCTCAGCGGGCCCTCCATGATAGACGCCATCTTAGGCACCGAACCGGCACCACCACACACACAAACCGCCTGCTCGGTGAGGGGAGCCGGCGAGAGACAGGGCGCGCGCCAGCGGGGACGGGCGGGGCACGCAGCGAGGGGCGGGCGCGGCTGCCACGCTTCCCGCGGGGCGGGCGGGGAGGGGGCGTGGTCTGCGCGCGCGCGCGCGCGTCGGGGGAGGGGCGGGGCTGAGCCGCGCCTGGGAGGGCAGCGCTAGGGAGTGGAGGTGCGGTGAGGGGAGACGGGGAGGAGAGGGGGAGGAGGCGAGAGGAGACGGGGAGAGGAAAGCAGAGCAGAGCGGGGCCCAGGGTGTGTGTGGCATTTGTCCTTGGGCGTGCTACCTGAAGGATCTAGTCCGTGCAGTGAGGCGGCTTCCCCTCACGGCTCGGGGGGGGCGGAGGATGAGGCGCGGCGACAGTGAGGTGGTGAGAGCCCTGCTGCTCGGCTGCGGGAGGGTGGGACGGCGTTAGCCTCTTGCCTCAAACACAGCACCAAGGCGCTTCGTGATTTCGCCGCTGTGATTGTCCCTTTGCCTCTCCTTTGTTTCCCTATCCAAAGAGCCTCTTCAACTCGCCAGTGGAGTCCAGGGGTCCGGGTCTTTGCCTGAAGGGGCTACATGACTAGAGGGCATAAAAAACATTCATGACTTGAGATAACCTTTTAAGGGTAAGGCTGCTTTCAAGGGGACACAGCTTCCTGTGGTCTGATCCAAGAATGTGGAATGAATTCCCCAGGAGTTACAGACAATTCGTTCAGTGCGAGACTCGTTCTTTGGCACGGATCATTTCTGACATAAGCACAGAACTTCAGTTGTACTCTTGACACAAAAACTTCAAAGGACCCACGGAGATACTCGTGTTCCTTCCTGTGACTTGACAATACCAACAGCAAAAACTGCTTTTGCCATGCGGTGTGTGTTTTTCATGTAGCCCTTACAGCGTCCATGGACTAACTTTAAAATCAACAAGAAAAACTATTTCTTTCCTTTAATATCAATAAAAGAACCACCACCAAAACCTAATGTTTTCCTTTAATATAAAATCTTTTATAGTAGGACTGAGAGGTGTAGTGTCTTAAAATGTTGCACCTTTATACTAAGTTAAGCTAATTTTCATAGAGGAATGACCCCAGTGGCCCCTTTTGTGGAAAAAAAGAAGCACTCAAAGGCACAGTCCTTGTGTTTGGTTTTAGGAAATAGGAAATACTTCCATGCTTCTAATTGATCCTGCTATTTTAAATGGCACATTGCTTACCAGTTCATTACCCAGTGGAATTTATAGCGTTACTTTTATATACCCCTTGGAGTCACCTGGTGCTGTGTTCCTGAGTGGTGTGTTAAACCAGTTCAATCTAGCATGTGCACAACTCAGTCTTGAACCTAGCTCTCTTGATTTTGATTATGTTCTTTCTCAAGCTGCATGTGACCTTTGTAGCCTGTTTTCCTCTTCAGTTTCACTGACCAAAGTGGGCTGCCTAGAGATTATACACAGGCAAGCAAAACAAAAAACATCAGATGGTGCCAGAACATGACTAGTACTTCCATTTAAAGCTGTAGTTGGACTGGAGCTTTATCATCTCAGATCACTCCTTTGACTGTATTATACCACGACAAGAGTCGAAACTCTGCACACAGCTTGTGCAAAAACCTGCTGGTCTTGATGGTGAAAGGGCTGCCTGTAGGCAGAGCATTCTCCATTAAATTCTTGACAGAAGAGCTTTCTGGTTTCACACTGATTTCCAGCCACAACATTCATCCCATAAAGTGTCCTCTGAGGTACCTGGGCTGTCCCAGCAGGAATGTGTGGGGGAATCCTCTGATATGCCAAATCCTTGCTGTGTTTTCCAGGACATACGAACTGCATATCTAAAAAATTCCTCCTGCGTTGTTTTCCTTTGTCCAAGCTTGTCCAACAAATTACATCTGGGGGTTTTAGGTCATTTGAGTTTAAATCTGTGTGGTTTCTAGGCAAGAGGAAGGCACTGCTGATTTAAATATCAGTGAAGGACCTGAGTAGAAGGAATGAGAAACAGGAGCATGCTGGAAGTCTGATTCTTTACGAGGAAAATGCTTTGCAATTGTAAATTTTCCAGCGATGAAGTTGTGTGGCTTGTGGGTTTCTTTAAGGGTGTCTGGGAGTGTGGCCAGCAGCAGTGAAAGTAGCTTTAGCTACTTCCAACAGCTGCAATTGCTTGAGGTTCTGTAGAACATAAGGAAGCCATTTGAGAAAAGAATAAATGACGTTTCCTTTTCTCACTTCAGGCATGAGCTGGTAGCTTCATTTTGTATTTCTTGTCCTATCAGGTCATCATGTCAGCTATTGACAACATAATCATCATAATTAAGAAATTATGTTATAGCCTAATTTTGGAGTCTCCTTCTCTGGAGACATTCAAACCCCACCTGGACATGTTCCTGTGTGACCTGCCCTCCCTGGTCCTGCTCTGGCAGGGGAGGGGGGGGTTGAACTGGATGATCTCTGAAGGTCCCTTCCAACCCCTAATGTTCAGTTATTCTATGATTCTTTTCCTGCTTGTATGCAGCATGTATTGCCTTTTACTTGTACCTTCAGGAAAAAAAAATCCTCCACTTGAAGATTTTTGGTAATGGTTAACAAATGCACTACTAAGCTGCAGTCAAACAGAAGATGAAGCCTTCTGTCTCATCTTCAGTCCCCTGCCACTGTCCTTTAAAGGTATTTTCCAGTCCTTCTATGTGCATGCCGACTACACTAAGGGCAGGAACAATGACAGAGCCTAAGCATTTTTCATTTCATTTGACAGAATTATGTCTGGGTTAGGGGGCTGTGGAGAGGAAGATAGATGGGAGAGAATCTCCTTTACTCTGCAAGCAGTCAATAGAGTATGTGAGTAAGTGGCATCATAAGTAGGTTTTCTAAACAGATTTATTACACCATCACTGTTAATAAATATTTATGAAATAAAAAAAAAGCATTAAGGTGGAACAAAACCAGTAGCTGCTTCTCTGTCTTTCTGAGGCAAACAAATAATTCTATCTTGGGTCCCTTTTGGCAATTCCTGTGTGATCCCAGCAAATACAAACCATTAGCAATAAGTGTTCCAAATGTTCCAAATCATGTCCATTTTAACCTACTTTTTTCTCTGATTGCAATGAATTGCCACCAGTTCCTTTTGGTCAGGGTAGAGGAACCTTGCTGAGGGCTAATCAGACCTTCCCTGTCTTCTAAATGACTCCATATTAGCATATACCAGAAGAAATCACATTAAATGGAATTGAAGTCCCCAGGCCTCAGAGTCCCTGTTTCATTTCTACTTAGAGCTTGTGACTGTGTTTCATAGGGGACTTTCCTTTCAGAACATTATAAATTTTACCTTATTATTGTCCAGCTTCTCATCTTTTCGCTGCATGTTTAGAGTGTTATGTTCTTGGAGCCATTTCCCCAAAACACATGGAATGTGTTCAGCCAAAGTGGGGGAATGTTTAAGAGCTGAAGAATCTCTGTTGCATTTAAAGCAGAGATTGTTTTAAAACTAAGATTTATTTTATCTTTAGTCATTTAAACCAGTGTGTCTGGAGGATGATGCAGCAGAGAGACCTTTGACTGCCCTGTCTGGCACCAATATATTAGAAGAATAGAATAGAAATAGAAATAGAAATAGGAATAGGAATTAGAATAGAATAGAATAGAATAGAATAGAATAGAATAGAATAGAATAGAATAGAATAGAATAGAATAGAATAGAATAGAATAGAATAGAATAGAATAGAATAGAATAATAAACCAGGTTGGAAGAGACTGAACTAGGAAAGGTTTGTCAGGTGTTGGCAGTATTTGTTACAGAATCTCAGAAACATTCAGGTTGGAAAAGACCCTCAGGATCACCAAGTCCAACCCAGAGCCCTATTCTACAAGGGTCACCCCTAAACCAGATCCCCAAGCACCACATCTAAACCATCTTTAAACACATCCAGGGTTGGTGACTCAGCCACCTCCCTGGGCAGCACATTCCAATGCCTGACCACTCTTGCCATGAAAAAAATCTTCCTAATGTCCAGTCTGAACCTACCCAGTTACAGCTTGAGGCTGTTCTCTCTTGTTCTAGCACTAATTACCTGTGAGAAAAGACCAGCACCAACTTCTCCACAACCTCCTTTCAGGTACTTGTAGACAGCAATGAGGTCTCCCCTCAGCCTCCTCTTCTCCAAACTAACCATCCCCAGCTCCTTCAGTTGCTCTTCATCAGATTTATTCTCCAGGCTCTTCCCCAGCTTCCTTGCCCTCCTCTGCACTGGCTGCAGCACCTCCACATCTCTCTTGGATTGAGGTGCCCAAAACTGGACACAACACTTGAGGTGTGGTCTCCCTAGAGCTGAGTGCAAGGGAACAATCACCTCCCTGCTCCTGCTGGACACAGCATTTCTAATCCCAGCCAGGATGCCATTGGCTATCTTGGCCACCTGGGCAGACTGCTGGCTGCTTGCCCATTAGAATCCCCAGGTTCCTTTCTGCCAGGCAGCTTTCCAGCCACACTGCCTCAAGCCTGTAGCATTGCTTGGGGCTGTTGTGACCCAAGTGCAGCACCTGGCACTTGGCCTTGTTGAAGCTCATCCTGTTAATGTTGGCCATGGATCCAATCTATCCAAGTGCCTCCCTACCCTGGTGCACATCAACACTGCCACCTAACCTGGTGTCATCTATACACTTACTGCTGACACACTCTGTGTCTTCATCAAGGGCATCAATAAAGATGTTAAACAGAAGTGGTCCCAACACTGAGCCCTGAGGAACAGAGTGTGATGGTATTCAGTTAAACAGTCCAAGTGACTCACTCACTGGCCAAATCCTATTACAAGGTCTACAGAGAAACAAGTTTTACTAGCATTGTAGATTTGAGTAGCTTTATAACAGTAACATAACTTACATTTTGTTTAAGGTTTCATGAAAGAGTAAATTTGAGTGACAGTTTTGCAGGACAGTTGGATTTAACCTTACCTGGGAGTTGCAAGACATTGTAAACTGACATTTTAGGACTCAACATTACTTCAAGAGGAATGATTCTGAACTCACTGAGGGGCTTTGCCATTTAGATATGTGGGAATCTTCTGTGCTCTCGCTGTGCTCAGGAGGGCAATTTCTCCCACATTTGAGATCTTTCAGTGCTCAGAGATGAAGGCATGAACAGCAATACAGATTTAATAGGGAAAGCACCTCCTGTAACTTTAATGTGCTATTAATCTGTCCCAGAAGAATGAGAAGATTTGCCCAGCCCTTCGCACTGCAGGAATAGTTACAGGAGATGTTTTCTGCCTGCACATAGCTCTGGTAATGTGGAAATCAGTCTAGGGAGCAGAAAAAAATGCTGGAGTTATTTTGCAGGGTGTGCACTGTGACCTGGGTATTGTTTTATTGTAAAACCTACAAGAAGTGATCGTTTGCTCTTGAGAACATCAGGCCTGATGTCTTCGCTGAGTACAAGAGTTCAGAGTTGCCAGCATGCTGAATGACATGTGGCACTTCTAATGCACTGCTTAGGTGGGTCACGGCTCATCATTTGCTTTAAGCATCTTCTCCTCCTGTGGGCAGCCTTTATTTCAAATGTCATGCACAATTCCCTGGTGTTTTCTTAACCACAAGTAAGGGATTTCTACATTGGTCTCCACAGAGACTTTGAAAAAGCTATAGAGGAATGCTGCTCAACTGGAATGTTAACTTCACTGCAGCCGTGGTATGCAGCCCACTGGTACAGAAAGGCAAATAAGCATAATCTCTTCTCCCAAAGCTTTCCCACCATCACCTCTTTCCAAAGTGTTCAGCTTGTTAATACCTTTCAAAGATATTTGCTCTTTGTAGGCCATTTGCTTTGCAAGAGTGCAATAGATGCTGTCTTCTCAGAAAATTTAAGCTGTTCACAGCAGCTGATGTGTAGCAAAGTTAGCAAGTTAGAAGGTAGGAACTGATTAGATATTTTCCTTAATCATAAGGGTTATAAGCTATATTTATGTTCAGTAAGGAGTGTTTATTTTTCTCTCCACACTGTATTTATTTGTTATTAATAGATACAGGCATATCAAAGCTATTATTTAAAGCTAGTGGATATGCATTCACAAGCAGGTTCCAAAATATATGCATATTCTTAGGCTGTGGGCAACAGTATCCATGCTGTCTGGCACATAGTCTCATTAAAATCTAGAGGAATAATATATTTTCCCTTCCTTTTATGTTTTGCTTGTTGTGGGGGTTCTTTGGTGTGTTTGTTGGGTTTGTTTCTCCCCAGGAAAACACAAAGTTAGAAATAAATCTGAGTATGGTAGTTTTGGAGGTACTAGGTGAGAAATCAAACAAGATGACAGGGAGGGGAAAACTCAGGAAGATCTAGAACTGAGCAATCAATCCTGAAACAGAAGTGTATGGAATGAGCTATCCCAGGAGTGCTTCTGTTACTCATTTTATTTCCATAGCTAGATGTATTAAGGGGTTATCCCTTAAAAATACATTTCAGTTGTGTAAATTTAGTGTCAGTTTCTGACTCCTATGTTTCATTCTGGGATTTAAGGCCAATTCATTTTCCTTTAGAACTAGAGCCACTTCCAGTGATTTGTAGATAAGAGAGGCTCTATCTCCTCAGCTAATACTGTCTTATTTGGCAAGCCAAAAAGAGCTTTCTTTAGGGTTACTGTTTCTTCTTATAAGGGTGGGAGACAAAGGTAGCAAGGTTGAGCTTTCCAAAAACTGGAGAAATCTTTTTCTTCTTATCTGAGAATTAAAATAACCCTCCTTGGTGCCTGCTGAAAGGGTTTGTTTCCTCCTTGTTCTGATGGAAGCAAAAAGGCAGAAATTGTTTCTTCCTCCTACTCAGTTGTCTCTTCTCCCTTCCCTGGGAAATGGAGAAAGAAGGGGAGGATTGATTTAGTAGAAGAACAAACAAGTAGCTACTAGAACTGGCAGAATAAACTCAAATTGCTCTCTGAAAATCATAATCTGCACTTGGACCTCAGTTTAGAGAGCAGATGGGTCTTCCACTACTCTGACAACTCTGAGGAGCTGTCAGGAGACTATTCTGGCTATGTGTGAACTAGCAGACTCGTGCAGAATGCAGCCATGCCTGATTTTCAGATGAAGTGAGACTATGGTTGACAGCAGCACCTCCTGCAGCTTCATCAGTTTGGTATCAGCAGGAAGAAAACCCAGGTTCAAAAACCAGGGCAAATCCCCAGCCCATCCTCAATAGGCTTCCAACCCAAATCATATGAAGACAAAAGCCCTGGGCATATTAGAGGACTTGTCCATCAGCTCTACAGACTAAACACAACCACTCACACCAATTAAAAAACTCCAGCTCAGGTGACTTCTGAGCTGTAGCTTTAATGTTAGAGGTTTGCAAAGTACACCAGAACAGTCTAATTCCATGCTTACCTATTCCTGCTTCTTCCGTAGCTACTAGGTACTCCTACTGCTGGAGATGGAACACCAGGCTATTTGACCCTTTGTTGTGAGCCTCTACCTCCATTCTTGTGTTCTGATCTTATTTGCACAGAGTCAGCTAAGGAGCTTTATAGATATCCTTTCAAGGAGAGGTTTGGATTGGTTTGTTTGGGTGGGGTTTGGTTTGGGTTTGGGGTTTGGGGTTTTTTTTCCCTTTTTTCCAGTAAGAGTGGCATTCCTGTAGGGATCCTTAAAGATCTTGTAGGCTAATTGTACCCATTCTCTAAAATGATCAGCTTCACTGACTTGTGATGAAGCTGAAGTTGCTCAGAACTGATGAAATACACCCAGATGTCACCAACTGAAACAAAGGGAATCCTACTCAGCTTGTAGGCAGCAACACACAGAGGGCAGCTCTGTTACTCTGTCTGTGAGCCAAGAACCTGATGAAAATCCAGGCCTTGTTGCACCTCTTTGGTTCCAAGTTTCAAAAGTTCAGTCTTCTCAGACTGCCCAGTGCCCTATTAAAGTGTTCAATCAGAACAGTAACTGCAGTTGTGACTTCTAAGCAATTGCTTTAATATTAAAATCTGTAAATTGCTTCTGGAGTTAGCCAACTTTTCCAGACAATTGTCAGAATGCAGAGTTACATCATTTGGCTTTCCATTGCCCAAGAGAATTAAATTTGAAAATCAACTTGTGAGGAACAGACTGAGGAGCAAGACCAAATTAAAATAGTCTGCAGTACTCAGTGAGACTTTGACTTCCATAGCATGAACTGAAGCTGGTAATGGGAGCCAAGAGGATGATCAGAGGGCTGGAGCACCTCTCCTATGAGGACAGACTCATAGGGAGTTGGGGCTATTTATTCTGGAGAAAAGAAGGCTCTGAGGACAACTTATTGTGGCCTTCCAGTATCTGAAGGGGGCTACAAGAAGGCTGGGGAGGGACTTTTTAGGGTGTCAGGGAGTGAGAGGACTGGGGGGAATGGAAAAAAAATAGAAATGGGTAGATTCACATTGGGTGCTACAAAGAAATTTTTCCCCATGAGGGTAGTGAGACACTGGAACAGGGAAGTGGTGGAAGCCTCATCCCTGTAGGTTTTTAAGGCCAAGCTGGATGTGGCTCTGAGCAACCTGATGTAGTGTGAAGTGTCCCTGCCCATGGCAGGGGGGCTGGAACTAGATGGTCCTTGAGGTCCCTTCCAACCCTAACAATTCTGTGATTCTATGTTTAGGATGATGTGGTTTCTTACAGTTGTGTGTGTACTCGAGCTTGTTTTAATTTACTGGACAGGTTTGCAACATAGTTCACAGATTAGCAGCCTTAAGTCTCTGGCATTAAGATAGCACCAAAGGAAAGCGTGAGGTTAGTTGGGTGTTTCCACTTCTGGCTGAACAGACCAGAAGCTCTTCTTACTTGTGTTGTTCCGTTGGCATGGATGAGGCTGATTGTACCCAGGGCAAAGTGACTGAAAGATTAAAGCATGCAAATACCCCAAGTTAAATAGGTGTTGGGGGGATGCCTCATAGATTTAATTGCTACAGAGTCCCTGCATTCAATTCACTCATTGCACCCAGCGTCTAAAACACGAGGAGGACGATGTTCTTTTGCTTGTGGGTAGTGGAGCCCTTGTACCACAAGTATTTGTCTTGGCAGGAGAGTTAACTGAACCTACAATTTCTCTGTGGTTTTTAACTCGAATCCTGTATCCCCACAAATCCTTCATTGTGGTATTGCAGCAGTTCAAAGGTTTGTGGAGATAATCGGTGCAGTGCCCGCTGATGGCAGTGGCTTTGTGGAGCACAGGTAATGCTGTGTGGCATAACTGATCTCAGTAGTGCTTGACTGGGGAGGGACCTTTTAGGGTGTCAGGCAGTGATAGGGCTAGGAGGAATGGAGGAAAACTAGAAATGGGTAGATTTAGATTGGATATTAGGAAGAAGTTCTTCCCCATGAGGGTGGTGAGACACTGGCACAGGTTGCCCAGGGAGGTGGTGGAAGCCTCATCCCTGGAGGTTTTGAAGGCCAGGCTGGATGTGGCTGTGAGCAACCTGCTGTAGTGTGAGGTGTCCCTGCTCATGGCAGGGAAGTTGGAACTGGATGATCCTTGAGGTCCCTTCCAACCCTTGCTACCAGTTCTATGATTCTATGACTCTAGTGATGGCTGTCACTGCTGTTCCCCATAGCAACGTGGGCATTTCCTGAGCTGTGGATGCTCAGACATTGTAATTACTTCTTGGAAATGTTTGATTTTTGTCATGCACAGAGAAACTCTGCAGTATGCGATCTGCCATTTTTTGGAATGTGTTGTGTCAGGATTCCTGATGCTAAGAAATTCAGACATCTAGACACATCATTTTGGGGAGATGGACAGATTAATAGACAGAGAGATATATCCTCAGGAAGAAAATCCATATGGAAAAAAAGCTGGCAGAGCTGGGAAAATCAAGACATATGGTAGATTTAAATCAGGTTTGCTTTCCACTTAAGGCATTGCCTAAGGCATAGTAACACCTGCAGGAACAATTACAGGCTCCCCTGAGAGGTTGTGGAGTCTCCTTCTCTGGAGACTCTGGAGCCCTGTCTGGATGTGTTGCTGTGTGACCTGTGCTAGATTCTATGGCCCTGCTCTGGCAAGGGGGTTGGACTCGATGATCTCCAGGGGTCCCTCCCAACCCCTAACATCCTGTGATCCTGTGTGATTCTGTGATCTTGTGATCCTGTATTGCCTCCACTTACTCAAGCCACGTACCAAGTCTTTTGCAGGGGGTCCTGTGGAAAGGCCAGGATGTATTACAAGCTGGGGAGAACTTTCTGGGAGCTGTCTCTATATCAGATTGCTTAAATGGGAAAATCATTAGGCTTCATATTACAGGTATTTTAAATTATTTATTTGTGCTTAAGCTCTGCCAACCAAAGCATAAGTTAAAAAAGAATTTTGGTCTCTGAACCTTCAGGGTTCACATTTTTCAAGCTTCTCTTGGCAACCTTGAAGGCCAGAAAGGGCCTCTGTTTTGCTGCTTTCTTGTTGGCTTTTAAAATTAAAGCTCAAATAAACCATGTAAGCTCTTAGCTCCAGAGGCTGTATCTTTATTTTAAAGTAAAGCAGGAAATAACTAACTAACTAAATACATAAATGAATGGAAAATAGGCAACAAAATGTTCATAGCTAGCAAAACTGACTTTTTTTTCCCCCCTAGAGCCCATTCTATTTGAAAACAAAATAAGTAGGAAGGCAGAAAATGAAAGAAAAACCTAGAGAGCAGCATCCAAGCAGCTAGGCCTGGTTTATCTACAGTGGTGGAAGGAAAAGTTTTATCCCACTTAACTTTTACTTTTGGATGGCATTTGAATTGACCTGGTGTGTTTGACAGCTCAGCTGCTGAGCCATCTGTTCTAAATTATGCATGCTCAGAGGGCATACAGCAGCCAGGGATATAGTTCCCCCAAACACGAGAAATCTCAATTGGGCTTGCAGCTTAGTGATCTCTAAGTACAGACCTGCAACCACATAGCTAAACAAACACTGTTTATTTTGGAGAAATGGAAGGGTTCACACAGCTGGAGAAAGCTGAGGAAAGTTGTAAGTGGAAAGCCTTAGGCCATAGTCACTGTCCTGTGTCCCCTGCACAGTTCTCAGGCAGCACAAAAGAAGAGGAAACCACCCAAGGTTCCCATCTAGGAAATTTCTCCTTCAGGCTGCAACATTCTCAATGTTCTAAGAGCTGAGATACTAACCCATTTTACAGCCCATCTGAACAGTGTTAAAGGCATTGTGGAAGAGAGGAGCTGCAGTTTGGCTCCCCCTGCTACTGAATCATCTCCATTCCCATCACATTGCTAGAGATGAGCTGGGCAGTGAATCAGAAAACTGTAACCAGTTCTCTGAGAGCCTTTGGTGAGCAGGTACATTTTGGCCAGGAACCAGGGTTTGATCCACAAACTTTAATGGTGCATTAGATCAATTTGATGATATTTATGGCTTGCTAGTAGCACTTATCTTTCCCATACGTTATCTGCTTTGAACATACTTCTATTTGGAAGAATATACTTCTTGTTCCACCCCTCCCTGTTCCTTCCTTTCTCCAGAATGCTGACTCAATTCCTTTTACTCTTTCAGTCAGCTCGCAGTTTTAGGCATTTCCTCATCTGGTTTTCAGAGCAAGACCTTTACTTTCCTCTCACCAGTGTTGTGCAGATCTGTTGAAGCTGTGGAATAACATGTTGGCTGGAGATGGAAGAGATTTCTTTACAATCAGTAGATACTGACAGAAGAGCATCTTCATAGCCAGCAGGGTGAGGGAGGTGATTCTCCCCCTCTACTCCACTCTGGTGAGACCCCACCTGGAGTACTGCATCCAGTTCTGGAGCCCCTTTTACAAGAAGGATCTGGATGTGCTGGAATCTGTCCAGAGAAGGGCCACAAGGATGATCAGAGGGCTGGAGCTCCTCACCTATGGAGACAGACTGAGAGAGTTGGGGTTGTTCAGTCTGGAGAAGAGAAGGCTCCAAGGAGACCTTATTGTGGCCTTCCAGTATGGGAAGGGGGCCTACAAAAAATCTGGAGAGGGACTTTTTAGGGTTTCAGGTAGTGATATGACTGAGGGGGAATGGAGCAAAAATAGAAATGGGTAGATTGAGATTGGATGTTAGGAAGAAGTTCTTCCCCATGAGAGGGTGGTGAGACACTGGAGCAGGTTGCCCAGGGAGGTGGTGGAAGCCTCATCCCTGGAGGTTTTTAAGGCCAGGCTGGATGTGGCTGTGAGCAGCCTGATGTAGTGTGAAGTGTCCCTGCCCATGGCAGGGGGGTTGGAACTAGATGATCCTTGAGGTCTCTTCCAACCCTAACAATTCTATGATTCTCCTCATGGAGTAAAGTGAAACTCTGGACTTCTGTTGCAGTTGTGCAGCAGCCTACAAGGGAAGGGAACTGGGCTCACATAATGCAGTGATGAAAGTAGTGGTAAATCTAGAACCAGCTGGGAGATTTGTGGGCTAAATGTAATTCTGTCATAGATTCTAGATTATTGTATTTCCTTTTTGTAGGCTTTCACATTAGCCAAGCCCCCAGATTGTTTGCATCATCAGCAAAGGCTGAGTCCTCTAGTGTTGAGAATCAGACTTAACTAATACAGTTTATAATAAACTGGAAACTGCATTGACTACATGTAGACCTGTTCTATTGTTTGGGCAGATCTTACTCAATGTGCATGAAGACTCAAATTGCAACATTAGGCTGAGTGAGGTACTTGGAAGTATTTCTCTCTGCCTGAGGAAGCACACACACAGTTCATGAAATAATTATATATGCTCAATTTGCACATGTAAAACTTTAGGAATTTTACTGTTTTCTAATACATTTCATCTCCACAAAAATAGCTCTTCATATTACATTGCTTAGCTCTTTATATTACATTGCTTACTCAAGTATGAAGTTCTATTACTTTTAAAATTAGCAATCCCAAAAGAGATAGAGTAATCGATGAACATGACTTCAGCAGTGGTACAAAACTGAGGTAACTGAAAGCTAAAGAAAAAGTCTCATGAGCATTCTGACTTTTTGAATCTCCTTAGCAGAATAGGGCAGGAGATAGAGCTGCAGACAGGTGGAAAAGACAGATGTATAAAAGTGGTAAAGGGGGTAAGGAGAGATTCACACAGGATCACACAGGATCACAGGATGTTAGGGGTTGGAAGGGACCTTTGGTGATCATCGAGTCCAATCTCCCTGCCAGAGCAGGACCATAGAATCCAGCACAGGTCACACAGGAATGCATCCAGATGGGTCTTGAATGTCTCCAGAGAAGGAGACTCCACAACCTCTCTGGGCAGCCTGTTCCAGTGCTCTGGGACCCTTACAGGAAAGAAGTTTCTCCTCATGTTGAGGTGGAACCTCGTGTGCTGTGGTTTATATCCATTGTCCCTTGTCCTATCACCGGGTGCAACTGAGCAGAGCTTGTCCTCTCCCTCTTGCCCCCTAGCCCTCAAGCATTTATAAACATTTATTAAATCCCCTCTCAGTCTTCTCCTCTCCAGACTGAACAGCCCCAGGACTCTCAGCCTCTCCTCATCAGGCAGTGCTCCAGTCCCTTCATCATCCTTGTAGCCCTCCCTTGGACTCCTCTTAACCCTCCATTGGGTTCTCTTATGCAGATCCCTGTCCCTCTTGAACCGGGGAGCCCAGAACTGGATGCAATATTCCAGGTGAAGTCTCACCAGGGCAGAGTAGATGGGGAGGAGAACCTCCCTTGATCTGCTGGACACACTCCTCTTAATGCACCCCAGGATCCTACTGGCACATTGCTGTCCCATGCAGCACTTGTTGTCCACCAGGACTCCCAGGTCCTTCTCCACAGGGCTGCTCATTTTAGAATCCACCAAGGATGTAGATGCTCCATTGTGGACAAGAGAGCTCTTTTAGACCAGCACCATCTGGCTGGCTTTTGTCTGTGCCAGTTGTTACTAGGCCAGCCTTCCTGTCCTGCCTCTACCATATTTGTTGAGACAGAAACTACCTTAAAAATACAGTGATTCCCAGTCAGCTGACTGGAAACATACCTATTAAATGATTTAGTAACACAAGGAAGCTCTCCAAGCTTCTATGCTTCTATCAGAGACTTCAGTCAACAGTTTCCTGATCTGTTTCCTGAAGCAATTTTTGTGATACCTTTCCCCTTTTGAGCTCCCAAGAGCAAAAAAAAGCCTGGCTGTCGGATGGGCTCCAATTTGCTGTCAAATGTACCTGATGAATACAGTTAAAAACCCAAACCCAGACTCCACTCCCTGCCTCCTCCAGGTCTGATGTCTCATTCTTTTAATTAGTAACTCCTCTTTCTGAGATGCCATGCAGCTCAGTGAGTTGAACCTGCTGCTGTTACCCGTGCCATGCTGCGGGCATGCCAGCTTCAAAAGTGAAACTGCTGACTGGAGCAAAGTATTATGGGGCTTGAAGCTCAGATTGCAACACAGGAGGCTTCCTGTTCCACTTGCTGCTGCTGGGTTCCAGGTTTTTTGGGTGTTGTCCTTGCTGCTGGGAACGTAACACAGAAAACCTGCCCCTCCTCGCTGGAGGAGGGTCTCCCCCAAACCCCCCTTTACCCCCCTTTCTCCCTTTTTTCCCAAAAAGGGTTAGAGGGAGAAAAGTAATTGTGAAGGGGGAAATTCTGTTAGTTCAAAGCGTATGCTAAGGGAAGAAAAAGAATTAGTCTCTTCTCTCGTTAGCTGAAGGTCAACACCAAACTCAGAACGACAGCAGCTGCCCAGGCAGGCAGAAACAGACTGAGACGCAAACTGAACTAACACTTGAAGTTGCATTCCTGCTGATCTACCAATGAAATTCCTTTAGAACTATCTTTTGTTTTTCCTTTTCACACCAAAACATTCAGCTAAGTGTTCCAGTAGCTGTCCTTCTTAAAGGCATAGCCTAAAACTGTCACAGGATGGCAGGGGGACAAGGAGGGATGGGGGAGCACTTTCCTGGCTTGGGCTTTTGGCTCACTTGCTGCTGCTTTGTGCTGTGCTTCTTCTGCACATAGACTAAGGGAATGATGTATTTTTTACCATGTTGATCTGATTTTTGATCAGTAAACTCTATTCTTCTCTCACTTTTTCTCTTTTTTTTTGGTCTCTATCCCAAGGTTTTTTTGTGTTACTTTCCCTTCACTTCAGTGTTGGGGATGTAGGCAGGTTAACCCACTGGTTCAGTTTGACCCCTTCGGTTCTGATTGAAACCATCACAGTCAGCTTTGTTTCCTGTGCTTTAGTTTTGCAAAAGACAGGTATGTCACACTCAGGCTTTTCAAAGCCTGTGTCTGTGTGACAATATTGGTGACTTCATCTTTTAACTTGTTTTGTAAATGCAAGCCTCGATCCTGTATGGAGGATAACTCTAGGTTTTGAAGTTGGGATTGTAGGAACTCCATATCACAGAGCCATAGAATTATAGAATGGTCTGGGTTGGAAGGGACCTCCAAAGGTCATCCAGTCCAACCCCCATCTCTCTCCAGTCTCTCTTCATCCTTCCTGTAGCCCCCTTCAGGTACTGGCAGGCTACTGTTAGGTCTCCTGGCAGCCTCTCTTCTCCATGCTGAACACTCTCAGCCTGTCCTCATACCAGAAATGCTCCAATCCCCTGATCATTTTTGTGGCCCTCCTCTGGACCTGCTCCATCAGGTCCATGTCCTTCCTATCTTGCAGGCTCCAGATCTGGCCACAGTACTGCAGGTGAGGTCTCACCAGAGCAGAGCAGAGTGGCAGAATCACCTCTCTGGACCCGCCAGCAATGCTGCTTTGGATGCAGCCCAGGATGCATAGAATCATTGAGGTTGTAAAAGACCTCTAAGATCATCAAGTCCAACTGCCAACCCAACGTTACCATCACTGCTACCATGTGCTGAAGCAAAGGAAGGATTTGAATTTACCAGAACTAGACACTATGTTGACCTTTATTTGAGTACAATAAACTTTGTGATCTCATCCAGGCCTCTAGATGTCTGTTTAGAGCAAACAGACATCTTGCATACCTGAGAATGCCAACTGCAAAAATCATTTTAGGGAAAAAAAGCAAGAGTAAAGAGCAGATGCATGTATTTATAAACACAGCCACCTTCATCTCTACCAGGTGTCTGCATGGTTTGTAGGTCTGTGCCACCTAGCTAATGGATTTGTGCTGTGCTCCCAAGTAGGAAACTGACAGCTCATTTTTAGCCTTAGATTTATTTCCTACTTTGGAGAATTGTACTTAAATTCCAGTTCTGAGCTCCTTAATTTAAGAAGGACATTGAGATACTTGAATGTGTCCAGAGAAGGGCAACGAGGCTGGGGAGAGGTCTGGAGCACAGCCCTGTGAGGAGAGACTGAGGAAGCTGGGACCTTATTGCTCTCTACAACTACCTGAAGGGAGGTTGTAGCCAGGTGGGGGCTGATCTCTTCTCCCAGGCAACCAGCACCAGAACAAGAGGACACAGTCTCAAACTGCATCAGGGGAAGTTTAGGCTCAAGATGAGGAAAAAGTTCTTCAGAGAGTTGTTAGCCATTGGAATGGGCTGCCCAGGGAGGTGGTGAAGTCGCCGTCCCTGGAGGTGTTTGAGAGGGGACTGGACGTGGCACTTGGTGCCATGGTTTAGTCATGAGGTCTGTGGTGACAGGTTGGACTTGATGACCTTTGAGGTCTCTTCCAACCTTGGTGATACTGTGATACTTGAAGCCATGGTTTAGTTATCAGGAGGTGTTAGGTAATAGGTTGGACTCGATGATCTCTGAGGTGTTTTCCAACCTGGTTGATTCTGTGATTCTGTTAAACTAAGTAACTCATCTTTGTATTCATTTTACTGTTAACTATATGGTTCTGCTGATGATTTTGAAGCATATTTTCCCCTCATGCTCATCTGTGGATATGGACTTTACCATCATCTAATGCTATCGCGAGGAAAGGAGACTGAAATTCATTAATTAATTTTTCAACAAAAATTCCTCCAAGTAAAAGCACTAAAGTTAACTTGATTTGAACTAAACCAAATGATACCTCCTCAGTAAACAGGAAGAGACTGACAACCATGGTTCAGTTTGGGATGTAATTTGAATGCTTTTTGAATCACAGAGATTCTTTTCAGGAGAACACATCCTCTGTTTCTGCAAAACTCCTCTAGCTATCTGATCTGATCTAGCTCATGTGGCTGTTTCTTTTGTCTTAGACCTAGCCCCTCAGTACTTTCCTCCTTTGGACCTCAGTGGATTTTATTTAGGCTCCAGGGAGACCTAATAGCAGCCTTCCAGTACCTGAAGGGGGCTACAAGAAGGATGGAGAGAGACTGTTTACAAAGGCCTGCAGTGACAGGACGAGGGGCAATGGCTTCAAACTAACAGCACTTTCCTAAGTGTGGTTCCTGTCTTGTGTCAAGAATTGTATCAAGGAGATAAAACAGAGTAGAATTTTCTTGACTTGCTCCTTCTAGGCAGGATGAAAGGCGAACAAATAGCTGTAATGAAAAATGAGCCATTGGAATGTGCTGCCCAGGGAGGTGGTGGAGTCACCATCCCTAGAGGTGTTCAAGAGGGGATTGGCTGTGGCTGTAGTCATGAGGTGTTGGGTGACAGGTTGGACTTGATGATCTTTGAGGTCTTTTCCCACCTTATTGATTCTATGATTCTATATTAGGAACAGATTCTTTACTACGAGGGTGTTGGAACACTGCAACAGGTTGCCCAGGGAGGTGGCTGAGGCCCCATCCCTGGAGATATTCAAGGTGAGGCTGGACAGAGCTCTGGGCAACTTTGATCTGGTTGGGGATGTCCCTGCTGACTGCAGAGGGGGTAGGACTGGATGAGCTTTGGAGGTACCTCCCAACCGAGACCATTCTATGATTCTATGTCCTTTCTAGAAATCCTATCTATTTATCTTGTGTTTATATAAAGTGATATGGGAATCTCAAAAGATGTGGCTGGGTTGCTATTTGTGCATCATCATCATCAGTGATTTTGCTAATCTGATATGGATATTTGCCTATAAACAGAGTGATACATTCTCCAATTGCTTCTTGGCTGTTATGCATCTGACTTAAATTTGTGTTATGAATAACAGTGGGAGTTAACTCAGTTTGTCTTTCAGATTCTGGGGTGCATTTTTAAGGCCAGAATGTATTTCAATGTCTTTTTATTTGTAAACTGAGCCAGCTTCACTGAAAAGCTGTTCTGCAACTGCTGAAATCCATGATGTAGTTTTCACGGTCACAGTGGTTATTACCCTGGAAGCGTTTTCCATGGCTGCTTCAATTGCTGCTGAAACTCAGTTAGAGAAACTTTTTTCTCTGAATGCTCACCAGGCTTTTGTTTAACACAACAGGTTAAACTGATGAAATGTCTTTTATTACAGAGAATGGGAAAGAAACAGAAGGTGACACAGGGGTAAGCAAGTCCTTACCAGCTGATGGAATTCAAATTCAATTAGTGCTCTTTGGCATCCGTCACACACATGCCTTAAACAGTTCCATCAAGGCTGAATCATTGCTGCATTACTTCTGCAACTTCATCTTAAGAAAAAAAAGGCAAACCAGAAACCAAATCAGCCACTGAGCAAATAATTTGGTCATCTTTTAGGGTGCTTCATGTTTCCTGTGCATTGTATGTGCAACCAAACAAGAACATCATAGAATCATAGAATGGTCTGTGTTGGAAGGGACCCACATAGGTCATCCAGTCCAACCCCCTCTGCAGTCAGCAGGGACATCCCCATCTAGATCAGGTTGCCCAGAGCCCTGTTGAGCCTCACTTTGAATATCTCCAGGGATGGGGCCTCAACCACCTCCCTGGGCAACCTGTTGCAGTGTTCCACCACCCTCATAGTAAAGAACCTGTTCCTCACATTCAATCGAAATCTGCTGTGCTCTAGTCTGAAGCCATTGTCCCTCATCCTGTCACTGAAGGCCTTTGTAAACAGCCTCTCCCCACCCTTATTATAAGCTTCCTTCAGGTACTGGATGGCTGTTAGTAGGTCTCCCCAGAGCCTCCTCCTCTCCAGGCTGAACACCCCCAGCTCCCTCAGCCTGTCCTTGCAGCAGAGGTGCTCCAAGCCCCTGATCACTCTCATGGCCTTACTCTGGACCTGTTCCATCATGTCCATGTCCTTCCCTCAGTCTGTCCAAAGATGGGCAGTGGTTTGGCAACTTCATCAGCCATCAGTTGTGAACAATTCTCTGCAGTGAAGTAATGTTCAGTCTGTGATATTCAGCAGTGATATTTATTGTTTAAAAGATTTGTCATGAAGGAAAACATCTTTGGTGCTATCTCATCAGTCAAGTTGCTGTCACTGGTAGTACCAAACTGATTTAGGAGAATGAAAATATTTAATTACACATCAATAATTCAGGAGTCCAGAAGACAAAGAGAGGTTTTGAAGCAACATTCCTCAGTCTTACATGTTGACACCAGTGGGATTTTATGTTTTGCACTTAAAGAAACATTTTGGCAGCCAGTGCTGTGCAATAGTTGGCTGAGTAACAGAATGGATTCCTTGCCCTGCTACAGAGCTGTAAATCAAAAATGATCCCACATGGTGGTTTCTCATTTGTGGACTTAGAGCAGGATTGTGGTTGTGAGACAGGGAAGTGCAGCAGAATGAGAATGTGTAGAGATTCCTACAGACTCACACCAAATTCCTTCTTCCTGAAGAAAGAATGCTGCAATATGGTGTCTGATAGCTTTCCCAAAGCTCAACCTGCAGCCTCCCTTACAGCATGCAGGATGCATACAGATGTAGGCAAGCAATGCTGTGCTCATTGTATTGGTCAGTCATTTGTGATCTTTCTCCACAGCAACAAAGGTACCAAAACATCTGTTTTAACCGGCACCCTTGTCCTAGTTTGAAGCCAGACAGATCCTCTGTTGCCCCTGAAAGGGGCAAAAGAATGAACTCACAAATGGATTGCAAAGTGAAGGAAAGTTTCAATGGTAAAGCAATTGCAAAGTATAGTGGCAAAGAATCCCAAAGCCTACAGAGTCCCTTACAGCACACCCAAAGGCCTTCCAACACTTCCCTTCTCCCCATCTGAGGGTATACCCAAAACCCCCAGGGCTCTTTCTTCTCCCCTACTGCTAGGCTAGTCTCAGGCTGGCCAGGTCTGAGACTCCCCCACCGCTTACCCCCACCCCTTCTCCTCCTGGACCTAAGAGGCCTTGAGATACTCCCCCACTGTTACCTGATAGGGAGCATCTCCCATGGGAGCAGAGAGAGAAGAAAGAGGAAGAGAAGGACTTTGCAGATGGATTTATAGGGCACAGGATTTATGGGTATGAAATAGGCTGTTTCCTGTGTCCACCTACTGGGTTGGACACTCAGGACACTGGAGGTGTAACTTATGTGGCAGTAACAGGAGGCACCCAGCCTAAACTGCCACAACCTTTTAAAATGTGGCTTAATCACAGTTAACTAACATGGTCAAATCACCTCTGTCCTTGACTACTCTGGGAGCAAAAGAATGGACACCCTTCCAAATATGATTGCTTTTCCACTATTGTTAAGACTCCTAGCTCATGCCTTCACTGTTCCCTAAAGTCCTTCTTAAACTGAGAGGTCCAGAGCTGGACACAATATTCCAGATGAGGCCTCACCAGTGCAGAGTAGAGGGGGAGGAGAACCTGTCTTGACCTACTAACCACAGCCCTTCTAATACACCCCAGGATGGCATTGGCCTTCTTGGCCACCAGAGCACATTGCTGGCTCATGGTCAACCTCCCATCCACTAGGACCCCCAGGTCCTTTTCCCCTTCACTGCTCTCCAATGTGTATGCAATACACATTACAGTATTGATGTGTTTAATTTATAATGAAGATTGTTGCTTCTTCAGCAGTGGTATCACTTGCTCTATTTCTGTCAGAGCATACATTAAGATGCACCAAGGAACAGCTAAATCTACTGCTCTATTATCTGGCCATCATGTCACATTAGTGTCTTCTGAAGAGTTCTCTGGGTTTCAGATATGATCTTGAATTAAAAATTAAATCCTATGTGCAAAATGTCACTGCTCTGTGTCATCCATCTAGCTTATAAAGAGGTCAGGGTTAGTTCTTGTCCATACCTACATTTTCTCTCATTCTTTTGGGGCATGAGGTTTAGCCCCGTGCAATTGGCTCACACAAATTAGTTGGAGAAAATATGCTTGCAGTCCTACTGAAAAGATAATTGTATATGTTTTTAAGTGGGTCTGTAGTGCTGCATTTTTAATTTGCCAACTCTTCCATCTAGCCTAAGTGTTTTGAAGAGGTTCACTTGAGCCTTATTCAGGTTATTGTCAGCTGCAGCATTCCAATCTCTTAATAGAAGTCCACGATTGCCCTTTCTGATTGTTACAGTTCAACATTGGTTTTGCCCTTTGGGATTGTGAATGTTTGCACTGCCAATGACATCATCTTAAAAAAAACAAAGAGGGACAATTATTTCATGCTGTACTCTGTTTCTGTGTGACACAAGACTGCCAGGTGAAGAAATTAAATTCACATGTATTCACAGAATCACACAGAATCACAGAATCACCAAGGTTGGAAGAGACCTCAAAGATCATCAAGTCCAAACCAGAAATCATTCATATTAAGAACGATGCAAAGATACCTTTGATAGCCTAGTTTGTGCTTCCTTAATACTGCTACAGTTTTGTTTAAATTTGATCACAGAATCCTAGAATGCCTTAGGTTGTAAAGGACATTAGAGATCATCTGCCCCAACCTCCACACCACGGGCAAGGACACCTCTCAACTAGACTCAGCTGCTCAAGGCCTCATCCAGCTTGGCCTTGAACACCACCAGGGAGGAGGCATCCACGACCTCCCTGGGGAACCTATTCCAGAGTCTCACCACCCTTGTACTGAAGAATTTCTTCCTAAGAGCCAGTCTAAACCTACTCTCTCAGCTTCAAATCATTCCCCTTTGTCCTGTCTCTAGACACTCTCATGAAAAGTTCCCCTCCAGCCTTCCTGCAGGATCCCTTTGGGTACTGGAAGGCAGCTCTAAGGTTCCCCTGGAGTCTTCTCTTCTCCAGGCTGAACAACCCCAGCTCCCTCAGCCTATGCTCACAGCAGAGTTGCTCTAGCCTTTGGATCATCCTCATGGCCTTCCTCTGTATTTGCTCCAACAGTTCCATGTACTTGTAATGTGATGGGGACACCAGAACTGGACATAGTAGTCAAGGTGGGGTCTTGCCAGAGCAAAGTAAAGGGGAAGAATCATCCAACAACCCACTTTAAGACACTTTTAAGGCAGCTGTAAGTTTGAAAGTCTGCAGTTTCATAATGATCAATGCACATATTCTAGTACTGGACATCCTCCTAGGAGCTACACTGTAGAACTTGCACACTGCAGGCGTGATGCACAAAGTTACCAGATCTCTGTGGAAGATCTGCTGAAGAAGGTCAGGCTAGATTATCATAATGGTCTCTTGTGGCCTTAGAACATGCCAGCCTATCAGTAACCCCATGTCTAGAAAACCTGCAGCTTCATAACAGAGCACACAAAGCATAACCCAGGGTGTGTTTCTAGTTAAGAACATGCCCACAGCAGGCACTTCCTAAACCAACTTGTGGCAGTAGTCCTGGTGTGGTGGTTTCAGGCTATGCCTTTAATTTTTTTTTTTCCTTACAGATCTTGAACAGAAAATGTTAAAATGCAAATAAATCACTATTGGGTGTAAAGAGGAAAATAAAGATAGTTCTAAACAATCCCTTTGGAGAGTTACTTCCCACTTTCTCGGGCTGGCAGATACTAACTTGGTGCTCTGATTGACCTTCGATGCACTGCTTTTGTTGTGACTGGTATTAACTTCACTGCTTCTGTCCCTTCTGTACAGGGGAATAAGGGGGAGGCAGGGAGGGAGAAGCTAATAGCTTCCCCTAGTCCTTGGTCACAGGGGTTCTTGTGTTGCTTATTAATTGTAAATATCTGTAAATATTGTATATTTGTACATATTCATTGCATCCCATTGCAGATTGTAGTTTTGCTTGTAAATACAGCTTTCATTTACTTCCAACTGAGCTGGTCTGGCAAATTTAATGTTGGGGGAGGAAATGTCAACCCACCACACCTGGAAAGTACTCTGAGATTTCTGATAAAAGGTACCTGCAGTCCAAAATGTCATCAAAGTTTGTACGGTGATCTTCCTCGTCTCCATCACGTCATGAAGTTCAATAAGGACAAGTGCAGGGTCCTGCATCTGGGAAGGAATAACAGCAGGCACCAGGACAGCTTAGGGGCTGCCCTGTTGGAAAGCAGCTCCATGGAGAAAGACCTTGGAGTGCTGCTGGGCAGCAAGTTCTGCATGGGACAGCAATATGCCCTTATGGCCAAGAGAGCCGATGGTATCCTGGGGTGTATCAGGAAAAGTGTGTCCAGCAGGTCTGGGGAGGTTCTTCTCCCCCTCTGCTCTGCCCTGGTCAGCCCTCACCTGCAATACTGTGTCCAGTTTTGGGCTCCCCAATTCAAGAGAGACAGAGACCTGCTGGAGAGAGTCCCATGGAGAGCCATGAGGATGATTAGGGGGCTTGAGCATCTCCCCTATGAAGAGAGACTGAGAGCCCTGGGGCTGTTTAGTCTGGAGAAGAGAAGACTGAGGGGATCTGATCGATGTCTATCAATATCTGAAGGGTGTGTGTCAGGTGGATGGGGCCAAGCTCCTTTTGGTGGTGTGCAGTAATAACACAAGGAACAATAGATACCGAGTTGAACACAGAAGGTTCCATCTCAACGTGAGGAGAAACTTCTTTACAGTGAGGGTGACAGAGCCCTGGAGCAGGCTGCCCAGAGAGGTTGTGGAGTCTCCTTCTCTGGATACTTTCCAGCCCCACCTGGATGCATTCCTCTGCAGACTACCCTGGGTGATCCTGCTTTTGGCAGAGGGTTGGACTTGATGATGGCTGAGGTCCCTTCCAACCTCTGATGTACTGTGATACTGTGATCTAAGTGTGGGAAGATGCTGCTGTGTATCAGGAGCAGGGCTGTTGCGTGGCTTTCTGAAAGCTGTGCAACATAGGACAGTGTTTGCCTATGAGCTGTTTCCCTTGCATTTCATTCTTTGGTCATAGAGCCGGAGTTCCTTTGTGCTGGGATTTGTCTATTCTTGCATGTGGTTCATTTTGCTCAGTAAAACTCCAAACGGTTCAATCCTTCTGCGTGTGTAGTACTGGGAGCTACTAATTTGCTTTGCACTGAAGTTCCCAGAAGCTGGGTACCTCATTTCATGCTCAGGTATGCAGCGGGCAGGAGTGAGTCATTCCTCTAGTCAGCCTCCTGCACGGTAATGATCCTTTTCCTGCAACTAGCAGAACGAGTCACACTAAATGCCTGTTGTTTTGGAGAAAAGGAATGGGCTTCCTGTGTCTTGATCCATCCTGTAAACACTGCTGTAAAGAAGGAAGGGATGGCCACTTAAGAAGGTATTTCCAGGGAGACCAGTGAATAGGATTAAAATGTTATTAGCTTCACTAACAAAGATCTTTGGCGATCATAAGGGATTTATAAAGCACAGAGGTTGTTAATGTCTGATTCTGACTTATGTAAGGCCTTTCTACGTCACAGAATCACAGAATCCCAGAAAGATGCAGGTTGGAAAAGACCCTCAGGATCACCAAGGCCAACCCAGAACCCTACTCTACAAGGTTCACCCCTAAACCATAGCCCCAAGCACCACATCCAAACCACCTTTAAACTCATCCAGGTCACTCCACCACCTCCCTGGGCAGCACATTCCAATGCCTGACCACTCTTGCTGGGAAAAAAATTCTTCCTAATGTCCAGCCTAAACCTACCCTGCTGCAGATTGAGGCTGTTCCCTCTTGTTCTATTACCTGTGAGAAGAGACCAGCACCAGCCTCTCCACAACTTCCTTTCAGGTAGTTGTAGAGAGCCATGAGGTCTCCCTTCAGCCTCCTCCTTTTCAAACTAACCATTCCCAGCTCCTCCAGTTGCTCTTCACCAAATTTATTCTCCAGGCCCTTCCCCAGCTTCCTTGCCCTCCTCTGCACTGGCTCCAGCACCTCCACATCTCTCTTGGATTGAGGTGCCCAAAACTGGACTCAGTGTAGCCTCCCCAGAGCTGAATACAAGGGGACAATCACCTCCCTACTCGTACTGGACACAGCATTTCTAATGCCAGCCAGGATGCCTTTGGCTTTCTTGGCCACCTGGGCACACTGTTTGGTCAGCAACTGGAAAGATCTATGTGGCCATTGATTGAATGGAACTCATTTTAATTTGCAGTGATTCTTGCACTCTGGACAGGGTGGTCATGCATGATGACTGTGTTTTGGATCTCCATCCACCTCTCAGAGGAGGCATATGTGCTATATACATACTCAGGGTGTAAACACATGCCTGTCACTGCCTGCTAGTTCCTAAGCAGCAAGTGCAACTCATAGTCTGCTGCTGCTGCTTAGGAGAGCTCCAAATCACTATGAAAACTCTCTCTGGATCAGCAGACTGCTGTGCACTTCGCAGGTTGAGGGAGAAAAATGGTGGGGTTTGTTGTGTTTATTTTCTAACCCAGAGGCTTCAGGAAGGTCAGGCCTTCAGTGACAGTCATTCAGCCAGACCACAACATTCTTCTCAGTGGGGACATTTAATTGTCTTTTGGGTGAGGCTGTCCTGCATGAAGGGCTCTGCTGGGAGAGGTGAGTACTTGTAACTTCAAGTCCCTTGTGCTCCTTGACCAAACACCCTTATTTCGGTAGCCTCACTGCAGCTGTGGGTCTAGTCCTGAACCAGATGGGAAATGCTTGACGCAATGCCTGGCAAAGGGAACAGCAGCTGGATCAGCTTCCCTACACAACCCTGCTCACAACAGCTCTGCACATCAAGCCTCTGACTCCAGAGCCAGCCATTTTCCTTCTGTTTGCAGTGAGGAGATATCAGCCTGGGTGTAACCTCTCTCCTGAGACGCCACCAGCCTGCTGCCAAGCTGTAGCTGTTCTCCTTGCCTGGGAAGAGGAGACTGAGAGAAACAGAAAACAAACTGACAGAGCAAAGGACACCTATGTGAGGTCAGAGCTGAGAGGAGCCCGGGCCCTCTGAATCTCCATCACCCCTCCTCAAATATTGCTGTCCCCAGGAGACACAGCTGTGCTTTTGACAGTCTTCTGGTTTAATTTGCAGGTGTTAATTACTGTGGGATAGTATTCCAATTGTAATCAAAGAAGAAAACATCAACCCAGCCTGTGCTGTTTTTATTTAGGAGGAAATGAGTGTGAGGTATGGCAGGGAGTAAGTGAATGGTTTTACATCTATTCTGTTTGCTTTTTATATTCTCCATATCTTCTTCTTCTTGCTGAAACAATAACTGAGAAACAGGCTGGTGAAGCAGAGCTTCTGAAAACCCTTTTTAGAGAACAGGTGGGAAGGAGGGATCCCACATGTTCACGGGAATGCTGAGAAGCAGCAGCTCAAAATGACAGCCAGCTGAGGAACGACAGGATTCAGAGGTGGGGCATGAACATCAGCATGAGCATGAGACTGAGCTGGAAAGGACAGGAAAAAAATGAAGAGCGATTGAGAATTAAGAACAAAGAAGGAAACCAAAGCACATTGTCAAACCTTTCCAATGATCAAGTCTGATTCTAGGTGTTTTCCTCTTACTGCCCCAGTTGTGCATTTCAAGTTTAAATTTGTGCCCCTCTGCTCAGCCCTGGTGAGACCCCACCTGGAGTACTGTGTCCAGTTCTGGAGCCCCTATTACAAGAGGGATGTGGAGGTGCTGGAAGGTGTCCAGAGAAGGGCCACAAGGATGATCAGAGGGCTGGAGCTCCTCTCCTATGAGGACAGACTGAAGGAGTTGGGGCTGTTCAGTCTGCAGAAGAGAAGGCTCTGAGGTGACCTAATTGTGGCCTTCCAGTATCTGGAGGGGGCCTACAGGAAGGCTGGGGAAGGACTTCTCAGGATCTCAGGTAGTGATAGGACTAGGGGGAATGGAATGAAGCTGGAAGTGGGGAGATTCAGGCTGGCTGTGAGGAGGAGGTTCTTCACCATGAGAGTGGTGAAGCCCTGGAATGGGTTGTCCAGGGAGGTGGTTGAGGCCCTGTCCCTGGAGGTGTTTAAGCCCAGGCTGGATGAGGCTCTGGCCAGCGTGATCTAGTGTGGGGTGTCCCTGCCCATGGCAGGGGGGTTGGAACTCGATGATCCTTGTGGTCCCTTCCAACCCTGACTGATACTATGATACTAATTCTTCCTGAGGTAAAGTTAAAAAAAAAAAAAGAAAAAAGGCAATGTTCTTTTCCCTCCACGCCTGGTAATGATGCATGATGCAGCTCACAGCAGCAGCTGAAACAGGCAAGGTGTGGGTGTGAGCAGGTACAGGAGATCAGCACCTGCTCTTCTGTCCCCTGGCTCCTGCGGCAGAGGGAGGTTTGCCTCAGTGAAGCTGGAGCCCTATGTGGGAGAGAGCAGGAAAATAAGCAGCCCCACAAATACAGCTTCCAGTCAGGTTGTACTCAACTTTCTCACAGGTTAAGAGAATGAGGTGCAGTTTGCTTCCCACTCCAACTTGCTCCTCTGTCACTTGCTGGATGTCACAGCTTCTCCTGTCATGGGGGTTGTGCCCCGTTCCTTCTGCTTTCAGGGCCCAGCAGACCCACTGCTCCCCAAGCTGCTCTACCAGCACAGCCTGACGGGAGCAGGACACCGGCTTCCTGAGTGGAGAGAGACAAGGGGCCAGGGCTGCCCCTCACTTCTGCTGAGCCAGGAGAGGATGTGTTGGGTCAGCACATCCTGCTAGGCTCACACGCTTCCTCCTGGGCCCTGTGCCCAATTCTGTTGCAACTGAGCCCAGACCTGATGCACCTCCTGTTTTGGGACCTCTCCTACCTGTGTCATGACTCAGCTGGGAGACTGTAACGCTTCAAAATGCTTGAAGCGTTTCCAGCAGAAGCTGGGCCAACAGAAAAGGTAAAGGAAAGCCTGGGTGCTGGGGGTGGGGCTGTTAGCTGCCATAGGCGGCCAAGAGCTCCGGCTCCGGGTTTTTGTTGCAGCTGCCCCGAGCAGGCTCCGGCTCCGGCGCCCGGTTTTGCGTGCGGCTCCCGTTGCCGTGAGCGGGCGGAGGAGGCGCCAGCTCCGGCCGTCGGGCGGGCGTGGATCCGGTGCCGGGTTTTGGCCGGCGCCGGCTGGGGAAGTTGCCGAAGTTGGGCCGTGAGTGCCGTGCCCGCGGAGCGTCCTTCCTGCGGCCCGGCCGGTGCATGATGGAAGCAGCATGGCCGCCCACCTCTCCCTGACACAGGTACCTCCCGGCGTCCTCCCCCCGCTCAGGCATGGGGCTCTCCGCCCCTGCCCGCCGCTCGCCTCCCTCCGCCGGTGTGCTGCGAGGCCTGGTGCCTCCCGGGGTTCGGACAGGAGCAGGGCCTGAAGCTGCCCCGGTCCCGTGGCGCTGGGGTGGGTGGCGGGGCGCTTCGACGCCGCTGGGGAGCGGCTGGGTGCTTGCTAGGGGGCCCCAGGGCGGCGCGGCTTTGTGTGCTGTCCGCCGCCGCCCCTCAGCCCTGCCCCGCCGCGCTAACGGCCGCGCTAACGGCCGCCGGCGCTGTCAGGCGGCGGCTGAGGCGCGCCTGGTGCGGGCACGGTGTCTCTGTGGGAGAGAGGGGCAGCGGCGGCTGGAGCTCAGCCCCGAGCCGCCGGCCGGGGGTGCCGCGGGGCGGTAAGCGAGATCGTGCCCGCCTGCAGCTGCCTCTGCCCGGGAGCGGGAGCGGGGAGCCCGGCCCGCCGGAGCGTGGCTGGGGAGCGGCTCAGCGGCCGGGCAGCACCACGGTCGCGCCTGGCAGCCCGCAGAGGTCTGGGCTGCGGCGGCTGTAATCGCGGTTGGTCTTTTTGTCTTCTAGGCATGGGGCGCCAGGTTTAAAGAACAAGAAAATCCTCCCCGTAGATTTAGAAGGCAGGTGGTCAAGTCGGAGGCGAGGGCAGTGTTCGCTGAGGGTTTGAAACGCGATACCCCTGGGTTGGGTAACTCTGCCCCGGTGCCTAAGCGGGCAGCCGCCTGCCCAAGCTCCCTGCCCGCTTCCCGGAGCCCGGCAGGTGACAGCGCGGGGAGGAACCGGGACGGGCGCTCTGGAGGCAAGTGGCAGCCTGTTAATGGGCAGTATGCAAGATTAGTTTGTAAGGGAGAGCTAAATTCCTTGTTTTAACAGAAGCTTGACTCCGAAGATAGTGCTTGGAAGTAATTTCATCCTTTTGGAGAGGGGAGCAGGACAGAGACCCATGGTGTAAGGACGGGGTGTTTGCAGACTGCCTCTGCAGGTGCCTAGTAGTGAACAACTTTTGGGGTGATAGTCCTAAGGTTTGGAGAATCTTGGCACCATTTCATGCTCAGGTGTCCTCCCTTTGACAAAACCTTCATTGCTTTCATTTTTTTTCCTCGTGGTAGTAGCATGTCTTCATACAAGTTATTCTGTGCTGTTAGGACTACGCTTAATTCCCTGGAGAGTTGATCGCTAATAAACTGTAGGATTTGGTGCTTTTTGTTGGATTGTTTGTTTCTTTTAGCAGTGACATGTGGAATTTACATTTTTGCCTGACATAAGCCTGAGGTGGGCCTGTGGGTGCACGAGTTATGTTTTGGGATGCTTGGCTGTGACGATCAGTTGTCACGGGTACAGAAATTGCAGCAGGCGAATGGGGGTGAGTGGCTTAAGCGTACAGAAGTAAACTTTCAGAGGTGGCAGCAAGGCTTCTCATCTTGCAGTTACTTATGTCACTAGCTTTTCAAGACACTGAAAAGATGAGCTTCCAATATGTGGAGAAAGCAAATGTCTTTAAAGGTGTGAAGATTTCTGTTGATGAAGTGTAGTGCCTGCTTTAATATTAAAAGTCAGGTTAGCCTTTTCGGTGTTTCTTTTCCAACATTATGTTCAAACAAAAGGTCAATGTTTAAAACATCTCCTTAACTGGGGAGAAAAAAGTGTTTTCCTACACCAGCAACCTTAATTCTGTTAGCCTAAAGTCATAGGATATTTTGGCTTTTTATCTGGGGAGAGGAGTGTCTGCTCTGGTGTGTTCTACAGCAAGACATAGGCTCTGCTTATGGGCTCTGTAATCCTTTCATTGTAGAGTTTGTTTACTTTTTCTAGTCACATGGAAGGGGAGCTAAATACAAGTGTGATAATGTTGACAGAAGCAGAAAAATCACCAGTATCCTTAAAACCATTGTGCCTGTGGCTTACACCAGTGGCTCAATTGAGGAAGCTTTCTCTGTTGACCATTTGTGGGGGGGGTTCTGACTTCTGGAATTTCAGGCTTGTGAAAAACCCTAACAAATTAAGTGTTCTAAATTTTATATGGGTATGAGGAAGTGAAAATGACATGGGGGCAGGGAGACTGACTGCAGTTAGATCAGTTACTAACTCCAGCAATAAAAAGTATGCAGATAGGGCCAGCAGATCGAGGGAGCTTCTTCTCCCCCTCAACTCTGTCCTAATGAGACCTCACCTGGAATATTGCATCAAGTTCTGGACTCCCCATTTCAAGAGGGACAGGGATCTACTGGAGAGAGCCTAATGGAGGGCTATGAGGATGATGAAGCACTGCCTGGTGAGGAGAGGCTGAGGGACCTGGGCCTTTTGAGTCTGGAGAAGAGAAGACAGGGAGGGGATTTAATAAATGCTTATAAATATCTGAGGGCTGGGTGTCAAGAGGGAAGACCACATGCAGAGAGTACAAGGCATGTTAACCTGCAGTCAAGCTCACAACTGTCACATTTTCTTTTCCCCTCCCCATGTTTGTTTTGACTGCCATTTAAGGTGGCTAGGAAGTAGGGTATTTCCAAATGAGACTAGGGTATTTTCAGATGGCTTTGCAGCTGCAGTGCCTGAGAGGGCTGCACATCCTTCATTTGAGTATCAAAGCTCTGTTTAAATAATTTGGAACTTTTACTAATCAACCAACAGAATAAAATTAGCATCAAAAAGTACTTCAGGACTGTATTTGCTTCAGCTGTAGTAAAACTGATTACACCAACTGTGCTTGAAAGAGTGTTGCAGACTGAAGGCGACGATCTCCCCCTCCTCCTCCCAGTTCAGTAATAATCAGCAGCATCTTCTGTCTTCCCATTTTGAACCCATCCTGCAGCATCTGGTTGCCACTTGCATTTGTTCAGTAAGGGTTATGGTCTGAGCATAACTGTCAATTTAACAAAGGACCTCTAAGGAAACTTCTACCAACTGAAAGTTTAACTGTGGCTGTTTGGAACCAAGGCAGCACCAACGGTGAGGAGGAACCCCCTCCTATCTCACACATTATCATCTGTTTTCAGAAGACTCAAATTAAGCTATAGCCAAGATGAGAAGTTGTATGTTTCACCTTCTGAGAATGATTGCTTACCTGGCCTGTGTCATTTAGGGAGGAAGAGCAGAAAAGTGTGTCCAGCAGGTCCAGGGAGGTTCTACTCTGCCCTGGTGAGACCTCACCTGGAATATTGCATCCAGTTCTGGGTTCTCCAGTTCAAGAGGGACAGGGACCTAGTTGAGAGAGTCCAAAGGAGGGCTGTGAGGATGCTGAAGGGACTGGAGCACTGCCTGATGAGGAGAGGCTGAGCGCCCTGGGGCTGTTTAGTCTGGTGGGGGGAAGACTGAGAAGGGATCTGATCAATGTCTACAAATATCTGAGGGCTGGGTGTTAAGAGGGAGGGGACAGGCTCTGCTCAGTTGCACCCTGGAACAGGACAAGGGACAATGGATATAAATTACAGCACAGGAGGTTCCACCTCAACATGAGGAAGAACTTCTTCCCTGTAAGGGTCCCAGAGCACTGAAACAGGCTGCCTGGGGAGGCTGTGGAGTCTCCTCCTGCGGAGACTGTCAAGCCCTGTCTGGATGCATTCTTGTGCAACTTGTGCTGGATTCTATGGTCCTGCTCTGGCAGAGGGATTGGACTCAATGATCTCCAGAGGTCCCTTCCCACCCCTAACATCCTGTGAGTCTGTGAAAAGTGAAGATGTGGGAGATGCATGTTGAGAGTGGGGGAGTTGCTGCTGTTGGATGAGGACATTCAAAAGCTTCTTGTTGCTCCTGAAAATTGAACTTGTGGCTTATTCTGAAACACTGCCTCTGTGTGCTGGAGGGGGAGGGAAGCTCACAGTTCAGGACAGAATGATAAATCAAAATGTAGGGAGAACAGGATGGTAACTTCTGGTGTTTGTCTTCCTTATGTCATGAAACACTTTTTGTGAAAAATGTGGTGGTCACCTTAAAGTAGTTAGGAGCCAACTTGCTTAATGCACCTAAGTCATGCCAGTTTGTATCCTGATGAGCTGCAGGTCTCACTTTAAACCTCAGGCCAGATCATTGTGCTGTGCTGTTGAAGGGAAGCATAATAGAGTAGAATTAACCAGGTTGGAAAAGACCTTCGAGATCATCGAGTCCAACCTGTCACCCAACACCTTCTAATCAACTAAACCATGGCACCAAGTGCCCCATCCAGTCTCCTCTTAAACACCTCCAGTGATGGTGACTCCACCACCTCCTTGGGCAGCACATTCCAATGGCCAGTCTCTCTTTCTGTGAAGAATTTCTTCCTAAGATCCAGCCTAAACCTCCCCTGGTGCAGCTTGAGACTGTGTCCTCTTGTTCTGGTGCTGCTTGCCTGGGAGAAGAGACCAAACCCCACCTGGCTGCAGCCTCCTGTCAGGTAGTTGTAGAGAGCAAGAAAGTCTCCCCTGAGCCTCCTCTTCTCCAGGCTAAGCAACCCCAGCTCCCTCAGCCTCTCCTCATAGGGCTTGTGCTTCAGACCTCTCACCAGCTTTGCTGCCCTTCTCCTGACATGTTCCAGCAGCTCAGCATCTTTCCTAAACTGTGGGGCCCAGAACTTAAGCTGAGGCTAAGCTGGACAGAAGCCTGTCTAATGCACACAGAGCCAGGTTAACGTCTTGGTGCAGGATGTCAGTGCTGCAGAATGAGTGACACTGTCACAGTCATGTATGTGTTACATGTAGTGTAGAGCCAAAGCTTTTGAGGTCTCTGGCCAAGTTCTGATTTTTATTTTATCTTATTTTTTTTTTTAATGTACCAACAAAATGGTAAAATCAAGACCTTGGCTTATTCTCTTTACTGCTGAGATCCTTTCTGCCCTCCATGGAAGATGAGACAATCCAAGTACACAGTTGTGTGCGTGTTTTAACTTGTGGGTAGTGGAGGCAGGTAGGACTTAATTTTGTGATGGGTGTTGTATCAACTGTGTTAGAGTAGCTGCATCTAGAGAGGAGATGGAGCAACTCTTTCATGCTACTCTTTCATACCTCCAGGCTTTGTTCAGCCCTGGTTAGAAGATGGTGGAGGTTTCCTGGGGTGATTTGGAAATGAAACTGAACCATTCTGAATTATGCAGTGACAGATACCTAAGCAGAGAGAAGGCAGTGGAGTCCCTGTGCATGGTTCAGCTGTTCAGTGAGAATGAAAGTGTTGAGTTTGAGAAGTACTTGGTAATTTTTGTACACAAATTTAGAGTAAATGCTTTATTATCTTTACTTGTGTTCTTGCTGTAGGAGATGTGCAGGCTTCTATGATGGAAAGTGATAGAAAGCTTTGCCATGAAACTTCAGATGAGGCAGTAAAGCAAGAGAGGGGGAAAAGACAAATGGATTGGTGTTTGTAAAGGGCATTGTAAGGAAACCAGCTTGCCCTGAACTTCCCTCATTTTGTCTGGCTGACTGACTGCCTGGGGAACACTTACAACCAGATTGGGTACTTTGACCTGGAAACTCCTAAAACGAATCCTAGAGCTTTGCATCATGGTAGAATAGAGTATTTTTGATCTTAATCAAGATGGAATAGCTTGCTTCTCCTCTTTCTCCTTTGGGTTGGAAGAGGAAGGTGTGGTTTTGTTGGTGGTTTTGGTTTTTTCCAGCTTTTGTTTGTTTGTTACACTTTTTTGTGCAAAGGAAGCTTGTGGATGGATGGAGTGGGCAGACTGGGAGTCATACCTTATTACACTTAAATGCATGTGTGCCAGAGGGATGAAAACATGGGGCTCTAAAAGCTTGATTGACAACAGAAGATGAAAAACCTGAGTGCTGCTGTTCCTGAAGGTGTTGTGATTTCTAGGTCAGCACTCTCAAGTTCATAGGTTTGCTGCAAAGGTTATAATGACTACAACAGCTGCTGCTCTCATGAAGTGAGAAACTTTTAAATGGGATCATCATAATGTTTCTGTTTTTCTGGCCTGTGGAGTCTGAACTTTTCTATCTCCTTCCTTTCCTCACTGTGAATGGATTGAATTTGCTCTCTGCAACTGGTTGTTACAAATCCTGTGGAAAGAATTTTGCCAGGTAGGTTGTACAGCAACACTGTGAAAGATCTTGAGCGTTGCTCTTCTTATCCCAGAAGAGTATCTGAGACTGTAGTTGTATCTGTTGTTTTTGGTGATGTGTACTTTAAGTCTGGCACTAGTAAAACACCTTGGGAAAGGTCTTCACTGCTGTTATTTCATTTGGTGTCACAGGAAATTCTAGTGACTGCTGTGATACTGATGTTCATAGGATCACAGGATGTTAGGGGTTGGAAGGGACCTCTGGAGGTCGAGTCCAACCCCCCTGCCAGAGCAGGACCATGGAATCTAGCACAGGTCGCACAGGAACATACCCAGATGGGTCTTGAAAGTCTCCAGAGAAGGAGACTGCACAGCCTCTCTGGGCAGCCTGTTCCAGTGCTCTGGGACCTTCACAGTGAAGAAGTTCCTCCTCACATTGAGGTGGAACCTCCTGTGCTGTAGTTCATATCCATTACCCCTTGTCCTATCCCAGGGTGCAACTGAGCAGTGGCTGTCCCCATCCCCCTGGCCCCCAGCCCTCAGATATTTATAGACATTTATTAAATCCCCTCTCAGTTTTCTCCTCTCCAGACTAAACAGCCCCAGGACTCTCAACCTCTCCTCATCAGGCAGTGCTCCAGTCCCTCCATCATCCTTGTAGCACTCTGTTGGGCTCTGTTGAGTAGATCCCTGTCCCTCTTGAGCTTGGAGCCCAAAAGTGGGTGCAGTATTCCAGGTGAGGTCACAGTATCACCAAGGTTGGAAGAGACCTCAAAGATCATCGAGTCCAACCTATCACCACAGACCTCATGGTCTCACCAGGGCAGAGTAGATGGGGAGGAGAACCTCCCTGGATCTGTTGGACACACTCCTGTTAATGCACCCCAGGATATGGTTGGCTCTGTTGGCCACAAGGGCACGTCACATGTTAAAATGAATATTGGGAACACTGCTGAAATGAAAAAGAATTACTGGTGTGTGCTCTCAAGTGCTGAACAAAAAGATTGTTTTGCCTGCAGTGTTTTCATTGCAGGACTTGAACAGAATGTTTCCTGTTCAGGAGTGCCAATGATCAGTTTGGCTGTGGGAATGAAAGAAACATTTGGCTGAACAAAGGGTGATACTGGGCAAGAGGGATGATGCATGACAGCTGAGACTTTCAGCACATGTGCTGGCCAGCTCTGTTCTGGTTTTCTTCTCATAGCTTTGATTTGATTCTCTGCCTACATTTCCACACTGTAATGAAATAAGACTTGGTAAATAAAAGATGTGAGTATTTAGAACTCTCCCTCTAGAATGCTGTTCAAAGTGTGGCTGAGTTGGTCAGTTGTGCTCACAGGTCTGAGCTAGAACAGAAGCAGTTCTCTATTCAGGGATTTTACTTTTCAGGTATATCTCTTCTCAAAGTGACTTTGCTTTCTGTTGTCAATGGCAAGATTTTGCAGTCAGTGTCTGCTTCTAGAAGTGGTGGTGTCTGATGTTTATGGTAACTGCCAAGGGCTGGTATGTAGAAATGCTCTTGCCTATGCTTCTGTAGAGACCAAGCTCAGTGCTAAGTCTTGTGTGCCATGGTATGGGGGTCATAAGGAAAAGGGTCTTAAGTATGTAAAGCAGTTTCACTTGTGGGGAGGAGTGAACAGGGCAGGTGACCCAAACCTAATGAACAAAATACTCCCTTCCATGTGTGTCATACTTAGTATAAACCTGAGGGATCACAAGGGTCAAACCCTCTTGTACTATGGCCAGTGTCTGAGGAGGACTCTCTTCTGCCTTTGATCCCCACCTGTGAGCTCTCAAATCCATTTTCTGAATCCCATTCCCGTCTGCTGCTGAGTCCAGCCTGGACTCTAGGGGAATTTGATATTTGTTCTCTCTATACATTTGTAAATATTTAATTAGTTTCTTATTAACATCATTTTCTTTCTGTTGATACTGTTTTATTAGAGCTGTTCTAGTTTCCACACACCCCCTGACCTGTTAGTCTCTATCCCTTACTCTTTTTCCCTTCTGGGAAGAGAGAGGAGCTAGCATCATTGAGTGCCTGGCTCAGCCTTGAGCCTTAACATAAGTGCAGTGTTTGGGGTTTTGTTCAGAAAATTCAGTGTGGTTTGGAGTGTGCCAGAAAGGGATTGGAAGTGGTGTTTGTTGTGCTGGTGGTGTGGTGGTGAGAGGTTTGGCAGAACTTGGGTGTATTCATTTGGCTATTTTAAGGGATGTGTCAGTGCATGCTTCCTTGATGACTGAACTTCTTTGGGTACCAGAGCAAAGTCAGACCCAGGTTAAGCTGTGTAAATGGAGGTGTTACAGTGAATACCAATCATGGTTTCTCAGCAGACATAATAATGCAGGAGATACTTCCCTCACCCCTCCCTGATAAACTCACTGGCCGTTCCCCCACTAGTACAGATTAGGAGGTGATCTGCTAGGGAGCAGCCCTATGGAGAAGAACCTGGGAATCCTGGTGGACAAAAAATTCTTCCTGAGTCAGCAATGTGCCCTTCTGGCCAAGGCAGAATGGGATCCTGGCTTGCAGTAAGAGGAGTGTCCAGCAGTTATTAGTATATGGTGGCTCAGTTGATAGCGCATCAGACTCTTGATGGCAAGGTCTTGAGGTCAAGCCTGCAGTGGGCAGTAGTGTCCTCCCTACTCTAGTCATGAGGTCTGTGGTGACAGGTTGGACTCGATGATCTTTGAGGTCTCTTCCAACCTTAGGAATACTGAATAGATCCAGGGAGGTTCTCCTCCCCCTCTGCCCCAGTGAGATCTCCCTTGGAATATCACGTCCAGTTCTGGGCTCCCCAGTTCAAGAGGGACAGGGATCTGCTGGAGAGAGTCCAACAGAGGGCTGCAAGGATGATGAAGGGATTGGAACACTGCCTGATGAGGAGAGGCTGAGAGCCCTGGGGCTGTTTAGTCTGGAGAGGAGAAGACTGAGAGGGGGTTTAATAAATGTCTATCAATATCTGAGGGCTGGGGGTCAGGAGGGAGAGAGCAGGGTCTGCTCACTTGCACCCTGTGATAGGACAAGGGGCAATGGACATAAAGTACAGCACAGGAGGTTCCACCACAACATGAGGAAGAACTTCTTCCCTGTAAGGGTCCCAGAGCACTGGAACAGGCTGCCCATAGAGGTTGTGGAGTCTCCTTCTCTGGGGACTTTCAAGACCCATCTGGATGCATTCCTGTGTGACCTGTGCTAGTTTCTATGGTCTTGCTCTGGCAGGGGGGTTGGACTCGATCTCCAGAGGTCCCTTCCAGCCCCTAACATCCTGTGATCCCTCTGCAACTGTAAGCAAACAAGCAACCAACCAACCCCAAAACAGCAGAGAATCAGAAACATTGTGTGGCTCTAGAAGAAACTGCCTGTCCCGAGGGCAGTGTGCTTACTGAGCAAGCAAGGTGCCGAGCTCTGAAGGAAAGTTCTGTGATTTCTAGCAGTTCTCTGTCATTCTTCTTTCACCATGTTCTGGTGATACTGTAGTTGAGCAGGATCACGCTGAACCCTTGATTCCTACCAAGCATCTTCTTTCAGTGTTCTTTGCTACCTGGCACTTGGGAGCACCCGAGAGCCTGGCCGAAAGAGCAGCTGCGTTAGCTGTCGCCGCGCGAGAATGTGTGTGGCCTTTCTTGAGTTGTAACCGTTTGTGCCTGCTGTAGTAAAGTCTCTCCTACAGCTGTGTCATTTACAGCTCTGCAGGACTCTTGGTCTCCATATTTCACTGCAAGCTTCCAAATTTTCAAGTCAAGCTAGCTTGTTGGATTTGGTTTGTACCAAGGTCTGTAAATCCTAGGCTTTAAGACGATGTTCCCCTGGAGGGAGAGACGTGGGTTTTTGGATTGTACTTGTGTTAGGTGGTTTGGGTTTTTTTGTGTGGGTATTGTGTAATAAACTTTTATTATGCTCAGTTCCTCCAGCTGGGTTTGTGAGGGCAGCACATTGCATAAATGCACCCAGCTGTGTGTGCAGTCTTGGGGCTAGGCGGCAGGAGTCTCATGCAAACGGTGTCCGGGTTTGTGCCCCTGACAGTCCATTTCCTGGGAGTGTATTTGGTGTAGGCCACGATGTTAAGTTTTCTGAGGTTTCAGGCCTCACGGACTGAGTGCTTTAAAAAGCTGGTAAGGAAGGTCTGTGCCATCCTTGTTCACCTAGGTTTAGGTGAGCACTGTGTCTGCTAGATGGCAGTGCAGTTAAAGGAGATGTTACTGCAAGGGTTCCAGTTAGAAAATACCTCAGTTTAAATGCTGCTCTGTCTTTATTTGGTAGCATTGCTGTGGGTTCGGTTATGAATCCAGGAGTTCATTTGTGTATCTGAGAACTGCATATCATGCTGAAATCAAAAGAATGATGTACTGGATACCAAAACAAAACTTTATTGCTTTGCACTCATTAGAGAGTGCTTCCTAGCCTGCATCATTTCAGGTCTCTTCTTTTGCCTGTAGATGATCTTGCTCAAGAATTCTTGTTTCGTAGTGCTTACCCTGCTGACCTGTCTGGTGATGATCTGGTACTGGTCAGTATCACTGAGCTCAAAACAGGACCTTGGTCTTGTGGAAGCTGCAGCATGAAGAGCTGTGGTGGACCTCAAATACCATTACAGAAGTGCTTAATGCTTGTTTGAAGATGAGTAAGAAGAGGTTTAGCTACTTTTCTAGGGAGAGGGGAATAGAGATATGGATCCTTAGGGCTAATTCTCTCTCTCTCTCTTTCACAGCTGTCGAGTGCAAATCCGGTGTATGAGAAGTTCTACCGGCAGGTGTGTATCTGCTCCTTGGGGTTGGCTTGAAATGAAGTCAGATTCTTTGGCTGTGGACAGCAGCATGGCCAGATGTGCATAAACAAATGTTCAAGGACAATTGTTTTGCTTCACAAGTTGTTTCTGTAGTAACTGATGTGTCTGAGCTGTATCAGTGGAACTTTAATACTGGTTGTATGATGGCTTGCTTACTTTGCTGGGGAGCTGCCTGTGGTGGGTTTGGGAATTACACCCCTCCCCCCCATGAATGTTGAGAATAAATCACCAGACTAGCTCAGAAGGTTTGGAAGCAAATGAAACTATCTTTACAAGCAAACTACAATCTAGAAATATGAAATGCAATGAGTATGTACAAAATATATTCACAATTTATAAATAACACCAAGACCCCTCTGGACAAGCCAGGGGGCTACCAACAGCTTCCTTCTCCCTCCCCACCTTTTCCCCCTTTCCTCCTTGTACAAGGGAAAGAGGAGAAAGCAGTTAGTATAGCCTGCTAGTACTTAGCAACACCAAGGAACACAGCCAAGGTCAGCAAAGCTAAGCAAAGGACCAGCTAGTAGCAGCTAGAGTGAAGAGCTGAAAAGAGACAGAAATGTTTATGCACTACTTTTTATCCCTATTAGCAAGCCAACAGAATTATTTAGACCTTACCATTATTTTTCTTTTACATCCAGTGGTAATTTATTGACCTTTAACTGTTTTCTACTCAAGGTCTCTGGAATGTTCCTAGGCACCAGGTATGTGTGACATACATCACCTTACAGCTAGAGCAGGCTGTTAGCTCTTGGAGTGGAGTAGACTCTTGCAAAATACTCTCTTGGTACATTCTTTGTTGCCTTGTACAAATAAAGCTGTGTTTCTTGAGTTTGTAGTGCAGTTAGTGTTACACAAGTCTTGTATCTCTTGCCCAGAGTGTCCCCAGGGGTTCTTACAGGATGCTGCAAGAAGTGAAATTTGGATGGAAGGCCACTGAATGCCAAAGGAATGTGTGCAGTGTTTGCAGCTTCACTCAAAAGATACAAATCTTTAGACTTCAATCTAAAAATAATAACATTGATTTTATTTATCACCTCACTTTCATATTCAGGCACACCAGAAATAAATAAGGTGCAGTAATTCAAATGAAACTTTTTTGTTCAGAAAGAGCTGTTTCAACTACTCTGCTCATGGCAGTGTGCTGTATTCTGTGCATAATGCACATTGTTGTGCAAACAGGTAAGGTGGAAGCTTTTCAGGCAAAGCAAACTGAATCAGTGACTGTCTAAAACAGCTCAATAGATTGATTTTCTTAATAGAAGGATCTGATGAGTAATTGATGAATCCTTGGGGGGGGGAGGGGGAGAATTAAATAAAGGGGGGGGGGGGGGGGACATACAAAACCAAACCAAACCAACACATGGGAAGTTCTTTTCATTGTGCAGCTGCCAATTTTCCTGCCTCTTTGTCCTAAACCAGGATATATTGTGCATGACCTCTTTATTTCTTTGGAGTGTCAACATTAGGATGTAAGTTTATCTGCTGGGGAAGAGAGAAGGCCATGGTTTCTATCCACACTCTAGTTTTGGATTGTGCTTAGAGGATTAGCACATAAATCAGCTGTTGAAGCGTGTCCTGTGATGCCTGGGAAGTTTATGCTCCCTGTTTGATTTGAGCAAGAGTTGTTCTCCACTACAGGAGAGTAGCAGGTTTGAAATTGCTAAACCAGAAGAGAGTTTACTGTGGTCCAAGTTTAGGTAGCTCCTAAAGATTGAAGAAGACAGTACCACCCTCACAATGTTCTCCTCCTGTTTGGTGGACCAATCCATCGGTAGGCATTGGATTAAAGGCCTTAGGAGAGTTTCTGATGTCATGGTGGTCATTACAAGTGTGGTGGGTTGAAGTTACCCCTCAACTAATGGGGTGAAAACTACCCCCAAAATAAATTGCCAGACCAGCTCAGGTTGGGATGGGAGCAAATGGAGCTCTGTTTACAAGCAAATTAAAATCTAGGAATACGGAATGCAATGAATATGTACAAAATATATGTACAGTAGATTCACTGTGTATATTCACAATTTGTAAACAACACAGAAACTCCTCAGACCCCCCCAGATGGATTCAAGAGGGTTCATTCACCTCCTCCCCCACTCCCTCCCTCCTTCCCATTACCTCACACAATAGTCAAAACAGAGATCCCCTGTTTTCCCAGAAAGTTACAAGCATAAGTGACAGAAGGAGAAGAGAGAGCAAGAACTGTTCATGCCTCTGCTCTATATCCCCATTAGCAAGTCAATGAACTATATAGACCTTATCATTATTTTCCCTTTACATCCACTGGTAACTTATTTTACTTTCAGTCTTTGCAGTCAGGGACTAGGCTGAAGTTCCCCCTTCAAGCTGTGACAAGGTCACAGAAAAGTCAAGCAACTAATTGCTTTGCATGTTAGATTTCCTAGCTCAATACTACTATTGCTGTCACCTATCACTTTTGCTGTGTGCCTGCAGTGGTTTAACCACTGAAGTGTCATGCACAAGCTTGGATAAAGGAGCTGTATTTAAGCACAAGTATGTTTCTAAGTCACTTTGTGTCTTGCATTCATTGGAACTTAGAGCCTAGTGAAACACCACACCCCACACTAGATCAGGCTGGCCAGAGCCTCATCCAGCCTGCTCTTAAACACCCCCAGGGACGGGGCCTCGACCACCTCCCTGGACAACCCATTCCAGGGCTTCACCACTCTCATGGGGAAGAACCTCCTCCTCACATCTAGCCTGAATCTCCCCACCTCCAGCTTCATTCCATTCCCCCTAGTCCTAGCACTACCTGAGATCCTGAGAAGTCCTTCCCCAGCCTTCCTGTAGGCCCCCTTCAGATACTGGAAGGCCACAATTAGGTCACCAGGCCACAATGTGCTGTGATGCTGTTTGTTCTTCTGTGCCAGAAGCACTTCAGAGCCTTCCATGCAACTCGAGAATCTCAAGTTAATCACCTGAAACAGCTCTATGCTTAGTACACCTTCAGTTCTGTCAGAGTCTTCAAGTAACTAGCAGAACATGCTGTGCAAGAGCTGTAAATCCTGGCCCTTGTGCTTGGTACCCACTGAAATCTTCATTTTTCAGTGGGGGATCTTTTTCTTTCAAATAAGTTTGTTTTTCTGTTTAACCTTTTCTAGACTTTGAGTCAAAGCAGGGTGAGCTTAAAGGGTATGTTTAAATACTTATGATAAAGAAGTAAAGCACAGCAAGGTTAAAGGATAAACTTAAAGTAGTAGGAAATTACTGCTTCATGTGATCTAGTACAGCAGATAAGCAGTATGCCTGAGCTGCTGATTAATTCTTGATGAATGTAGAGCTGAGGTCCTTCTCACTGGTCCCTTGTGACCTAATGGCATCAGATCCCCTTTGGAATTTTTAATTGTTTCTGACTCTACTGGAGACAACTTGCTGCAAGAGAGTTACTGGCTGCCACAGCCAGTTTGCTGCAGTGTTTGAGTGTCTAGCAAGTACTCCCATCCCAGCCTGCAAGGCTCCAGGAATTTCTAAAGAAACTTAAGTTCCAGAAACTTGAAAAAAGTTACTGAAATTTAGGTAATTAAGTTGCTCAAAATTAAATGGTGTCCACATTGGGTTAAGTAAGAATCCTGCCTAAATCCATTAAAATCACCTCCCTCTGGGTTGGAGATGGAGCAGTAAAAAGTAAGTAGATGCAGCAGTGTTGCTTTGTGACTTGTCCTAAAGAGTAGAGAAATGCTGGGCTGGAGGGTTCCTGCATGGGTGCCAGGGTGTCTGTGCTAACCTGCAAGGTTGGCTCCACTAACCAAAAAGAAGATCTGGTGCAGTGCCTTGGCTACTTTTTTCCCTATAATATGATGAACTCTCCCATGGAGATTGAATTAGCTGTTCCTAAACATCTGAGGAGCAGGCCGACTACCATTTGTTGTGTTGGTAATCTTGCTGCCTTGACCTGGGACTCCTCAATTCTAGGAAACAACCACTCCTAATTAAAATCACATCAGGTCTGTTGGAAACAAAGGATGTTTTCACTTCCATATTAAATGATGCTTTGGGGATTGCTTTGTGAGTTTTTCCTCTTTGGTTTCAGAAGTGCCTAGAGGCAAGCTTTGTCTGCTGCAGCATGCTTTCCAGATGATCAATTCCCCACAGTCTTCCACTAGCTAGTTCTAAGCCTGTCTTTGGGCTGTTTGAGTACCCACATTTTCTGTCCTCTCTGAAGCACAAGTTTTCATTAGGCATTTCAAAGACAGCCATGATGACTCAGTGTTCAGCAAGAGCTCCAAAACCAGTTATCTTTCCAAAGCTATCTTCAGAAGGGGTACTGGGAAATCTAATGCTAGCATCAGATTATTCCTTCTGTGCACTGCTTTGGTTGTCCATGTGTGCTCGGTTATATGAACAGTTTAGGTTCTGATGCTCTGTCTCAGTATCACAGTATAACTTAGGTTGGAAAGGACCTCGAGGATCATTGAGTCCAACCTATCAACACAGACCCCATGACTAGAGTATGGCACCAAGTGCCACGTCCAATCTCCTCTTGAACGCCTCCAGGGACGATGACTCAACCACCTCCCTGGGCAGCACATTCCAATGACGAATGACTAGCTCGGTGAAGAATTTCCTCCTCACCTCAGTCTAAACCTCCCCTGGCACAGCTTGAGACTGTGTTCTGGTGCTGGTTGCCTGGGAGAAGAGGCCAACCCCTTCCTGGCTACAACCACCTTTCAGGTAGTTGTAGAGGGCAATGAGGTCACCCCTGAGCCTCCTCTTCTCCAGACTAAACAGTCCCAGCTCTCTTCTCCTTCTCCCCTGGAAAGTTAATGACCTCTGTTGCCTCTTTCCTGTCCTTTGAAATGTTTGTCAGGTTACAAATTCATCAGAGTATCAGGGCATCTCAGCTGATCATAGATGGGAAGACTGTTTATTAGATAATGCTGTATCATTTTTACCTATAAAATGCACTGTATTATTTGATCTCTAGATCTTGTAGGGCCTGTACATCTACCTGGCTGATGCAGTAAGCTTGACAGTTTGAACTGACTGAAGATACCCTTAGTCATCTTCTCTATTCTTTGCCCTCTTTAGACATCTTTTTGCTTTAGACTCTCAAAGACTGGCAGTTTCTCTTCTCTTTCCCATGTCCTCGTGTAGCTGACACAAGCTACTGCTCACTTCTTCCACTTGAAGGTGTAGCTGGGGAATTTGAATAAGGATCTTCTTTAATGACTTCCCTATTGACTCCAGAAAACATACATATGCTGTTTGATATTCTGATAAAACTATCAACAACAACTTCATTCTGTACATCAGTTTCACTTTAGGAAGTAACCACTCCCTGCTTCTTAGGGTAGGGAAGATATCTGGAAGCAGAGCCTTCTTTTGTAGACCATAATAGTAATGAATTCAAAGCTGGAAAATTAAGTGTAGCCAAACACTGAGATTTCTCCCTTACAAATAGAATGTTTTGCAGGCATCAAAAAGAAAATCCTGTGGTTGTGAAGGGTTAATTAGATAGGTTCGGATGATGGCCTAATGTGAGCAAGGAGCCCTCAATATAGGAAGGATATGAACCTGATGGAACAGGTCCAGAGGAGGGCCATAAAAATGATCAGGGGGTTGGAGTACCTCTGCTGTGAGGACAGGCTGAGGGAGCTGGGGGTATTCAGCCTGAAAAAGAGGAGGCTCTGGAGAGACCTAGTAGCAGTCTGCCAGTACCTGCAGGGAGCTACAAGAAGGCTGGAGAGAGACTGTTTGCAAAGGCCTGCAGTGACAGGATGAGGGGCAATGGCTTCAAGCTAGAGAAGAGCAGATTGAGATTGGATGTTAAGAACAAGCTCTTTACTATGAGGGTGGTGAAACACTGGAACAGGTTGCCTTGGGAGGTGTTTGGGGCCACATCCCTGGAGATATTCAAGATGAGGCTGGATAAGGCTCTGGGCAATGTTGATCTAGTTGGGGATGTCCCTGCTGACTGCGGAGGGGGTTGGACTGGATGACCTTCAGAGGTCCTTTCCAACCCAGACCATGCTGTGACTTCCTATCTACTGCATAACGTGAGAAATTCTTGGGGCTTTGTAGTTGAATCTTACTGCTAGAGACCTTGAAATCCAGGCATAGGCCAGTCTTAGAAACTGAGCAGTGAACATTTGATTGTTTGCATATCTATTAGTGGTTTTCCCTCTATTTTAATTGGAATTAATCTTCACTGATGACTTGAAAGAGTAAGCTCATGCTGGGATGCCATTTTGTGACTTGGGTGACCTGGGTTGCCTTCCTTGCTTCTGCCCCAAGCAGATTGACCTAGGCAAGATTTGTCCCTCTCTGTGTCTTAGTTGTGTACATACAGTTGAACATAGTGGTGTGTTGTTCGGGCACGCTGGAAAAGGTGTTAGAGTGTGAAAGAAGCGGAGCTACAGATGTATCTTTAATTTGCCAGTGTTCAAAGCCTGTCTGTTAATACTAAATCTGGAGTCCCTAGTTCAAAATGTCTTAATTGTAATGTGAGAAGAGTTTTTAATGAAAGAGAGTTTATTTAAAGGGTGAGTGCCAAGAGGGTGGAGCCAGGCTCTCCTTGGTGATGCCCGATAACAGCACAAGGGGCAATGGTGGAAGCTGAGGCATTGGAAGTTCCATGTGAACGTGAGGAAGAATTTTTCCCTCTGAGGGTGACAGAACACTGGAACAGGCTGCCCAGGGGAGTTGTGGAACTTCCTCTCTGGAGATATTCAAAACCCACCTGGATGTGTTCCTGTGTGATCTGCTCTGTCAGGGGGGTTGGATTGGATGAGCTTTTGAGGTCCCTTCCAGGCCCTAACATTCTGTGGTTATTTATTTCTAAGAAGTCTGAAGGTCGTTCTCCAAGTGACCACCTTCACTGGACATTCTTCATTCTTCTGTAGTTTTTGAGAGCCTGTGTGGAGAGGTTATATCAATTCCAAAGCTGTTTTGTTTGAGGGTGTTTTTCTCTCCCCAGGTTGATTCTGCCAATACTGGAAGAGTGTTAGCTTCTGATGCAGCTGTTTTCTTGAAGAGATCTGGATTGACAGATTTGGTACTTGGAAAGGTATTTAACAACACTTGATCCTCTCTCTCTTCAGTTAGTAGCCACTGTGAATTAAAATGGTGGTACTGCAGGATGCTTCATCTGCCCTTGTGTTTGCAGTTGTGCTGTCTGGTAATTTCCAGTGCCAGTGTCCCTGCTAACTCGATTGTGCATGCAGCTTCTGGGGGAAGTTAAAACAGTGCTGAAATTTGTCACCCAAATCAGTGCTAGAATGACAGTGAAGACCTAAGCTTTGATCCAAGAATACATTGTTAAATGGAGTAAGAACTTGCCAGCTTCTTTTCAGTGCTGTGCACCACTTTTGTGTCTGTTGCTTTTGTGTTTCAGATTTGGGACTTAGCCGACACCGATGGCAAAGGTATCCTGAATAAGCAGGTATGATTATTTTATATCATATATGAGGTTACTCTTAACCATTAGCAAACCTTGACATAAGATTGCTGGTTCAGGATGGCAGGGTTTCTCACTAACACCTTTCAGCATTTTCTAGTTGGAACTAAATAAGTACTTCCCACTTCCATGTTATGTGCCTCCCAGTTCTATGTTTTGTACTTCCCACTTAAATGTAAGCTACAATAAATGAAGCAGCCTTCAGCTGCCTCGGCAGTCTTCCCTTGAATCACAAAATGAGCTGCTGCATAGCTGTGAAATACAGCATACTGAGAAGTAATTTGAGGGTTGATGACCTCTGTTTACTACAAAGGTTGACTTTTTCACTTAGTCTTGGAGGAAACAATGAAGAAATTTAAAGTTCTAGTCAAACCCTAAAACTTCTTCCTTTTCTCATGTTGCTGGCCTTGATGTGAGCACATGTTGTTTGGAGTTGTTCTCCCAGCGTTGCAGTAATGAGCAGTGTGGCAGTCAAACGTGTGTTGGTGGTCTGCTGGAAAGCTCTGATGTGTGTTGCTGTTTGGCTGAAGTACAGTTACTCAAATTATGGCCTGTGGAGAGGAAACTGCTCCATCCTATGGTAGGAAAAGGAGGAGCTTGTAGTATCTATCAAAACAGGCTTTCAGTTGTTTTGGGTTGTGGTGTTTTGTGGCTGCGTGGTTTTGTTGTTGTTTGGTGTGGTGGTTTGTTTTGGTTTTCTTTCCTGGCTCCTTTCTTTCCCCTCTGCTGATGGATGAGAAGCTGGACATGAGCAGGCAGTGTGAGCTTGCAGCCCAGAAGGCCAACGGCAACCTGGGCTGCATCAAAAGATGTGTGGCCAGCAGACCTAGAGAGGTGATTCTGTCACTTTGCTGTGGTGAGACCTCAGCTGGAGCACTGTGTGCAGGTCTGGAGCCCTTCTTTAAACAAAGGACAGGGACCTGATGGAACAGGTTCAGAGGAGGGCCACGAGAATGATCAGGGGGTTGGAGCACCTCTGCTACAAGGACAGGCTGAGGGAGCTGGGGGTGTTCAGCCTGGAGAAAAGAAGGCTCTGGGGAGAGCTAATAGCAGCCTGCCAGTGCACTAAGGAGACTACAGGAAGGCTGGAGAGAGACTGTTTGCAAAGTCCTGCAGTGACAGGACGAGGGGCAATGGCTTTAAGCTGGAGAAGAACAGATTTAGATTGGATGTTAAGAACAAGTTCTTTACCATGAGGATGGTGGAACACTGGAACAGGTTGCCAGGGAGGTGGCTGAGTCTCCTTCCCTGGAGATATTCAAGGTGAGGCTCAGAGGCCCTGGGCAACCTGATCTAGTTGGGGATGTCCCTGCTGACTGCAGGGAGGTCGGACTGGGTGACCTTCAGAGGTCCTTTCCAGCCCAGCCCATTCTGTGATTCTATAACTGCATCTCTGGGATCGACTCAGCTCATCCAAGAGGAGCACAGAACTGAGTGCTGAGAACTGACTCTGCTAGCCAGGAAGCTGCTGCCTGCTTGGAGCTAGTGATGACAAACACTGCCTGGTTGGAGGAATTCAGCAGTGCTTCACTGCTGTTTTCTGTCGCTTTGTGACGCCACACCCACCCCCTTTGAAGCCCTCTGCAGCCACCCTGACAAAGCTCTTGGCTCTTCTGAGATCTGAGTGTTTTCATGTATTCAACCCTTTAAAATTCCATTTTTCCTGCAGGAATTCTTTGTGGCTTTACGACTCGTAGCATGTGCACAGAATGGACTGGATGTTTCCCTGAGTAGTCTTAGCTTGCCTGTTCCTCCACCAAGATTTGTAAGATTTCTCTTTTTTTTTATAATTGAACATACCAACTCATCAGTAAGAATTGCTTTGAAGTGAACAGTTAGGAAGGTTTGATATAAATACCAAACCCTGCTGAAAGTGATGTTGAAGGGTGACAGGCCTCTGCAATGGGAGGATTAAGCAATGTGGAATCAAGTGCCACGTGTTCTAGGGGGGATTTGTTGTAAATTTGTGTATCATTGTGAATCTGTCTATATGGTATTGGTTTGTTTAGTGTTATCCTCCAAGGAGGAAGCATTTTAAATTCCTTACTCTAATGAATTAAGATAAGAGTGCCTGAAGTGACTTTGAGAAGGGTGAGGGAGTGGTTTTGCAAGGTCAGAACTGCATCTCTGTTCATGTTTCTCTTTTCCTGTTTTTCCTCAGACTGATACTAATAGTCCTTTGCTACTCAGTGCAACAACATCAAGTGATGTACCATGGGCTGTTAAGGTAAACTGAAGCTCAAGCTCCACCTAGAACAGTGATGTGGCTTGCAAGAAAGCCTGGATCTGTTTGAGACAAATAGAGTGCTGCTGGTAGATGTAGTTTATAAAGTGTGCTGAATTACCATTCATGTCAGATCTGTAATTGGGCTGGTAGGCCTAATTGGATAAAAACACTTGACCCTTGGGAAATCTCTTCACATTTAGAGATGAAGATAACAACAACAAAAAAGGATAGTTTCCTGGGGCTGTGAAAGTACTTGAGGAATAAATGAGGAGAGACTGAGGGAGCTGGGTCTCTGTAGCTTGGAGAGGAGGAGACTAAGAGGTGACCTCATTCATGTTTATAAAGATGTGCAGGGTGTGCCAGGAGGCTGGAGCCAGGCTCTTCTTAGTGATGCCCAATGACAGCACAAGGGGCAATGGGTGGAAGACGAAGCACAGAAAGTTCCATGGAAACATGTAGAAGAATTATTTCCCTGTGAGGGTGACAGAACACTGGAACAGGCTGCCCAGGGGGGTTGTGGAGTCCTCCTCTCTGGAGATACTCTAAACCCACCTGCGTGTGTTCCTGTGTGACAGGTGGTTGGACTGGATGATCTTTTGAGGTCCCTTTCAACCCCTAACATTCTGTAGGAAATCTGGCTGGGTTTTGGATGTGTTTCTGGCTGACTCAGAAGGATCAGGAACTGCAATGTGTGTGTTTCCCGCTATAGCTTAAAAGTTGACACTTTTGAATGAACTACTGCTTCTTCGGCTACCAGTGTGACTGTTTCCATAAGTAACTTCCTTTTTCTTCCTGCAGCTGGAAGACAAGGCCAAGTATGATTCTATTTTTGACAGCCTAAATCCTGTTAATGGACTGTTGTCAGGTGACAAGGTGAAACCTGTGCTCCTGAACTCAAAACTGCCAGTGGATATCTTAGGACGGGTAAGAAGATCTTTGTTTTTAATAGTTCATTCACCAGTGGTAACTGTGCTACACTCAGCAATATCTCTTTTTCTAACTGAAGCTTGTAGTACTGAGCTGTAGTACTGAAAGCTGTCTTATGGAGTGGCCACACATTGTGCTGGTTAATTGTTTAACACTTGGTTAGGGGCAGGCTGCCTGTAGTGCTCTTTGCAGCTGAAGAATCTCTCTGCTTGTGCATGGTTTATATGAGTGTATGTTGCTCAGTGAAGACTAAGGCTGTTAAGATTAAGAGAACTGAGGATATGTTGGAGGGGAGGTTGCTTTCATATTTCTTTATAAGGAGGTTTTAAACAGGAAACTGCTGCAGTTCAGGCAAGCATCCCTATAATCTGCTTTTCATTGGTAGGTGTGGGAATTGAGTGATATTGACCGTGATGGAATGTTGGATCGAGATGAGTTTGCAGTTGTAAGTATCTTTTGTCCCTTGGCATTTTGAAAGCCCAATGGCAGGGATTTAAACCAGATGCATTGTGTGTTCCTTTTTGACTGTTTGTATGGTTCATTTACTGCCTTTACTCAGAGACCTTTAATCAAGTTTTAGTACTATTTAACATTTCTATTAGTTTGTTTGGATGAATGGCTCTCAGGACACAGCAGGGATTGTATTTTTGTGCCATTAAAAACATACCTGTGATCTTCTGACCTACAAGAGTCTGAGTGTTTTCACTGAAGAAGTTTCACCTTAGCTGTCAGTGTACACAAGTACTTGGATGCCTCAGGATACCTTTGAGGAAAGCTTTAAAGAACTTGTACATAGAACTCTTCAAAGTGTGTAGCAAGGTAGAATTTTAACACTCTTAATGGCAGGACTGGTTAAATAACTGTGAGAAGCAGCAAATGAGGTTCACTCATGTTCATCCAGTGGAGGGCTATGAGGATGATTAGGGGACTTGAGCACCTCCCCTATGAAGAGAGACTGAGAGCCCTGGGGCTGTTAGACTGAAGAGAAGGCTGAGAGGGGATCTGATCAATGTCTATCAGTGGAGGGGGCCAAGCTCTTTTTGGTGGTGCACAGGAATAAGTCAAGGAACAATGGATACAAAATTGAACATAGAAGGTTTCACCTCGACATGAGAAGAAACTTCTTTACAGTGAGGGTGACAGAGCACTGGAACAGGCTGCCCAGAGAGGTTGTGGAGTCTCCTCTGCACACATTCAAAACCTGCCTGGATGCATTCCTGTATGGACTACCCTGGCTAATCCTACTTTGGCAGGGGGGTTGGACTGGATGATCTCTGGAGGTCCCTTCCAACCTCTAATGTACTGTGATAATGTGAGACTTCCCCCAAGAGATGGCAAGGGGGAAGAGAGTGAGGGGCTTTTGTTTTTGACAAGCCTTCAAGGGGATAGTACTCACTCATCAACTGTTTCAAAACTTGGAGCTTGTTCTTGTATGTAAGTGAATTGAAGAAGTAATTATGTATTCCCCCTTTGGAAGACAGGCTCTGATTTGATATAGAGAAATATCAAGCCTGTGTTTTGCACTTGAACAAGTCATGTGACATCTCTGTCCTCAGCTGGGACTGAAGGCAGCCCTCACTTTGAATTTCTACGTGCTAAACTTCTCATCCTTTCAGAGTCAAAGATAAAATAAATACAATTAACAATACCTCTTTAATTGCCACAAATTTGTCAGGGATGACATCAAACCCTTGCTTTGTTCCTTTGTAATATAAATGCCATGGATTTTCCTTCTCCTGCAGTCTTTGAGAAATGATAAAAGTGTCAGAGTTTGCTTTCTTGCATGCTGTCCTGGTCATCTTCAGGCACCTGTGTGCTTCAGTTTCTTTTGAAACCAAACCCTGTTAAGACCCTAGTGGTCAACACTTGGTATATCTGATTTCCTGCCTTTATGCTGTAATCCTGCAGAAATATAGCTTTGAGATCAGAGGATTGAGATGCTCTAGGGAAATGTTTGAGATCAGTTATAAAATGCCTTTAATATGCAGTTCCATGTTGAACAGCAGCCATAAAATTGTTAATGTACAGCCACCACAAAAGAACAAATGGTAAATGAAGCAATTCCTGGGGGGTGGGGAAAGCACTGAGTGCATTCAAATCAAGCATTTGAAGTGTTTTCTCAAATAAAATTCCCAGACTGGTGGTCCAGGCTTTGTAGTATTTAGGAGAATCTTTTCAATGTTCTGAAAGATGCAGACCTTCACATGCTGAGCACTGAGCCTCCAAAGACATGAGTAATGAAAAACACAGGTCAACAGGCAGTAAGCTGCAGTTCAGTTGAGGGTGCATAAAGTTCAGTTGAGAAGCATAAAGGAGAAGCATCAGGAGAAGTGTGGCTAGCAGGTCGAGGGAGGTGATCCTCCCCCTCTACTCAGCCCTGGTGAGACCCCACCTGGAGTACTGTGTCCAGTTCTGGAGCCCCTATTACAAGAGGGATGTGGAGATGCTGGAAGGTGTCCAGAGAAGGGCCACGAGGATGATCAGAGGGCTGGAGCTCCTCTCCTATGAGGACAGACTGAAGGAGTTGGGGCTGTTCAGTCTGCAGAAGAGAAGGCTCCGAGGTGACCTAATTGTGGCCTTCCAGTATCTGAAGGGGGCCTACAGGAAGGCTGGGGAAGGATTTCTCAGGATCTCAGGTAGTGATAGGACTAGGGGGAATGGAATGAAGCTGGAGGTGGGGAGATTCAGTCCGAATGTGAGGAGGAGGTTCTTCACCATGAGAGTGGTGAAGCCCTGGAATGGGTTGTCCAGGGAGGTGGTTGAGGCCCTGTCCCTGGAGGTGTTTAAGCCCAGGCTGGATGTGGGGTGTCCCTGCCCATGGCAGGGGGGTTGGAACTGGATGATCCTTGTGGTCCCTTCCAACCCTGAATGATTCTATGATACTATGATAATGCATAACCCCCCTTCTGAATGGTATCTTAGCTGCTTCTTTGTACATAGTTGTTATTTCTTTCCATCCACACGCTGTGTTTTCTCGTTCAGGCCATGTTTTTGGTCTACTGTGCTTTGGAGAAAGAACCGGTGCCAATGTCCTTGCCTGCAGCTTTGGTGCCACCATCCAAGAGAAAACCTATCAGTTTTCCAGGAGCAATGCCATTAATTCCATCTTCAGCACCTACCAAAGAGTCTCATCAGTCGTTGCCACCTGTAGGCATTCTAGCTGCCAAAACACCACTAACACAGGTAGGGTTCTGAAGGCACCTGGGGTTGTGAGATTCTTGCTTTTAATGCTCTGCTTTGGAGACTGCCAGTACAAAGAGTCTTGAAGGCACCAAGCTCACCCCAAAGGTCAGAATGTTAAGGAAGCAGTTCTAAAAATGTGCTGCAGGCACAGGTCTGCAGAGCCTTCTGGCTGAAGCCTGGTTTGAATATGAAGAAGTTGTGAAATTGTGGCAGGTGTGTGTGTGTGCAGTCTGGTGTGTCAGCAGGCACGCAGTTTCCAGCAGTGAAGATGGAATAGAGAAATACAAGCAGTGGGACAAGGAAGCAAAAGTCTGGGATGCCTACCTAAACAAACCAGATTTGGAGCTTGCTTCAAATGTGATTATTATGAAGCTTGATGCCTTCCACTCCTCTCCCAGGCATCTTGTTTAATTCTGGTTCTGTTAGAATCCAGAGTTTGGGAAAACAGCTTTCCAAGTAGATGATAACTAACTTGTTCTGTTCAAAATAAGAAAGAAAATTGAGAAGGGGATCTAAGGTAAGAACTGCAGTACTTAATGCCTAAGGTGCTGCTTGGACATTTGGTTATCCATATTTGAGTCAGCAGTAAGAAACTGGCCTTTTAATTCTGGAGGTGCCAAGGTTTTCATGTGGCAGTTTACTGGGTAATGGTAAGTGTTGCTGTACATAGCACAAAGCAGTGCCATTCTGGATGCACGTTGCAGTGTTTTGTGTAGAGCACCATTTGGTATTCATCTGTTAAGTGTCCTTGTGTGCTGAAATTAATTAGTCTTCATAAGCATGCACTTGAAGCCATTTTCACTCCAAAAATCCCAGCCATCTTTATAGCAGCTCAGTGTCTGAAAGAATTGCTGAAATAAGGGGAGTAGCTTTAATTCCCATCTTCAACCTCATGGGAGGTAAACTCTACAATTTAGAAGGTGCCAACTCTGAACAGTCTGGGCTTGAGCAGTTCTTCAGAAGGCTCTCCAGCTGTGTAAAGAGGAATAAAATGGATAGAGCCAGACAGAAGCAGGACTGTGACTGAGTACAGTGATGAGGGCACAAACTCATGCTGAGAGATCTGGCTCCAGGGAGCACTTTTAATGTCTAGATGGAGGCAGAGCTGTGCCAGCCAGCCTCAGTGCTTCACTGCTGTAAATACTGTCTGCTTTTGGTGTTGCTTGTGGTTCTGTGTGTCTCTATTTTGGTGGGTAAAACTGGCTCATGAACTAGGCACTTGTACTAGTTGTTAGGTCTGTGCTGCAGTCCTTGATTCTCTGTAACTGCAGACAGAGCTGCTTCTCTTAGTACTGTGGCTTTGAGTTTTACTTCCCCCCCACCCCCCAGTGGGTTGTATCGCCTGCAGACAAAATGAAGTATGATGAGATCTTTGTGAAGACTGACAAGGACATGGATGGATTTGTGTCAGGTGTGGAAGCCAGAGAGCTATTCCTGAAGACAGGACTGCCTTCTGCTCTTCTTGCACATATCTGGTAGGTGCTTTTTTTTGTCCCCCCCCTTTTTTCCATGACAGCTGTTCAGATGATGGCGTGGTTCTGGCTCCTGCCTTGTAGCTTTCCTGCAAAGTCTTGTGTTGACATTTCTGGGAAGTGGAAGTTGTTCTTTGTGTATCTTAGCATGGCCTCTGTATAAGCAGTGGAAATTCAGTTGATTCTACTTTTGACAGAAATGAAGGGAAGACAGGTCCATGCTATGCATCATAGAATCATAGAATTGTTAGGATTGGAAGGGACCTCAGGGATCATCTAGTTCTAAACCCCCTGCCATAGGCAGGGACACCTCACACTACAGCAGGTTGCTCAGAGCCACATCCAGCCTGGCCTTAAAAACCTCCAGGGATGAGGCTTCCACCACCTCCCTGGGCAACCTGTTCCAGTGTCTCACCACCCTCATGGGGAAGAACTTCTTCCTAACATCCCATCTGAATCTGCCTATTTCTTTTTTTTTCCCCATTCCCCCCAGTGCTATCACTCTCTGACACCCTAAAAAGTCCCTCCCCAGCTTTCTTGCAGGCCCCCTTCAGATACTGGAAGACCACAGTAAGGTCTCCTTGGAGCCTTCTCTTCTCCAGACTGAGCAGCCCAAACTCCCTCAGTCTGTCTCCACAGGAGAGGTGCTCTGGCCCTCTAATCATTCTCATGGCCCTTCTCTGGACACACTCCAGCATGTCATGTCTTAGGGGAGGAGGTGAAGTGCCTGAACACAGTTTGTTACAACAGCTAAATCCATGTGTTCAGGGCATGATGGTGTTGCTGTGTATCTGAACACTGATGCTGTCCATGCAGTGGTAAAGAGAATTACCTGTGTAGAATTCTTACCATGGGAGACTCAGGTCCCGTCTCATTCTGCAATTCCCTTGTCTTTCATTCCAGCTAGTAGTGACACCCACTGCTTTTTGATTCTTTACCCACTCTAAGCTATTGTAGGGCACTCAGATTAAAAAAACAGAGGATTTTTTTCCTATTTCAAAGGCTGGTGAACACAACCCTCTAGTGTAGGAAAATTTAGGTGAACTGTGAAGGTTGTGAAAAGTTGTTGCAATTAGAAGGAACTTCAGTTACAGGTTCTCTGTTGCTGTTAGTGATTTAGAGCCCTGATTGTGTATGTTTGGGTAATGTTTCCTATTTATTTCCCCATGCCATTATTCTATTTTGCATTTTTTTAGAGGAGAGAGGATGGAGCCAGGCTCTTCTCAGTGAAGGGGCAGTGGTGGAGGTTGAGGCATAGGAAGTTCTGTAGGAAACACACCCATAGGAAAAAGGAATTTGTCATGCTAGGAAAATTGCTTAGCCCCAAAGAGCAGAAGGCTCCAAGGAGATCTTCTTGTGGCCTTCTAGTACCCGAAGGGAACCTACAAGAAAGCTGCTGAGGGACTTTTTAGGGTGACTAGGGGGAATGGAGCAAAACTAGAAATAGGTAGATTCAGATTGGGTGTTAGGAAGAAATTCTTCCCCATGAGGGTGGTGAGACACTGGAACAGGTTGCCCAGGGAGGTGGTGGAAGCCTCATCCCTGGTGGTTTTTAAGGCCAGGCTGGATGTGGCTGTGAGCAACCTGATGTAGTGTGAGGTGTCCCTGCCCATGGCAGGGGGATTAGAACTTGATGATCTTGAGGTCCCTTCCAATCCTGACAATTCTATGATTGTATATTCAAAGCCCACCTGGATGTGTTCCTGTGTTATCTGCTCTAGGTGATCCTGCTCCGGTGCGGGGGTTGGACTGGATTCTCTTTTGAGGTCCCTTCCAGCCCCCAACATTCTGTGATGCTGTGGTACACACTAGTGTTTTTCACATCTTAACATGACAGCAAGTAAACAGGGCTGCACTTGCACAAATAGGGATTTATTTCATGTGCATCTCTCTACAGGGCTCTTTGTGACACAAAGGACTGTGGAAAGCTTTCAAAGGAACAGTTTGCTTTGGCTTTCTACTTGATTAATCAGAAGTTAACAAAGGGTATTGATCCACCTCAGGCTCTGACTCCAGAAATGATTCCACCTTCAGACAGGGGTGTCAGTTTACAGAAGGTAAGGAGGGGGTTGGCATTTTTGGTATGTATCTCAAACAATGTTAAGTTCAGAAGCCATGCAAGAAGCACCTTGAGTACTGGCCTGCCTTAAATCTATCATAATAGTGGGGAAAAAAACCAAGTCTTAAGTGCAAAGAATTGACAAAAAACTATTCCATCCATGCTCCAAAATGAAGCTGCCATTTATGATGTCTGCCAACCAAGCAGAGAGATCTTATGTTGAGAAAGCATCATTGTCTGTTTTGATAGAACAATCCTTCTGCTGCCTTAGCATCTAAAGAGATGCTGGGTTGCACCTGAAATAACCTGCACAAGTTCACTGTCTTTCCCCTGATGTGTTCACAGTTACTTTTTTCACATTGATCTTTTTTTAAGTGGTCTGGAAACAGTGTGAACTATATAGAGTTTAGAATTATTTGAAGTCTTAAAAGTAAGGGGTCCTCCCTTTGTACTTCACAGCTAGCACAACTGTCTCCATAGTCTGTTGATTGCCACCTATCGTAACCCAGCGGTAGACTGTCCCTCAGCAGTCACGGTGGTAGTTATCAGAGTGGTAGAAGTCATCTCAAATTCTTACTTCACATGTGAAGTCTGCTGTGAGTTACCTTTTCTTGGTTGTGCAAAACATTGACCTAATTCTACAACTTTCTTAAACAGAATGAACGATTCGCTCCTGACCAAAACCGGAAACTCAAACCTTGGCACTGCTTTTGAGTTTCTGTAACTGGGATCTGATTTCCTTTTACATTCTGTTTTTAAAAAGTAATGGCTTTATTTGCAACTCTACTAATCTTTTGTTGTATGTTTGCTTTCCTTTCTATGTCTCTTTTCTAGTTTGGACTGTTTTTTCCATTCTGCACCACTCTGCTTTTCATCCTTATTATTCTGTCAGTTTGTTAACTCTGCTTTCTCAAGGTTAGAGAATCTTTGCTTTTCTAATATTTACTGTCTGTTGGTTTAATAATGAACATCCTTCTAAGACTCTTGCCTAACCATTGAAGTAGCACAGCACTTCTCTGAAGTGTCACAGTTGTGTTATGATGTCAGATTATTGCTGATTTCCAGGGCTCTTCCTTGGGCCCAGACCTCTGTGCCTGTTACCTGTGGTAATTAATCTGTGCTGCTTAGACTAAATAGAGAAAATGCTGTGTCCTCCCCTGCTTCAAACATTGGGGAAGTGATGATAGTAGCAGCCCAATGTGACAGTTGTTATTAGGGCTAATACCCATGGTTTCACTAACTGCAAAGATTCAGTGATTAGCCCATATTAGATGAGCTCAGTGCTGGTAGCTGCTGCTCTGTGGAAGCTGTTTTTATGGAATGCTTGAAGGCTTCAGTGTGTTCTGTTTGGTTTCACATTGCTAACATAAAGGATAAGAGTAGAATATTGTGCAAGGAGGTAAATTAGCTTTTAGTTAGCCCTGCAAATTTTCACCAAGGATTTGTTGTACTAGATGGAGCTGAACCTTCAGTTCATCTTGAGTTTTTCAAAAGAGATGTTATGTTGTCTTTTGACATGAAAGAACCCGTTTGCCCAAGATTACTGCTCCAGAATTGAGCCCCAAGGATAAGAGAGCTAGGCAGAAATAGGCTTTTTTTGCTAGTGTTCTTGAAGTGGTGGCTTACATTGTCAAGACAGACGTGAAAACCAAACCCAAACAAGCCAACTTTCCCCTCCCCCTAAAACCTGCAACCCCCCAGAAGCCAACTTAGGCTGCATCTTCTGGACTGCCCTCTATACATGTACAACCAGCACCAGTAAGTATCATGGTCATCCCTTATGCTTGTGTAGGGAAAGTTACCTTGTGATCTTTCTTGGTAGATGTTCATAATGCCTATGTATGCATTTGTTGTTACTTGCTGTTTGGTTTCCTTGCAGAGTTCTGTTTCTGCGGCAGTGTAATTCTTATTGCAGTTTTGAGGGCTGAAGGCAGATGCCATGAATGAGAGCAGCAGTCTGGTGCTTGTGGCCCTCTCCTGACCTAGGACTGTTTGTAGTCACCAAATACATTTTACAGCTGATGATGCAAATGCAAAACTTGCATGCAAGTTTTTCTTCAAGGATTTTTGACAGGAATTGACTTTTATTACTATTTAGAGTTAAAAATTCCAAGTGCTGTTTGTATGCATTTTGCAGTGTAGTAAATAGCAAATAGTTCTAACCTTTGTCTTTGCTACTTTGTGCGTTGAAGCTAAAATTGTTGGAGCTCATGTTCTTCCCCCACACCATAGAATCATAGAATTGTTAGGGCTGGAAGGGATCTTAAGGATCATCCAGTTTCAACCCCCCTGCCATGGGCAGGGACACCTCACACTACAGCAGGTTGCTCACAGCCACGTCCAGCCTGGCCTTAAAAACCTCCAGGGATGAGGCTTCCACTGCCTCCCTGGGGCAACCTGTTCCGGTGTCTCACCACCCTCATGGTGAAGAATTTCTTCCTAACATCCACTCAGAATCTACCCATTTCTATTTTTGCTCCATTCCCCCATGTCCTATCACTACCTGACACCCTAAAAAGCTCCTCACTAACTCTCCTGTAGGCCCCCTTAAGATACTGTTCTCCTGAACATAAGATTGAACTGAAAGTAAGACTGAACTATGAGTTTACTGCTGGCTGTAGTGTGCAAAATTTCTCTAACTGATGAGAGGAGGAAGCCTGGGAAGAATTTGTTCTTGCAGCTCATAGCTCCACATTTTCCTTCTGTTGCCTTCCTAGGGGAAGTTAAAACTCTCATTGGAACACCAGGAGCAACTCTGCAAAACTCCTGTGTAGTTCCTTTAGAACAGGATTGACCTTTGTAGCTGTTTTGCCTTGTTGAGAAGCCAGTGTTTTTTACCTCAGTTCATGCTGTTTGCTCTAGTAAAATATGGAGGATTGGTCTATAGCTGTGTTGAGTAATAATTTCTGACACTGTGTTCGGATTTCCTGTTAAGTCTTTTCTTGTTGGGTTGGTTTGTTGTGTTTTTTTCCTTGCATAAACATGGTTCATGACACCTTGACTTATTATTAGAGAAACTTCATCCTTTAAAGACTCCTGTGTTATTTGGGGACATATATATATATTTAATTATGTTCTTTGCCTCTGAGTTTTGTTTGGTCCTGGATGACTTTACCCAGGACTTCAAGAAACCGATGTATTTATAGGAGGCAGATAAAGTGACTCTGGCTTCCTAAACATGTTTGTGGTGTTCTAAGGCCCAGCAGAACAGTCACAGCATTTGCTAATTTGTCTTAATTTGTTCTCTTGTATTTGTGTACTTCAAAAAGAAAGATTTGTTAATGCAGTCAGCTTATTATGAAGTCATTGAGTAAATGGGAACTCGTGGATCTAATTTACCACTGTCGAAGTTTCATGCCGTACTCTGGAGAGCCACATTAAACTAGCTCAGTATCAATTAAAGCATTGCAAGTCAGTGTCTATACTCTGCAACAGGAGGATCACCAAGGTGAAAAAATCTGTACAAACAGTAAACTAAACCAAACTGCTCTTCAAGGAAGCCAAGCTAAGTGTTAACTGTAAGATAAATCTGATTTTAGAACTGATTTTTGTTTGGCTGGGTTGGGTTTTTTTTAGTACGCTCAGGTAGTCCTGTGCTGTTGTGGAAGTGGCCTTCAAGAATTTGCAGGAGCTGCATTGGATGTGTGTGTTGCTCTGTGAATATAGCATCTGGACTGTTTGGGGTTTTTTAAGACTGAAGATTTGAAACAGTGCTGCCAACACTTGTCACAAAGTGAAGTGAATAAGGATGTTGGACCGCACCAACACTACGCTAACAGTGTTGATTGTTTTATCTTTCAGGCTGCTCAAGGACCGAGTTCTGTAGCAGATTTTTCTGCAATTAAGGAACTGGATACATTAAACAATGAAATAGTAGATCTGCAAAGGTAGGTAAAGGAGGAATAGTCATAGCTGCCTTCAATTCAGTTGTACTATTGACTGTTTCTTTCAGAAAACCACAGCTCAATGCATAAGAGGTGGCAGTAGTCTGCTTTGCTAAAACAAAAGCTTATCAAGTCTGTAAATGTCTGTAATGCTGTTCAACATTTCTACTCTTTGCTCACTCAGATGAGTGCATTTAATAACAGTAAGACACTGAACAGTCTGTCCATCATGCCTTCTGCACATCTTAGGACCTTGAGATATTCTTCCCTGCTGTCTTTATTGGCAAATAAGAATGCAGCAGATCTTTTGGATGCTGGAACTATGACATGAATTGGTATTAGTTGTCTGGTTTGCAGCGGGAATTCTAAGGACTTTTTTCTGGTGGCAGTAATGAAGGGAGAAGGGAAAGATAATGTAGAGTGTGTTAGGCTTTTGGTGGTGGTAAAGACAGACATGCCTCTCATGTTTAGGAAAAAACTGTTGCACTGAGAAAAAATGCTTTAATTGAGGTCTGCAGAGCCTTCCATTAATTAGTTCTAAGGTAATTAAGAAGAAAACTTGAAGATACTAAATCAAGTCCTCACTGTCTTCCTCGTACTCTCAAGTTACAGCAGATCCTTGCCTTCAGTCTATCATGAATCTACTGGAACCTCTATTAAGCACAGTTATTTCTACTAATTTATAAGTGAGGGTGCTTTGTCGTGATGAAATCTGCCTGCCTTATCCTTGTCACTTGCAGGAATGATTCAGTCTGGCACTGTGCCACAGCACAGTCTGTTTCCTAAATACAGAAATGCTTTGCACTTCAGCTGCTTGTTCTCTCTCTCATTCCGCTCTCTCCTCACTACTCCCTGCTCTGCCTTCCCCTGCTGTTCTTTGTGTTGTGTTCATTCCAATTTTGGACTCTCACACTTAATAACCTGGAATATCATTTACAATGGCATCTATTTGCTCTTGGGAAAATAGATTGTTCACTAGCATGAATTTTCAGGTGAAGGTGGTTTGTGGTAGCCACCCATGCAAGCTGCTCTGTTTGTGTCTCAGGAACCCATGACCTTTGACAGTCGGTGCTTCTGTTTCTGCAGGCACATTCTTGAAGAGACCTTTGAATGTGCTTAGGTTGTTGAATGGATGGTAGGGGCAACTGCTAGTATGTATGTATTTTTAGAAAGCTGAAATTTACTTGGGTGTGCTTTAGAGGCTCACAGGCAGAGGCTTGAGCCTGTATGGTCAAACTGAAGCAAAACAGAGGTTTGTGTGGGTTCATTGAGAATGAATGCAATAAATTCTTAGTGTCATGAAACAAGTTGTGGCTCAAACAAAATTGTTTTCATTTTAAAATTTTGGGTTTTTTTTGGAGGAAATTGGACAGCAGCACTCTGAGCTGGGTTAGGAACTGGCTGGATGGCCGAACCCAGAGAGTGGTGGTGAATGGTGTCACATCCAGCTGGCAGCCAGTCAGTAGTGAAGTCCCCCAGGGATCAGTGCTGGGCCCCATCCTCTTTAACATCTTTATTGATGATCTGGATGAGGGCATTGAGTCCATCATCAGTAAATTTGCTGATGACACCAAGCTGGGGGCAGGAGTTGGTCTGCTAGAGGGTAGAGAGGCTCTGCAGAGGGACCTCGACAGGCTGGACAGATGGGCAGAGGCCAAGGGCGTGAGATTTAACACATCCAAGTGCCGGGTTCTGCACATTGGCCACAACAACCCCATGCAGTGCTACAGGCTGGGGTCAGAGTGGCTGGAGAGCAGCCAGGCAGAGAGGGACCTGGGGGTGCTGGTTGATGGTAGGATGAACATGAGCCTGCAGTGTGCCCAGGCGGCCAGGAGGGCCAATGGCATCCTGGCCTGCATTAAGAACAGTGTGGCCAGCAGGAGCAGGGAGGTCATTCTGCCCCTGTACACTGCACTGGTTAGGCCACACCTCTAGTCCTGTGTCCAGTTCTGGGCCCCTCAGTTTAGGAAGGAGGTTGACTTGCTGGAACAAGTCCAGAGAAGGGCAACGAAGTTGGTGAGGGGCTTGGAACACAAGCCCTATGAGGAGAGACTGAGGGAGCTGGGGCTGCTTAGCCTGGGGATGAGGAGACTCAGGGGTGACCTTATTGCTCTCTACAACTACCTGAAGGGGGGTTGTAAACAGGCAGAGGTTGGTCTCTTCTCCCAGGCAGCCAGTACCAGAACAAGAGGACACAGTCTCAGGCTGCGCCAGGGGAAGTTCAGGCTGGAGGTCAGGAGGAAGTTTTACACAGAGAGAGTGATTGCCCATTGGAATGGGCTGCCCAGGGAGGTGGTGGAGTCGCTGTCACTGGAGGTGTTCAGGAGGAGACTTGACAGGGTGCTTGGTGCCATGGGTTAGTTGATTAGGTGGTGTTGGGTGATAGGTTGGACGTGATGATCTTGAAGGTCTCTGCCAACCTGTTCTGTTCTATTCTATTCACCACTGCAGAAGAGTTAATTTGGTAGCAGATTAAATGTTACTTCTCTGTGCCTTTCCTAAGCACAGGCTGCAGCGCTCAGCGGCAGGTTAATCTTTGTGGTAAATGTAGGCAATGTGTTCTTTGTCTTTGACTAATCTGCCTTTCTGTTCTAAGTGGGGAAGTATGCTTTCAGTCTTGATAGTTATCATCTAAAAATGTAATTTAAATGTTTCTTGTTTGTTACTGAACAAGATGCCTTGTTCAGTTTCTGAACTCAGTGCAAGATAATTCTGATCCATGATTCCGTTGAGAGCATTAGAGGTTGAACCTGATTTTGAAGTGTACGTAAAAGGCAGCAGAAGAAACGCCCAAAGGAATGAGTGTGTGTGGAAAACACAGCTTCTGGAGACTGAGCAAGGTGTGTGTGTGGCTCAGTTTGTTTGGAAAAGGTTTCTGTTAGCAAAGCGCTTTTTAGTCTGATTCAATAGAAACAACATCAGGAAGGTAGAAGTTGAGGACCAGATGAAGGCTAAAATGCTCACTTATTAGTGAGGATAATTCCCTTGTAGTAGGGGCAGTGATTTGCCTAGGGCCATTCTGTATCTGCATCTTTCTGGCCTTCTAACCCTGCTGCTTGTGAGTTCTGTTTCAGAAGCACTACATCATTAGAAAACTGTTTGAAGCTTTCTTGATCAGCATTGTGGGAGGTTAGACCAGATCATAGAATGTTAGGGGTTGGAAGGGACATTCAAAGATCATCAAGTCCAACCCCCCTGCCAGAGCAGGACCATAGAATCCAGCACAGGATACACAGGAATGCATCCAGACAGGTCTTGAAAGTCTCCAGAGAAGGAGACTCCACCACCTCTCTGGGCAGCCTGTTCCAGTGCTCTGTGACCTTCACAGTGAAGACGTTCCTCCTCATGTTGAGGTGGAACCTCCTGTGCTGTAGTTTATATCCATTCCCGCTTGTCCTGTCCCAGGGTGCAAGTGAGCAGAGCCTGTCCCCTCCCTCTTGACACCCAGCCCTCAGATACTTATAGACATTGATCAGATTCCCTCTCAGTCTTCTCTCCAGACTAAACAGCCCCAGGTCTCTGAGCCTCTCCTCATAGGGCACATGCTCTAGTCCCTCAATCATCCTGGTAGCTCTCCATTGGACTCTCTCCAGTAGATCCTTGTCCCTCTTGAACTGACGAGCCAAAACTGGATGCAATATTCCAGAGTAGATTTGGGAGAAGAACCTCCCTGGATCTACTGGACACACTCCTCTTAATACATCCCAGGATCCCATTGGCCTTCTTGGCCACAAGGGCACATTGCTGTCCCATGCAGAACTTCTTGTCCACCAGGACTCCCAAGTCCTTCTCCACAGGGCTGCTCTCCAGCAGATCACCTCCCAGCCTGTACTGCTGCAGTTCACAGTATCACTAAGGTTAGAATTAGAATAAACCAAACCAGGTTGGAAGAGACCTTCAAGATCATCGTGTCCAACCCATCAACCCATCCAACCCACCCAAACAGCTAACCCATGGCACCAAGTACCCCAGCAAGTCTCCTCCTGAACACCTCCAATGATGGCGACTCCACCACCTCCCTGGGCAGCCCATTCCAATGGGCAATCACTCTCTCTGTATAGAGAAGAGACCTCGAGGATCATCGAGTCCAACCTGTCACCACAGACCTCATGACTAGACCATGGCGCCAAGTGCCACGTCCAATCCCCTCTTGAACACCTCCAGGGATGGTGACTCCACCACCTCCCTGGGCAGCACATTCCAATGATGAATGACTCACTCGGTGAAGAACTTTCTCCTCACCTTGAGTCTAAACTTCCCCTGATGCAGCTTGAGACTGTGTCCTCTTGTTCTGGTGCTGGTTGTTAGAGAGAAGAGACCAACCCCTTCCTGGCTACAACCACCCTTCAGGTAGCTGTAGAGGGCAATGAGGTCTCCCCTGAGCCTCCTCTTCTTCAGGCTAAACAATCCCAGCTCCCTCAGCCTTTCCTCATAGGACTTGTGTTCAAGGCCTCTCCCCAGCCTTGTTGCCCTTCAAGTGTCTCAATTTCCTTCTTAAACTGAGGGGCCCAGAACTGGACACAGGACTCGAGGTGTGGCCTAACCACAGCAGAGTACAGGGGCAGAATGACTTCCCTGCTCCTGCTGGCCACACTATTTGTAATGCAGGCCAGGATGCCATTGGCCCTCTTGCCCATCTGGGCACACTGCTGGCTCCTGTTTAGGTGGTTGTCAATCAGCACCCCCAGGTCCCTCTCTGTTTGGGAGCTCTCCAGCCACTCTGACCCCAGCCTGTAGCTCTGCATGGTGGTGTTGTGGCCAAAGTGCAGCACCTGGCACTTGGACTTGTTGAATGCCATCCACTGGACTGCGCCCATCTGTCCTGTTGGTCGAGGTCCCTCTGCAGAGTATTCCCTCTGCAGTTTATTCTTCCTTCCCAGCTGCAGGACTCTGCACTTATCCTTGTTGAACCTCATTAGGTTTCATTCAAGCTTTACTAGTACTCCGTTTCTCTCTAAGCATGTGAGGTAGTTGGAGTTCAAGAACTTGCTGTATCTCACCAAGGATACATGTCTTGGACAGCAACAGTAAGATCAGTTTGAGTATAGATCGGGTTAAAAGGACTGTTAAATTGCTAAATTTGCCTCTCAACAGTAAGGAAGAAGCAGAACACCCTCAGAAAAATGCTTATGGGAAAGTGGTGTGTGTTTTTGTTGGTGTGTGTTTGTTTGTTCTCTTCTTTTTCTAACTAAGGTGCTCAAAGAAGCCTGGCCAGGATTGTTTCCTGGTTGGTTTCAGTGCTTCTGCTGCCCTGGGGACTCTGCCACTGTCAGCTTCAATGAACGTTTGCCATGCACTGGATCCCATTTACAAATTGCTCTATTCACAAATTCATCTTGGGGATGTTTTATACTATTTGGTTATAAACCATCAAATGCCTGTATTTGGAAACCCATCTATTAGTTGTGGGTATTCTCTTTTAATCATTGCTTTTTGTTTCTTTGATGTGAAATTCCAATTGGATGTTAGGAAGAAGTTCTTTCCCATGAGGGTGGTGAGACACTGGAACAGGTTGCCCAGGGAGGTGGTGGAAGCCTCATCCCAGGAGGTTTTTCAGGCCAGGCTGGATGTGGCTGTGAGCAACCTGATCTAGTGTGAGGAGGTCTGTGGTGACAGGTTGGACTCGATGATCTTTGAGGTCTCTTCCAGCCTCAGGAATACTGAATATTGAGTCCCTGCCCATGGCAGGGGTGTTGGAACTGGATGATCCTTGAGGTCCCTTCCAACCCTGACAATTCTGTGATTCTGAATTCTTCTGACACAAATGATATTAGAATCCATAAGGAAATGGTTTTGTGTTCAGGAACAGAATTGATTACACGTGCCCCTTTCTGGCAAGACCACAGTTCTTTTCACAGTATCACAGTATAACTTAGGTTGGAAAGGACCTCGAGGATCATCAAGTCCAACCTATCAACACAGACGTCATGACTAGACCATGGCACCAAGTGCCACGTCCAATCTCCTCTTGAACGCCTCCAGGGATGGTGACTCCACCACCTCCCTGGGCAACCCGTTCCAATGACGAATGACTCGCTCGGTGAAGAACTTCCTCCTCACCTCGAGTCTAAACCTCCCCTGGCGCAGCTTGAGACTGTGTCCTCTTGTTCTGGTGCTGGTTGCCTGGGAGAAGAGACCAACCCCTTCCCGGCCACAACCACCCCTCAGGTAGTTGTAGAGGGCAATGAGGTCACCCCTGAGCCTCCTCTTCTCCAGGCTAAACAATCCCAGCTCCCTCAGCCTCTCCTCACAGGGCTGTGCTCAAGGCCTCTCCCCACCCTTGTTGCCCTTCTCTGGACACGTTCAAGTGTTTCGATGTCCTTCTTAAACTGAGGGGCCCAGAACTGGACACAGGACTCAAGGTGCGGCCTATCCAATGCAGAGTCCAGGGGCACAATGACTTCCCTGCTCCTGCTGGCCACACTATTCCTAATGCAGGCCAGGATGCCATTGGCCCTCCTGGCCACCTGGGCACACTGCTGGCTCATATTCAGGTGGCCGTTGATCAGCACCCCCAGGTCCCTCTCTGTTTGGGAGCTCTCCAGCCACTCTGACCCCAGCCTGTAGCTCTGCATGGGATTGCCGTAGCCAAAGTGCAGCACTCGGCACTTGGACTTGTTGAATGCCATCCCGTTGGACTCTGCCCATCTGTCCAGTCGGTCGAGGTCCCTCTGCAGAGCCTTTCTATCCTCTAACTGACTAACATCTGCCTCTAACTTGGTGTCATCTTTTTTTCTGTTGTGGCTTGTTGTTTATTTTTTCAGGTGCTCCTGTGGAACAGGATTTTCTGATCTAGGACATCTTTCCTGTCCAATAAATCAACCTCTGTTACTTGTTTTTTTTTGTTTTTTCTGGTGTGCCCTGTAGGAATGCTCAGCAACTGATAGTTTGTAAAAGAAATGGAGGCATTCAGAAGAATTAGTGAACTAAGTAGGTCTGTGTTGTCTTTCTGTTTTTGAAACAAAGAGGCATTACTGGGAGGGGAGGAGGGGATGTGCTGTGTGTAGACTATGTACACTCAGCTTGTTTTCCTTTGCCCAAGACTGCTGCCTTAGCTTTTCTTGTTCTGCCTGACAATACTTCTTTCACTTGATTTGATTTTTTTTTTCAAGTTCATTGTTTGTGTTGTGATTTGGCCAGAGTAAGCTACTGTGGGTGGGTATTGTATCCTGTTGCTTGCTTAGCATAGTCCACGTGGCAAGGTTTGGTACCTGGCTTCCATTGAAATTAAAAGGGAAGTGATCTTTATCTCTGACAGTCCCTTAGGCAGGTCAGTGACAGCAGTGTGGAAAGGCTGTCTATTAAAGCATATATAGATGCTAGCATTGCTATTTTTCGCTCCCTTTTCATACCTGAGCAGGAAAAGTGACAAGCATTTGTTTACCTACTCAGTTATTCTCTTTTATCTTCAATCAGGAATAATATGCCTGAATGTTTGCTGTGCTTGGTGCATGTCTGAGGGCTTGAAGGCATTTTTCATCTTGATCTGTGGAAGGGCTTTATTGAGATTGAGGCCCTTGGTTCATGCAAAGATGTGGAAGGCAAAATCAAGAGAAGTTGTTTCAGCCCTGTGTTGCAATGTTTTAAATATGGAGTTAGTTATGCTGTAAGTACTAGTTTATTGAGCTAGAGGAGTGTGCTGTACCTTTGGAAATGGTAAAGACTTGCTTAGAATTTCTGTGATGTTTTTTTCTGATGAATGGAGAGTGCAGAATTTGATGGAACTTGAAGGTTCAAAATTCCTTTTCCCTTCCAAGCTCCTTTTTCTGCATTCAAGATCTGTGACACTTGGATTTATAACTTCTCTCTCTCTCTTAATTTCCATTGTACCTGGTTTAGCAGTAAACAAGAATTCCTCAGCTTGAGTAAAGAGAACTTAGGGTAGACCTCCTTCATGTTGGAGACAGAAATGCTTTCTCCTGCATTAGAGTAAACAATAACATTAATCATTTCAGCTCAATTATTAATCTGCTGTTATTAAAATACAAAGTTAACTGAATTTCAGTGTGCTGTAATCTGATAGCATTTCACTCTGCTCTTTCATTTAGAAGTGTTAGGCTTATCATTTTCAAATTTTAACTTCTAAGGTGTGTGCTGATTTATTGCCAACCAACTCTTTGTGAAAGCAAATGCCTGTTTGCAGAGGGTAGTCTTAAAACTGTGAAGCTTAATACTTTCCTGCACCTGTGAGGAGGAAAAAGAGAGTCGTTGGGCTGTCTGGAGAGAAACACTCATTGTTTCAAACATGAACTTTCTTCCAGTCCTATGTTTGTTTGTTTGTTCCAACCCCCCCTCCATTCTTAAAGCTATTTTTATCTCTGCCAAGAATTTATTGCAGATAATTTCCCTGTCATCAGTAGTCACTTTCAAACTTGAATTAAAGGTGTCTGTAGAGCCAGCCTTGCGATGACACAGCACAGCCCTCCCTGCAGAGCCTGTGAGCAGCCAGCCCCCCTGCAAGCCAACCTCTCTCTTGTGCCTGAAATCTGACAGGCAGAGCTGGGTAAGCAGCAAGGCTGGCCTGCTGGAAGTGTTCTCCAGCTGCCCTTAGCATAGCAATCGGCGTGTCTGCAGGGGTTAAGGGCTGGAATCTGATGCAATCCCTCCCCCTTTGGCCAGCAGCTGTCATTAGAGGAGGCTCCATAGCAACAGTGAGATCACTGCAGACAGCACTTCATTGATTCCGCCCTCCCGCCCCCTCCCATTTCTGAGCCTCCTTATCGCCCAAGTGCAGCTGGGTGAAGAGAGTGGGGGGTGCGGTTTGTGCAGGACACTTGCGTGGGCTCTGTCTTGTAAATCATTTGGGAAGCAGAAATCCCTCACGTCCTTTGTGTTTAATGTTCCGCTATGTATTTAAAGAGAGACGCAGGATTAGGGGGCTGGATAACTGTACCTGCTGTAGCTGATGTTCTGAAGTATTCTTGCATTGTTTGCTGGTCTTCTAGGGAAAAGAATAACGTAGAGCAAGACCTGAAGGAGAAAGAAGATACCATCAAGCAGAGGACAAGTGAGGTCCAGGTAAATAAGACACAAAAATTCCCGTTTGGACACCTGATAACTGCCCCGTGTGGTGCTTTAATGGCACTGGAATTGCTGAGTCTTTTAAGAGCACATCAATTAGTGCTATGAAAAATCTCGGTGGCTAAGAAAATGAAAGCACTCTGAAGTGTATTTTCTAGACGAATGTGGGTTGGTGTAGGGGTGTGTGTATTTATATCTGTGTGCCAGTTTCTCAGATTTGGTAGCCTGCATGAAGTTGTAAATGGGAAATATTACAAAAGAAGAGTTTTTTTGCGTTGGTTGTTTGTGGGGTTTTTTTTTGGTGGTGGTTTGTTTCAGCAAGGCTTTCTAATGTATGATTAAAACTGAAGAAGACACTGGCAGTACCAATCAGTAAACTTAAGTGGCTGAATTCAAAGGGCTGCTTCTGAAGAGCCACAGCAATTACCAGCTTGGCAGGGATGCTGCCTCAAGGGAATTTAAAAAATAATCTGTTTGATTCTTTTGTTCTTTTTTTTTTTAAAGGATAACATTGACTTTCCAGAATCCTGGAAAATGTAAAATGTTGCAAGTGCTTTACAGGGCTTAAAGATGCTACGGTCAGCATCAGTGTTTGGGGTGCTACAGTCGAGCCAGGCTCTGAATAAAATGCTGCAAGGCAATATTTCAGTCGAATTTCAAGCTGCAAAAGCAGCTGGAGTTGCTGCTTTCAGGAAAAAAAAAAAACAACCAACAAACCTTCGTTGTGATATCTGATCATTTGCATTTATGTCTACATTTATTGTAGGAGTCTTTATCATTTTAAATAATCTTTATTTGATTAAGAGCAAATGCAAGGTTTTCCCTGCCTGGCACAAGGTAAAAGTGCAGAAGAGCCAATGTGTTAAAATTTGTCTGAATTTTGGGCTTGGCTATTTAATATCCTTAAAGCCTGGATGATAATTAATAGTCTGACCTTTAAGATGCTAATCAGATGCTGGCCTGTCAGTCCTGACGGCAGCAGCCGGATTCAGCAGCTGCAGGAATGCACACAGGAGTTGCCCATGCCTGTGATTCTGCTCCTGCTCTGCGCCTTGCCTTTTCACACGCTGCAAAACCCTTATGGGGCTTCCTGGCTTTGCACACAAGATGATGCTTTTGTTGATGTGTCCTGAATTTGTGTGTGTGTAGGCTAAGTGCTCTGGTACCTTTGTCCAAAAGGTGCATAAAGCTTTGATGTTACAGCCTTGGTGTCATCCAATAGCTTTTTACGTCAGTTTAGTGTTTGATAAAGAAGTGATTAAGTCATTGTATCTACAGCAGTCATGATGGAAGCAACCATCTCAGGTCTTTAACCTCTTAGTGCTCACACAGGCTGCTTGTCCCTTGTTAAACAGAGTTACAGAGCTCTGTCAGCCTGGAGAGAAGGAGCAGTCTATACTGGCTTGTCAGGAAAAGGGGCAGCTGTCAGGATCAAAGAGGAAATGGCTGCAGCATTCATTGAAGCTGGTGGCCCTTTTATCTCTGGCCTCTGTCTTGCTTCCAAATGTTGGAGGACCTATATGGTTCAGGAAACTTTCTAGAACTTCAGAGAATGGTGGTGACAGGCTAAGGATCTTTACATCATGTTGTTTGTTGGGTTTTGAGTTTTTTTCCCCCTTCCTTCCGGTTTTATTCTAATGGTGATATTTCTGAGGATGTGCAAAACCAGAGCATTTTAACCTGAGACCCTGGATCAAGCTCATTTTGTGACATCACACTCCAGGGTTTCCCATACCAGAATGATTTCTCTGGGCACAGGTTATAACCTCAAATACAGCCTTGGTCTGTGATGGAACAAATTGATTTATATGGCAGGAGGGAGAGAATGACAGCTTTTCCTTCCATAAGTTAATTTATATACTGTGTAAGTACATAACTAAAAAGCAAAGACAAAGACTTGGAAAGAAAGCAGACTGAACTGATAGGTTTTGATATACTTATTAAATTATCAACTCTCTAAGACAAATCACTTCTTAGTCTTTGCTGCTCCTAGTTATGGGCAGCCTATGAGGGAGTAGAAACTTCTAAAACACCATTTCATTCATTCACTCAGTGACTGGATTAGCATTTTCTTATAAGAATAATAAACTCTGATGTAAAATGCCCCTCTTGGCAGCAGAGAACTTTTTCAGAGTTAATGTGTAAATCATAAGGTTTTGACCCAGTGGCATCTGTCAGTGCCTTTACCTGGCTGTCTCCTTGCTCTCTCATCTCTAACCTGCTCTTCCAGACACAAATGTTGGAGCTCCAGCAGCTGGAACACTGCCTGAGGCAGTGGGCCTTGGACACAGTCATAAGGCTCTCATCTTCCATCTAGCACTTAAAATCCATGGGCATGGTTTGTCAGACTGTCTGTCTGCTAAGACTCTGCAAATAAGTGGTGATTCTCTTGGCTTTCCAACAGGTTTGCCCTAGAATTTTACCCAGCTGAAGTCAAAAGGTCTGTTTTGCTTTTCAGTAGGACATGGAAACTCTGTAAAGAAATCTTTAGAACAAAAGCCTGTAACTCCTGAGCGAAGCGTAATGCATGGTTATGTCAGCTGGGGGGAACAAGGAACTGCGTGGCAGACACTACTTCAAGGAGGGCAAGGGTGAAGGGATGAGAAGTTGAAGTGTTTTGGGATTGTGGGCTTCTAAGTATTCCAGAATGTTTCTGGTCTTCTCTTACAGCCTTTTAATATTCCTGTTGGCCTGAGGCTTTTCAGATCAGATTTGTTCCAGATACCACACTCAGCACTGAATTTTCTCTAGTCTTTAAAGCCATTAGAAGGTGGCTCCTTCGGGCTTAACAGTTCTTAGCACCTGAGTTGTTTGGTGAAGTACAGACTAGCAAGCTATGAAATCCACTGACTATGTGTGCAAATCACAGCATCACAGAAACATTCAGGTTGGAAAAGACCCTCAGGATCACCAAGTCCACCTGCAAACCCTACTCTACAAGGCTCACCCCTAAACCATACACCCAAGCACCACATCCAAACCACCTTTAAACACATCCAGGCTTGGTGATTCAAGCACCTCCTTAGGACTTAACCACCTCCCTGGGAAATACAGATCTCTAGACTTTCCTTTCCTCTCTTAAGTTAGCATGGAGGATTAATGATCATAAATCTAATAGAAAGATTACTATTATTGTCAAAGTGTTAGTTTATGCCACCTCAGGTGCAGTTATGAATCTCATTCAGTGCTTGAACACTAAGATGATGCCTCTCTGCTGAGAGTGCTCTTTGAAATCAAAGCTTAGTTGGAGCCTGGTTCACTTTCTGACATCTTTGAGTATTCTCAGTTGTGTATTTACTTCAACCTTTAATTTTTGGGGTGATTATTTGAATGAGTTTGGTATTTTGTTTTGGTTGGGTTTTTGCCTTTTTCCTGGGAGCCCATCAGGCCTACTCAGGTCTCTACAGTGCTGCTCTGCTGCTGTGCCTAGAACAGACATCGGGATTCAGGAGCAGTGAGATTTGAGGTGATCTATATTTAGCTTGTGTGCATGTGAATTCTTGCTTCCTTTCAAAGAAAGGAGACTGAAATCTCTTTTAAGCTGCTACTTTTTCCCCTGCTGCTTCATTGGAGGCCAGCAGATACTGGCTTTTCAAAGTGATGTAAAAAAAGAGGAGCAGATCAAGAGTGCCCCACTTATCCAAGTTAGTAGCTGCTGGAGGAGCTATTTCTTTCATGGATTAGAAATAACCAGTGATGCATCTGGTCTGCCTGCTGTATATCACTCATACACCCTTTACTGAACTCCAGATTTGACTTGAGAGAGTTTGTGTGGGGTTCTTGGTATTGTGGTTTTGGGTGTGGTTTGTGGTTGTTGTTGGTGGTTTTTTTTCCCCTTTGTTGTTATTAATCTCTCCATTTAGGTAGTCTTCCATTTATCCTGAGGTTTCCTGTTTCTCTGGCACCTGTCTGCTGCACCATATGCCTTTCTATTTCTGTCTGGAGTTTTTTGGCCTGATCATCTGAAGGTGCTAGCACAGATGGGTAAAATACAGCCCTCACCAAAAAAAACCCAACCAACCCAACAAAAAAACCAAACCAAACAAAAAAACCCACCCCCAGCCAAACTAAGAAAGGACAACAGGGTCTTAGCTTAGAGCAGCACACAATGATCTAATCAGAAATTCATGTCAGTTTTTCTTATCCTCCTTGATTGTTATCTCTATCAGTTTTTAACTGTCCATGATTCTTCCTTCAATTGCTCCATTTTCTCAGGCTGCAATCTTCTCTTTTCATCTAATACTTTTCCTTTTATATTCATCCTTTTTAATCTCCCTGCATTATCTCTTCCTCTTGACCTTGATTCTTCCTTCTTGCTCAAGTCTTTTCTTGACTTTTTTTTCAGTGTTGTCCCTGCAGTTTGGGGTATAACTGTTCCTGTGGCTCAGAAATGAACTAGTTAGCATGTGATGCTGCTTACTGTACTTGGCACACGTGGGACATGCTTACTGGTCTTTCATAAATGAAAAGGTGCCATGCTGCTGTGTGTGCAATTTGCATTTATTACCACTGCTGTTATGTGGAAAATTTAAGGGTTTGGCTGATTTTTTTTTTGCAAACATTCTAGAGAGTGGATTTGGGTTAATAATGCGCCAATTTGGGTTTTTTTAATTGTGTTGCTAAAACAGGTGCCTATTTTAGGCAGTGTTTTTTGAAGGGGGAAGGAGGAGAATGAAGAATTTCTGTTATTAAGGAGCTCAGTAAAACATACTGCTAAAACACAGGAGAGAGACAGTGTAGCGCCCTGAGTAAAGACAACTTTAAATCCAAAATGAAATACCAACCTCCTCCTGGGGCTTGTCAGTCTGAAGAGAAGACTGAGAGGGAGTCGAATCAATGGTTATCAGTATCTGAGGGCTGGGGGTCAGGAGGGAGGGGACAGCCTCTGCTCAGTTGCACCCTGTGATAGGACAAGGGGTAATGGATATAGACTACAGCACAGGAGGTTCCACCTCAGCGTGAGGAGGAACTTCACTGTGAGGGTCACAGAGCACTGGAACAGGCTGCCCAGAGAGATTGTGGAGTCTCCTTCTCTGAAGACTTCCAAGACCCATCTGGATGTGTTCCTTTGTGACCTGTGCTGGATTCTATGGTCCTGCTCTGGCACAGACATTGGACTCAAAGATCTCCAGAGGTCCCTTCCAACCCCTAACATCCTGTGATCCTGAGTGAAGTAGTTAATATGTTGATGCACAGTCATCAGAGAGGATGCTTTTGCTGAAGGAAAAACCCCGACCCACCTGATTATTTTTGCATGTTAGACTCAGAGAATGCTGCCTTGTGTGGCATGTCATAAATACTAGCTTTTGGAAGATAACTTGTTGATGCTTTGAATCAGCACTGCAGCTTATGCTGTAGTTCAGTAGCTAGGAGGAAAGAGGGAACAAGCACAAAGTTCCTCTGTTTTGTTACAGGATCTACAAGATGAAGTAAAGCAGGAGAGCAGTAACCTGCAAAAGCTGCAAGCTCAGAAGCAGGAGGCGCAGGAAATCCTCAATGATCTTGATGAGCAGAAGGCCAAGTTGGAAGAGCAACTGAATGATATCAGGCAAAAATGTGCAGAGGAGGCCCGTTTGGTAAGGTCTAGTGGCTTAGGCCTCATATTGAAGAATTCAGCCTTGCAGTGTCAGAGTTGTGGGGGCAGGCAAAAAAACTTTAATATGGTCAGTGTCAAGATTGTATGCCCAAGAGAGAATAGGAGATGTTCATTCACTTGAGTAACCTCCTGAGGTAGTGTCAGTGTGTTGTCAATATACTGAGACACATTTGCACAAAAGCAAGGGTAAGTGCAAACAAGTGATGCAGGATTGTGAGTGTAGTTAGAAGCATTAATTACTGGGAATGATGTGTTTAATGCTTAAAACAAGTCATAACTATGTAGATTTTTGTCTACTATAAAACAACAGTAATATTTTGAGGTGTAAAATGGTATTTTCAGTGTTAGAAATATTTGTGTTGCTCAGGAAAATAGAGTGCTGCTTTCTTCTTGTAACCAAGAGGGACTTAACCTTTTTGTTCAGGTCTAATCCCTACAATAGCTATAAGGTTGTTTTTCTGGTCATAAATAATGGTATTTGGAAATCATGGTGGGGTTTGGGTTTGGTTTTATTTTGGGTTTTTTGCTTGGCTTTTGAAATATTGTTTGTGCTTTAGATTGCTATGCTGAAGGCTGAAATTACAAGCCAGGAATCAAAGATTTCAGCATATGAAGATGAACTGACCAAAGCTCAAGAGGAGCTGAGTCGCTTGCAGCAAGAAACTGCAGAGCTGGAGCATTGCATAGAGTCTGGGAAAGCACAGCTGGGACCTCTTCAGCAACACCTGCAGGATTCACAACAGGAAATCAATTCAGTAAGGCAGTGTGGAAGACACACCACCCCCACCCCCACCCCAAAAAAAAAGTTGTAGCTGACAACCTTTAGCATGGTTTTCTTTAAAGGGAAAGTTTCTTTCTTTCTTCTCTGTTTGCTGGTCTTTAGTTGCTCACATTTGTGTTCTGTGCCAGTAGTTGTTAGGATTCTTAGAGAGTGACTCAAGTCACTCAAGGTACTTCATGATTTTTCTCCCATGTTTTGTTAATGAAAAGGGATTAATTCATTAGATTTCATAAATAATTTGTCTTACTGTGATGCATGCAAAATGCATGAGGCACATTTAAATCCTGTCCAGGAGTTACTTAAGCTTTCTTTCCTAGCTGTGGCCTGGGGCATGTTCTCACTAATCTTTAATTGGTGTGAAGTTAGTATAAAATTGGTAATATAACATTTACTTAGTGCATTGTTGAAGGGGGAGAGTGCAGTGAATGCAAGACTAAATTGGATTGAGACTAGACACTGAGAAGCTTCAAACTGGGTTTTAAGCATTGTGCTTTGAAGTGTCAGCTCTTGCCTTAAAGAAACCCTTTTAGCTCCTGTCTGTAACCAGTGATTGATTACTTCAGTGATGTTTTAGTTGGCACACCCTTTCCTCCTCATTCTTCTCCTTCTCTGACTTGCCTTCTGACTGCTGTATTAGCCAGAGTCACCTTGTTACCAAGTTAAAAACAAAATGAAAAGCCTTCCTATTAACTCTGAACCCTGGAAATGGTTGATTTTTTTGGCTTGGTCATTTCACACAATTCATGTCTAACTTGCTTACAGTTCCTTCCCCCCACTCCCAGCTGCTGTTCATGCAAGAACACTTTCTTCTCTCAAAGGGCCTTAGAACACATTCGTAAGTTTTCAGTTTGGCTTTGAGGTTTAGGAACTGACAAGTAAACAACTGGGTTTTCCATTGTTTCACTGCAGGTGGGGAGAAGGTTTGTGCTGGTTTAGTATAACAGCAAGAGGTACCTGTCGTGTACAGATTTGAGGCTGATCATTGAGTGTGCTTGACTGTACTACAAGCTGCTTTATTTGAGAGGTTTTATATCAGTACTCCTGATTTTATTGCTCTTGGCTCTCAAATGATGAACAATAGGTTCCATCCTCTAATGGTTGGTCTGAGAACAGTGTATTTGAAAGACTCCTGATGTTGTCTTTGCCACCTGGCTTGTGACATGTGCAAGGCTATAAAAACTCTATTAAGGTGACTGACCTAGCAGAAGTCAGTGGAATTTAGACAGTTAAATATGTGCTATATGTCCCTCCTTCTGCATAATCTGCCAAATCAAATAATTTCTTTATAGCTGAAAGGTTGGTTGGAAAAATTTGCTGTAAGGCCCTTCCTTCATGAATCAGGTTGCTGAAACAGTAGCAGGTGAATTTAACTCTCTGCTTAGGAAGGTATACTGGGGGCTTTGTAGACTCCAAAAGTCCTGAAAGAGATAATAATGGTTTGCAATTTTCCTTCTTGGAAGTTGAAAGTTCTATAAGCAGCCTTACATATGCCAATATATAATTAACCCCCTCCCAGAGCTCTTCCTCCAACAAAAGCCCCAAGCAAAACTGAAGGAAGAGAGCCCTGAAAGCTTTGCAGCTCATTTTGTGAGTTTGGGAAGAAAAAAGGCAAAAAGTCTCTATGCTGCCACTGATGCAGGCTGCTTCTCTGGCTGCAGAAGGTTCTCAGGTCTGTCCTTCAACAGCCATATTGCATTTCTTCTGGATGACATTTGGGTTCAAGTCTGAAATTACACCCCTTGACTGATGGAATGGTGGGTTTGTTGCATCTGCTTTTGAATTGAGACTTTCAGACACATCTTTTGCCGTACATTTCAGAGGGGATGGATATATGCTAGCTAGATGGTTATGTGCTAGAGAGCAGCCCTGTGGAGAAGGACCTGGGAGTCCTGGTGGACAAGAAGTTCTGCATGGGACAGCAATGTGCCCTTGTGGCCAAGAAGGCCAATGGGATCCTGGGGTGCATTAAGAGGAGTGTGTCCAGCAGATCCAGGGAGGTTCTCCTCCCCTTCTACTCTGCCCTGGTGGGGTCCAACCTGGAATATTGCATCCAGTTCTGGACTCCCCAGTTCAAGAGGGATAGGGATCTCCATAAGAGGACCCAATGGAGGGTTAAGAGGATGCTGAAGGGACTGGAGCATTGCCTGATGAGGAGAGGCTGAGAGCCCTGGGGCTGTTTAGTCTTGAGAGGAGAAGACTGAGAAGGGATTTAATAAATGTTTATAAATATCTGAGGGCTGGGTGTCAAGAGGGAGGGGACAGGCTCTGCTCAGCTGCACCTTGTGATAGGACAAGGGGTAATGAATATAAACTACAGCACAGGAGGCTCCACCTCAACATGAGGAGGAGCTTCTTCTCTGTGAGGGTCCCAGAAGACTGCAAGAGCCTGCCCAGAGAGATTGTGGAGTTGTCTCCTCTGGAGACTTTCCATCCCTGTCTGGATGCATTCCTGTGTGACCTGTGCTGGATTCTGTGGTCCTGCTCTGGCAGGAGGGTTGGACTCAAAGATCTCAATGATCTCCAGAGGTCCCTTCCAACCCCTAACATCCTGTGATCCTGTGTGATTCTGCGTACTCCCGAACCAATGCACACACACAATTATTTGTGTTCTGCAGGTGCAGACAAAACTTCTTGAGCTGAAAGAACTGGAAAATAACCAACTTGCTTGGAACTCTAAGCCACACAATGCACTGGTTAATGGAGCTGTGGATCACCCTAGTCTTAGCAACAGCAGCAGCGAAACCACCAACCTCAACGAGAATGCCGAAAGGGAAAGTATAGCAGAAGAGGAACAAATTAACAGCGTGTCTTCAGTGAGTTGTTTTGCCTGCTTGATCATGATGCAATGCAGCTGTGAAGTTGGAATAAATTAATGGCTCAAGATTGAGCATGTTTTTAAACAGTTGCACCCAGTGGAATGTCAGGGTGTTCTGGTGGGGGGGGTGGTGGTGGTGGGGCTGTGCTTCTGGAGTTCGGGGGGGGTGGGGAGGGAGGAGGCCGCTGTGCTTCTGGTGTTCTTGAGGGGGTTGAGTTTCAGACTGCAGAAAGTTGATAAACAGAAAAGGAGGCAAATTTAGCTTGGCTAGAAAGTGGCAATAAGGATGTGCTTTAGGAACATACATTAAAAAATACCCCAAGTTGAATAGTAGAACTAACATTAAAGGAGAGCAGCTGTCTCTTGTTGGTGCAAGCAGAATGCAGTAAGGAATAGTACAGAGAATCTAAAGCTGTCTTCCTTTCAATGCTTCTCTGTATGCCCAAGTAGATTCTTGCTACCTTGTGGTGGTGTTTGTTTCCCAGAAGCTTTCCCAGGGAACACCAATGTGTTCTGTTCAAGTGTGAACCTCTTGAAGTATCTTTCAGTATATTCTTTTAGCTATTTAATACTTAAAATTCTGTTCTGTTTACTTCATTTTGTCCTTCTATAGATACGGAATAGTCCTGAAACGACAGCCTCTGCTGGGGAAGAAGAGACCCCAGCTGCAACTGCTACCAAAAAAGTGAGTGTGCTCAGATCTAGGGGAAGAAAGAAGAAATTAAAGCTAGTTAAACCATTTCAGGCTTGTAGCATGTCCCTTGCCTCATGGTTAGAGAGCTATAGGGCAAGAACCTTTTCAGGGTTTTGTTGTTTTTATTTAGAGTGTGATGTCTTGAAAAACACTTCATCTGGTACAGCAAGTAGTTGTTGAAAACTCTTTGTATCTTCATTGATGAACCATGTAGAATTCTAGCTGTCTCTTTTTTTGTTGTGTGTGGGTGGGTTCTTTTTGTTTTTTTCCAGTTCTAAGAAGCCTCTAAGTGGTAACACAAGATGACAGAAGTGTTTTCCATCCTGAAGGTCTTTAAAAATGTAATACCTTTCTCTACTTTTGCATTTCCCAGGAAGATCCATTTGATGCTGAATCTCATCCATTGTCTGCTCTGGTTTCTGAAAGCAGTTTAGAGTTCTTCCAGTCTGACCCTTTTGTTGGCAGTAAGTAAACTTCTATTTCTAAGCGCAGATTTGCTGAAACAGGTCCTGTACAAGCACATCTCAGACTAATCTTCACTTTGGAGCTGTTCTTTATAGAATATAGGTTAAGGTGTTTGAGTGACAGGAGTGTAGAGCCAGTAGCATTACAAAAATAGGAATTGCAGGAGTGATCTTTCCAGGGTGTTTCTTTCTCCTTCATCTGTGGACTTTCTAAACGGCTGTGAAAATGGCACCCTTCCCTTCCTGCTATTCCTGACTGCTTTCCTTGCCCCTCTGCCTCCTGAGCTGCATTTTGGTCTTAAAGGTGTGGGCATACTTGTGATGCATGTGGTGTCTCTAATGGAATTTGCAGCACAGCTCCCCAAACAGATCAGCTGAAGGTTCAGTAGAGATGTGGTGTGGGGTGGCTGTGGGTGGTTGAGAATGAATGGCTGTGGCCTACTTAGGGCGAGTTTGGCACTCGGGTAAAGGTAATGTGGAACTGCACCATCTGCTCAGCCAGGGAAGTGCTGTGCTTTATTTTAGGCACTTGCCACTTACAAATGCTGTTGCTCAGCTTTAATTTTGTTACTTTTTTAAATTTAATTTTATTTTTTTTATTGGAAGCAGTGGTCTGTCTGTCTGGAACCACTTGGAGAGTTAATTGGGATTAGCTACTAAAGCAGATGTTTTCAGCCACATTAATAATGATTTTTGTATGCTTTCAGAATCAGCGTGGGCTGATGAGCTTAGCTGGTATCACATCAAAATTAAACTAAACAAAATTTGGTGATTTGGCTTCTTGAAAGACTGTCAGTGCAGGTTTAATACTTTTCATTCACAAATTAAAGCATCTTGAATGTTTCCATATAGATATTGCTTGAGTGCTATTTCTTTCTCGGTTGGTGTTCCTATGTAGAGCACATGACAAGGCCTTTCTTTCAGAGGAAAAGGATATTTATTACATGTTGGTAGGCAACCTTTTGGGCCTTGTGTGCTCACTGTGTTCAGAGGCAGACACCTACAGCTGAGAGATGGTACCCCTGTCTCTTAGGTGTAAGTGAGAGAGCAGAATGGGAGCACATGCCCAGTGAGGAGAGGCTGAGAGCCCTGGGACTTTTTAGTCTGGAAAAGAGAAGACTGAGAGGGGATATAATAAGTGTTTATAAATATCTGAGGATTGGGTGTCAAGTGGGAGGGGACAACCTCTGCTCACTTGCTCCCTGTGATAGGACAAGGGGTAATGGATATACAGGAGGTTCCATCTCAGCATGAGGAGGAACTTCACTGTGAGGGTCCCAGAGCACTGGAACAGGCTGCCTAGAGAGGTTGTGGAGTCTCCTTCTCTGGAGACTTTCAAGCCCCATCTGGATGTGTTCCTGTGTGACCTGTGCTGGATTCTGTGGCCCTGCTCTGGCAGGGGGGTTGCACTCGATTTCCAGAGGTCCCTTCCAAATGCTAACATCCTGTGATCCTATGAACTGATGCACCTAGGCCCTTGCATCCAGTGCAGACAGTAACACGGAGGAGCTAAGATCCATGGCGCCTGTGAGACTTAATTAAAACCGGGGCTCAGCTTGTACCGGTGGCTAGCCTGGATTGCTGTGGTGGTGAATGCTGTAATGTGGGTGCTTCTGGACAACAGCCAACAGCAACGTCTCTGAGATAGCTGCTTCTGTGTTTCACCAGGGTAAAGTGCTGCTTAATGAGTATTTGCTTTATGTAATGCTAGCTCTTGTAGTTCCACTGCAAACAGGGAAACTGCTCCTCTGAGAGTTTTGAATTCAAGCTGTAGAAGTGAGTTTGTGTCCAGAAGACTTCAACTGAATGCATGCTTCATGACAAGTAACTTTTCCTTTTTTTAACAAAAACCCCCAAACACAACAGGTGATCCCTTCAAAGATGACCCTTTTGGGAAAATTGGTAAGTAACTTTGTAACTTCTCATGTGTTGTTCTAAATGATTCCCACTATGGGAAAATTGTCACACTTCCAACACAAAAAGGTGACTAGGCTGTAGGATATCTCCATGGATAGACACATACATGGCAGTAGCAGCAGGCCAGTTGAGTGAAACCTTTTCAGAGTAGCTGTTTGAGGCATCCTCAGTTGGGATTCAAGTATGTAAAGGTGGAGAACAGAAGGCCTCAATCTCCTGCTGTCTGTTTTCCATGCCAAGCAGGATTGTGCTCTTTTGAAGGCTCTCAGTTTACCAACTTTCTTCAGAAGTAAATACTGAGAAAGGTGGGAGGCCTCTCTGTAGCCTGGCTGTACAGACAGTGCCATTGCATTATTTGCTTGATCCTGAATGGAGTCACTGATGACAAAAGCAGCAAAATGGCCAGAAGGAAGGTTTATGGCAAAACAGGGTTGAGTGCCAACAGCTGAATAACAAAACATGAACTGGGGGGGGGGGGGGGGGGGGGGGAGGGGAGGGAAGGAAAGGAAAGAGGAAGGCAGGAGAGTTGAGAACTGGTAGGTTTTGTAAGATTCTTTATTTTTAGGGTAAAAAGAAGGGCTTGGTTCAAGCACCTAAATGCTCAGATATTTCTGGACCTGAACCACTGGCACTATCCCAAGTTTTCACGATGCACAGAGAATTTTGGCTTGATCTCTAATGTTTTGAATCACAAATACAAATTAATTCACCGACGAAGTTCACACTTCAAAGATCCTTGGTCTCAGATGTGTTGCCTTATTGCCACCTGAAAAAAGCAATACAGTGTTTCATTTTGCAGACATCAAATTAAGTAAAGCCAGAAGTGATAATGAGATGCTTGCTTTTTAGATCCCTTTGGTGGTGATCCCTTCAAAGGTTCAGATCCTTTTGCAGCCGACTGTTTTTTCAAACAATCTTCCACTGATCCTTTCGTGACTGCTGGCACTGATCCATTTAGCACTGCAGACAACAGTAATAATACCACAGTAAGTTGGGTGACAAACCTTTTAACTTCTAGGTGTGATCTGGGCAAAATAAGCAGTTTTGTGCACTTGCACGTGATGCTTGGAAACGCTGAACTGATGTACAGAAATCACAGAGATAGAAGGTTACTTCTTACCCCGTGGCTCTGCCTTGTCTTTGTGTCCTACCTTTTAGGAATAGTCACAGATGAACTAGCAAACATTTTATAAATGTTTTAGTGAGGAGCTTCATCGCTCCACAGGTTAAAAACCTTTGAGAACAATGAGCTAAGCTCAACTGGTAGCTGGTGGAATGTAAATAACATTGAAAAAACCCCAAGATTAAGCTGACCAAGATGTGTCAGGACATGATGTTTTGCCTGAGAAGCTTACAGGGTTAATAAGTATGTGCTCTATATTAATAAGTATGTTCTGTGTCTTGTCTGAAATCTGATGTGGTATGGGGATCCCCTCTGAGAAGATAAATTGTTCAGTAGCTGTTTGTTTGGATGTTGTTGGGATTTTTGTTGAGGAAGTCATTGAAGCCCTCTTATCATGTGGGCATTATTTCTAACTGAATGTACCTCTTTCAGGTGTCCTTGGGGTGTAGCTTTTAGCTGTTCACTTTATAGTTAAGCAGTTGCTTTACTAGTCTTGAGACTATAATAAGGGTAGAGTTGGGCATGAAATCTCTGATATAAGACAGAACGTGATGAAGACGAGGTAATATTTAGGGCTGACAGACAAAACAAAGCAGGAAGCTGAAATTCTTCATGGTGTAAGTTTGTCTTCATCTCTTTTTGACACCTCCTTTCCTGCCTGGGGCTGCTTCTCTTCATGCCTCGCTTCCAGTTTTTCTGCATACACAAAAGTTAAAGCTATGCTTGTGGATTAGGAGACAAGTGGCTGTTGGGACTGCCTGGTGGGAAGCAGTACAGCCACAACAGTGAGAGATCACTGCACCTAACAGTGGTGGTGTCCTGTGTGGTGTGTACATTTCACAGATCATAGGTTCATACTACACAACACAGCCTACACCTCCAGCCTTCAATTGCTTTTCTCCACTCTTCAATACTTAGCACAACTGTTCTTTCCCAAGTCTTGACATTTTGCTAGAAGCAGTTCTTGGCCACAGTACCCTCTGAGAAGAAGAGTACAGAAGAGAAGGGGGGGATGCTTAGCAGTGGATTCTGGAGATCAGGTGAAGTTATTAATTCATGTGAAGTACTTTAAGGCACCTTTGTGGTGTTGGTATCTTGCAGGTACACCTTCTTGAAGGTGGTTCTGGTGGTAGAAATCTAAGCCCAGAATGAGTGGTAGATATTCTCTCTAGCATTGCATTAGTGGGTACTCAGCACGTTAGAAGTTGTGTAGCTTCTTTCTGCCCTAAGGAAGTACAAAGGCTCCTAAGGTTTTGAGGATGTTCTGTTGACAGATTTGTTCCCTGGTGCTGATAAAAGCTACTTCTACAATTTCTAAACTAAAACAAATTGTGATTGTACTCTTAAAAAGAGGAATCTTGGAAGATGAAAACCAAATTTCCCTCTGAAAGCCTTATTTTTATTTTTAGACAGAGATCTCGAAGAAGAACGACCCTTTTGCTCCTGGGGGAACAGCTGTTGCTGCATCAAGTGATTTAGGTAAAATAGACAATACACAGACTTCTTCGAGTTGGGTTTTGTTTGCTTTTGCTTATTCTTCTTTGTAGCCTTTTAGCTGAATATCACAGAAAATATTTGGGTTAGAAAAGACCCTCAGGATCACCAAGTCTAACCCAGAAGCCTAGTCCCAAGCACCACATCCAAACCACCTTTAAACACATCCAGGCTCGGTGACTCCACCACCTCCCTGGGCAGCACATTCCAATGCCTGACCATTCTTGCTGGGAAAAAATTCCTCCTAATGTCCAGTCGAAACCTACCCAATCTCAGCTTGAGACTGTTCCCTCTTGTTCTATCACTAATCACCTGTGAGAAGAGACCAGCACCAACCCCTCCACAAGGTCCTTTCAGGTAGTTGTAGAGAGCCATGAGGTGTCCCCTCACGCTCCTCTTTTACAAACTAACCATCCCCAGCTTCTTCAGTTGCTCTTCATCAAATTTATTCTCCAGGCCTTTCCCCAGCTTCCTTGCCCTCCTCTGCACTGGCTTCAGCACCTCCACATCTATCCTGTATTGAGCTGTACAAAATTGGACACAACACTCAAGGTGTGACCTCCCTAATGCCGAGTACAAGGGGACAATCACCTCCCTGCTCCTGCTGGACACAGCATTTCTAGTCCTAGCCAGGATGCCTTGGGCTTTCTTGGCCACCTGGGCATACTGCTGGCTCATGCTCAGCTGCTTGTCCATTAGAAACCACAGGTCCCTGTGCTGGGTTGAGGCAGCCCCCCTACCCACCACTGGCAACAATAAACACTCAGACAAATGGATTGCAAAAGTGATGCAAAGTTTAAATAGAAAGCAGTGAACTTTTACAGAAAGCCAAAAGCGCAGTGACAAAGAAAGATCCCAAAACAGACCCAGAGAGATTCCATCCCCACCTGAGGGTACACCCAAGACCCCCAGGGCTCCTTCTTCCCCTCCCACTGCTAGGCTAGTCTCAACTGGCCAGATCTGAGACTGCCCATCCCCCCATGGCCTTGGGCCTAGCCAGGCCCAAAGCCAGGAGGCATCTCCCCCAGTTATCAGCTGACAGAGGAGGAAGAGAAGAGGAAGTGCTAGACTCTGCACTGCATCTTATAGTGGTGCAAAGGATTGTGGTAGGAAATACTACATAATTTCCTGTGTCCACCCCTCTGGGCTGGACTTCTGGACACAGGAAGTAAACATTGCAGGGGGGCACCCAGCTCAAACTGCAACAGTCTCTTTCTGCCAGGCAGCTTTCCAGCCACGCTGCTCCAAGCCTGTAGCATTGCTTGGGGTTGTTGTGACCCAAATGCAGGACCTGACTCTTGACCTTGTTGAAGCTCATCCTGTTAATGTTGACCATGGATCCAATCTATCCAAGTCCCTCTCTAGAGCCTCTCTACCCTCATGAAGCTAGGTAATTTGGGAGGTAATTTGGAAACAGTTCAGTTAAACTGAACTGTTCGGTTTAATGGTAGGGAAAAAAAAGTCATTTTCTAGAGATGCAGAAGTGAGCACTGATACTGACAGGGCACTGTGTGCGGGCACTGATGTGGATAGGGCACTTGTGCTTTACAGCACACAAGCAGTTCTCACATACTTTGAGGAACATAAGAATGAAAGGCTGCTGTTGAATTAGACTGAGCTGACAGTCTGACTGAGTTCTGCCTCAACATGAGGAAGAACTTCTCTACTGTAAGGGTCACAGAGCACTGGAACAGGCTCCCCAGAGAGGTTGTGGAGTCTCTTTCTCTGGAGACTTTCAAGATCCATCTGGATGTGTTCCTGTGCGACCTCTGCTAGATTCTATGGCCCTGTGCCTGCAGGGGGATTGGACTTGAAGATCTCCAAAGGTCCCTTCCAACCCCTAACATGCTGTGAGTTTTAGAGACTCACTTCTACAAGTGTCTGCAGTCCAGAGTGACCCCTTATTCCTGTTTCTATATAAAACAGAGGTCTGTGCACAAAAATACTTGTGTGTATATGCATACTTGGCAGAACATCCAGTAGTAGTATTGATACTCACAGTGGAGTTTAACTTTTTAATGTAGCAAACCAGAACATCAGTGTTTCTTTTGAATGGCTCCCTGCTCAGGAGAGTGGTTATTTCATGGAATCACAGAATGTTAGGAGTTGGAAGGGACCTTGAAAGCTCATCCAGTCCAACTTCCCTGCCAGAGCAGGATCACCCACATCCAGGTGAGTTTGGATATCTCCCAAGAAGACTCCACAACCCCCCTGGGCAGCCTGTTCCAGTGTTCTTTCACCCTCACAGGGAAAAAAAACTTCCTCATATTTCTGTGGAACTTCCTATGCCTCAGCTTCTACCATTGTCCTTTGTGCTGTCATTGGGCATCTGCTCACATCTTTATAAATGCGAATGAGATCACCCCTCAGGCTCCTCCTCTCCAAGCTAAAGAGCCCTCAGCTCCCTCAGTCTCTCCTCATAAGGAAGATGTTCCACTCCCTTCATTTTGGTCTCTCTGCACTGGACTCTCTTAAGCAGTTCTCTGAGGTCCTTCCTGAACAGAGAGGCCCAGAACTGGACACAATATTCCAGATGCAGCTTCACCAGGGCAGAGTAGAGGAGAACCTCTCTCAGCCTACTAACCACAGCCCTTCTATTCTGTCCCAGAATAGCATTGGCCTTCTTGGCCCCAAGAGCACATTTGTGACAGTTTTTTGTGAAAGCTACCTAAGAACTTCAAGTGCCCAGCTCATAAAACATTTCTCTTGAGTTAGTCTGTGCTGCAGAGCATGGAACAGTTGCTTTTTTGTTGTGGGATTTTTTTGTTTTCAGTCCCTTTCATATTTAATTTCTCATTCTGATTGCTTGATTTCTGTGTTTTTAGCTACAGATCCCTTTGCCTCTCTCTTTGGAAGTGAATCCTTTGGAAGTGGCTTTGCTGACTTCTCCACCCTGTCAAAGGTAATAAGAAGCTACTGCTAATTGTAGAAGTGCTTGAAACTCTGTGGTGACAAGACACAGCAGCTTTGAGACAACTTGGCTGCTGCAAAGAATTGCTAATGGCCAACTTCAGAGTAAATTGTCCTGCAACTCCAGTGTGAAGAATGCAGAGTCACCTTTGTGGCCTTCTAAGTATTGCTTCTCTATTTGAAGTACTGTCATAATTCTTGTTTTTAAAATTGGCCAAGTTTAAGAGTGAAATTACTTTTGCAAGCTCTACTTGCACTAGGTGTCCTAGTTCAGAGTGGGACAGATTGCTCTATTGCTCCGAAAGGGGCAAAAGAATAAGGCTCTCACAGATGGATTGGCGAGTCATGGAAAGGATAAATGAAAAAGCTACAAAACCCACAAAGCATAGTGATGAGCATAGCAAGGCATATCAAGTTCAAAGAAATCCCCAGTCTAATCTCAACACACAAGTTCCTTTACACCAGATCAATAAAACCCAACACTCTCCTTGTCCCCACCTGAGGTTCACCAAAAAAACTCAGGGTTCTTTCTCCCTGCACGTCCCCTACCTCCCCCTCCCCCATTGCTAGGCTGGCCAGGCTTGAACTGCCCCCTGTTTTTTACCCTGGCATTAACCTGAAACAGGCCAAGATTATGCTGGAAAAAAAATTACTCAATCCCAAGAGACCCCTGGTACTCCCCCATTGTTCTGGATAAGAGAGTGTCTCTCCCAGGAGCAGAGGGAAGAAATAGCAAGACAATAACTTTGCAGCCAGATTGATAAGGGTGCAGGATTTATGAGTAGAAATAGACTATTGCCTGTGTCCACCCACTGGGCTGGGCAGTCTACACATTGAAGGTCTCAACTCTGTGGCTTCTTTTTTGGAGGCACCCAGTCTAAATCACTACACCATCTCTGAGCTGTCTATTTTCAGTCTTCCGGACTTACGTGGATGATAGGTGTAAAAACAGAAGTGTTTTTGTTTTACCTTAGTCCAAAAGTTCAGTTCTAACCAAGTGCTGCATTATTGTCCTGAAGGCAAGTACCGTACTGTAAATGTGTGTGTTGCTGTTTTTCTTTGTTGAAGGCCAACAATGAGGATCCCTTTAACTCGCCCACATCAGGTTCTGTCAGCAATGTGATCATAACTAAAAATGTATTTGAGGAGCCACCAGCTAAAAATGAGGATGTTCCTCCTGCATTGCCCCCTAAAACAGGAACTCCCACAAGGCCCTGTCCACCACCACCTGGTAAGACACTGAGGTGTTGTTAACAATTAGCTTGTTCAATATTAGCAGTGGGGCAATAATTGGGAGGGGATGCTGAAGTCTTTTGAATGAGCAAGATGGGAAACGAGTCTGTTCCTGAGCCACTGGTGTTTTTCTCAGAGCTAGACTTTGCCTGATGTTTGGGATTGTAGTTTGGTTTGTGTTTTTTTTTAAGAGATGAAGGATTTAGAAACCAGGAAAAAGTAGATATTAAAAGATCTGCAAAAACATAGCATAGCTGCACATTAAGTGGTTGCTAATGTGGTACAATGAGAACCAGGCATTAAATTATGCTTAAAGTGAGAGTTCAGTGTTTTATTATTGCAAAACCTCTGGGTTTGATGCAAGATGAATTAAATAAGGTTAAATGACTGCCTCAGGTTTTCAGCTAAGCTTTTTCCAGGTGGCCTTTCTGAAGGTCTGTAGAAGTAAGCCTTCCCCATGTAGGAGTAATAAACCCAGTTTCCCATAGTGGCTTTTCTGTTTAGTGATAGCTGCATTCTCCGGTCTGCTCCATGACACAAGCCACTCTGCCTTCCAGAAAAGGCCATCATTCTAACCACACCTTCTTGTGGCTGTGACAGGCCAATGTTACAACACACACCTCATTCTCAGTACATTGGCATTACTAGAGTTCCTTTTGAAGTTTCTGTCCTGTTTCATTTTCTTCAAAGCCTCTACTGCATCACTTTCTGCCCCTCCCCCCCCTACACTTTCTGGATGAATCTTAAGGTCCTTTGGAAAACTGTAGCATGAAACTTAAAAATGTATTTATATTTGCCCTCAAAAGAAAGGGAACACAGTAAATGTAGAAGTAACAACACAGAAGTCTAAACTCTGCTGTTTGATTTCCAGTGTTGTTATGACACCTGGTTCATGCCTGTCGTGCACATAATCAGTTCCATAGCAGATAACTTCAGGGCAGCTGGCATGACAAGTGATGATAACTTGACTGTTTGCAAGTGTTTTCCCTTGTGCTGGTCCTTACTTAAGCCAAAAGAAGGATTTCTGAGGTCAGTGGCTGTGATGTGGTATGCAGATCCACTTCTAGAATGCCAGTGGAACAGACTCCTGAGGATAGATGACTGAGAGAGAGGTGGCCTGTTCAATCAGCAGGTATTAGCAGTGACACTGGGGCTAGCTTGATAATCATTCCCAGCAAATTATTTTCATGAGGTAGATACCCAAGTGTATCTGGAGGTGTCCCTATTCACTACAGGGGGGTTGGACAAGATGACCTTCAAGGGTCCCTGCTAACCTGATGCATTCTGTGATCTAACTGCTCCTTTGCTCTGATTCACAAGGTAACACTTTTTCAAAGAGATACCCCAAAATCTTTCTCTTAATTTAGAATCATAGAATCATCAGGGTTGGAAGGGACCTCAAGGATCATCCAGTTCCAACCCCCCCTGCCATGGACAGGGACACCTCACACTACAGCAGGTTGCTCAGAGCCACATCCAGCCTGGTCTTCAAAACCTCCAGGGATGAGGCTTTCACCACCTTCCTGGGCAACCTGTTCCAGTGTCTCACCACCCTCATGGGGAAGAACTTCTTCCTAACATCCAATCTGAATCTACCCATTTCTAGTTTTTCTCCATTCCCCCCAGTCCTATCACTCCCTGACACCACAAAAAGTCCCTCCCCAGCTTTCCTGTAGTCCCCTTCAGATACTGGAAGGCCACAAGAAGGTCTCCTCGGAGCCTTCTGTTCTTTGTCATGCTAGGAAAATTGCTTAGCCCCAAATTCCTTTTTCCCATGGGTGTGTTTCCAGAAGAGAGTCATGCTGTGGGACAGTGTGCAGCAGCAAGCTGTTTGCTTGCCTCTGAAATGCACTGCTTTTCCAGATACTGATAAGCCATCTTCATTTAATGCTTTTTTGGGGGCAGATTTGGAGGTTGTACACTTTGTATTTTTTACAGTACGAATCCTTAATGTGTAGAAATAAAATTACCTAGATGCCATTTGAAGTTCCTCCTTCCACATGCTTTATTTTCCTGTAACAGAACCTAATCAGAGAGTGAGAGCTCTGGTGGCAAAGCTATCTGGGAAGTGTCTAAGTAAATCCCATTTTGTAAATCACTGTGGTCTGTGAAAGAAGACCTTTACTAACTTGCACCAGTGATACACAAAATAATAAGCACTGGGGATTCATTCTGTAGTTTTAGTCTAAACTGGCAATAGAAGCAAGTTTTGAAGTACAACCATTTGAAGTGTCAAACCTCTTGCAAACCCACTAGTTGAATTAAAAAAAACTGCAATGAAGCCTTTTCTGTAAGCAGTAACATAGGGAGAGAATGGTTGGATGAAACTTTGCTTGGAAGTATTCGGGTTGATGTCCTCAAGTCTGGAGCCCCTATTACAGGAAGGATCTGGAGGTGCTGGAGCATGTCCAGAGAAGGGCCATGAGGATGAGCAGAGGGCTGGAACACCTCTGCCATGGGGACAGACTGAGGGAGTTGGGGCTGTTCAGTCTGGAGAGTAAAATAGAATAGAATTAACCAGGTTGGAAAAGACCTTTGAGATCACCGAGTCCAGCCTATCATCCTGCACCATCTAATCGACTAAATCATGGCACCAAGCACCTCATCCAGTCTCTTCCTAAACACCTCCAGTGATGGTGACTCCACCACCTCCCTGGGCAGCCCATTCCAATGGCCAATCTCTCTTTCTGGGAAGAACTTCTTCCTAACATCCAGTCTAAACCTCCCCTGGAGCAGCAAGAAGGGAAGGCTCCAAGAAGAAGTAATTGTGAACTTACAGTATCTTAAAGGGACCTACAGGAAAGCTGGGGAGGGACTTTTTAGGGTGTCAGGGAGTGATAGGATTGGGGGGAATGGAAAAAAAATAGAAATGGGTAGATTCAGATTGGATGTAAGGAAGAAGATATTTCCCCATGAGGGTGGTGAGAGACTGGCACAGGTTGCCCAGGGAGGTGGTGGAGGTTAAGGCCAGGCTGGATGTGGCTGAGAGCAATCTGCTGTAGTGTGAGGTGTCCCTGCCCATGGCAGGGGGGTTGGAACTGGATGATCCTTGAGGTCCCTTCCAACCCTGACAATTCTATGAAAGCTGACTATGGTTAAGCTGAGAAAGGAAGCTAAGTGGGGACTCAGACCTTATTCTGTTCTATCTGTGGTTACTTTGGCAAGGATTAACAAAATCGGCCTTTGTGTTCTTGTTCTCCTTCTTTTGTTCTGTTAGTTTAGAAAATAGATAAATTCCAGGTGTTAGCAGAGAGAGAGGATAGGGTGCTTTGAAGACCTACCAAGATGTGTCTGGTTTCTGAATGAAATTGTGTTAACTTGATCCAACAAATTAAAAAAGCCTTGCTGGAATGATCACAGACAGTTCATAAGCAAATCAAAGAAACGTAGTGCTGATAGAATAGGAGTTCAGAACTCTTCCCCAAATAGCTGAGAGGCACATAACTGGGTGCTTGAGTCGTTAACATGCCCGTGTCACTCCTTCAGAAGCTGGGGGACCATAGCCTCATTTTTTAAATTGGCTTCCTCTGAATTCACTGCAACTCCGCTAGATGAGGTTGCTTTCCAAGTAGCTTTTGAATTTGGGGTTTGGTGGGGTTTTGGTTTTGGTGTGTTTCTCTTTTTGGCACATTGCTACCTACTATCTGAAATCCATTTTAAATTTTCTAAGGGAAAAGACCTATCAATCAAATAGACTCTTCAGATTCCTTTAAACCGAGCGATCCATTTCAGCCTTTCCCCACCCCAGACATTCCCAAAGAACAAGAAGCAGATCTATTCTGTGATCCATTTGCTCCCACCAGCATCAGTAAAGAGGCTGACCCCAACAATTTTGCAAACTTCAGTACTGTGAGTAAACACCTTTTCCATTTGTTTCAGTATAATGACAGCTTTGAATCGTTCACACTGAAGTCTTCAGTCTGATTTCAGATACTAAATCACATCCCATGTACAAAAGGGAGATCACCTGCAGTTAAAACAGGATTGACATTTCCTTTGCAGCTGAGGCTGTCCTAGACCAAAATACTGCCAAGTGTTGTAGTGTTTAAATTGCATTGCTTTTGCAAGTCTTTGTTTATGAAAACCTCCTAGCTCTTAGGAAATGGGAGGTGAAAGTCATGCTCTAGGGATAGGCATTTTATCATTGCATGCATCAGATCTAAATGATCTCTAACAGGCATATTAATGACCCTATTAAAGCTGAAAGGTGTGATTTGTAGTTTAGCTGTCACCCAACTGTTTGGCCATCATTTCAGTGTACTAAAATCCTGATCAACAGCTTCACAGTGGGTGGGGTGGGTGTGTGTGTGTTAATGAATACCATGTGGTGAGTTTTGAACAGCTAGGATATGCCACACTTACGTACAATTAAGTAAAAAGTAGTAAGTGTCTCTTTATAACCAGAATCCATTCCATAGAAGGCATGGTGCCCAAGCAGTAGAAGCAAATCTAAAGGTTTGTGCATGCCTATATATTTATTTCCTTTTTTTTTTCCCTGAGCTTTTGCCAGTAGGAGTGTTGAAAGGCATCATCTCACTTTCAAGCTCCATACCTGCTTGTCCTGGGTTAACACTGCTATCACAAGCCCCCCTCTCTCCCCACCACAGACAGGAGGGAAAGTAACACAGAAAACACTCTCTGGGCTGAGGCAGAGTTGTAATGAAAAGTTTTACTGGAAATGATCCAGTGCACAATGACTTGAGCCTAATTGCAGAGAAGTGCAGCAAAATGCAGAAGCAACAGCAGAAGCCAGCCCAGGGGTGCAGACCAACCCCCCAAACATGGCAACTGGCAGCAGCAACCCAACCAGGAAGGCTCTCATGTTCCAACCTGAACTTTAAGCCCCAGGGTGCTTCGCTCCAACCAGCACTTTGGAGTTTGAAGATGGCATGACACAGCACGGGGCTGAATAGCAGCAGCAGATTCAGCTCAAGCCAGGACAGCTGTTAAATGCAAGCTGCATTGACAGTGTCTTCATCATACTGCTTATTTTTGGTTTCAGGTCTAACAAGCTATGTGCTTCATTGAAGCAAAGTGATGATTGACAGGCTTTCAAAACTGACTTGCACTGTAGCAGAATTTCTGGAACACTGTTATTAGTTAAAGGGACTGAGAAGCCAGTTGGGAGGAGAGCATCTGAAAATGTAGAAGAGAAAGCAAAAATACGAATTATCTTTATAAAGGGGAAAAAAAGTATTCTTTTCCAGCTGCAGTTACTGAAAATAGTAAGGGAACTGTGGAGGAAAGCCAAGCTTTGCTCTCCGTTTCCCACAGAAGCAACTCAAAGCAAAAACTAGCTGGAGTTCATTGTAACACTCAGACTTAACATGAGGTGTCCCAAGAAGCTGTGGGCTTCACCTGCCTCTTAGCTTTATTTCCTTTTTGCATGCTGAATAGAAACAACTTGTAGCATAATCTTTTTGCACTTTATTTCATACCCTTACCTGTCTCTGATTTATAGTCACTGTACCACAGAAAAGTAGCTCACGTTCTAGTCACATACATGGAAAGGATCTGTTCTTTATTTTCTCCTTGTATCACACTGACCTTTCTTTGTGTTCCTGCTAGGCTTCTAACTGTACAGTCACCTTTATTTTGCTGCTCATTGGTAGAAATATTTTTCATCTGCACAGTTAAAAACCATTAAAATTCTCCAGCTAACTTGTGCAGTTATTGTCACCTGGAAAAATCATCCCTACTGAGAGCAGGCTAAATCAGGGTGTCCCACAGTGTGGATGGGCATGGGTGATCTGCAAAGTGTTCTCCTGATTTACTCAAAGTTTTTTCTTGTATAGACTGGGTTTTATCCAAATTAGTTTGCATTTAAATGATAATGTTTTCTGCTCAGTAACTTCTTAGAAACTGAGTTTTGAAACGTGGCATATTTCAGAGGAATACATCTGTTGTGTGGCTTCAGTTGCAGTTCTTGATAGCTGAACCTTAAGCTAATCTGAAGTAATAAGTAATACCTGAAGAGTAGAATAGATACAAGTGCAGTAGTGCCTTAAGCCAAGGCCTTGGACGGTATTAGTTATCATTGTGCTACTCATGTCATTTATTTTGTCTCTTAAAAATGCAGTATTCCACTGAGGAAGACATGATTGAATGGGCTAAGAGGGAAAGCGAGAGAGAAGAGAAAGAAAGATTGGCAAGATTGAAACAGCAAGAGCAGGAAGACCTGGAACTGGCTATTGCACTGAGTAAATCTGAAATATCAGAAGCATGAAGTTTAGAATAAGATTTTTGTCTGAAATCAACTGTTTTGTCCTTTTCTCTGAATACCTAACCTATTGAAATGTTAATCAGAAAATTAACCTATACAAGAAACTACGGAAAGATTGAAATTCCTGGAAGTGGTGTGAATGTTTCTGCTAAATTTAATCCTTTTGGTTAAGTTGAACACTCAAGTTCTCTCAAGTTTTCAGGAGAACCAAGTACTTCTCCCAGCTGTAAACAAATCAGTTTAAAATGCAGTTAGTGAGGTGGTAGTTTGACTGCGATCTGCCAGCAGTTGGTAATTGAGCATAAAGTGAACACAGCGATTACTCTGCCGTGGCTGACTGTCGCCCATCAAGCGGTTAGTCATTTGTTACCTTTACCCCTCTAAAGAAACTTGAGTAATGCCAGAGCTGTGGAGTGATTCATTTTGTATGTATGCAATATAGATTCCTATTTCTTTTTCCTCCTCATGGAAGATTCTGCATTTGGATTTGAAACAACAAGCTTCACATCTGCGTCAAGTCTACGTCAGAAAGAGCGAGTCTGTCTGAAACCTTTCAATGCTTTTCTTGCATGGGCATAAGTTTTAAGCCAGACTTGTTGTTTTGTTTTGTCAAGCAAGTAAGCTGAAGATTCCTGTGCTTGCTGTTGGCCAGGATGACCGCCAAGGAGACCCCACTTCTATGTGAACCACTTTTGCCTGTGAAATACGCAGCTCGACTGGCGACTTCCTAAGATCAGTTTGAACTAGGACTGAGAATAGAAAGGAGAAACAGGTAGTCTGCTTTTTTTCTTTCTTTCTTTCTGTTCTTTCTTTTTTTTAACCCACAGTTTTCTTCTGTTTGTGTAATTTATTGTATGCCAACTGAAGAGTTGCACCTTAAACCCGAACGATTTCTTTATGGTCGCTGAGTTCAGAGTAGGATCGATAGAATGTTAATGAAAATTAAGTTATTGTTTGTTTGTGACAGAACTCTATTCTAGAAAAGGCAGTTTCATTAAATACTTTTTAAAACAGCAAAGTTTTGCCCTACCTAAGAAAAATGGATGGCAACAGCATAAACATCAAGAACTAAAAACTATGTTGTTTTCCTTGCACTTTTAACCTGTGGTATTCCTGTTGAGGAGATGGAAGCGTTTCAACACACAGCACTGAGGGGGAGGAGGGGAGGTCTCAGCCATGCTTCAGTATATTTAAGCTCTTCCCATTACCTCTCAGTGTTGCTGTTGTGTGATTTTATTATTTTTGTTGTTGAGGGTAGCTTTCAGTTCTTTTCAGGAAAAAAAATGGATAACCTGACTGGGATGTGTGGTTTTTTTGTTTCTGGGTTGGTTTTTTTTTTCCTTTTGCACTGGGAAATGAGCATTCAAACACCTGCTCAAAACAAACAAACAAGAAGAGTAACTTAACATCTTGCAAAGTATTAAATAGTCATAACTTATCTCTACATCTTTGTAAGGAGTGTACACTAATCTTGGCAATCATAGGCTGAACTGGATTACCTGGTTTCTTACCTTGTGTTCAAAATGTATCCTCAGTGGACCAACACGCTACCCTGTGTATATATTATATATATGTGCCTGCTTTCCTTTATGGGATGTCAACTTCTGAGTCACTGGATGTTACATTTCATGTTACTGACTCTGACTATAGTACTTTTACTCAGACTACCAATGAACCACTGCTGTGAGCTAAATGGCATTACTTTTATGAAGTTTTAACTATTTGTTGTTTGGGGCTTTTTTGTTTGTTTGTTTTTAAAACAACTTGTTCAGGGTGGGATTTAGCCTCTATTTATAGACATCTCTTTTGTTTAAAAGTTCTAACAATAGCCTGTAATTATGAATAAATAAAGTTTAAGTACATAAAGTGTGAACCATTTGCCTGGTTTTTGGTTTTTCTTTCCAAGAGGATGCTGTGACCTGCAGAGCAGCACATAAAAGAAATGCAGACAATATAGACAGTTATGAAAAGTTCTGACTGTAGCTGGATGGGAGTGGGTTAACTTTCAGTGAAAAAAGTTGCCTGGATCTTGAGGTTAGCTGCAGTGCACACTAATCCCAGCTGTCACCTCCTTCACTAGGAGTTGTGGCAGGTTCAGAGAAAAAAAACTCAGGCTGCTCTTGCCCAAAGCTTTTTGCCTGCATGAGGGTTGGAGAGTCCCAATGTTTAGATCCTTGTGATTTGTCTGAAGATGTAAGCATTCTCTACTGCTGTCAGCATACAGGGCTTAGACCTGCAGTTTGAGCCAGCATATACGATTCTTCTGACTGGCAGCATCTGGGTCAGGGTGATCCCAAGCACTGATATAGGCTGGGCAGGGACTGGCTTGAGAGCAGCCCTGAAGAAAAGGACTTGATGGTGCTGGTAGATGAGAAGCCCAGCATGAGCCATCAGTGTGCACTTGCAGCCCAAAAAGCCAACCATAGCCCCGGCTGCATCAAGAGAAGTGTGGCCAGCAGGTAGGAAGAGGTGAGTCTCCCCCTCTGCTACACTCTGATAAGACCCCACCTGGAGTACTGTGTCCAGTTCTGGAGCCCCTGTTACAGGAAAGAGGAGGTACTGGAATGTGTCCAGAGAAGGGCCACAAGGATGATCAGAGGGCTGGAGCTCCTCTCCTATGAGGACAGACTGAGGGAGTTGGGGCTGTTCAGTCTGGAGAAGAGAAGGCTCCAAGGAGACCTCATTGTGGACTTCCAGTATCGGAAGGGAGCCTACAGGAAAGCTGGGGAGGGACTTTTCAGGGTGTTGGAATGCTGGTATATGGGGAGTGATAGGACTAGGGGGAATGGAGCAGAACTAGAAATGGGTAGATTCAGGCTGGATATTAGGATGAAGTTCTTCACCACGAGGGTGGTGAGACACTGGAACAGGTTGCACAGGGAGGTGGTGGAAGCTTCATCCCTGGAGGTTTTTAAGGCCAGGCTGGATGTGGCTGTGAGTATCCTGCTCTAGTGTGCGATGTCCCTGCCCATGGCAGGGGTGTTTGAACTAGATGATCCTTGAGGTCCCTTCCAACCCTAACAAGGTTAGGATTCTATAATGTCTCATATGTCAAGGCATAGACTGCTTGCTCAGAGGTTTAGAAGGCACAACAATCATTCACATGTGGTTTTGATCCTTTTGTTACAGTAGTGCTAGATTCCAATGGGTTCATCTAAGTGGACCCAAACCTCTTTGCCTGTTTTCTTTCAATGAGACATCAGCTACATTAGGCCATGTAACATCTGCATTAATTCTGTGAGGTTCACACACGTTCTTGAGGTCTGACTGCCAGCTGGAATGTACAGGAATGTTGCCCTTCAGAAGCATCCTTTTTGTTTTGTTTTGTTTTAAATTATGAAGGGGAAGATGATGTTTGCCTCGTGCAATTACCAAATGTAAAACAATGTCAAATGAAAAGCACATAGCCAACAGAGTATGTTCTGGAAGTAGACATTAATTGTCACAAAATGAAGATATTTCTTGATGCAAGCTTGAGATGGAATGTTTTGGTAGGCAGAATGGTGCGCTAGTGTGTTACCGAACTCTTGAGCTCCCTGCAGAAGAGATTGCTTGTGTTGTCTTCCTTGCTCCCAGCAAGGTGCAGGTATTGAAATTTAAAGGCAAGAGAGGAGGAAGTGAAACCAATCTCTGAAGTGGTGGTGAAGGGGACAGGTATCAGCTGGGGAGAGACAGACTTTCCAAGCTTGTAGCACCTAAGCCTTAGTTCAACAACCAAACAGTCTTTGCATCTTTCTGCCCCAATGATATCTCTGCAATTTGTTGCACTTATTGAACTCTCATGCTTGTGTTCCCAGGGAGCTCTGAGGCTGAAATGGAGGAAGCTGCTGGCTGCACTTATTACAGAACTCTAACTCTTATCTGTGCAGGGAGGGAAGGCAGCAGCATCTTGGGGAATCCCTTATGTGGAGGGGGGAAAAGTAAAAATACTTTCCTCTCGTGCTTATAGACTCATAGATGAGTGTGAGAATGCCTTGGTTGAAGATTTTTGTGGGAAGCCTCACAGTAAACTTTGGCCTGTCTGTTATCCCAGAAAAGATGGAAAAGAACTTTTAATTTCTCAGGTGATAATCCATTGGGTGTAGGTCAGTAAAATCCTCAAAGTGAAATAATTTCCTGAAATCTCTTTAAAAACATGAAAAAACGCCAAACCCCAAACAAAACAAAAACCACACCGAAACAAAAAAACACCACCACCATAAATCATGAGGGATTGGAGGGAAGGGAGGCCATCCAGAGGGACCTTGACAAGCTGGAGAGGTGGGCACAAGCCAACCTCATGAAGTTCAATAAGAGCAAGTGCAGGGTCCTGCATCTGGGTCGAGGCAATCCCAGGCACAAATACAGGCTGGGCAGTGACTGGCTGGAAAGTAGCCCTGAGGAGAGAGACTTGGGGGTGCTGGTGGACAAAAAGCTCAACATGAGCTCTCAGTGTGCACTTGCAGCCCACAAAGCCAATCAGATCCTGGACTGCATCAGGAGAAGTGTGGCCAGCAGGTCGAGGGAGGTGATCCTCCCCCTCTACTCAGCCCTGGTGAGACCCCACCTGGAGTACTGCCTCCAGTTCTGGAG